>NC_136426.1:12622500-13822500 GCF_052849685.1 Lactuca virosa
AAAACACGGTGGCAATTTCTTCAATATACAAAGCATATTACCGCTCATTAATTTGCCTGAACACTTCAAAACCCTAATTCAATTCACGACTTTTTCAAAACAACAAAACCCCTCTAATTCAATTCACTACAACGAGATCAGCGATCATTCAGACAAAATTCAAAAACATCAAAATCTATTCAATACGATGACAAAAAGACGTAAAACAAGAGAATTTGAAAAAAAATCAACCGACAATTCAACTGATGAAGAAATGACTCAAACACAAAAAAAAAACAACAAACTACGAACATTTCAGCTGAAGAAACTCGATTCACACCGATCAAAACCACGACAGAAAAAGAAGAAACATCGAAGAGGATGATTTCAATAGAAGAATCTCAACCTACAAATAAAACAACACTCATCAAAGAAGGTAAAACCCTAAATACAGAATAAAACGTAATAAACTCAAAAAAGTTGAAAAACGAACAAATATTAGATGATTTCGTTCTAAAATCTCCGTATTTACTTATAACATGATTTTTTTTAAAGTATGTATTTTTTAAACTGTGAATCAACGTTTTATACATTTGAATATAAAAACAGTTTTAAGTTAACATGGTAATAATGATTTTAAACTATGAATTTTGAATTTTATAATATGAATATATATTAATGATTTTATAGATTAATAAATTTAAAATAATGATTTTCAACTGTGAATGATGATAATGATTTAAAATTGTGATTATTGAATATTATATATATATATATATATATATATATATATATATATATATATATATATAATGATTTAAACTGTGATACATGATAAAAGTATGCATTTCTTAAACTCTGAATAAAGATTTTATAGATTTATAAATTAAAATAATGATTTTCAACTGTGAATGATGATAATGATTAAAACTGTGATTATTGAATATTAAATATATATAATCATTTAAACTGTGATACATGATAAAAGTATGCATTTCTTAAGCTGTGAATAAAGATTTTATAGATTTGAATATAAAAACAGTTTTAAGTTAACATGGTAATAATGATTTTAAACTATGAATGTTGAATTTTATAATGTGAATATATATTAATAATTTTATATATTTATAAATTTAAAATAATGAATTTCAACTGTGAATGATGATAATGATTTAAAACTGTGATTATTGAATATTAAATATATATATATATATATATATATATATATATATATATATATATATATATATATATATATATATATATAATGATTTAAACTATGATACATGATAAATGATAAATGTTGAGATTATAAAATATAAAATTACAATTTTAATTTTATGTATGTATCACATATTCACATATGAAGAAATGAAAATAGAAAAAACAAATGTATTTAAAAAAGAAAAACTAAACTCTGAATTTAATGAAATTTTAAACTGTGAATTTACCTTTAGAGTATATAAAATACCAAATATTTAATATTAAGTTTTAAATATATAATATACATAAACTAACACATGATTTAATGTTAAAATGTGCAGGTGATAACAAAAGAAAAGAAGATAAAGAAAGTGAATCTAAAGAAAGTACAAAAAGAGTTATGACAAAAGCATTGATAAGGAAACAAACAACAAGAGTTGTTCAAATACAAGAACCAAAACAATCAAATGATAAATGTATCATACATTTATGAAAAAAATTTAAATTTTGTTTCTTATTCTTAAAAATCATAAAATTTCATTTTTCTTTTGATTAAATTTTCAGATAAGGGAAAAAGCATTTTGATGAAAAAATCAAAACAAAAAGGTAAATATGTTAAGTGTGAATTATATTTTATTAATTAAACTGTGAATTATCTGTTAACTAGTGAATTTTGAAAAAAATAAAATTGTTGACAAGAAGAAAAAACAGAAAATGAAGGAAAAGGAAAATGAACAAGAACTTCAAGGTACATTTTAAAACTATATATAAATAACTGAGAACTTATTTAATTTCTCATATAATAGTTCATTATCATTACATAATGAAATTTTTTATAGGGAAAAAAAGGAAAGAAACGGAAAGAAAAGCAAACAATAAAAAAGAAAAACAAAAAAGCTAAAACAGAGCATGGAGAAGATGATGACAAGTTTCAACCATTAAGAACAAGGGCTGCAACACAAAGCTTATGGAAAGCTGTAAAGATATTAAGTAGTGAACAGAGAGACTGTGTAGAAAGCTTAGGTTTAAGATCACTCTTAAAGATGACATTGGATGTGATTCCTTCAAAAATAGGCTTCTTTTCTGTGTTTAGCTACAACCATACAACAAACTCCATTGATTTAGGACATGGAAGAATAACAATAACAGAAGAAAAAATAGGAGAAATTCTTGGGTTAAAAAATGAAGGCATAGATCTTGAAACAGTTGATGACTGTTAGCAAGATAACAGCACATTGATTAAGTGGAAAGAACAACATCCAAAAATTACAAAGTCTGCTCAAGCACTGGTAGATCTTATAGAACAATCGCAAATTGCAGATGAGATGTTTGTGCTGAACTTCATTATACTATTTGTCAACTTAATCATAGAGAAAACAACATCTGGAGCCATAGAAACAAGATCTTTGCTGAAGTTGATTAAAGTTGAGAATAAAGAAAATATCAATTGGTGCAAGTATATCAATCACACATTGGTTAAGAGTAAAAAAATTTGGAAGCGAAATTGTAAAAACAGCTACTATGCTGGACCATTACCATTTCTAATTGTAAGAATAATTTAAAATAATTTAACTTCTCGTAAAATAAAAATATTTAATACTAATGTTAATCAAACTTATGTTGTTTTCATGTATCTTGCAGCTTCTGTATGTGCATAGAACTTAGTGCATTCAACAACAGTTCATTAACAGAAGAATAAGACCACTTCACTTCTGGAACTATGGGAGACTGAAAACAAGACAAACAAATGAAATTGCAAATGGAAAATTTGGAATGGTAAATTTTTTGGACAATATGGAGATGATTGAAGATGATGAAGAATATGTTGATTTGGATAAGGAAAAGAATGAAAAGAATGAAGAGGAATTTTCATATTCAGATGACAATGAGGATATTGGTGCAGAGGTAATACAACTTATACATAAATCTTGAATAATAAAAATACAAAAATTATATAAAATTCATATAAAAACAATAATCGTGATACTATGAAAATATTCTTACTATATGAATACAAAAGGTAATGATTAAGTTGTGAATTTTAGTATTGAAAATGAATTGATTGTTGATATTAATATTAATAAACTATGATTAGAATTTTAACATTTAGATATAAAACATAACACATGAAAACACATGGTTAATTAAACTGTGAATTAGCTGTTAAGTTGTGAATATCATAAAATAAAATATTCCTTTTTTTATTGTAACCTTGTTTATTATGAATCAACAAAATACAAACACCAAAGGTATTTTGCTTGCTGATAGAAAAAGTTTAAAAATAATAAAATAGAAAAATTAATCATTGTACTATGAAATTGTTGTTACTATATGAATACACAAAATAATGATTAAGTTGTTAATTTAATACTTAAAAATGAATTCATTGTTGATATTAATATTACTAAACTGTGAATAGATTTTTAATATGTGAATATAAAACATAACACATGTTTAATTAAACTGTAAATAAGTTGTGAATTTCATAAAATAAAATATAATACATTATTAGTTTGTTTTATTGAAATCTTATTTATAATAAACTAACAAAAAATATACAATATAGGGATTTTGCTTAATGATAGAAAAAGATTACAAGATGGTATTAGCTTACAAAAAGAGAATGGAAGATACATTAGTGAAGGCGAAAGAAAAACATGCAGATGACATAACAATTAAAAGATGGTTTGTGAAATATGAGAGTTTGTTCAAGGAGAATATTGGTGAAACATCAAAAGTGAATGAAAATGGAGTTCAAGTTGAAAAGAAAATAGAAGAATCAGAAGATGAAAATCTGACAAATGATATTGCATTTCAAAAAGCAATAGTTTTGTATACACCGAAAGAGAATCAAGTACAACACTGAAGTTGAAAACACAGTGAATGCAGAAGAAAATGAAGAAATGGTTATGGCCCAAACAACAAACACACAACAAGAAATTCAAGAAGAAGCAGGAGGAGGAATAAAAGGAAAAGAAAAGAAAAAATTGAAAAAACAATGGATGCAGAACGTCGCACCCCCAAACCGAGATGGCGGAAACATTCGGGGGCGGAAGACGTCATGTATACTATCATAACAATGCACAATAGTAAAACAAGCAACAACATCCATTGCATTAATATGATAGTTAATACACGGGTGTTCTTTGTATAGCTGTAAGACACCAAAAATGTAACATCAAAATATAAAAGACGAGTCTTGAACATGCTCCGTCTTCTCAAATACTGATCCATTGTACCTGTCTCCTAGTTCCATGAGAATACAAGTTATTTTGAAGGAGAGTATCGACATTTAAGTTGGTGAGTTCATAAGTATTTAGTTTCAAATGTTTGTAGTTGTATCTTGAAAATGTTTGTATTTGTTTAGTGAAATGTTTGTATACTTCCCAGAAAATCCTATATTTTCTTCTAAAAATGAAATGTAGTCTTCTACCCAAGACCCGACTGTTTTGTATGTTTGTTCTCTTGTAATAGTGTAAAATATGTGTTTGTACTTGAAATAGTATAAAACGTATGTTTTCCATATTTGTAAACCATCTTTACTAGAAAAATAGTATGTATTTCTCATGAGAGAAAATCACTGTATGAATGTAAAGGTTTACAGTAGTATCGTATGAAATACACTACTGATGCATTAACTACCTTGTAACCAAACTGATTAATTATGGTTTAAATGTGATGAGGTTATAACCATGCTTGATTGACTAGTATAAACACGACGTTCTTCAGGCGTCGAAAAAGGTATGACATTTGTCACCCGTAGACCTACAGGTCCCACTGTAGCTAGCAGCAAGGTGTGGGATTGGCAATCCCGTATAGATCTATACACAAACTCACGCTCTCCCTCCAGGAGACTCTGGTTATAAAACGTAACATAGCAAGAATATTGCTATGCCATGAAATAGTATCTCACATTTTAGTTATCTTGTTCACGTATAGTATGTAAGTTCCTTTCTGTTTTTGTAAATGAGTAGTATACTTTGCATGAATAGTAATAGTATGTATGTATTGACTCATGTATTGTTCCCCATGTTCTAGAAAATAGTATGCATTGATCCTCTAAACTATACCTATTATAGTTTACTAGTACGTTTGTTTGAACTGTAAATGAGTCAAGGTAATTAGCAATAGTCCTAAGTCCGTTAAGGCACACTTACACACACACACACACACACACACATATATATATATATATATATATATATATATATATATATATATATATGAATACGATTTTGATAATAAACAACAATCTAAAATAGTTTAAAAGAGTTTTGGGAATGATTTTAACAACTTATAAAAAGTATAAGAAATCCTTTGTTTGTTTGTTTTCACATGTAAATGTTAACACAATTCTATTGTGTTCTACTTTTATTCCCCCCTAAAAGCATTTAAAAAGGTAAGTTGTAGGGGTATGAACTCACCTTAAGTGAGTGATTCGTTAGGATGTTCGAAATAGGATGATTGCTTCTATAAGTTAGATCCCGAGACAAAACAAGTCCTAACATGCATTTCACGCGATATATAGGCATGAAATTAGTGAATATAACCTCAAAGGTGTTAAGGAAACAACCTAGGATGTAAGAATTACTTACAAAAGAAGTGTTAGAAGCAAAATCGAGTGACTGCTTGGAGTTCACGGATGGCTTCAGTGCTTATGACCGTAAACGGTTCACGGCCACTTGAAGATTCAAGTGTTTTCGACTGGAAATTCAAGTGTGTGTGCTCTTGGTGTTCTTGGTGAAACCAAGGAGATTCAAGGGTTTACGGTTGTAAACCCAGAAATGAAGGGTGATTGGTCGATGAAAAAAGAAGAACAATAGATGTTCTTATCAAGATCCGAAGGTGTATCAAATGATCCTCGGATGATAGTTGAGAGAAAACTAGGGGTTTTCGGTTGAAGATCTTGAGAGAAAAAGCTTGAGTTTTCGGCTAGAAGTGTAGAAGTGAGGATTAATTCAGTCAAACATATATATATATATATATATATATATATATATATATATATAGGCCTAGGTTATTTTATTCAAACTAATTATTGTGTTATTGTATGCATAAATGTGGGCCAATCAGTTTTACTTATTTTAAGAAAGTGATTAAAACATATTATTGAATTAAAAATAATTGAAAATATCATCTAATTTAATTACAAGGGTATTTTAGTCAATCAATATACATTTAATAAAGGAAAATTGCATATTTTAAGGGATCACAGATTCTATTAATTTTAAAATCCGATTTTACGAATTTTAATTCTTTTAATTCGGAGATTCTGACAGAATATGTTTATAAGTATATTTAAAAATAAAAATATTCTTGAACTATAAATATAAAAATATTCTTGAACCTATTTCTTGATCATGACTTAAAAAACTTCTTGTAGAACAACAAATTCTTGAACAATCAATTGAAGAATAAAAACAAAAAATACATTATTTCTTATAGAATACAGGTAACAATTGTTAAGAATTACAATAGAATTAGAATTCATGATTCCATTCCAGCAGAATTGGAATTCATATCCATACTCCATTCCAACAGAATTAGAATTCATGATTCCATTCCAACAGAATTGGAATTCGTGATTCCATTCCAAAAGAATTGAAATCGCACCAATATCATCCATTTAATCATCTACAGAAACAAATTGATTTTTATCATATAAGAAGAAGTAATTGCATTTAGAACAGCTGAAGAGAGTCTTTGCAAGGCCGATAGATTTGCAATAATCGTAAAAGTTGTCAAGCTCGTCGAACTGCTTTCTTACTCGTCTCAAAAACTCGTAAACCTTGACGGAATCTGAAATCTCAATCTCTCTAAACTGACCTATCAAAATACTCAGGGCATCGGTCATGTCGTAATACATATAGATGCTCTGTTTCACAATCAGGTACAAAGCCACCATCACAATCCTGTGATTCCTCGCCGGACCTGAACGATTCAACATTCGCAGAATAAGTTTTCTGTCATGGTGAACGGTGATTCATATGGAGGAGGAGAAGAAATAATATAATTATTACGCAACCTGTAGGGCGACAAGCGATAAATCGATCCAGGAGTTGCATCAGATGTTGAAGTCGAGAAAATAGGTTATCCTTCGTCTTTCCATCTACCAGAGATTTTAGAGTCATCGGCTCCGGCTCCTCTATTCGAATCAGAAATAGAGGAGGAAAAGGGAGACCATTACGTCCGATCAATCAGCAAGATTAAGGAGCTGTTAATTTCATCGATCGATTGGAGAATAGAGAAGGGAGCTACAATCATTTGGCTTCTGTCGACCGGGGGGAGGAGACGCGAAGAAGAGGAGGTGCAATTTTGGGAGGTGTCGATCGGATTTGAGAAGTGAAGAAGGAAAAAACGATAATGTCTTCAATTTAGGGTTTTGAATCTAGGAATACAGCTAATATCCAATTATATATCTATTTTACCATAATTAACTAATAATAAGATTACTATAATACCCTTATCTTATTTATTAAATGATTTGATTTATCTAAAATCTGATTGGTGCATACAATAACACAATACTTAGTTAAAACATTTGAACCTAGCTCTCTCTCTCTCTCTCTCTCTCTCTCTATATATATATATATATATATATATATATATATATATGGTAGAGTGTGTGGTCCGAAGGGGGTTTACGGCTGCGAACCGAAGGTTTACGGCTGCAAACCGTTTGCGATCCGAGGGTTTACCGCCCATGCGAGGGTTTGCGGCTCATGCGAAGGTTCTCGGTTCCAAATGTTTCCCTCCTTAAACACACAACACCTTTGAATATAAGGTCTATACAATTAACTCATTAATCTGACCATATTAATATAATTAAGGAAATAAGTTTGACCTTTATTGGATAAGTTTGACTTTAGTTTGACCAAGTTTGACTTTTACAAGATTTGAAATTACGGGTTGTCACATCATCCCCCCGTTAAAGGGAATTTCATCCCGAAATTAAGTCTAAGAGATACACATGGACTAAGGGAAAAGATGCGGATACTTATGTTTCATTTGATCCTCCCGCTCCCAAGTGAATTCAGGTCCCCGCTTTGTATTCCAATGAACCCTCACTATCGGGATACAACTTTGTTTCGTTTTCTTGACTTCCATATCCATGATTTCTACTGGTTCTTCCACGAAGTTGAGGCTCTCATTGATCTCGATTTCGCCGAGTAGGATAACAAGAATCTCATCAGATAGGCACTTCTTTATGTTCGATACGTGGAAGGTAGGGTGTACATTACTAAGTTCATGTGGTAGTCGGAGTTTGTAAGCTACAGTTCCGATTCTAGCGAGAATCTCAAAAGGCCCAATGTACCTTGGATTTAGATTGCCTCGCTTTCCGAAGTGTATCATGCCCTTGCAGGGTGAGACCTTCAATAGAACAAGGTCACCAACCTAAAATTCCAAGGGTTTCCGTCTTTTGTCAGCGTAGCTTTTCTGTCTGTCTCTAGAGGCTTTCAATCGTTCACGAATCTGAACAATCTTTTCTGTAGTTTCCCGGATGATTTCTGGACCAGTGAGAGTGCTGTCAGGAACTTGTCCTTTAGCTAGTTGCGTGTCACCCACCTCAGCCCAACACAGAGGGGATCTACACATCCGGCCATAGAGGGCTTCAAATGGAGCAACTTTGATACTAGTATGGTAGTTGTTGTTGTATGAAAACTCAACCAATGGTAAATGGATATCCCATGCTTTACCAAAGTCGATCACACAAGCTCTCAGCATGTCTTCCAACGTTTGTATAGTCCTCTCACTCTTCCCATCAGTTTGTGGGTGGTAGGCTGTACTCATGTCCAGCCTAGTTCCCAGGGATTTCTTTAGTGACTGCCATAACCTTGAGGTGAACCTACTGTCTCTATCAGAGATAATAGAGATGGGTACACCATGCAGTCGTACAATCTACCTAATATAAGTTATGGTCAGTTTCTCCATTTTGTCAGTTTCTTTAATTGGTAGGAAGTGCGCAAACTTGGTTAATCTGTCGACGATCACCCAAATGGTATCAAGTCCACCCGTTGTCTTGGGTAACTTGGTTATGATGTCCATTGTAATCCGCTCCTACTTCCACTCAGGTATCTCCGGTTGTTGTAGTAAACCTGATGGCTTTTGATATTCTACTTTAACTTTGGCGCAAGTAAGACACTTGCCTACAAAGGTAGCAATATCCGCTTTCATGTTAGGCCCAGATACATCTTATCTGAACCTGGATGAATGGAGCATCGAGTATTGTCTCCTTCGCTCATGAAAACGTCTCTGAAACCACCGAGCTTCGGTGTCCAGATTCGATCCATGAGGTATAAAGCTCCGTCACCCTTGACTTCTAAGTTCTTATCCATCCCTCTTAGGGTTTCACCTGCCACATTTTGAGGTTTCAACGCTTCCTATTGAGCCTCCTTAATTTGTGTGGACAGATGTGAATGGATTGTCATAGTCAATGATTTGACTCTACGACCTAAGTACTCTGTCCGACTAAGGGCGTCAGCTACTACATTGGCTTTACCGGGATGATAACGAATTTCGCATTCGTAGTCATTTAGTAGCTCGGACCACCGTCGTTGTCTCATGTTGAGCTGCTTCTGGTCGAATATATGTTGAAGGCTTTTATGATTTGTAAAGGTAGTGCTTTTCGTACCATACAGGTAGTGTCTCCAGATCTTCAGAGCAAATACCACTGCTCTAACTCAAGATCATGGGTAGCGTAGTTGACTTCGTATGTCTTAAGTTGTCTTGAGGCATAGGCGATAACCTTTCCTCGTTGCATAAGAACACAGCCAAGCCCTTGGTTAGATGCATTGCAATACACCACGAAATCTTCTATCCCTTCTGGGAGGGATAATATCGGTGCACTGCATAAGGCTTGCTTAAGCATTTGGAACTTCTTTTCTTGTTTCTCTTCCCAGTCAAAGGCCACACCTTTCTGGGTTAATGTGGTAAGTGGTTTCGCAATCTTTGAAAAGTTCTGAATGAATCTGCGATATTAGCCAACGAGGCCTAGAAATTGATGAATTTCCGTAGGCGTCTTTGGTGCTGACCAGTTCTCAATGGCCTTGATTTTGGAAGGATCCACGTGAATTCCCTCTTCGATAACCACGTGACCCAAGAATTCAACTCTTCGAATCCAAAATTCTCACTTAGAGAACTTCGCATAAAGCTTCTCTGCTCGTAGTGTTTCTAGGATCTGTCGTAAGTGTTGACTATGTTCCTCCTTACTGCGTGTGTAGATAAGTATATCATCGATGAATACTATCACGAACTTATCTAAGTAAGGACGGCACATCTGGTTCATTAAGTCCATGAACACTGCGGGCGCATTGGTTAATTTGAAAGGCATTACTACAAACTCGTAGTGACCATAACGAGTTCGGAAGGCTGTTTTGGGAACATCTTCCTCTACAACTCGTAACTAGTGATACCCGGATCTTAAGTCAATCTTTGAAAAGTAGCTCGCTCGTTGAAGTAGGTCGAACAAGTCGTCTATCTGTGGTAGAGGGTATCGTTTCTTAACGGTAAGTTTGTTTAGCTCTCGATAGTCGATGCACATACGAAACGATCCATCCTTCTTCTTCACGAACAAGACCGGTGCTCCCCAATGTGAGAAGCTTCGTCTAATGAATCCCTTGCTTATTAGTTCATTTAGTTGACTGGATAGTTCCTGCATCTCAGCGGGTGCTAGTCGATAAGGCAATTTGGCTACTGGGGTAGCTCCTGGAATTAAGTCGATTCTAAACTCGACTTGACGTTGTGGTGGTAATCCTGGAAGATCTTCGGGAAAAATGACGGGAAAGTCGCGTACTTCTGGGATGTTCTTTATGTTATTCACCTTTTGGCTCATATCAACCACATGAGCAAGGAACGCATGATATTCTTTCCATAAGTACTTATGGGCTTGTATACTTGAGATGATTCAAAGGTTCGTGTCTGGTTTGTCGCCATAGATAACTAAGGTTTCGCTATTCGGTAGATTAAGATGAACGACTTTCTCAAAACACATGATGTCAGCACGATGTAGACTCAACCAATCCATGCCGATGATGACATCGAAACTTTTAATTGAGATAGGCATGAGGTCGATTTGAAATGAATAGTTATCTAGAGAGAGGGTGCATCCTATGTATATATCGTTAGTGCTCTCAGTCTTCCCGTTAGCCATTTCTACGGTGAATGTTTCTTTTAGTGCTTTTCGTTGTTGTTTAAGTAAGTGTGCAAATTTTTGGTTTACGAAACTCCTCTCCGCTCCACTATCAAATAGTAGGCATGCATAAGAGTTATCGAGGAGAAACGTACCCGTGACCAATGTAGGGTCTGCCACAACTTCCTCATTGCCTATCGCCAAAACTCTCCCTACTCCACCGATATTCCCTGCTTTCGGGAAGTTCCTCTTGTAGTGACCAACCTCACCACACCCGTAGCATGCCTAGCCTACTCCAATGCCAGGGAATTGGGTGATTGGTCTTGCCAGAGCCTTACAGAAATGGGTCGTGTGTCCTTTCCTATTGCAGTTAGCACACTGCATCTCCCGGCAGGGTCCGTTGTGGTGGAAGTTGCACTTGTTGCACTTCGGCAAACTCCCAGCGTATTGTTTTGCTGGTGCAGGGACAGCAGGGGTTATTGCAGCATGAACAACCACAATCTACTGTTTCTTGGCAGAGTTCTGCGCCGATTTTGTTCCTGTTTCTGTCCCAAGACTTCCTCTTGTTGTCAGTCGTTTTGGGTGGTTCTGGGACAAGGGTTTTTACTGGCGTGCGGACTCCATGGTCAATGAGTCGCTGTGCCAATCGTTTGGCACTGTCGAATGTAGCGGGGTTCGAAGACAATACGTTACCCTGAAATGGAGGTACCAGTCCCCAAATGTACCTCTCGATCTTTTTTCTCTCCGTGGGGACCATTCCAGGACAAAGAGCCACTAGATCGCTGAATCTAGTCGTGTAGGCTACTATGTCAGAGCCTTTCATGGTCAGGCTCCAAAGTTCATGTTCGAGTTTCTGAACTTCGCCCTTCGAGCAGTATTCTCCTACCATCAGGTCCTTCAGTGTATCCCAGCCCATTGAGTTAGCCACTATGAGAGTAAGTGACTTAACATAGCCATTCCACCATGTGAGGGCTCTGTCTGAGAAGGTGCAAGCAGCAAATTTTACTTTGCTTCCTTCTGGGCAGGAGCAAATTTTACTTTACTTCCAAGGGTGTGCGGCCAAGAGTGTACGGCCAAGGGTGTACGGCCAAGAGTGTACGGCCAAGGGTTTACGGTCAGGGGTGTACGGTTGGTGTTTTATGGCCGTAAACACCAAGGAACTCGACGATTCCATCGGGTGACTCGGTGAATCGACGAGTTAAGCAAGAACTCGACGAGTGGCTGGCTATACTCGACGAGTTGAGGTCAACATGAACTGCTGACCTTGACGGCGGACCTTGACTTTGTCCAGGGTTGACCTGAGGGTATTTATGGGATTGTGTTAAGCTAATCACTTGATGATTATGGGTAGTTGAGAAGGAGCAGCGTGTGGGATATATTTGATTTCAGCTTACCAGTTCAGCATTTCAGAGGTGAGTTTTCTCACCATACCCATGGGTCTAAGGCACCAAGGCCGGCCCATTATGTGATGATGTTATATGTGATACGTGATTTGTTATGATATGTGATTGTGTGTTTTTGCATGGAAGACCCCGGAGGGAGCCCGTGGCATTGGATATAAGACCATGTGGGGTAGCCCATGGCATTCCTAGGTAAAGACCATGTGGGGGAGCCCATGACATTGGATGTAAGACCATGTGGGGTAGCCCATGGCATTCTTATAGGTTTTATGTATGAATGGCTTATGTGATATGTGTGTAGCTTTAATTAGCTAATATTATGTTAGTTGTTATACTTTCTATGTAGAGGTGTGTGATATGTATATATGCGTGATATGCGGTAGAGATAGCCTTTGTGGCTGATGGTAGAGACAACCTTTATGGCTGATGGTAGAGATAGCCTAGTGGCTGATGGTAGATACAGCTTTTATGGCTGATGGTAGAGATAGCCCTTGTGGCTAACGGTAGAGATAGCTTTTACAGCTAATACGATATGTGTTATGTGGATTGTATGTGTGGGGTATGCTCTGGGGGACTCACTAAGCTTTGTGCTTACGGTTTACAGTTTTGGTTTCAGGTTTCATCAATTTGGAAATGAAGGGCTCGGATTGATCGCAGTGCACACACCTATGATTTCCGCAATGAATGGTTTTGGGACGAACTCTGATAATTATTTTACTAAATGATGATTTGGAATGTTTAAAATAAATGGTATCAATGTTTTAGCTATATTAAAAATGAAATTTTTACCTCTGATTTTTGGGTCGTTACAAGTTGGTATCAGAGCCTCGGTTTGAGGGATTCGGACATACTTTCGGGTGAGTCTGAACTCAAACTGAGGATCTGTAAAGTTTTCAAAAGAAAAATGTTTTGAAGTAAAGAATTTCTAAGACAAGAAAGGGTGTGGTGCATGCAATCAGCCGAGCTCAAGTAAGTTTCCCCAGAATACCCACATTTGTTATCTGTTATGATTTGATTTATGAATCTGAGAATCGCATGCTTGTTAGGGCTAGGGGAGATGCATGTATATGTTATATGAGCTGGTAGACTTGCATGCTAGTGCTGAGTAGTCAGCAATAGATTGGCCTGATATGTGATGCTTGTAGCCTTGGTAATATTTGATGCCATGCTAGAATGAGAATGATTATTGGTGTTGATAACTGCTACGTGTATGTTTTGAAAAATTGTACACGGTTAGGATCCTATCGCCTTAGAATCTGGTTTGACTACTTTCCTGTTCTGTGTATAATTTGCATGCATAAGGCAGCCGACAGTGAGGATGGATGGATGTGGATAGCGCGGGTTGCGATATATGGGCGAAATGTTCTATGGCAGTTCTGTGGATCAGAGTGTTTCTGCACGAATGCTGCTTGATTCGTGCTTTGTGGAACTCTTGAGTGATGGGAGTCAGCCGCTAAGTGGATATGACGATATCCAGGAGGTGGATGGTTGGCATCATGAGGAGTTCCTCAGCAGCTGATGGCAGGGTGAGGTTGGAAACCTAGGAAAGCCTAGGTTATGCTCCAGTGAGATAGTGGGGCGGGTCAGCGAGGTTGGAAGCATAGTAGGTGCTTCGGTGGATATTGTGTTGCGGTTTAGAGGATATTCGGTGCATCAATGGGGTAGGTGACTTAGAGGATTCGGGAGGATTGCTGAGGAAAGTATGGATATGTGTGGAAGGTAGTATGGGCCCGTACTACTGAAAGCACAAGATCCATACTCGAATCAGTGAGAGTCTTGGAGAATCTAAGAAGCCTGGGAAAGAGAAATTTTGATTATGATTGAACCGTGGGGATAGTTGTTGTGCAGAATGTGGATGGGCACGCAAGGAGAAGGACCAGGGCTTGGTCCCGGCTCCGGTGGTGAGCCAGATAGCGGAAGGACTGTCAGGATTTTGAGTTCGCCTAAGATCAGGTGGCAAGGATTGTGCGATCTAGTGCACATTCGGGATTGGAGACCAAGTCTCAGGGATAGCTTGTAGCCGGTTTAGAGAAGATATTGCTCCAGTTGTTGTAGTGTAGTCGTGGCAATTGAGCAAGTGAGTGGGTCAGGGTGTGAGACCCTGGATGATATGGATTCCAGGGCCCGAGGGCGGAATATTGATTAGGAGTACCTCGAACAGAGAGGTTCAGGCCATGTGAAGCTAGTGGAGGATCTCGGGAAGAGATCCAGAAGCTTTGATCAGCTTTTGAGAGGCCAGTGGGGCCGGATTCGGTGCAGCGCTTGCAGAAGCTGCACGATGGAGTTTCGCCCCAAGGGTTGGATTGTCATTAGGATTGGAATAAAGTATTACATCATATTCCCAGGATGGTCAGGGGTAACTCAGGAGGTGGTGGTCAGGATTCCTCCAGATGTTTGTGGATTAGCTATCTTCGGCCATTCCCAGTGTATATTGGGAATTTGCATTGCTTTGGGATGGTGATAAGTTGAATCTCGGTTCGGTTTTCTGCTATTGTCTGGGATTAGCAAGGGTTGGCAGATGCCATTCAGCATGTCGAGGAATCTTTGAGAGATCTTCAGACGAATGTACCACGCAGAGCGGAATCCGCGTGTACCGTGATTGCTCCGAGTCGTTGTCGGAATTTGTTCGGAGATCCAGATTGCTACGAGTGTAGCAGCTTGGGCCACGTCAGCAGGGACTGACCGTAGGGGGAAAGACCGTCATATTGTCATTTTGGGCAGGTAGGTGACAAGGATGTCGACTACCTGACGATCAGAGAGGAGCGGTGAGTATATCCGCTCCGACTATTTTGAGGATCACCAATGAATGAGAGGGTAGAGCCGGAGCCCAGCAGAGAGGGGCCCCACTTTGCAGGATCGGACAGGAGAGATCAGAATTTCGATAGACAAGGGTGCGAGGTAGATACCCTTTTGCCTCCTAACCAGCGTGAGTAGGCGTATCGTTGGTTGTTAGCTCTGGTTGTGGTTGAGTTATATGTACCCTCAAGAAGAGTTTAATGCCATCTTCATGCCATGATTTTGGGTGGAATAGTACAGGGTCGTCTCCTTGTGTATCACAGATTGTCCAATGATTGAGTGTTATTTTAGGAATGGTCGGGTTTGGTTCAAGGGATAGTATGAGGGAATTATGTCTAGATTTCAATAAATCTAGATATTATGTTGGAAATGCTTTCGGGGTTGTCAAGGGAGAAAGAGGAGTTGTCGCAGAAGTGTTGTGAGAGCATCCTGTTGGATTAATGTCTAAGTCCATAACTATAATTGGTAAGACTTGACCCGACCCGGCATGGTCCATTTAGGTTGCATGGCATCATGCATTTGGATAGACTATAATGAGAGAAATAACACTTAAGGTTGGTTAATATATTATAAGTTCTAATATATTAATAAGGTTATTTAATTAGTATTGATCAAGAATTAATTTGGAATTAATTAAGTGATCAAAAGGAGACTAATTATATATATGGGTTGATTGTGTAAATCATTCATTCTTATATATGTGGGCTTGTGATCCAAGATTCCTTATGTTGGACTAAGTCCATGGGGTGACCCATGGATACTCCATGGAGGTTAAAATCCATGGAGCATAAGGAATGGGTAAAGTTATGAGTTACATGGTGTAACCCTAATAGCCACCATATAAAAGAATCCCATGGCTCAAGAAATCGTGCACTAATGTGTGAGTGTGAGGGCTAGACGATTTCAAGGAGTGTTCAAGTTTCTCTCAAGTTATTCCAAGTGTATTTGGTGTTGTGTGAACCATTTGAGGTGTCACACTTGGGGCACTAGGCACTCAAGCTTCATGAAGACATTCTACATCAAAGAGGTATGTATTCTATCTTGTTATATTTATTATTTTGTATGCTAGATTAGGATAATACCTTGGATGTTCATAATTGTATGTATAATAGAGAAAACATAGATCCAAGGTATTTAGGGTTGCATGTACACTTAGGAGTGTTAGAATGCTCATAACCCAACAGTGGTATCAGAGCCTAGGCTTGTTTTCTTGTTATACTTGCAAAAGTAGCTGAAAAATCGAGTTGGATGCATATATTCGATTGTTTTGGCTGGAATTGGACTAGGAACATTACCCTAAGATGTTTTTGGACTTATAAACTTGTTTTTGATGTGGTAATGTTCATGCTAATCAAATTTCTAAGATAATTGTCATAATTTCAAGATTTGTATTAGTTTGTATGTTCATGCTAATTTCTTGAAGATTGATGATTTGAATTATCTTGTTCTTATGAGGTTCTTAGATTAATAGAAAAGTTGTGTGAAATAGTTGTTTTCAATCCATTTTAATCTAAGAGTTGATTCCAAAGTGTGTTTTTGTAACTTGTCCTCAAGTTATATGAAAAGTCACATTTAAGAATCATAAAACTCATAAAAGTTGGCAAAGGTTACAAAATGAAGAGTCTAGTTCTAATTAAATGGTTTTATGACTCCATAACTTGTCCTCAAGTTATGGAGGTTCAAGAGTCTCTTCATTAAATTAAAAAAAAAAAGTGTAACCTTAATTAGTTCCATAAGTTACAATAAAAAAAAGTTATTTTTTTTTATTAATTAGTTTAAAGTCTTCCATAACTTGTCCTCAAGTTATGGAACTTGAAGAGTTTTTTTTAATTAAAACTACTTTAAACTCATAAGTTATGGAATTAATTAGTTTTGAATAGTTTCAAAACTTGCCCTCAAGTTTTGGAATTTGAAAAGTTTTCACTTATGAATACTTTAATTCCAAGTTAGTCGTTAGAATTTTAAAAGTTAAAATTCAACCCTTATACTTTATAATATTATAAGTTAATAATATTTATATATGTATAAGAGTAAAGTCAGTCTTACCGTTAGTAGACCTCATTCACGAAGCTGGTCTATAAGGGGGGTATAAAGTTACTGCCTATAAAATGGCAGTTTAATGGGTGTCCACTCTCACCCACCGCTTCCTTGACTGGTGGAGGGTCGTTAGCCGAACGGGTAGGACAAGGACTATAATTCTCCTTTCATTAAAAGTATTAATGATAAATACTAAGTAACTAAACTCTTATTAATACCCAATCTTAGTTACTTAGGAAAATGTGAATTTGGTGCTAACCCATGAAATTACACTTTGCACTTTGCTTAAGTCGTTAGTGGAGCGTGTGTGGTTAACCGGCACACTAACCTGGACTTAACAAGGTAGGCAAAGGGTAAATTAATATTTATCATAGTATCGGTGGAGCGTGTGTGGTTAACCGGTACACTGATTAAGGGGTAAATATTAAGGGTACCAAGTATATTTGCATGGTTATTCACACCTTGTTTTGTGATCCTCGGCATCCCAGTCACAAAACCTGAAGGGCACACTCGAGATTGAAACATGCCTTTGAACAGTTCAATGAATCTCAAAGATCTAGGACTTTCAAATCCAATTAAAACCTAATAAATTATTTCGTTTTTCATGGTGGAAATTGGTGAATCGTCATTCACCTACCTTCAAATATTTTATAGCTTGGATTACGGCATCCCTCTTCTAAGTTATAAGATAGTTTGTTGGGTCCTAGCCTTAATATTTCATATTGGGTGTCATATTAAGGACTTTAAATCAACTATCTTGAATATCTCCCAAAAAGATGTCTGGTCTAGACATTTATGATCTTCCCAAATCTCTTCAAACAAGCTTTCCTAAATGAAGATGATGTCCCATGGATATCATACTTCTTTCACCTCCTCCAATTATTCTCCCTAACCCACAAGTTCCTAAAAAGTTTAAGGTCACTCAAGCCCTATTGGCAAGGCAAGGTCTAGGTGTGATCACATCTTGGAGATGTAGTCACATATTGACAAGCCGGGAGAGTTAGGTGTCAAAGTCTTGAGAAAGTTGGTGGCTCAACTACATTCTAAGTCACATAGTGAGTTCTTTTGGGAATCCTATGAAACAGACTAAGACAAGACCCTTAATGATCTTATCTCTTTGCTAAGATCAACTTCCTAAAATGCTATGGACATTGACAATGATGACATTGGATATCCAGTAAAGCTCTCTCTTCCCAATGGAAAGGGATCGGCCATAGTCAACTTGGTTGACCCAATGGTAAAGAGAGAGGCGAAGTCTGAGATAGTCCATTTATCAAGGGTCCATAGGTAACTATTGCCAAAGGAAGGGGCATTGGTTACGAAGCTGCCAAATTTACCTAAGGATGTTAAAGTCAATAAGTTTGGCTCTACTTCAGGTAAAGTCCATTGTCTAACTCTATTAAGTACATGCTGATTCTGATCGCGAAGATGGATTTCAATCGCATGGTTCGGTGATCAGAATTTTGAGCTATTACTTAAGAGTTATGATATTTATATTGCTTAGGAATAGATCACAACAAGGTTTTCATATGGATTGTAAGGATAAGTTTTTCCGCAAAGTTTTAAAATAAAAGAAAAAGGTTTTGATTTTATTTATTTTAAGTATCCTTACAGTGGCATTTGTGAAAATTTGTTGCTTATAAGATTCCATTGATAGCAATATTGGAAAAATGGATTTGATTCTTTCGGTTGTGGTAGTGTCTAATATTACCAAATAAGGAAAGATTCTCGTCACCCAAGGTTCAGTTGGACCGAAACTTGGAATCATGCAAGTTGTATAGTATGATGAATGAGAACTTTCAGCTTGGAAAATTAAGACTAATTCCTTATGTGAATAAGGAAAGGACTAAGGGATCGAGTACACATTCTTGTGCACTGGTCAAGTCCACCACAAAAGATGAAGAAGACTATTCGTCATGATTTACTTAAGTTCAGTAAATATGGTTATACTTATAAGTTTAAGTATAAGTCTGTAGCATTGGAGAAGTTTCAATGTGAGACAGAACGAATAAGAAGAATCAAAGTATGGCAGAAAGATAAAAGTTTCTCAAATCTGAAAAGATGGGAGAGTACTTTAGTATCATGTTTATGATCATCTTAATGATTAAGATACCATATCACAATTGGTCCTCTAAAGTCATCTTAGTGCATTCTTATGACTAAGAAGAGGAGTCATGAATTGTTGAAATGGTTAAATCAAAAAGATGAGTCATACTTCGTTCCAAAACAATTCTTAGAGTCATACTCCAAGATTGTAACTTGAGTGACATATCTTAAAGAGGGTTTGTTAACACTAGTCAAATGTAAGAGTAAAAGGTTATCTACTCTTGTACATTTGAAATTGGTAAGTTGTGATGTTTTGGATAAAACAGAGACCAACTTAGGCCAATTGTGTAAAGTGTTAGTCTTGATAAAGAATCCGCACTATCTCTTGAATATTTGACAAGGGAGTCTTATATGTCAAGAGGACAGTGGGAGTCTTAAAGCTCTTGAAAGTTTCAAGACTTAATCAAGAATAAAACCTAAAGTCCTTCACTAGCACACGACTTGAGGTTTATAACCTATCGTGTTGAAATTTTTGTGCCTATTCAACTTGGCTTTTCATAGGAGTTCTGAGAGTTCTCAATTGGTTGCACAACTACTTGGAAGCAATGGCAGGCACCTGAGCTGCCAAATGGCAAGAATTTAAGATTGCACAAGTTTAATCAATATGAGTTTGGATTTGTCACTAACCTTGTCTTGTGATTATGGTTTTGACAAATTCACATGGATAAGAACACATACACTATTAAATCTAAGTGTCATAAGGTTTCTCTCCGATTCATGAAAATGATGGTGAGGAAACACTTTCACTAAGTAGATTTTACCTAGATAGCAATTGTGATATTTGCATTCTCAAAGTCGTTAGTGGAGCGTGTGTGGTTTACCGGCACACTAACATGGACTTGTGAGAAGTGGCAAAGGTCTAAACAATTGAGACTATGATTACGGCATCCCTTTTCATAGTTCTAAAATTGTTTAGACACACATGTGAGCTATCTAAGAGAGGTGTATGATTTTGATAAAGTTTTATCAAAACAATCTAGTATCAGAAATCTGAACTTTGGTAAAAAGTCAGCTGATTTCTGAGTACATGTCAAAGCTAGTGGGAGCATAAGTGTTATGCTAATAATCATCATGTTAGTGGGAGCATGATAATTATGACAAAGGTTGCAAGTTAGCAATGTTAATTATAGAAAACAAAAGTTTCAATTCGTGAGGTTGCAGGGGTTGAAAAAGTTGTTTTGCTATAATTAAGGGAGAGGAAATTATACTTCATTTCAATTCTAAAAGCTTAGATTGAGATTTTAATCGTACTTCATTTCAATTCTAAAAGCTTAGATTGAGATTTTAATCGTATTTAATCAAGGATATATATATGAATTTCATGTTGGAATGGCTCAACATAAGGAAATTCTATATATGGGTCCATTATTTGCGTTCTAAAATTCGATTATGATTACGGCATCCCTTTTCATAATCTGAATTTTGAGAACTTGGCAAATTGAAATGGAAATATTATAGCAAAATACTGGTTTAGTCTTTATGTGAGACATCATGAATCGTGTCCCATATGCTTCGGATATAGGATCGATTACATGTGCTATATTCATCCTTTCTAAAATTTTCCAAATGCCTGGGGCATTATGAAGGGAAAAGGTCTAGAATTGGATATGACTAAAATGATTAAGCAATTGTCGAGGACAATCTAAGGTTTACCAAAGATTGGTTGCTCAAGGACAGTTGGAAGTATAATGTTAATTCTGGAAGGACCATATTGACATAATCTGTAAGGAGGCAACTCTTGTTCAGAAGTGATAGTCAAAATGGAATATGGAAATGTTTCAAAGTTAGAAATTATTCAATCTGTGTAAGATTAGGAAACTTAATGAAAGAAGGATGTTTCCAAGGAGCTGATCTCCTTTGGAATGCTCTGTAATGATTGTTGTCAAGTCTTTCTGACTTCGTGCATAATCATTAAGAGGATCAATGCATATAAGTTTAGAATCTAACAGATTTCAGTAAATGGCATGAATTTGGAATTCTTGCATTTGCAGTAAGGATTTGGGACTGTGAAAAGAGGATCATTGGAGTGATGTTCAATTGATCTATTTTACAAAGTAAAGATCATAGACAAACATAGTATGCATACTTGGTGTATGGCATGACTAGTGTTTAGAAAACATAGTGTACATGCTTGGAGCAACTATTGTTTTAAATTCAAGTATAAAGTTGATAAAACCGAAACAATGAATAATGAGTAATCAGTATGGTGATAAATAAAAGTGTTTATTTATATTCATAGGGTTTGATACCATATTTGATTCATTTATTCTTGTGTTTCACTTTGCATGTTTTGACTTCCAGAATAACTAAGTCGCTCTTCCTGAATGATTAAGTTATTCAAACCATCCACAGTCGGTCATATGTTGGAAGTAGATATGAATCAAGACTGTCATAAGTTGGTTTGTAGAGGTCCAAGTTGGTGGACAAAAGTGGTGCTACAACACTCATGAGTGCTCATAAGTTCTGAGTATTGGATTCAACCCGCGCTCATTTGAATCACTTCATGGATTTTATCACGAGTGATCATGAGACGATAATATCTTATATTCTTCAAACCTAGAGATATGAGTTGTTACTATGAGTTGGTTATACATAGATTGCACGAAACCGCATTGGTAACTCGATGTTATAAAACGTGCCTTTGTGTATGATTCAACAAGTAGTAGAACAAGCCATATGAGTCGAAGTTTATCCATTCCTTTTACCTTCGGGATAAAAGCGATATCTGTGGGCCCCTCGATGATTTAAAGATGATACATGTGAGTGCTTGGCCAAGCCAGGACTGATTTGATTTGTTCAATCAGTCAGTCATCATGAATCGGAAATCGGGAAACAACAAATGGACAGAGAGAATGATTGATAATCCATGTCTCAGTCCATATGATATCTAGAATGGAGGAATATATGATCCCTTATCTAATGGACAAGTCATTGACAAAGGTCAGAGTTCATCGACAAGGTCAGAGTTCGACAGAAGCTTTTGAGAGCTACGTTTGCTGATCGGTTCCTGAAGTCATACGCAATAATAGTTTTAGACTTATCCAAGTGGGAGACTGTTGGATTAATGTCCAAGTCCATAACTATAATTGGTAATACTTGACCCGACCCGGCATGGTCCATTTGGGTTGCATGGCATCATGCATTTGGATAGACTATAATGAGAGAAATAACACTTAAGGTTGGTTAATATATTATAAGTTCTAATATATTAATAAGGTTATTTAATTAGTATTGATCAAGAATTAATTTGGAATTAATTAAGTGATCAAAAGGAGACTAATTAAATATATGGGTTGATTGTGTAAATCATTCATTCTTATATATGTGGGCTTGTGATCCAAGATTCCTTATGTTGGACTAAGTCCATGGGGTGACCCATGGATACTACATGGAGGTTAAAATCCATGGAGCATAAGGAATGGGTAAAGTTATGAGTTACATGGTGTAACCCTAATAGCCACCATATAAAAGAATCCCATGGCTCAAGAAATCGTGCACTAATGTGTGAGTGTGAGGGCTAGACGATTTCAAGGAGTGTTCAAGTTTCTCTCAAGTTATTCCAAGTGTATTTGGTGTTGTGTGAACCATTTGAGGTGTCACACTTGGGGCACTAGGCACTCAAGCTTCATGAAGACATTCTACATCAAAGAGGTATGTATTCTATCTTGTTATATTTATTATTTTGTATGCTAGATTAGGATAATACCTTGGATGTTCATAATTGTATGTATAATAGAGAAAACATAGATCCAAGGTATTTAGGGTTGCATGTACACTTAGGAGTGTTAGAATGCTCATAACCCAACACATCCGACCTTCGAACTTTGAGATCTGAGTGTGATATCAGTTTGGGCAGTTAGAGTCATTGGCACTGTTGGGATTCAAGAAGTGTTAGCTGGTTTTCCAAGTCGTGTTGTTTGGGAGGAGTTATTCATGGTGTTCAAGTTTTTCTAAGCACCGACTGTCAGCAAATTGATCATTGGAACGAGAGAGGGTTTTGGGAATCCTTCAATTCTCATCTGATGAGCAGACTTAGTTGAATATAAGTGGGGGAGAACCATTCAGATACCCAGGTGGAAGCGAGTGTGAGACGAGGATGCGTTTCACATCCCCATTAGGGAAGTAAAGGCAGCCTTAGGGGCCGATTGAATATAGGATATCGTGGGATGGGAGTTCGGGAAACTCCCCAACATTTAGATCGCGTCCTCTTGACGTCAAGTATTAGGTTTCGGGGGAGGGAACCAAGTTGGGTCCCAGTCAGTATTTGAGTTCAGTTGGGAGGATAGACCGCGTGGGTGCGTAAGGTGGAGATATGTGTGGATTGATAGATGAACGATAAGGTCATGTGCAGCGATCGTGTAGGGTGAAAGTGTTGTAAGACTACGGGGGAGCCGTAGCATTCACTATGGAAGTGTTGTAAGACTACGGGGGAGCCGTAGCATTCACTAATGATCGGATAGTATGGAAAGTGTTGTAAGACTGCGGGGGAGCCGTAGCATTCACTAGCAGCTGGATAGTGTGGGAAGTGATGTGAGACTACGGGGTAGCTGTAGCATTCACGAATTTTTTCAGGTGATTACGGCAAGGATAGACCAGTACGCAAAATCGTTGGAAAGCCACAACCTTGTAAAATCGGAATCGGAGGTGATTATTCGACCGGTTATCCGTGGGCGAGCCCAGACGGTTATGGAGATTCAGAATCGAACTGGTAGAGACTATTGAGTCAAGGGTTTAGATCCCGAGTTGCAGGATCTTGTGGATACGTGGTACGTGATGCAGTAGGATTGCGGATGGGTAAGTCCTGATATTTGATCTCTTGGGAACCTGGTGGTTGGACCGGGTGCGAGACTGATAGTCTCGGGGATCGGCTAAGGTATCTATTTACCGGTCAAGTAAAGGATGTCGGAAGTTATGGTGAATTATGGATCTCTAGGTAGTAGCAGGGTATCGACTCGTTTTCGGAAAGGATTCCGAATAGGGGTTCGCGCATGTTCTCGCGTAGGATTTGTTTCAGCGGGATGAGATTTGGGAGGATAAGGATGCCAAGGGCATCAACTGCAGGTACCAGGGTAATGAATGGGTTTGGTTCGATGGTAGCGTAAGCCATCATGATGTGTCTCGGGCTGGCTTCGTCAGTTATAGGGCCACGACGTGTCGGAATCAGAAAATGGCAGGACGAAGGAGAATGGGAATAACAAAAGACTACCGTATTCGAGTAGCGCGCCCTATTGTATTAGACTAGTGGCGACAGGTTGTCGGGCTACGATGATTAGAGGTGTTAGAAGGATGGGCAGAACCAGGAGTGGTGGTATGGCCGGGGCAGTTGCTATTAGACGAGGTCTCTCTCGGAGGCCGTGTGGGGCGAATGTGAGGTTGCTAGTCGGTTAGCAACCGGGCAGGAAACCGATGGTATTCGGTCATGATGGGTGAATCCAGTCATTTAATAGCACCGTTCGATAAGCATTGGAGAGAGTTGGGAGCGGTTGAGTCCTGTTGTTGTAGTGGACGGTCATGGAATGCATGGGTGGCAGTTGTGTCCCTCGTGACGACAAGTGTCGGTACTCGTTGGGCTCAAAAGGGTGCCGATGATGTAAGAGTTGGATACTTAAGCTTCTTCATGGTTGGAGCGCCCTCAAGGCTTCGCTCTTTAGGAGTGGAACCCGATATAGGGAGAAGGGCGGAAAGCTAGGTATAGTGAGTCAGTTCGGATTTGGCCCTGATAGGGCAAGGGGTGTATCATGAAAGTCTGCGGAGGAAGCATACCCAGACTTTTACGACGGCAGACTTCGAGGACGAAGTCTAGTTCAAGTGGGGGAGACTTGTAACATTTGTTTCTGGTTTTGAGGTCATTTATAATTTATAAGGGTTTTGTGCATAGACTCGGCGAGTTGGGAGTCCAACTCGTCGAGTAGGGTCGTGTATCTGGGACGCGGATCCGATGTGACTCGGCGAGTCGGAAGGCTCGACTCGGCGAGTCCGAGCTGTTTAATGAAAACCCTAATTTTGGAGTTTGCTCCCTATATAAACATCATTATAAACCCTTGTAGCCTCCCTTAACACCATAGAAGACCGTTTACGGCCGCACACTCCCTAGTGTGTGAAGTGTGTGCATTTGAGAGCTTGACTTTGGGGATTTGGGAAGGAATCCAAGTTTGGAGAAGAGGAATCAAGGGGAAAACACTAGATCCAACATCTAGTTTATCTTGGGCATCGAATTGAGGTATGAATCTGTTACCTTGAGCCTATATTTTATTTGGGAGTTCATGACCAACTTGAAGGAAATGGAAGCAAGCTTGGATCTGGACATATCACAAGGATATGGTTCCAGATCTGGACCTTCTTAGGTCCCAAGTGTCATAAAGTTGCATCTTTTATTAATCTTATCCTCTCTCCATGTATGAAAACCTTATTTGAGGGTTAGTTTGGTGTTATGGCCATGTGAGGCCTTGTATGCACGTAAAGTTTGCAACTTTACGTGTTATCTTAACTAGTAGAAGATAGATATGAAGTTTGGGACCTTGAGTCCCACTAAAAAGGGCCGTAAACATAGTGGACTAAGGGGGACTCGGCGAGTCATGCAAGTGACTCGGCGAGTCGAGAGGGTTTTCTCGTGTACGGCCAAGGGTGTTCGGCCAAGAGTGTACGTCCAAGGGTGTACGGCCAAGAGTGTACGACCAAGGGTTTACGGTCAGGGGTGTACGGTTGGTGGTTTACGGCCGTAAACACCAAGGAACTCGACGAGTCCATCGGGTGACTCGGCGAGTCGACGAGTTAAGCAAGAACTCGACGAGTGGCTGGCTATACTCGACGAGTTGAGGTCAACATGGACTGCTGACCTTGACGGTGGACCTTGACTTTGTCCAGGGTTGACCTGAGGGTATTTATGGGATTGTGTTAAGCTAATCACTTGATGATTATGGGTAGTTGAGAAGGAGCAGCGTGTGGGATATATCTGATTTCAGCTTACCAGTTCAGCATTTCAGAGGTGAGTCTTCTCACCATACCCATGGGTCTAAGGTACCAAGGCCGAGCCATTATGTGATGATGTTATATGTGATACGTGATTTGTTATGATATGTGATTGTGTGTTTTTGCATGGAAGACCCCGGGGGGAGCCCGTGGCATTGGATATAAAACCATGTGGGGTAGCCCATGACATTCCTAGGTAAAGACCATGTGGGGGATCCCATGGCATTGTATGTAAGACCATGTGGGGTAGCCCATGGCATTCCTAGGTAAATACCATGTGGGGTAGCCCATGACATTCTTACAGGTTTTATGTATGCATGGCTTATGTGATATGTGTGTAGCTTTAATTAGCTAATTTTATGTTAGTTGGTATACTTGCTATGTAAAGGTGTGTGATATGTATGTATGCATGATATGCATTAGAGATAGCCTTTGTGGCTGATGGTAGAGACAACCTTTATGGCTGATGGTAGAGATAGCCTAGCGGCTGATGGTAGAGACAACTTTTATGGTTGATGGTAGAGATAGCCCTTGTGGCTATCGGTAGAGATAGCTTTTACAACTAATACGATATGTGTTATGTGGATTGTATGTGCGGGGTATGATCTGGGGGACTCACTAAGCTTTGTGCTTACGGTTTACAGTTTTGGTTTCAGGTTTCATCAATTTGGAAATGAAGGGCTCTGATTGATCGCAGTGCACACACCTATGATTTCCGCAATGAATGGTTTTGGGATGAACTTTGATAATTATTTTACTAAATGATGATTTGGAATGTTTAAAATAAATGGTATCAATGTTTTAGCTATATTAAAAATGAAATTTTTACCTCTGATTTTTGGGTCGTTACAAGCCGCAGTCACTGCAGCTTGAAAAACTACAAGATCGAATTGTGGAGGAGGTGGTGGTTGAGTTGGAGTTATGGGTGGATTGTGTCTGCCTGATCTACGAGGAGGTATCTTTCAACTATAAGTTTATAAAAATGAAGATAATAGTAAGACGTCAATAGTGAGACTAACGAAAGTGTTCCTTGAACTAACACACCATAGTTCAACCTGTAATTGTTTGAGTGTTTTCGATAGAGAACTACCAGTAGAAAGATGAAAGTATTTGGATAAAGATTTTTCCAAGAGGATTGGATGCTTGTCAATATCATTGGTATTATAGATGTATAGAGTTCCAGAAATTTTGACCTTGTAATAGGTCTACAGATACCAATACGGATAAAACCTTGACAGCCTAACGACCTAACGAACTGAAAGTTCAAGGTCTAGATACAAATAGGAAAATAATACTAGCGTCTAAAAGTAGACCTAATCTATATCCAAAAGAGTGAGTAGAGTATGATCTACTCGCGAGGAGTGTTGTTCTGGTTGGTACTAGATTCTTCCCTGGACTCGGCCAGCTGGTGTTCTGTTTCCCACACACGCCTTTCCAATGCAACTTGACCCTGTCAAAGTTCTCTAACTTCGGATAGACTGGCATTCAGTTTCATCTGTAGTGCGTCAGTGTGAGTCCTGGTTAACTCTTGCTCTTCCTTGTTCAGCATTGCGAGCAACGCGAAGAACCAAGATAGGGAGGATTCTGTCAGCTGATCCTCCCTCATTCAGGTTGTAGAAGCTTCGGTCTCCATTATAAGGAGGTGGTCGTCCCTGTTCGTGGCTCCACCTTCCCAAGTTCACTGCCCAAAGAGGCGTCGGGCCTTGAAAATCCGGTTGAGGGTTAGGATTTTGGGCAACTTGAGGTGGATTATGGACCTCGGGTTCTAATTCAGAGTCCTCCTGCTCATCCTCTTCGTTCTCTTCCTCAGAACTATCCTCGGGGTCTTCTTCACTGGGACCACCTGGTTCTCTTCTTCAGGTTCTGCTTCTAGCCATCCACCGTTCCCTTGATCGGGAAAGTACGGGTCGCCAGGTAGATGGAATCCAACCATGTTATGTATGCGAGAAAAGGGGTGTAAGAGACATATAATAGATGTATCACTATAGATAATTATAGTATGATCCTTACCAGTTACTTCAATACTTGCGTAGTGCAGACCAGATATATATATAACCAAGATAGAATAGACCTTTGAATAATTGATCCAACTCTAAGACCACAACCAAACAAGGAACAAGAAGTAAAGCGAAGATCACAGGTTCTAAGTCTATAGCATCTTAGTCACATATAACCTTAGCGCATCCACTCAACAACTATTGACCTACTAGTAAAGACCTTTTTAGTTTTCACATAAGTAATTATAGTACAACAAAATACTCCTATAGTATTTTAAGTTTATGTTCTGTTCTAGCATTTCATTGTACTAGAGTTGGTAAGTTTTAGACTTGTTGCAACACCACAACAATTCCTAGGCACATGCTAATCACTTCTCAGATAGATATAGTTGATCAGGCTATATCAATCCCTACCTGATTATATGTCCCCAAGCCTACTTGTGTTGTTCAACAACCGCTATACTTTTGTTCTGTTCTAGTATGACACTGTGTCACACCCCGACCGACGGCGGAAACACCGGGGTTGCGACGTTTACAATTGGAACCACAGTCCACAACATATATCGAACATTCATAAATTGATATATTACAAACTTTGGTTTTGTGAACATTATTACAATATAGTAATTATTGAAATATGTAAGACAAACCAAATTCATAACAAGAGAAAGGAAATATAATTCTTTGGGACCGATGTTCCACCTCCGGCTTCTTAGTTACCTGAGAATACACATTTTAAAAATACGTCAACAAAATTTGTTGGTGAAATCCACAGGTTTTTGACTCTATAAATTTTATATAAAATAAGTTTCATAAAACCTAGAAGATTAGCAAAAAAAAATAAAAAAAATGTCTGTATCAAAAATATTACCGATATAATCCGTGTGAGTTGTATACTTGTAAACCGATACCTCAGTAATAATAATCGACATATTTTCACGACGTGTAATATAAAGTGTTTATTTTATATAAATAAACACAAACAAATCGGTCAATGTTCTACAAGCGAAACCTTATACTACATACAACCTTGGCGAAGTTTGTATTAGTATTTATGTATCCAGGATTTTGTGGAGTAAATAACCGAGTTATGACTTGGTCAAGCCTCTGTGAAGCACAATAAGGTGCTTGTTGTCCCAACGACGCTTCATCAATGTCGTGATAAAATAAATAAGATAAAAAAAAACAAGAAGTTATCGTCCGATTTGTCTCGTCACACGAATGTTGTAGCTAACAACCATACGGACGGGGGTGTCAACCCGTATAGATCTATACACAACATTCTTCGCTCACAAATGATTAACGGTTATTGCAGAGGACTTCACTAAGTTGATGTTCTTAGTTTTGATGAATGAGAAAAAACCCCACAAAAATCCCAATTTTAATTACCGTTCTACTATTGACAATGTTTGGATATATATAGCGTCATAAAATTTGCGAACTCTAAATGTAATTCAATATGGTTTTTCCCATGAAAATATAATAACTTGATTAAAGGGTTAATGTACATATTATTATCAACAAATAATACTTTCTTTTACCGTTCATTATCATATATAAATAAGGATAGTAAATTTCTAGTTATTTATATCGTAACCATGAAAATATAACTTTATAAATCATTTCATATAGATTTTTGACATTGAATTTATTTATAACATGGTCGTGATATTTTTAAGAATATAACTACAAGTGTATATTGTCAATATAAGATGAGACATAGATTTGAAATAACATGGATGCACATAAACTTCAATAAGTGTAAATAAGTTTAAATATCATATTTTGTTGTGTGTATTCCCCCCGGAAATGATTTAAAATATTTTAAATGGGGCCGTAGATACTCACTTTTGTCGCGTGACGGTATTTGGTTCGAGGAAGTCGGGATGTTTCCGGTTCCACCGAGGCTTGAGATTTGAATGCTTTTTGGGTGGTCTTAATACATAAATTAATAATAAGTTAGACATCCATTACGTTTTATTTTAGTTACTACAAGTTGGTTTTATGATGGAAAAAGAAAGATAATAATCAAGAATTTACCTAGTTCCTTCTTGGGTTCACGATAAATCACCAAAAGGGGTTGAAAGGTGATGGAATTAGAGTGTAATATTTGGGAGAGTTTGTTGGATAGCGAGGGAAAGGAACGAGGGATGGATGACCGATATTTATAGAAGGGGAAAGAAGTAGGATTGCTATAATACCTCAATAGATTTGATTTAAATTTTACCACTTGCTTCAATTGATTTAGTTACATATAAGTCATTTACGAACTAGTCTAGTTTGACACTTGAGTTTTAAAATGAATTTAATTTAATAATAGGAGAAAAATGCCATCTGCGTACGTGAGTCTATGGAGCTAGAAGGTTTAGGTAGATAACTTGATGTGTCTCTTTGCAAAATTCTCAGCACATGCGTAGAGGTATGAGAATTTTAATGTGTCAGGTGCCTTATACATTATTCCTTATCCTTTTATATATATATATATATATATATATATATATATATATATATATATATATATATATATATATATATTCTCACGTATTTTGTAACTTAATGTTTATACAATAATATATCATTTATCATTATTGTATATTAATTGTTCGTAATATATATTCCTATTATATTTTATACATGTTTGAGATTCGTAATTTTTATGTATAATTAAGTATTTGTAAACGAATAATAATAGTATTACCCATCTTCCGTCGTTTTGGTCTGTAATATTGTCCTTTTGATTACTTTAAACTTTTTGAATACAAGTTCGTTGATGAACATTTAAGTTACTCCTCAACTGGAGCCGTGTCGAGACGGTAATTTAAATTTTTCGTTCAAATGACTTTAATTGGTAGATTTCACGAATCGATTTATAATTCAGAAATAACTCGTTGTCAACATATTTTAACGTAAAACTACCAGTTTTATTTTCACTAGACCTTTTCTAAACAAAATATGTTAAATCCATATGTCGTTTTGAATAAAATGTTTATATTGTTTACGATCAATATATAATATCGTACAAACATTCATATTTTTGCTAATTGTTACACACTGTTCTTAGTATGAATGCATGTGTGTATACTTTAGTAAAATATTTTATTATTTAAAAAGTATAAATTCTTGGTCAGAGTGTTTTAATCCCGATGTGTTTATAGTAGTATATCTTTTATGGGTTGATATACTTAGTTCACTATAAACAATGCTCTGATACCACTTGGTCGCACCCCCAAACCGAGATGGCGAAAACATTCGGGGGCGGAGGACGTCATGTACAGTATCATAACAATGCACAATAGTAAAACAAGCAACAACATCCATTTCATTAATAGGATAGTTAATACATGTGTGTTCTTTGTATAGCTGTAAGACACCAAAAATGTAACATCAAAATATAAAAGACGAGTCTTGAACATGCTCCGTCTTCTCAAAACCTGATCCAGTGTACGTGTCTACTGGTTCCCTGAGAATACAAGTTATTTTGAAAGAGAGTATCAACATTTAAGTTGGTGAGTTCATAATTATTTAGTGTCAAATGTTTGTAGTTGTATCTTGAAAATGTTTGTATTTGTTTAGTGAAATGTTTGTATACTTCCCAGAAAATCCTATATTTTCTTCTAAAAATGAAATGTAGTCTTCTACCCAAGACCCGACTGTTTTGTATGTTTGTTCTCTTGTAATAGTGTAAAATGTATGTTTGTACTTGAAATAGTATAAAACGTATGTTTTCCATATTTGTAAACCATCTTTACTAGAAAAATAGTATGCATTTCTCATGAGAGAAAATCACTGTATGAATGTAAAGGTTTAAAGTAGTATCGTATGAAATACACTACTGATGCATTAACTACCTTGTAACCAAACTGGTTAATTAAGGTTTAAATGTGATGAGGTTATAACCATGCTTGATTGACTAGTATAAACACGACGTTCTTCAGGCGTCGAAAAAGGTATGACATTTGTCACCCGTAGACCTGCAGGTCCCACTGTAGCTAGCAGCAAGGTGTATGATTGGCAATCCCGTATAGATCTATACACAAACTCACGCTCTCCCTCCAGGAGACTCTGGTTATAAAACGTAACATAGCAAGAATATTGTTATGCCATGAAATAGTATCTCACATTTTAGTTATCTTGTTCATGTACAGTATGTAAGTTCCTTTATGTTTTTGTAAATGAGTAGTATACTTTGCATGAATAGTAATAGTATGTATGTATTGACTCATGTATTGTTCCCCTGTTCTACAAAATAGTATGTATTGATCCTTTAAACTATACCTATTATAGTTTACTAGTATGTTTGTTTGAATTGTAAATGATTCAGAGAAAAGACACAATTGCTTAACGTATGCAACTGAGTTAAGTATGTACTTTGAAAATGGAGTTTAATATTCATGTATATATTTAGCATGCATAATTATGATTTAACCGACAGTCGGACTAGTGATCCTACCCTAAGCCCACAACCAAACAAGGAACATCAGTCAAGGTAATTAGCAATAGTCCTAAGTCCGTTAAGGCATACTTATACATAAATATATATATGAATACGATTTTGATAATAAACAGCAATCTAAAATAGTTTAAAAGAGTTTCTGGAATGATTTTAACATCTTATAAAAAGTATAAGAAATCCTTTGTTTGTTTGTTTTCACATGTAAATGTTAACACAATTCTATTGTGTTCTACTTGTATTCCCCCCTAAAAGCATTTAAAAAGGTAAATTGTAGGGGTATGAAGTCACCTTAAGTTAGTGATTCATTAGGATGTTCGAAATAGGATGATTGCTTCTATAAGTTAAATCCCGAGACAAAATAAGTCCTAACATGCATTTCACGCGATATATAGGCATGAAATTAGTGAATATAACCTCAAAGGTGTTAAGGAAACAACCTAGGATGTAAGAATTACTTACAAAAGAAGTGTTAGAAGCAAAATTGAGTGATTGCTTGGAGTTCACGGATGGCTTCGGTGCTTACGACCGTAAACGGTTCACGGCCACTTGAAGATTCAAGTGTTTTCGGCTGGAAACTCAAGTGTGTGCTCTTGGTGTTCTTGGTGAAACCAAGGAGATTCAAGGGTTTACGGCTGTAAACCCAGAAATGAAGGGTGATTGATCGATGAAAAAAGAAGAACAATGGATGTTCTTATCAAGATCCGAAGGTGTATCAAATGATCCTCGGATGATAGTTGAGAGAAAACTAGGGGTTTTCGGTTGAAGATCTTGAGAGAAAAAGCTTGAGTTTTCGGCTAGAAGTGTAGAAGTGAGGATTAATTCAGTCAAACATATATATATATATATATATATATATATATATATATATATATATATATATATATATAGGGTAGAGTGTGTGGTCCGAAGGGGGTTTACGGCTGCGAACCGAAGGTTTACGGCTGCAAACCGTTTGCGGTCCGAGGGTTTACCATCCATGCGAGGGTTTGCGGCTCATGCGAAGGTTCTCGGTTCCAAATGTTTCCTTCCTTAAACACACAACACCTTTGAATATAAGGTCTATACAACAAACTCATTAATCTAACCATATTAATATAATTAAAGAAATAAGTTTGACCTTTATTGGTTAAGTTTGACTTTAGTTTGACCAAGTTTGACTTTTACAATATTTGAAATTACGGGTTGTCACACAGAACAACATCAAGAAATGGTTATATATCAAACAATAGCCACACAGGAAGAAACTGAAGAAGAAGACAGTCAATACAACTCAAAAAACACCATCACTTACTGATTCTCAATCTATTCCAAAATCACCAGCTTTCACACCAACATTAGAGTCACCAACAATTTATGCTTTGGTTGACAAAGTTGTTGAAGAAAGCTTAAACAAAAATGCTTTAACTACAACTCCAAAACAAAAACAAGATGAAATAACTTGCACACCATCTGTTCAAAAACCATCTTCTCAACCATCTTTTTCACTTGGACTAACCCCAAATATCAAATATGATGTAAACTCTCCTAAAGCTGCTACAAGATCAAGCAAAGATAAAGAACATAAAAACAAAGAACAAAAAAAAAGATGAAGAGCAAGTTCAAACAAAAAAAAGGAGGAAATAAAGGGAAAGGAAAAGAAATTTTTATTGAAGAGGAACATGAAGAAAAAAGGATCAGAAAAGAAAAAAGAAAGATCATTCCAACAGAAACTTACTTCACTCATTACAGTGGTTGAACAGTGGAAGCAAAAGACATGGTATTTAATGCAGAGATACTAATTGCAAACTCAATATTTTCAATGAAAAGCAACCACAAGTAAGTATATATTTCTAATAAAAAGTTAATTAAATGTAATTTATGAAACAAAAATTAGTTTTTTATAAAAATTCACAACTTAATAAATATTAACAGGGAAATCATATTCAGAACAAGAAATGGGGATGCAGTAGAAAGAATTTTCTTTTAAACATTAATCCCAGGTGCCTACATCCACCACAAAGTCATTGATTGCTGGTCAATTCTGTTAAATGATGAGGAGAGCAGAAAACAAAAGGGATCTCCATTAAGATTTTATTTTCCAACAGAAATCATAGTAAGTAACATTTATATTATGTATATATATGTTAATAGATTAACAAAATTCTAACAAAATAAAATATTTAATATATGTAATTAGACTGAAGACATGACAAATGAGGAGATACCAATGGATGACAGATGTAAAATGTTGTGATCAAAAAGCAACAGAAACAATGAAATTCCATCCATATGCACATGATTTTGATAAACTAGGATTTGTAAGTTACAACAATCTTTTATATTATATATATATATATATATATATATATATATATATATATTGACAGTTTAGAATTTAATATAAATGCAACTATTCTTTCCAATCAAGAAGAAAATGCATTACTATTTGTTATGTATAAATCTCAAAAAGATATCAGTAGTTTTGATTGATAGTCATAAAGGAATGCCGAATGTTAATGTTGAATATGGGCTATTACCACAATCTTTGGTAAGAATTAATATTTTATATTTATTCCAAATTAAACTGTGAATTATCAAAATGAGTAAATTTATTTTCTTTGTAATACAGGTAGAATTGATGGCAAATTTTATCATCGAAAGAGGATTCGAAAAAGCATTTCATTTGCTTACAAAAGAAATTTCAGTACTTAAAATCAAATGGTGGTTAAAAATCAATTTTGAGGAAAATGGAGTGGCATTAATGAGACATGGAATGTTTTCAAGGACAGGCTGGGAGCAGATGGGATTGTGACATTGAAAAGGATCAAAAGGAACAGAAAGAAAAATTAACTAAACTAAGATTAAAGTATCTCACAAAAATGCTACTGAATGACATCAACTTAAATAGAAAAAAATAATAATTGATGAAGGAATGCAATTTGATAAAAAAACAGAAGAAGAGAAAAAAAAACATTAGTGAAGAATGCAATGCAGAAGTATAAGGAAAGATTTAAGCTCATGGAAGATGTTTAGAAATTTCAAAAAAACAAGGAACAAACAAGATAACAATGATTTATGAAACTTTTATTTTGAGAACACTTTGACTTTTTTCTGTTTTTTTTATCATGGGGTACTGATGAATCTACTGCTTAGATATATGAGAATTTCAACATTATATTACTATGAATGTTAAAATTTTATTGAAGACTTCTATCTAGTTGAACAAATATGGTGTTTATGATGTTTTTATTTTGGGTAATGTTTGCACATATGGTGAACATGTTGGAATGATATATTTTCTTAGCTAAATATGAACTTTTAGTTAATTGTTGATGTTGATATAAAAATTATTAAGAAAATGAATGTTTATCATAACTTTGACAATTGTGAATGTTTAAATTAAAACGAAATGAATAAAGTATTAAGTTGTGAATTGAATTTTTTAAATTTAAAAAAAAATGATAAAATATTTTAAAAAATATTTGAATGCACTTGATATATATAAGACAATTGTGAATGTTTAAATTAAAACAAAATGACTAAAGAATTAAGTTGCGAATTGAATTTTTGAAATTAAAAAAAAAAAGATAAAATTTTTAAAAAATATTTGTATTAGTACTGATAAATCTATTGTTTACATATATGAGAATTTCAACATTATATTACTATGAATGTTAAAAATTTATAATGAAATATCAATGTTTTATATAAAAAATTAAACTGTATATAAACGAATCTACAATACATCTTTTATTTAAAATGTGATTCTTTTTTAAATATATGTTATAGAATTTAAAATAATTTTAATGAACAATATATATACTATAATTTTTACTGTAATCTTTTACATGATATATAATTTTTTTTAAATATTAAACTTTGAACAAATTATTTACTAATAATACTTAAAATATTTGAAACAAATACTTAAAAAAATTAATTGAAATGATATAACCAGGAAAAATTCAAAAATGGAACAAAATTTACAAAGACCAAAGTTGAAAAATAATTGTTAAAATACAAAAATATCAATATTGTAGTTATGTTAAAACAAAAAGAATCCAAATTATTATATTAATAAATGACCTGTGCCACTTTTGTAAATAAAACAAATTTATTAGCGTTTTACGGATTTGGGTAAATAACAAATAATAAAATACTCTCATTAAAAGCTAATACATATATTTATATAATATATTTTGTACTTTTCCAATAGAACATGGGCTATTCATGTAATACTAAAAAAATAGGAAAAGGCGGTTGCAGCATAGTAATACTAAATAACTCGTCAGAAAACATCTCGTCAAAAACCACCTAGTCTCATTCATTTCTTATCACAGCCCCGATTTACTTTTTTTTTAAAAAAAAACTCACATTCACAAACCTCCATTTCAAAGACTCGATCTAAACAACATCGACCGATTCTTCAAAAATCAAGCAAAAGATGTCTTCAAAATCTAAAGGAACTATATCGAGTACAGATTCTTCAGAAAAAACAATATCCGAAGAAGAAAAAGAGAAGAAAACCCTGGAGAAACAACAACTAGAAGCAAAAAAAGTTTCAAGTCTCAAATCGAAGATTTCGACAACAAAATCACAACATCTAACAATCAAAAATGTTGAAACGGAAAAACAAAATGCTTCCGAAAGCATTTCTCCAAAAGCAAAACCTACATGGAAGATAAGAGTCAAAACGAACGAAGTAACACAAGGTATATTATTTCAAAACTTCTAACAATGTTTAACGAAACATGCATTCTGTTTTATAATGTTTAAATAAATATAAAATACACTGTTACAAAAACATTTAAAACAAACGTCATCTTAATCTATGTTATTTTGTAAATATATGATATGTTAAACAGTGAACATATCATTACAAACTCAGATTTGATTTAATACAAATGAAAATGATAAATTATTAGAAAAATATGTATATAAATGATTTTATTACATGTTTAATGTTAAATGTAATATATGATTCTAATATATTTTAAGATGATACTATTAGGTTGACTATAAATAGTTTAATTAAACTGTGAATATAATAATATAAATGTTACTTTTCATATTTTAGAGAATGAAAATGTGTATATATGTTTTTTTTAGAATGTGAATGTAAAATTTATATGTTATTTAAATATATTTAGGAAAGATAAATATGAATGATGACTCATATTAGTATTTGTCTGTATACATCAAATTATTAAACTGTGAATTTAAAAAAAAATAAATGTATTCTATTATACTAAAAAATGAATTCAAATAATCAAAATGTATATTAATATTTAATAATTGCAAAATTATGTAATTAAAATATATTAAACAATTAATATATGACTTGATGTAAGCTATGACATTAGCAGGAGAGAATACAAGACCTGTGATGACCAAGACTACAATCAAAAAGCTTAAAGGATTGCATATTCATCAATCAGAAGAAAAGAAACATTCTACAGTAGAAGGTAAAACATGATTATAAAAAAAAATATTTGAATTATAATAATATTCTACTACATATGTTTTTTGGTTTTGATTTTTAATTGAATAACTGAAACAGATGTGAATAAACAAATTTAAAACATATTATTTGATCTTCAAAGAATAGAAGAAATAGAAAAAATATAAAATAAAAATTAAACTATGAGACTATAAATAATATATTACACTGTGAATGCACAATATATACGTACATTTAAGGTGTGAATATACTTATGTATATGTACATATGTATCTATGTACATATATATATATATATATATATATATATATATATATATATGTATGTATATTCACAGTTTAAGTATATATACATATGCATGTATCTACATATCTATGTATATATACACATATATGTATATTTACAATTTATATTTATATACAAATGTATGTACATACATACATATGTACATATGTGTATGTATGAACTATGTATATTCACAATCTAAATTTATGTACATACATATGTAAATACATACATATGTATATTCACAATCTAAATTTATATACATACATATTTACTTACATATATATATATATATATATATATATATATATATATATATATATATATATATATATATATATATATTCACAGTTTAAAAGAATGTATGTATATATATACATACATTCATATGTATATTCACAGTTTAAAAGTATGTATATATTTACATATGTATGTCTATGTATGTAAAAACATACATATGTACGTACATGGATATGTATGTACAATGTAATTACATATATTTAAATATCTTAAACATTATATTAAAAAATCTTTCATTTTTTTATAACCTCTTAAACTGTGAACATACTTAAAATTCTTTTAAATTTATTTCGATTATACATATGTAAAAATTGTTAATATACATATGTATACATATATAGATATGTATATATACATACGTATGCACGTATGTATGTACATATATACATATGTACATATGTGTATGTATGAACTATGTATATTCACAATCTAAATTTATGTACATACATATGTATATACATACATATGTATATTCACAATCTAAATTTAATATACACACATATTTACATACATACATATGTATATTCATAGTTTAAAGCTATGTATGTACATATGTACATACATTCATATGTATATTCACAGTTTAAATGTACGTACATATGTACATATGTATATCTATGTATGTACAAACATACATATGTACGTACATGGATATGTATGTAAAATGTAATTACATATATTTTAATATCTTAAACATTCTATTCAAAAATGTTTCCTTTTTTTAATAACCTCTTAAACTGTGAATATACTTAAAGTTCTTTTAAATTTATTTCGATTATACATATATACAAATTGTAGAATCAGACAATGGATCATCAGACAATGATAAGGACATGACAAAGGCATTGGTTGTTGTGGAAAACAAAGAAGAAGGAGATGCAAATAATGAAAAAATTCATGCAAAAATACCAACAAGGAAAATAAAACAAATGGCAAGAAAGAAGAGTGGAAAACATATGCAAAAAAAAATGAAGAAGAACAAGGTCTGAAACATCTACCAAGAAAGATGAAGAAACACAAGGTATAACAAAATTAATCAAAAAATATTTTTTGATAAAATATCTTATTAAATATTACTAAAATTTTAATATGTTTTATAGTTCAAAAATATACAAGGAAAAGAAACACAAGCACGAAGAAGAAGATAACACATAAAAGATACCACAGAAGATGAAATTGAAGGTATTAACATATATATATATATATATATATATATATATATATATATATATATATAATTTTTAATAACACTTTTTTGTTTTGAATCTTATTAGCAAAACCAAGAAAGAAAAGAGGGAGAAAGAAGAAAATTAAAGAAGATGGTGATACCACAGAAGATGAAATTGAAGGTATTAACACACACACACACACACATATATATATATATATATATATATATATATATATGTGATTTTTAATAAAACTTTTTTTTGAATCTTATTAGCAAAACCAAGAAAGAAAAGAGGGAGAAAGAAGAAAACTAAAGAAGATGGTGATACCACAGAAGATGAAATTGAAGGTATTATCATATATATATATATATATATATATATATATATATATATATGTGATTTTTAATAAAACTTTTTTTTGAATCTTATTAGCAAAACCAAGAAAGAAAAGAGGGAGAAAGAAGAAAATTATAGAAGATGTTGATACTACAGAAGATGAAATTGAAGGTACTAATATATATATATATATATATATATATATATATATATATATATATATATATATATATATATATATATATATATTATATAAAATATTTTTGTTAATATTTATTTATTTTAATATTATTAGCAAAACCAAGAAAAAAAAGAGGTAGAAAGAAGCAAGATAAACAAGATGATGCTAATGATGATGAAAATTTCCCACCATTGAGAACAAGAGTGACAAAAAAGCATTGTACACTACTGTTAAATCTCTAAGCAGGAACAGAAAGAATGTTTAGAAAGATTAGGTTTCAAGGCAATATCAGAAACATCACTTAATACAATTCCATCAGTTCTAGTACATTTTGTTGTTGAAAGATATAACCCTACTTCAAACTGCATTGATTTAGGGGACATAAAATTGATGATAAATGAAGAAAAAGTTTATTAGATCCTTGGAATACCAAAATCAGGAATAGATTTATCTACTGTGAATGAGTGTGAGGAAGAAAATGAGATTATTGTCCAATGGAAACAACAACATCTTGAAGTAACAAAATCACAACAAACTCTTTGTGAACTTATAGAAGCCTCGGAAGTTGCAGATGAAATGTTTGTGTTAAATTTCATCACATTGTTTGTGAATACAATGATAGAGAAAAAATCTTGTGGAGGTTTACAACCAAGCATTACAATGAAGATCGGAGGAATTAAAAACTGGGAAAATATAAACTGGTGCAAATATCTTAGTGATGCATTGCCACATAGTATGACTTCATGGAAACCAAGAAACAAAGGTGTCTACTATGCTGGGCCACTTCCATTCTTGCTTGTAAGTAAAATTTAAATTAAATTGCATTCGATATCATCAAGGTGATTAAAATAAATAACATTTTAATTTGTTAGAAAATAATTCACAGCTTCTCTATCTACATTCAACTGATTGTCAAAACCAATACGTCAACCGAAAAATAAGACCAATATGCTACTGGAATTATGGAAAAATTAAATCAAGGCAAAACATTGAAAAAGCTCAAGGTCAGTTAGGATTGGTCACATTGGTTCAGGACAATGATTTGATACAATACAAAGATGAAGAAGATGTTGACTTTGTCAAAGAAAAAGGAAAAGGAAAACAAGTTGAAAAAGATGCAGATACAGAAGAAAATGATGACATTGGTGCAGAGGTAATAATGGAACTTACTCTATTAAGCTGTGAACTAGATATTAAATTGTGAATTATTTTTTATAAAAATATACATATAAACTAACAATAATTTAATAATTATTGCAGAACTATTGTCTTTTGATAGAAAGTGAGTTTGAAAACATTTTGGAGTGTAGAAACAGAATTCAAAAAACATTGCAGCATGCACTTCAAAAATATCCAGATGATAGAGAACTATGTGGATGGTTTGAAAGATTTGTGAACATTGAAAAAGTGTTTAACAAAAGCATTGGCGAATCATCAAGAACAAGAGAAAAAGAAAATGAAAATGAGACAGGTGAAAAAGAGTTTGAACATCACTTAGAAACACAAAAAGGTGAAGAAAATGCTACAAAAGAAACAAAATACGATAGTCCAAACTTTGAAGATAATATGTCAAACACACCAAATATGGAGGCTGAACAAAAGGATTTTCTTACCAACGAATCTCAAGGAGAAGGTAATATGAAAAACAAAAATATAACTTAGAAACAAACTTACATTTTCAATTAAAATGACTACTATACAATATATCTTACAGGAACAACAAACAACAAAGAAGAAAAGGGAAATGAAAAAAACATACTTGAAGAAAAGAATGATCAAGGAGAAGGAAAAGAAAAACAAGTTTACAAAAGATCAAAGAGGACACCAACTAAAATAGAGTCTTACCAATCACCTTACATGAGGCGGACATTTGAAGTGAGAAGAAAATTAGAAGCTGTTGAGACAAGGATTTCAAAATCCATATTCTCACTACAAAAGGATCACAAGTAAGTGAATGGTTTTAATATAAATAATATTTAAAAACTTCATTAAATTTAATTGTATTAAGTTGTGAATAAAAATGTAAATATGAACAAAACTAAAATAAAAACAACTTTTTTCAACTATTTTTATTTTTTTCTTGATAAAAAGAAACACTAATATCAGTATTCACAACTTAATGTTCACAACTTAATAAAATTAAATTTAATAATTTTATATTAATCAAACAGAGAAATAATATCTGAAACAAAGCATGGACATAAAGTGGAAATGATATTTTTTGAAACATTAATACCAAGTGCATGGATCCACCCAAAATTAATCAACTGTTGGTCGATGTGATTGAATGATGAAGAGAAACGTAAAGCAAATACAACACCATTATGCTTCTACTTCCCAACAGGAATGGTGGTCAAAAATATTTTAAAATATAAGTATAGACTTTTAATATTGATATAAAATAAATAATGATAATTTAATAAAATAACATTTTCATTTTTTCCTAGAGCAATGAAATGTTGGATAGGGATATAGCATATGATAAGAGATTGGAAAAGTTTGAAGAAAAAATGAATGAAGCTATGAAGAACAACACACACCTGAAGGATTTTAAAAAAGTTGGAATTGTAAGAAAAAACTATTTATTACTTTTTATTATAATTATATTGTATATATACAAATATTTATATTAAAGTACTAACAATTTCAACTATATTATTAATGCAAATATTCTTCCCAATACTGCACAGAAAGCACTACTACATCATTTGCTTCAAATTGCAAAAATGTAGTGTACATCTGACTGACAATGAAAAAACCACAAGAGAGATTGTGCATACTTATGAAATGTTGCCATATTATTTGGTGAGTATTAATTAATAACTTAGAAAAAAAGCAAATGTTTTCTATTAAAACTTAAACTGTGAATTTTATATCTCATTATCATTACTGATAAATTTTTTGAATACAGTTCAATTTCATGATATCGTACTTGATTGATAAAAAACACCCAAAAGCAGACGATTTAATGAAGAAGGAAGTTGTGATTTTTAAACTGAAGTGGTGGATAGAAAACAACAAGAACGACAATGTAGTTATGTTGATGAGACATATGGAAACTTTCAAGGGACAAGGGCAAAATAACTGGGATTCTGAGATTGAAAAAGATCAAAAGCAGCAGAAAACACAATTGACGAAACTTCGATCCAAATATGTTACAAAGATCTTGGTGAATGATATCAATATCCACAACAACAAGATAATAGAAGACGGTCTGGAGTTTGAAAAGCTGACAACAGAAGAACAAAAACAAGTTGTGAATCATGGAATGCAGAACTATGAGGAAAGGTTTCAGTTGATTGGTGAAAACTAAAAAATAAATTTATACTGTTTTTATTTTTATAAATGCTTAGCTGCTATTGAAGACCTCTATCTAGTTGAACAAATATGGTGTTTATGATGTTTTTATTTTGGGTAATGTACTAATGTTTGCACACATGGTGAACATGTTGGAATGATATATTTTCTTAGCTAAATATGAATTTCTAGTTAATTGTTGATGTTGATATAAAAATTATTAATAAAATGAATGTTTATCATAACTTTGACAATTGTGAATATTTAAATTAAAACGAAATGACTAAAGTATTAAGTTGTGAATTGAATATTTTAAATTTTTTAAAAAAATGATAAATTTTTTTAAAAAACATTTGAATGCACTTGATATATATATAAGACAACAGTATGCAATAAAATAAAAATTAAGAAACATAACTATTATCTTTGAGTACAATATATATTAATGATATATAATACTTAAGTTGTGAATAACATACACAAAAATTTTAGAAACATAATTAAAAAAGTCATAGTTGTTAAATACAATATATTGATATAATATCAATAATCATAGATATTAATAATATCAAACTTAACAATTATTATTAAGTAAAATTCATTATATTTAAACAAATAAAAGTGTGAGTACAAAACAAATACTATTCAATTCAAAAAGATAAAAATCTTATATATAAAGAACCTATTATTAAGTAAAAACTAAAAGATAAAAATCTTCAAAATCTCTCAAATAGATCGTGCATCCATATTTTTGCCATTTGAACACATTTCTTTTTCTTTTGCTTGTCTTTCCAAATGCTCACATGACCTACTATTGTGACCAATAACATAGTGTTTGCATCTGGAACAAAACCTTTTTTGTCTAATTGATTCAGTAATGGCTTTTTCTCTAGCTCCTTTCAACCTGTTACATGTACCACATCCTTTATTACTTATGTCATCTGAAGGGTTTCCAATATCAGAAATAAATGGCTTCTTCACTCCATAGGATGACTCAACAAACTCAAAAATATCTTTTCTTTTCAACAATGAATCTGAACAACTTGATGCAGAACAAACACCATCAACTTTCAACTTTGCTTCTTTAATGAGCTCAAAAAACTCCTTAAGCTTATCCGCATCTTTACTCAAAATAGACACACTTTCTTCCACAAAACTCAAAACCTGACGAGAAAGAGGATCATATAACAATGATGATGATGATGAGGCCTCATCACTTGAACATTGCTTCATAAGAACCTCAGATGGAATTACACATTTGCACCAACGCCTAAGTATGTACTTTGAAGGAATCTGGTTTATTTGATAAGTCCTAAAAATGCAAAATATATGCCTGCACAATATACCATGTTGAAAGAACAATGAACAAGAGCATTCAAAACTTGATTCCTTTTTGTCATAAAAAACCTGTCCAAAATAAACACAAACAAAAATATTAATAATTCACAACTTAAAATTTGAAAAACAAAAATTTTAAAAATATAATTTACCTTGAAAAAAAGTCTTTTCTGGAACAACAAATTCACACTCACTTTTTGAATCTTCTTCATTAACAACTTTTGGAGTAGACCCCATAATATCTTTACATTGCATAACAACAAATCTATGATAAAATTCTTCATTCGTAACACTGTGTTGCGAACATGAAAATACAGATCGTTCAATTTCTTTCTTTACTTTTATGAAAACTTCATTAGTATACATATCAGCAGCATGTTCCATAATTTTTAGTGAACACTGATTATGTCTTTGCCTGTCCATAGCTAAATCAAAAGAAGTGAAGAATTTAACCAATGAATTACCCCAGTGAGCAACTTTGTTGAATGCAGAATTCATGCTCTCTGACCTAGAAGTGGTCCTCATCAAACCAGACAATGGCATGTCTCTAAAATATGCTGGAATCCAACTTTCTCTCATATCAAACATTTTTGAAAACCATGAAATCTCTTGGAGCTTATAATCTTCAATAAAACTTTCCCATCTAATATCAAACTTAGAAGCATTTATCCTAGAATTCCAAATAAGCTTATTGAAACGTTTCTTGAATTTCATATCATTAGAAAGTTCAGCACATACCTAAAGAACACATGCATAAAAAACATATATAAGATAATAAAATATAAAAAGATGATATAACTATTAAAATAGTGATAACATATACAATAAAATTCATATAAAATGATATTATTCACAACTTAAAAACATACTAACAGGTGAATATTTAAAAATAAAAATATAAACAAAAAAAATTCACAACTTAATAAACATATAATAATTAACATAATGAAAAATGGACTAAAAATAATATAATTTAACAAAATTCAAATCATAAACAAAAAACATAAAAATTCACAACTTAACAAAAACAGATAACATTTAAAAAAAACAAAATATAACAACAAAAATATATAATGATGATATATACAAAATAAACAGTCTAAAAAATAAAAATACATACCTTAGAAGGCAACTTTTGGGTTATGTGCCACATACATAACCGATGACGTGAATCATGAAATATTCTCTCAATTGCAATTTTCATTGATGCATCTTCATCAGTGAGAACAACAGTCGACTGTTTACCAAAAGTCTTCAAAAAAGTTTTAAGGAGCCATAAATAAGACTCTGTAGTTTCATTGCTCAAAAGACCAACTGCAAAAGTAACACTCTTTCTATGGTTATCAATTCCTGTGAAAGGAACAAATATCATACGATACCTAAAAAATAAATATATAACAAAAGTTAATATAAAAACAACAAAAGAAAATAATATAAGAAAACAAAATATATAAAAAATTACTTGTTCGTCTGAAAAGTAGCATCAAAAGAAACAACATCACCAAACTCTCTATAATTCGCCTTTGCAGCTTCATCAGCCCAAAAAAGTGAAACCAACTTTCCCTTATCACATATAAACTCAAATGTAAGGCTTGGATCCTCTTTCATTTTATTTAAATAGTTATCAACTACCATCTGTGCATCATCCTTTTCAATAAAACAATTCACTTTTCTAGATTGATTCTTGTAGTCAATAACACTCCTTCCAACATTGTTAACAATAGTCCCTCCAACATTGTTTGAGCCTCCTAATTATTGCATTATCCTGTATGCTTTCATTGAACCAATCTTTACCCTTCCCATCTTCTCAATGAATTCTTAAGTAACATTGTCCAATTGCCTGTTAGACCTCAAGAAATGCCTATAATCTTCTGTAACCAAATCATGATTATGCCTTTCTTCAAATTTGTATAACTCAAAAACTTTTGAATTTCCTACTCTTCTAAATTTTGCAAAAGCTGGACATCCTTTCCTTTTAATATTAGAATTTCTGTGAGCTTTATTTTTTTTTTAGAATCAGTTGTGTCTACATAAACACTTTGAGGAAATCCCTCTCTACTGCACATCATAGATCGATGAGTAAGAACACGTGACTTAATGTGTAACTTTGTAGAACCTTTTCTTACATCAAAACCAGCTTTAGCAGCATAAGCTTTATACATATTTATTGCATCATCAACACTTAGATATTTGCTATACAACTTTGGCTTAACATCATCAACATTCTTAGGAATCCATATTTTTCGAGTTCCACCACGAGAGAAAAAATCAGAAAATATAGGTTGACCTAATAAGAAAAATAAAAACATATATCAGCTTAACAGACACATATTATAAATAAATGAACAAAACACTTGAAAATTCACAGTATAATTACAAATGGAAAATAAGATTAATATATATATATATATATATATATATATATATATATATATATATATATATATATATTACATTTAAATGTAAAAACATCTACATAACCAAACAAATTCACATGTTAATAACAATTAGAACATCATAACTATAATTAAAAAAACATTTATTAACTAAAAATACAAATATTATAAATAAAAAACAAAAAAATTAAAAATTCACAGTTTAATTACAAATAATAAATAAGATTAAAAAATCAAAACACTATTTAATACATTTACATGTAAAAACAAGTACATAACTAAATAAAACCACACATTATGACGTGAATCATGAAATATTCTCTCAATTGCAATTTTCATTGATGCATCTTCATCAGTGAGAACAACAGTCGACTGTTTACCAAAAGTCTTCAAAAAAGTTTTAAGGAGCCATAAATAAGACTCTGTAGTTTCATTGCTCAAAAGACCAACTGCAAAAGTAACACTCTTTCTATGGTTATCAATTCCTGTGAAAGGAACAAATATCATACGATACCTAAAAAATAAATATATAACAAAAGTTAATATAAAAACAACAAAAGAAAATAATATAAGAAAACAAAATATATAAAAAATTACTTGTTCGTCTGAAAAGTAGCATCAAAAGAAACAACATCACCAAACTCTCTATAATTCGCCTTTGCAGCTTCATCAGCCCAAAAAAGTGAAACCAACTTTCCCTTATCACATATAAACTCAAATGTAAGGCTTGGATCCTCTTTCATTTTATTTAAATAGTTATCAACTACCATCTGTGCATCATCCTTTTCAATAAAACAATTCACTTTTCTAGATTGATTCTTGTAGTCAATAACACTCCTTCCAACATTGTTAACAATAGTCCCTCCAACATTGTTTGAGCCTCCTAATTATTGCATTATCCTGTATGCTTTCATTGAACCAATCTTTACCCTTCCCATCTTCTCAATGAATTCTTAAGTAACATTGTCCAATTGCCTGTTAGACCTCAAGAAATGCCTATAATCTTCTGTAACCAAATCATGATTATGCCTTTCTTCAAATTTGTATAACTCAAAAACTTTTGAATTTCCTACTCTTCTAAATTTTGCAAAAGCTGGACATCCTTTCCTTTTAATATTAGAATTTCTGTGAGCTTTATTTTTTTTTTAGAATCAGTTGTGTCTACATAAACACTTTGAGGAAATCCCTCTCTACTGCACATCATAGATCGATGAGTAAGAACACGTGACTTAATGTGTAACTTTGTAGAACCTTTTCTTACATCAAAACCAGCTTTAGCAGCATAAGCTTTATACATATTTATTGCATCATCAACACTTAGATATTTGCTATACAACTTTGGCTTAACATCATCAACATTCTTAGGAATCCATATTTTTCGAGTTCCACCACGAGAGAAAAAATCAGAAAATATAGGTTGACCTAATAAGAAAAATAAAAACATATATCAGCTTAACAGACACATATTATAAATAAATGAACAAAACACTTGAAAATTCACAGTATAATTACAAATGGAAAATAAGATTAATATATATATATATATATATATATATATATATATATATATATATATATATATATATATATATATATTACATTTAAATGTAAAAACATCTACATAACCAAACAAATTCACATGTTAATAACAATTAGAACATCATAACTATAATTAAAAAAACATTTATTAACTAAAAATACAAATATTATAAATAAAAAACAAAAAAATTAAAAATTCACAGTTTAATTACAAATAATAAATAAGATTAAAAAATCAAAACACTATTTAATACATTTACATGTAAAAACAAGTACATAACTAAATAAAACCACATTATAATACCAGTTACAACATCATACTTACATGTAAAAAACAATTTATCATATTAAAATAAAAAAAATTATAAAAATGAACAAAAAAAATTAAAAATTCACAATGTAACTACAAATAAAAAATAACATTAACAAAAAAACACTATTTTATACATTTACAAACAAAAACAACTACAAAACAAACCAATTCACATCTTAATAACGGATAGAACATCAATAATTACAGCTCAAAAATAATAACTTAAAAAAAACAAAAAAATATATTAAAGTAAAAATTAATAACTTAAACAAATGAAAAACAAACAGATTAAGGAATTTTTTCATCTAAAATATTTAAAAACGAATTAAATTAGTTATAGAAGGAAACGAAATATCTGCTTCTGATTCACTTTCGATTCCAATATCGTCATCAGATTGAGCTTGAAACTGATCTAAAGATTGCACATTAAATTGATATGTTTCTGATACGATTTGAACATTACTTTGAACACACATTGAATCGGACAGAGAAAACGATGACACTTCACCTTGAAAGCAACTGAAATCAGATCGAACTATCGACGAACACTGATAATGATTCCATATAAACTAAATCTATATGAAAATCTAACAATTTAACATAATCGATTAACAGAATCGATCGATTCAGTAAAAAGTGAAGATCACGAAATATGAATCTTTGACGAATTTGTGTAGAAAATAGAGGATTCTCATTAAAAAATATATTTAATTAGACGTTTACTTTTTGTTTGCATTTGTTAATTACTAAAATACCCTTACGAAAAAAATAATGAAAATTTTGAACTTGACAAAAATAACTTTTTAAACATTTGAATAACATAGTTGGTTAAAATAATAAAAAATTTAATAATAACTTATAAATAAAAGGTTCTTATGGTTCTTAATTTTATTTGGTTGTCATTTGAACCTTTACCTATATATATATATATATATATATATATATATATATATATATATATATATATATATATATATATATTATAAATGACTAATGAATCGTTCATCGCCTATAATTAGCTATTGCATCATTAATTGCGTATATTAAGAACTAGATGTAAGACCCATGTATTATATGGGTTAATTTAGAAAAAAAAATTAAATATGAAGTTCTAAAAATTTAAGAAGTTTAAATTTATAAGAAAAATTAGGAAAAATATTGAATTATTAAAATAAAAGTGTTTTCTTTTTTAATTTAAACAAATAATTTATATAAATAAATAAAGGAAAATAATGGATTTAAATTTTGAAATTTTGAAATTTAAAGGAAAGTCAATTAATGAAATTGAAATGCATTTATTATTATATTTATTGCAATTAGTACATTTAATTAGATATTATGTGGAATTTAATAAAAATGAAACAACCACAAAATGTCATGTGGAAAAAATTTAATTGAAAATAACCACAAAATGACATGTGACCAAATCAATGAGAATGTGACATTTGGCAAAAAGATTTTCATTTATTAGAGTAGATTGTTGATTTAAGTTTTTTTCCCATTTTTATTACACTTTCTTTCTTTTTTACTTTAAAAGAATGAAAAAGACATAAATGAAGTATAAGCTTTAAATATGAGGGCTAAATATGTTCCATTTGAATATTAGACTTAGAGAATATGTTCAATATTATAATATTTTAACTAAACAATCTGATAGATTGCTCATCACTTTAAAGATAAAATTTTCAGGAAACTCATGTAAAAAAATAACCACGTGCGGCCACCTATCACATCGGCATTGTACATGAATAGTACCAGAAAAAAAAAAGCAAGAAGTTTTTGTCAAAATACCACCGCCTCCAACCATATGGACCATCTGATTCAGTTTTAGATATAATTTTCTTTCTGATTTATTGTGATTTGCTGATTTTTAAGGATACAAATTTATCCCAGAATGGAATCCAATTTGCATAGTAATTCGAATTATGAAAGTAAAAACGAATTTGTTAATATGTACCAGTTTTAGAAAACAATTGGTACAATTTATAAGGAAAATATAACAAAAAGAAATAATAAATATAAAACTTAAAGCCACTATTATATAATCCATAGTTTAAACATTTATTTGGAAGGAAATTTTAAATGCCTAATATCTCTAAATATTATTAAAAGAAAACCTTAATTATAATCTTAAGAAATTAGCATCATTCGTTACATTTCAATCTTTCTTTTTCACCGTTGGATTATTTACTCACATCATTCTCTAAATGTTTATTCAAATCCCTACTTCGCCTCTTCAAACGCCTCCACGAATACTGTTAGTTTTCACCATCTTTCTCTATAAACTCTTGTACGTAATGCATATTAGTATTACGTAACAATTTTGTAATCGAAAATCGAGTTAGAAAGTTAGGGTAAATGTAGGCTTACCCAGATTAATTCGTCTTGATGTTTCTCCCAAATTCAGAATTTCTTCACGAGTATGGCGTCTTCCCTGGGTTTAACCAATATCAGTGGCCTCACATCCTCCCGCGTCGCTTTACCATTGTCTCGTCGTTGTGTCAGTGGCAGAGCAAGAGTTGGCGGTTTGAAGATCGTTGCTTCAGAAACAAAGCAACAAGAACCTGATCTGAGTGTCAATGTTAATGGCTTACATATGCCCAATCCATTCGTAATCGGGTCGGGTCCTCCATGGACCAACTATAAAGTCATGAAAAAAGCTTTCGATGAAGGCTGAGGTGCAGTCATAGCTAAAACAGTAAGTCTTCTGATCCATAATGTTTGATCGTTCTTAATTTCTTTAATAACTTTACTCCATTACAACAGTAAGAAGTTTTATAGATTGATTTTAACTGATCACCTCCATTTTAGGATGGTTGTCTGCATCTGTGTGAACTGACTATAATGTTGAATTCCGATATGAACACTGGAATAAACTTCAAATGATCTGATCTCGATTGTTTTAGTTGCTATAATTACTTTTAAATCTTTTTCCTCCCAACTATCCGCTCATGATCTTATCTCGATTAGAAAGGAAGAGAAACAAAGAAAATTCGTGATCAGGGAGGGAAGGGAAAAGGAGGAAGAGTTCGTTATTTTTACACTTATTGTTACATATATGATAGCTATCATTCTTCCATAGCTAATATATATTTTAAAACAGGCTGTGTGAAGGGGGAGAACTCCTTGACCGGATTTTATCCAGGTGATAACCAAACACCATTTATGTTCTTGTATATCAACAAGAGTATCATGTAAACCTGAACCATGTTTTCTACATATATAATATCTAGATGGAAGCTTGAGCACAGTGGAGACTTTGGCTTCTACTGCTATATGTGGCATCATACACTCGATTCTTGGTGGTCAACCTCTTCTTATACTTGGAGTTGCAGAACCTACAATCATTATGTATACATACTTGTATAATTTTGCGAAAGGGAGACAAGATTTGGGTCAACAACTATTCTTAGCTTGGGCAGGATGGTAATATTTTTAGAAATCCCTTCACCACATGTCTCCTGTTTTCACAAATTCTTTCATCTTCCAATTTTGGATATGTTGATAGCAATTAATGTATATACAACTTTTGTAGGGTATGCACATGGGAAGCCATGCTCTTGTTTCTTTTGGTGATTTTTAATGCTTGTGCTATTATCAGTAGATTCACAAGGATTGCAGGGGAAACATTTGGGATGTTACTTTCTGTACTTTTCATTCAAGAGGCCATCAAGGTATTTAGCCATGTAGAAAAAAGGTTCCGATGATGATAATTTTAGACAATATTTCAAGTTTGTTTTGGACTAATTCTGGTTTTGTTGACTAGGGATTGGTGAGTCAGTTCAAAGCTCCCAAATCTGATGAACCAAATTCACCCAAAGATCAATTTCAGTGGCTTTACACTAATGGTTTGCTTGGTGTTATATTTTCGTTTGGACTTCTATACACTGCATTAAGAAGTAGGAGAGCAAGATCCTGGTTGTATGGAACAGGTATATCAAGTTTATTGCAAACTGGTGGCTTAGCTATTTTCTATATCGTCTTAACATGTAGTTATTCTTGCAGGAAGCAGTCATGAATTTAGAAAATGAAGGAAAAAACATAAAGGAGAAATTTGATCCTGAGAAACACATCGATGCCTACTTACCTGTTCGTGTCAACGAACAAAGAGTCAGCAACTTTCTACAATCGATTCTCTTAGCAGTTTCTATATGTGCCATTCTCTTAATAAAGTTGATACCTACATCGGTTTTATGGGGTTATTTTGCTTACATGGCCATTGACAGTCTTCCTGGAAACCAATTTTGGGAAAGAATCTTACTTATTTTTGTTCCCCATAGTCGAAGATACAAGTGAGTTAACATTTAACATTTCATTCTTGCACTAAAAATCATCCTTATTACTTATATCAATGTTTCATCATCAAAATTTGTCAGGGTTCTTGAAAGGGTTCACGCTTCTTTTGTTGAATCTGTGCCATATAGAACCATTTTCATGTTCACGATCTTCCAGATTGTTTATTTCCTTACGTGTTTTGGTGTGACATGGATACCTATCGCTGGCATTCTCTTCCCTGTTCCATTCTTCCTTCTCATCACAATACGACAACACATTCTACCAAAGCTGTTTCACCCTTATCATTTGAGTGGACTGGATGCAACCGAGTATGAGGAAATCGTGGGTGGTCCATCACGACATACCAACTTTAATCTTAGGGTACGTGCTCATATAATGTATCTCATTTAGCATATCGTTTTTCTTATTTTCTACATTCATGAGAAAATACATGTATATATAATCAGGAGATTGATGCAGTTGATAGCGAACGATGAAGATGAAGTGACATTGTGTGATGCTGAAATATTAGATGAAATGACTACAAATAGAGGCGAGATCAAGATTCAAAATCTTAGCTTCAACGAAGATAAACGAACCCAGGTATCGTTTTTTTTAACTAACGCAGAACAGAAGTAACAACACTATGCCTTTAACTTGTATAAAATTTTATTTGGAAAGTGTTATATGCATATTTGTGTTGCAAATGACAGGAATATGGAACTCATATTATTTCCACTGTTCCAATTGTACCATATATCTTTGAGTATTCAGACGTGAGGTTTGACTCTTTGACCTAAATGAATATACTCCTATAGTTTTTTTGTCAAATGTTTTTTTCTTTTTTAATTAATTAATTAATTAATTTATTTCAGCAAAGTAGAGGTTCAAAATCCAGGTGCTTTCACTGCAAACCCTAAAATCCATATGGTAACTTCTTGGGAACCTACAATATTGGCAACAATTATTATCCCAGTGAGTAAGCTCTCAAAATCCGTAATTTTTTTATCCCCAAATGACAAATTGTATAAATGACTGAAATACCCTTTTTAAAACCCTGTTATTGCCATTTTTGGTATCTAAGTTTCTTCTTTTTGACGAAATGCAGAAAATTAGAGAAATGAAACTTCTATCAGAAGCTGCAAAGGAGTGCAACATGATTTTGGACATAGTTGAATCAGCATTACCTAACCGTAGAACATTTCAACCATTTGGATTATTTACAGCTCGGGCTGATATGCAAGGGTCTACCCCAGTATGATATTTTGATGCTAAATTTTTACTTATAAATCACAACTTTTTAATATTGTTATCTTTTTATGTAATCATTGAACTTTTTACTTAATTTTCACAATCTACAAAAATATCACAGGTATTATTTTCAGCAAGTTTTTTTTACATAAATGAATAATTGATCATTTGAATCATATTTTGAAATAATATGAACATTATTCGTTATTTTGAATTAGCATGTTCCTCATTGCAATCTATTTTTGTAATTATATTTCATATTTATTAAAGTATTATATATTTATTATATTTTTTTCTTATTCTACAAACTTTTCAAATTTATAGTTTTTTATATGATAATTATTATCTTAAATTAGGTATGATTTTATCTATTTTTGTAATTATATTTGACATGTTATATTGATCTTATTTTCGATATCATACCATACATAAGACATATTTTAAGTATAGAAATGATATTACATTCCAAAATATTTATGTCATATCAGCATTAACCAAATTTATATTTCCCTATAAATATAGTGTCTACGATTTTTCATTCCAAATCAAATTTCTATCTAACTAATTATCTCTTTTCATTGCAGATAATAGTATTCCATGACAACTAACAATGCATATCAGGTCGTGTTTGATAAGGTTGCTGAAATCGATGCATCCAAAGAGTCTTGGAACATACGTGTTAAAGTCGTCTTGCTTTGGAAGCAGACCTATAAAAACAATCATAATATGGTCGGGAGCCTAGACATGATTTTAATTGACCAACAGGTACTGTTTCTATAAACTTTATTTTTTAGATTGTCAAATTCTTATGTTATTCAAATTGCTTCAAATATGTGGCAGAAAAATATGGATTAAAATCGTTTTCTTTTCTTCTGTTTTATTTCTATTCAAATAATTTTAATAATCAACTTTATTAATTTTAATAATCAACTTTAGTATATGCAATGAAATCTCTTATTATTCCTCTCTTTTGCATCAATCTGATAAATTTACACTTATTAAAAATCTGGTGATTTTAGTTCCCGATCCTTTCACTCAATATTATTTTTATATAGCTTTATTATATGTTATTTTATTTGTAGTGATATGCAAGGAAAAAGTGGACTACGATTACTACAACATATAATTGTTTTCATCTAATACATGGCAATGGAGGGAGTTTCAAAATATCCAGTTACCATATCTGTTTATCCTGTTTCTGATGAGGCAGTTACAAGTGACGGTGTCGTTTACTTCTTATTATCTAATGATACCATATTGCGATTTGATATTTATTCAGAAGAACATATACTCATATTTGCACCTTCTACTACTAATGACTTCAAACCGTATGCATCGAGATTGATCAAGTTTCACGGAAAATTGGGATATTTCTCTGTAACTGGAGATCGTTTGTGGGCTATTTGGGTTTTCATTCACAATCGGTGGGTTAAAGTAGATGTTAGTTCTTACAATGAAGGTGCACATGAATGGTGGGATTATAGAAATAATGCCCTATATTTCTTTAAAGGAAATACGATTGAGTATGTGGTTCCGGCACAACCTTCTCAACAAGTTTTTTCAACCCGTTCTGATTTTGATACAGTGACTATGCCAAGTAGATATTAGTGATTATATATATTTTAATTTGCATTCGAACATAGTTGTTTTTGATGGGTTTTGAGCACTACATCATTCCTATGGTGTACATGCAAATCCTAAAGCTTTGGATCTAGTTTGTCTAATGAACATGCAATAATCATCCAAAGCCATAAACCCTAGATCTAGCATACAATAATCAAATTAACATATGAATTAGGGTTTAGATCTTACCTTGATTGTTATGTAGCAATAACAATATCAATTCCTCCTTGTAATTGACTTCTGAAACCTTAGTGTCACAAGTGTCACACCTCTAATGACTCACAAACACCAAGAGCAAGAGGATGACTTAGGAGAAGAGAATGAGGCACCAAAAAATGTCTAAGAACCCTTAGATTACTTCCACACGTTTTTGGGGCCTTAGGGGTTCCTTATATAGTGAGACTATTAGGGTTTTGAACTAGGAAATCCTAATATGACTGCTCAGGATCTAAGCAGCCCATGGACTCCCTCCTTATAGGCCTTGGACGAATTCTCATGGGTTTCCCCATAGATTTTGTCCACTCCAACCTCTATGGAGTCATTAGCCCAATATCCAACTATCACACAATTGACAGTTCTAGTCCCTTTTATTTAATTAATGTCTTTTAGCCACAAAATTAATTCTTATTAATTCTTGACTAATATTAATTAAACAATATGATTTCTCTCTTAATATATTATTCATATAATATATTAATAAATCATAATTAATCTCTTTCTCCACAAATCATCCTATCAAGTTGCTTTGATGAAGGCAACCCAAAAGGATCATGCTCACAATCGGGTCAAGTACATACCAAAATAGTTTTGGGCTTAGACACCTAATCCAAAAGTCTCCACTTAGATAAGTCTAATAACTATTTTACAGATACGACTTCGAAACCTGATCAGCAATCGTAGCTTTCAAAAGCCGCTGTCGAACTCTGATCTTATCAGATACGCGTCCTGTAGATAAGGGATCATATATTCCTCTATTTTAGATATCGTATGAACTGAGACATGGATTTTAATCATACTCTTTGTTCATGTGTTGTTTCCCGATTTTCGATTTATGACGACTGACAACAGACTACAATTGAACACATCAAATCAGTCCCGGCTCGGCCAAGTGCTTAGGGTGTCATCACTAAATCATCGAGGGGCCCACATATATCGCTTTTATCACACTTTAGGTAAAAAGAAAGGATAAACTTCGACTCAATGCTTGTTTGTACCTACTCATCAAATCACACACAACAATATGTTTTATAACACCAAGTTACTGGTGCGTTTACATATTATCAATGTGCAACCGACTTGCAGAATACAACTCACACGTCTCGGTTTCAAGAATATAAGATATTATCGTCTCACCAATCACTCGTGATAAAATCCATGAAGCGATCCAAGTGAGCGTGGGTATAATCCAATGCTCAAATCTTAATTCATAAGCACTCATGAACGTTGTAGCAAACTTTTGCTATGTCTAATACACTTTATACAATCTACAAACCAATTCACGACGGTCTTCTTTCATACCTACTTCCAAAATATGAACGACTGTAGAACGTTTGAATAATCTTATTATTCGGGAAGTCAAAACATGCAAAGTGAAACACAAGAATAATTGAATCCAATATGGCCCCAAACTTTTGAGTATAAATAAAACTCATTTTATTTTGTCACCATATTGATTACACATTATTCATTGTATAATGTTTCGGATAATCAACTTATTACTTGAATTATAACAACAGTTGTCCTATGCTCCAAGCATGAACACTATGTTTACCTATGGTCCTTACTTTATGAAACAGATCAACTAAACACATTTTCAATGATACTTATTTCACAATACCCAATCCTTATCATTAGTGTAAGAATACCAAATTCTTGCCACCATTAGAATATGTTAGATTCTAACATTTTATGTAATTATCTTTTTGTAATCTTATTGCACGAAAGTCACCAAGACTTTGCCAATGAAATTACAAAGTTCTCTATTGGAGATTGCTACAAGGCAATTCCATAGATACGAAGTCTCACATTCAAAGTAAATTCATTTGAACATCCTTCTTGCATAAAAGTTTATAATCTAGACATGGATTCTCAATATCCAACTCCCAATATGAAAACATTTCCATATTTTCCATATAACAACTCATTGTGAATAGATTCTTATCTATTCATAATAACGTCGATATGGTCCATTCATTACTATACTTCCAACTGCTCACAAGCGACCAATCCTTAGCAAACCTTAGATTGTCGTTGACAGTTGTTCAATTGTTTTTATTCAAACCATTTCTAGTCCCCTTTTCCCTCTTAATACCCTAGGCATTTGGAAAATTTTAGAATGGTCAAATATTACAGCATATGCAATCGATCCTATACATGAAGCGTATAGGACACGATTCATAATGTCTTACATAAAAGCATGATACTTTATCAGCCATTTGCCATAATATTTCTATTTGTCACCTTCTCACAATTCGAACTATGAAGAGGGATGCCGTAATCATAATCGAATCTTGAGAACGCAATTAATATATCCTTGACTAAATTTGATTACAATTTCTCGATCTAAGCTTTTAGATTTCGAAACAAAGTACAATATTCTCTCCCTTAATTATAGCAAAACAACTTTTCAACCCCTGAAATTTTTCAATGTGAACCTTTTGTTTTCTATACTTAACATTGCTAACTTGCAACACTTAAAATAATAATCATGCTCTCACTAACATGATGATTATATCCATACCAGCGTAATATTTATGCTCCCACTAGCTTTGACACGTATTCAGAAATCTGCTAAACTTCTAGAAAACAATACTTATTGATTTCCAAAGATCATATTTCTAATACGATACGCTTCGACAATCTTTTATCTAGGCTTCTAGAAAACAACTCATACACATTTCCTTAGATAGCTCACATGTGTGTCTAAACAATTCTAGAACTTATAGCAATAAGTCTCGAATGTTCAAACTAATTGCCAAATCTCACAATTCGAACTATGAAGAGGGATGCCGTAGTCATAATCGAATTTGAGAATGCAATTTACATAATCTCTATCTCATTAAAATCTTCCTAGTGAAAGCATTTCCTCACAATCATTTTCATGAAGGAGAGAAACTTTATGACACTTAGATTTTATGGTGTATATGTTCCTATCCATGTGGATTTTTCATAACCATAATCTTAAGATAATGTTTGTGACAAATCCAAACTCTTATGGACAGAACTTGTTCATTCTTTATTTCTTGCCATCAAGGGTCCCACCATTGCTTCCAAGTCTTTTAGCAGTTCGCCCCAACCTATCAATGTACTTTCCATTGATCAAGATCCCTTGCCTCTATGCAATCATTTGAGAACTCATAGAACTCATATATACATAGTTGACTTAAACTGGAATGACACAGAAACAAAAAATGTGTCAACACGATAGGTTACAAACCTCAAGTCGTGTGCTAGTGTTTAACAATAGGTTTACCCTTGATTAGTTCTTGAAACTTTTCAAGATCATTAAGACTCCCACTGATCTCTTGACATATAAGATTCTCTTGTCAAGAAACATTTTTTGACAAAACAAATATTCAATAGTTAGTGTAGGTCCTTATCAAGGCAAACACTACACACCATTGGTCTTAGTTGGTCTTTGCCTTATCCAAGACATCACAACTTACCAATTTCAAACGTGTAAGATTAAGAAAAACATTTTCTTCTACTCCACATTTGATGAGTGTGTTAAAAACTTCTTAAGATGTGTCACTCAAGTCATAATCTTGGAGTATGACTCTAAGACTTGATTTTGGAACGAAGTATGATTCACCTTTTGATTTAACCATTTCAACAATTTCTGATTCCTCTTCTTATCCATACTATTGTACTAAGATTTACTTAGAGGATCAATTGTGACACGGTTATTCAATCACTAAGTTAATCATAAAATAGATACTTAAGTACTCTCCCGTCTTTTCAGATTGGAGAAACTTTTATCTTTCTGCCTAATTGATTCTTCTTATTCGTTCTGCTATTCATTGAAACTTTTCCAATGATTCAGAATCATACTTAATTTTGTAAGTATAACCATATTTACTAATCTTTTAGAAAATTATGACGAATATTTCTTTGTGGTGGACTCGACCAGTGCAGAACATTGTGTACCAGATCTCCTAGTCCTTCACATGACTCACATACTTATGTGAACAAGAATCAAATCCATTCGCAATATTGCTAACAATAGAAGCATTCAAACACCAATTTTCATAAAATCGATCGCAAGGAAACATAAATAAGACAAAATCAAAATTTATTTTATTGCGGAAAAAATCGTGTCCTTACAATGCGATCACAAATGAAAACTATGTAAGTATTATTTAGCAATCTTTCCTAACTCTAAAGTGGCAGCTAAAAATCCGATCTTTGAAGCATGTGATCGAAATCCATTTCTTCATGACCAGATTCAGCTCACTTCTTTCTTTTAAGCTTCCTTTCTTTTCTTCAATCCTACAAAACACCAAATGCAATCTTATCACATCATGTATTAAGAATCTAAAAAAGAACTTAATAGAGTTAGATGATGGATTACTTTACCTGAAGTAGAGTCATACATCTTGACTCTCCCATATCTTAGATCTCTCAGGTAGTTAGGGTAGCTTCGTAACCAATGCCCCCTCTTTTGGCAGTAGAAACATATGGATTTTTCTGGAATGGTACGCGGGACTATCTCAGACTCAGCCTTTCTCTTGCGTAGAGAAAACTTTTCTGGACTTCCAATGTTGTCATTGCCCATAGAAGGTTGGGACATTGATTTACCAGACACATTTTCTCGACCAGTGCGCCAAATCATTGCTGATTCAGTAGCAATAAGCAAATAAGTCAAATCAATGAGGGTCACGTCGTGTCCCATCATATAGTACTCTCTAACGAACTTACCATATGAATCGGGAAGTGAGTGAAGAACCAAGTCAACACCCAACTTCTCCGAGACATCGATGCCCAACATTCCCAATCTATCAATATGCAAATCCATATCCAAGACATGAGCGTATACCGACTTTCCATCTTCGTGTCTTTTTGCCAGTAGGGCTTGAGTGACCTTAAACTTTTCAAGTCTTCGAACACGTGGGTCAGGGAGAATTATCGGAGGAGGTGGAGGAAGTGAAACATGATTTCCATTTCCACAATCCAATCGTGGAACATCATCTTCATGCGGAGAGAAATTCAAGTTAGTTGATTGAGTCCTTAAAAAAACACCCAAATGAGATATTAAGGCTAGGAACCAACACAATATTCTACAACTTGGAAGAGGGATGCCGTAATCCAAATTGCAGAACATTTGAAGGTAGGTAAATGACGATTTACCAATTTCCACCATGAAAAACGAAAATTGAAGGTTTAAGTTTTAAATGAATTGAAACTCCTAGATCTTTTGAGATTTATTGAACTTTTCAATGGCATGTTTAATCTCGATTATGCCCTTCATTTGTGACTGGGATGCCGAGGATCACAAATAAGGTGTGAATAACCATGCGAATGTATGAGGTGCCCTCAATGTTACAGTCACCTAATCGACGTGACGATTAACCACACACGCTCTGTCGATCTATGACAAACATCGAGTCACCCTTTGCTACCAATTCCAATCCCAACTTAGTGTGACGGTTAACCACACACGCTCCACTAACTGTCTCGGCAAGTGTACAAAGTGTAATTCCATGGAATTGCATCAAATTCACTTTTCCTAAAGTAACTAAGATTTGGGAATTTATAAAAGCGTTTAGTTACTTCGTATTTCATTATACTTATAATGGAAGAGTGTGTCCTATCCTACCCGTTCGGCTAACGACCTTCCACTAGTCAAGAGTGAGGTGGGTAAGAGTGGATACCCATTCAATCGCCATTTTATAGGCAATTTCCTTAAACACCCCTTAGAGACCAGCTTCGTGAATGAGGCCTACTAACGGTAAGACTGACTCTTTACTCATACATATATAATATGTTAAACTTTTAAATGTTATATAGTATATGGTGTATTTTACACTTTTAAAATACTATGTGGTCAAATTTAATAAATTACACTTTTAATTTAATTAAATGTAAACCAAATTATTATGGATTTATTAACTCTTATTTAGTGATACACTTAATTAACTTAATAAAACCATAAGGGTGTAATTTGAACTTTTCAAAAAACTAGGGTTTTAGAATTTAATATTTTAAAATTAAACTTTTAATCAAAATTTTAAATTCCAAAACTTGAGGGCAAGTTTTGAAACTTTTCAAAACATTACAGTTTAGAATTTAAATATTTCAAAATAAAACTTTTTAATAAAAGTTTAAATTCCAAAATTTGAGGGCAAGTTTTGAAACTTTTCAAAACATTATCAAGAACATTCTAGATCAAATTACAAATAATAACAATTAAACAATTAATTGGTGATTATCTAAATATGACCTAATTCAATTTCTTGCAAGATAATTCAAAACAAAATTACAAATAATTAATATTTATCTTATAAAACAAGTAATTATCTTAATTTTGACAATTATCTTCTATTTTGGTAAGGATAATCACCAAATATTGATAAATTCGGATTTTTTTAATGAAAAACATTTTTGGTAATTATCCCACAGCAAAATAGGTCAAAATCCCGCAAAATCAGCCATCTACGACTCTGACTCGTCGAGTCAGCACTGGACTCGTCGAGTTCCCAGTGAACTAGGCGAGTTCAGTCATGGACTCGGTGAGTCCAACCCCCAGAAAGCAGAAATTTGCAATTTTAAGCTTGAATGATTATGAAATACATCAAATACATTATACAAACAGCCTAGGCTCTCTGATACCACTGATGGGTTTTGAGCACTACATCATTCCTATGGTGTACATGCAAACCCTAAAGCTTTGGATCTAGTTTTTCTAATGAACATGCAATAATCATCCAAAGCCATAAACCCTAGATCTAGCATACAATAATCAAATTAACATATGGATTAGGGTTTAGATCTTACCTTGATTGTTATGTAGCAATAACAATATTAATTCCTCCTTGTAATTGACTTCTGAAACCTTAGTGTCACAAGTGACATACCTCTAATGGCTCACAAACACCAAGAGCAAGAGGATGACTTAGGAGAAGAGAAGAAGGCACCAAAAAACGTATTAGAACCCTTAGATTACTTCACATGTTTTTGGGGCCTTAGGGGTTCCTTATATAGTGAGGCTATTAGGGTTTTGAACTAGGAAACCCTAATCTGACTGCTCAGGCTCTAAGCAGCCCATGGACTCCCTCCTTATAGGCCTTGGACGAATTCTCATGGGTTTCCCCATAGATTTCGTCCACTCCAACCTCTATGGAGTCCATTAGCCCAATATCCAACTATCACACAATTGACAGTTCTAGTCCCCTTTATTTAATTAATGTCTTTTAGCCACAAAATTAATTCTTATTAATTCTTGACTAATATTAATTAAACAATATGATTTCTCTCTTAATATATTATTCATATAATATATTAATAAATCATAATTAATCTCTTTCTCCACAAATCATCCTATCAAGTTGCTTTGATGAAGGCAACCCAAAAGGACCATGCTCACAATCGGGTCAAGTACATACCAAAATAGTTTTGGGCTTAGACACCTAATCCAATAGTTTTTTGTAATGAACTATTTAAATATTTTATATTACTCTATGATTTATTAGTTTATTTATTTATTCTTTTAATCATAAACTCATGTTTTATTTTTTTATGTACAATACAAAATTATAATAATTTAGATAAAATTCAAGTATTTGGTCATTGTTATGTGTTCAAGCATATTTTTCACACACAAAAACATAAACATAATAGTTTTAGATCTCTTCTAATACAATGTTGACTTGCAACCGATTATGGACTAAATTGATCAAGTCTATTATTGTCAAGTTGTTTTAAGTTTAAATAACAAACTATGTTGACCAAGCCAATTATTGTCAATTTATTTTAAGTTTAAAGGTAATTTCGTTAACCTTTGCCTTATTATTTTATTTACAGTAAATGTTTTGATTTCAACCGATTTAACAAACATAGTGTTTGAATCGAAGATGTTGGAAGCAGCTAACATCAGAGATATGCCAAGACGAATTTTTAATTTCGTCTGTGATATTTTGTGGAAGTTTATTTAAACTCTAATGGGAAAATAATGTTTGTGTTTATTGATTACGGTAATGTACTTTTAATTGTTATGAGGTTAAAATAGGTATTGTAATGTATGTTAATGAATTTAAAATAACTATGGTAATGTACTTCTAATTGTCATGCTTCCTATGATGTAATATATGTTTAAAATTCTATGTTTTTTATGCGCTTCCTCACGTTTAACGCGGGTCATAATCTAGTTTATTATTTATATTTTCATTTTTATATAGTTTTTAGGATTTAAAGGGACCTTTCACTCAATAAGATTTAATCAATAGAAAAAATAAAATATTATTATTGTAAAAATAAAAATTGCTAGCAGGAAAATAGCAATGCCTTGTAGAGTTGTAGTTTTGGGATTACACATAACCCATTGACAAAAAAATCAAATATTATTGATGCAAAAAGAAATATTTTTCTTGGTTCCAAAGAAAAATAAATTAAGCGAACATAATGCTTTTATTATTGAAGATATGCATGGGTTACAAAACTTGAAAAGCAACTAAAAAACGTATATAGAATAAAAAAAAATATTACACCTACTCTTTATTAGAATGAACAAAAATTAGATTTTTATATATAAGGTAACTGTAATTGTAATTCCAAAAGATTGAAAACCGTCGAATTTGAGGGGTGATAATTTGATTCTCAATTAATGCATATTAATTTTATTATTTAAAAAAAAACTCTTGGAAAATGACAAGTGGAAAAAGCTTATCTGTCATTTTTAGAAAGCAACTAAAACAAAAATACAATTATCTTGTAGAATGTGTTTTCATTTATTAGAATAAATATATATATATATCTTAAAATAACTTTCTAAAATGAATGATCGGAAATTATGCTTGTGTTTCTTAACTTTTGTTTTTGATTTCGTTTAAACCTGCTTCTATATAACATTTTAGAATGAACAACTTACGATTGATTTGCTTTATATATTTCAAGATCAACCAAAAATCATATATTTTTTGAAATGATAAATGACTAGGTATAAGACCCATGTATTACATGAGTTTATTTAAAAGAAAAAACTAAATATAAAAATTTAAACATTTGAGAATTTTAATTTTATAAGAAAAATGAGAAAAATATTGAATTATAAAAATTAAAGTTTTTTTTTTCTCTTTTAAATTTAAACACATAATTTAGATAAATAAATAAAGGAAATTAATGAAGCTTTAATTTACTAATTTTGAAATTAGAAGGAAAGTTCGTTAAGGAAATTAATTTGCATTTATTATTGCATTTAAATACTATATAGAATTTAATAAAATAGCAAAACCATAAAATGACATGTGAATAAAAATTAATTCAAAATAACCATAAAATGACATTTAACAAATTGAATGAGAGTGTGACAAGTGGCAAAAAAAACCTTCATTTATTAGAGAAGATATGTGTGTGTGTGTGTGAACAAAAATAAAGGTAAACACGAGGACGAATCTTGACCTATAAGTTTCAAAATTTTATTATGTCAATAATCAATTACATCAAAATTCATTAATTTGTATTCTAATAAATAGACATGTATTCCGAAAAAATATGTACTTTTAAAATACAACTTTTTATATTTTTTTAATAAAAACTTTTGCCATGTTTATTATTCACAAGCGATTAAACTATTTCATTCTTTATTTACATGTGAATAAACCATAATCATATGTATATAATACATATCACGAGAGATTTTATTAAAAAAAACTATATTTTTATAGATCTTATATGAATATAAATGTCTATTTATAGAGAGTAAACAATTATAATTTGTGATATATATATATATATATATATATATATATATATATATATATATATATATATATAGTAGGTACTACATGGGTTGATTAAATTTTTTTTAATATCAAGGTATAAACGTTAAGCATTTTTTAAATTAAAATTTTGAAATAAATACAAATGAAATGTTGAATAAGTAAGAAATTCAATCTATATTAATAAAATAAAATAAAAAACTATTGACCTATTTTAAATAATTGTTGTGTTTCTTAACTTTTGTTTTTGATTTCGTTCAAACCTGCTTGTATATAACATTTTAGAATGAACGACTTACGATTGATTTGCTTTATATATTTCAAGATCAACCAAAAATCTTTTATTTTTTGAAATGATAAATAACTAGGTATGAGACCCATGTATTACATGAGTTATTTAAAAAAAAACTAAATATAAAAATTTAAACATTTGAGAAATTTAAATTTATAAGAAAAATATTGAATTATAAAAATTAAAGTCTTTTTTTTCTATTTTAAATTTAAATAAATAATTTAGATAAACAAATAAAGGAAATTAATGAAGCTTTAATTTAGTAATTTTAAAATTAGAAGGAAAGTTAAGTAAAGAAATTAATATGCATTTGGTAAATGAAATGAGAGTGTAACAAATGACAAAAAACATTTATTTATTAGAGAAGATTACGATGTAAAAGAGTAATGATTGAAAATAATATCGTGAAATTTACTTCAATCCTTGTAGATTGGATGATATCAGAAGAAAATCCAAGTTGGGTATATATTGTAATGATTGAAAGATAGTGGCGAATGATTTGAAAATGACAATGTCAATAAAGAAATGAGAAAAGAACAAAAACAAAAAGAAAAGCTTGAAGAGGAAAGTATGGCGGTATAATCACATGAACAAGTAACACCACATTTTCTTTTTATTGAAAAAGTTTAGAGATAATGGCATGATTTTTGGAAGAACAAGTAAGGGAGATAATCGCATATGATTTTTGGAAAAACAAGTAAGGGAAAAAGTCAGAAGAAAATTAGTCGATTATTGTACCATTTTTTTTAAGGGAGGAGGGAGTCATTCCCTCCCAACCTACTGAACTCACTGCCACATCACTTTATATCTTTTATTTTTCTTCATATTTTGCAACCCACAACACACGGAAACCCTATCTTTTTGAACCCACTCAACTCATTCAATAAAAAAAAAAATACAAAACAATCAAGGTAAAATTTTAATTAGCAATAGAGTTACCGTCGGTACCACTCTCGTTTCAGCGGGTTGTTTAATTGGTTTCACCAACTCACTTCATCATCTCTCTCATTTTCTCTTGTACCATGTGTTTTAAAACTTGTACCTTAGTTGTTTTATATTTTTTTAATTGAGTGGGTTGAGAAAGATAGGATTTCCGTGTGTTGTGGGTTGGGAAAGATAAAGAAAAATAAAAGAGATAAAATGATGTGGCAGTGGGTTCAGTGGGTTGGGAGGGAATGACTCCTCCTCCCTAAGTGATCTCTAAACAATATTTTATATCCTAATTCGGTTTTTTTTACCAGCTACTACCATTTACAAGCTAACGAGACAATTTTTGTCCAGCAAGGTCTAACACGTAGATTTCAATATGTCGATTTGTATAAGCAATTATTTCTTGTTTCTTCCATATGGTATTTGTGTCCATCATGTTTTTTCCCTACCACAACCGTTCCAAACCTATTTTGGCCAAGGACGAGAGAGAAATAAAAAACTCTTAAAATACACAAATTTAATTAACTTGTTTTTATAATAACTCAATAATTGTAAGAAAATTATTTATATTAGCTTCTATATATAAGATTTTCGATTACAAAAATCCATATGTTTAAATAAAAATAATTCTTGTAGCTTTTTGAGATGTAAATTTATTAATGATATCTTCAAGATCGATTTTGTCTAACATATAATAATAAAGTCTATAAAATTTTTGGGCCCCTTTGAAAGATAGACTCTGAACGGTCGCCCGTATCGTCCACCCTCTAGGACGGGTCTGTTCCCTACCATTTACCATCATTGTACATTTAATCAATATTACAAAAAACTCGATCAAAGTTCAAACTTCAAGCGATTTTTCATACCATTTAAAGTACATTATTATTAAAATGCAATGATATTAAGTACATTGCTATTGATGGGCGTCCCTCCGTTTTGGTGGCCGAACTCGGATGGGAATGCATGACATGTGCCGAAAGCCGAATGTTGAATGTCAGACACCGAATATACAATCTGGTAAGTTTCCAAGCATACATACGATAAAATAACCTAGAAAGAAAAATTACAACTTTGACTACTAAGCCATTGGCTTTGACAATTTTGCCTTATTTCTTCAATTTCTTCAAGATATTCATACTTTGTAAGCTTTTATTCACTAAACAATTTTTTTTTCTTTTCATTTTTTTCTCTTTTTTTCTTTTTTTTTTTCACAACTTTTTTCACTTTTTTTTTTTCTTTTTTCCATAACTCACTTTTTCATGCAACTAAAAACCTAAAACAAAAACATATGCTTAAGCAAGAGAAGTTAACATCAACCTTTATTGGTTAAATGTATTAGTCTAATGTGCAATGACTAGATAAATTTTCATGGATATATTTCAGTAGACGATGCAAAACATATTATGTCCCTCAAACTACACAAGTTTACGTTTTTCTCTCATAATTTCACTAGTACTAGGAAGCCATTGATATATTATAACATATTGGTACAAGTAAATCTTAGAATTCTCATCAAATTTTCTCATATAACACTATCAAACTTAGCTCTAACGCAATAATTTCAAAACAAAAATTTTAAAATGAACTAAATTTCCTATTAGACCATTTTTTCAAGTCTTTATATTTTTATTTTTTTCAATCTAGCATATATTTTTTTATAATCTAGCATGCTTGTTGTCCTTTTTCCAATCCCCATACCCCACACTTAAGTTATATAATACCCTCATTGTATATAATAACAATTAAAGCGTATATAATAAAAGAGGGGAAAAAAACAAACTCACATTGGGTATGTAGTCGCGAGAATGAAATCGACTGTAGTGGGTTGCTTTGAAATTTGAGTTGGAAGGATGATGCTTCTAATTTTGTCGGAAACTGAAAACTAGAACTGCTTTACTTTTCTACTCATGCTGGGACTTGGTGCACGAAACGAGCAGTGAAAACATCGTATAACAAATCAATGTGTAAATTTTGGGAATAGTTACTCGGGAATTTTCATCGCGCAAAAGATGTCGCCATGTCGTGGATATGCATGGACCACGAGGTGGTAACCGGACAATAGTAAAATTTTATGAATAAAAATCAACTTGAGTCATGTCGGCCTAACACTCCTCTTGTTTGACGTATATGCTCTTCCGTCTAGTAATGAACTTTAATAAAGTTCTGAACCCTTTCTCGTGTGGGTAAGTGACCCCACACTTATGTGATGAAACACCTCTCGTGAAATATCTATCGTAACAAAACCTCACTCGATCTAAATTGTTGAAATTACTGAAGGCATCTAAAGGGCAATATAATTCTGCAAAGATCTAAAACATTAAAGAGCATCACCATGGGAAACAAAATTAAACAAACTAAAAATAAAAATAAAATAAAAACACACTAAAATAACTAAAATATAAAACTAGCAAACCAAAATAACTAAAAAGGATATCACGATCACTCGTCTTTGTCGAAATCATGCTACAAATGTTGATTACATCCCTTGCATGCAAGAGGTGGTTTATGAAAAAAAAACTATCGGGACCCATTAGACTATTTTTTTGTTTTATTTGCACCATTAACTAATAAATAGAACAAAAATGACCCAACTAGTCTAGAGTAGCAATAGTTCGGTCTTGCGCTTAACCAGCGTGATACGTCTTGCTATACTATGTCTCGTCGATTGAGTTCGACAAATCACCAAAGTAGTAGGCCAAACAAGTCAAGAATTCTATAATTGCTTGCAATCCTGAAACCCATGCAAAAAGATAAATCAAGCCATGCATATGATCTACGAATTCGTGCACATAACAACAAAAAAAACCTTCCCGACAAGTGACATGTTATCAAAGAAAATAAAAATAAAACTAAAAATGCAAAAACAAATAATGAATAATCAAATACACTAAATTAATTGAAAACCGTTCCCAGAACACGACGCCAAAAACTTGATGTGTTATTTCTAATGCACTAGTTTTTTTATTTATAATTCCTAGTATATCGCATCTAAACCACACCTTACATCCAGTGAACCTAATCGAGTATAATATACTTTTGATAAGCAATGGTGTCGAACTCAAGGGGAATGGTAGTGAATTAATACTAGAATTTTTTATTATAGGTTATACTTGTTGGATTAGGTGCTTAAGCCCATAACTATAATTACTATAAACTTGAATTCATGGTAGCATAGTCCTTTTAGGCTGCCCTCAAACCTAGCAATTGGACAAGATGTTTTGGAAAGAAATGTTGATTTATTATTTGATTAATAAAGTGAAATAAATATTTTATTAATATATTATGAGAATAATATATTAATTATAAATAGTAATATTGAATTAATTATTAATCAAAAATTAATTGGAATTAATTTTGGGATTAATAGAATTAATTAAAAGTGCAGGGGTTAAATTGTAATTGTTCAATAGTTGAACAAAAGACATTCTAGAACCTCCATAGGCCGTGGACGGTTTTGGGAGTGTTCTAGGGGTTCTAGAATTATCCTTGGAGGATAATCATGAAGCTGGATAATTATGCAAAACAATATAATATTATTATATTGGTTTTAGGGTTATCTAGGGTTTCATTGTTGCACTATATAAGGAGCCTTACCCCTTCATATTTCGGCCACTCATACCTTAGAGATCTAAGCCGAATTTCTGACCTCCTCCCTCCTCTCTCCTCAATATCTTTCTTGCTTGTGTTGGGTGTGAACCACTATCGACACGACGCTTGTGGTGCTTGCTTCCAAAAGATCAACAAAAAAGATTATTGGTTGTTTAGTTTAACAATCAACATGGTATGTATTCTTACTAATGAATTCAAATTTTTTTAGGAAAAAATTTTGTAGTTTGATAGTTTATAGTATTTTGCCTTTATTTGAAAGACAAACATCATTCTTAGGTTGCATGTGCCCTAATCATTTTATTGTTAAATGTTTTTCCGCTTAGTGCATCGATTTTGAAACCTCTATATCCCATTAGTGGTATCAGAGCCTATGGGTATCTTTCATGTGATCGCACATTGGTGAATTGATCAAAACTAAAATTTTCAGATTAATCGCATTTCACGACGTTCACATTGTTGCTCACGATGTGAGATCTGATTAGATCGTTTTTTCGAGCTTATCTGCATAATATGCTTTTATTTGGTAATTATCTTCTTTAAATATCTTCTAAATCCGAATTTGCTGAATATTTGATGATAAAATAAAAGTCTATAAGTTAGGAGATAAATCTTTGACTTGATTAATTATTTTATTGATTGATATGATTAATTTTTAAAGTATGTAAATAATTGATATAGATACTGTTGAGTCTAACTGTGTTGCGTCTTGGGCTTTTTGTTTTGTATCCGGATTGGGCCTGTTCATCCGTGTTTATCTGATAGGGTTATACTATAAATATGCATGCATGTATGCATTAGACGATGTTGATTATTACGTTCATTGTTCTGTAACCCTAAACGCCTCTACAGTCGAAGTTCTTAATCGAGCTCTTCTGAGGTGTTGAAGTATTAATCATACGACATATTCAAAGCCATTCTTGTGTTCTTGATTACATTCTTAACTGTTTGCTTGCATAGAATCTAACGATCCTAATAGAACTTTGTTCTAACAATTGGTATCAGAGTAGGAGACTGTGTGATCAATACACATTCCTTCTGTATTCAGAATTCTTTAGGGTTTCCGCTTTTATCGTATAAATAGAAGCCGTCTTCTTCGTATCGACGACAACTCTGTTTCAGATAAAACCTTGCTGCTGTCAGAATTTGGAGTTTTCGAACAGAAACCAGAAGAAAAACTCATACAAACCTTCGATCGGCTCAATCATCTCCTAAGTAAGATGATCAAGCATGGAATAGAAAGAAAGTTGATCGAGCAGAAGGTGACCTTCATGAACGGTCTGAGACCAGAATGGATGGCTGTGGTTTCAACCGTGAAAGCGCATGAACAGTTTAAATCTTACTCACTGGCGAAACTTGTGGGAATACTTAAGTCCCATGAAAGTGTAGTAACCAAAGAAGCGAAAGTAGTTTCGGGTGTGGGATCGCTGTCCCTTGTCTCAAAAGCAAAAAGCATTGCAGAAGAAGAAGAAGAGTCTGATATGTCTGAGTGTGACCTTACAAGCGAGGAGTATGCTATGATGGTCACCAACCCAAAGAAGTTTGCAAGAAGAAAATTTCCTGTCAACAAGAACCGAAACTGGCAGGGAAGTTACAGTTCTGAGAAGGTGAAGGACGAAGCGAAAGTCTCTTCTCAAAAGGATGAAGACAAGAAGGAGAGCAAACTTGCAGGAGACTCTGGGTTCGACTGCAACTACTGTCACGGGAAGAACCACTTTGCCAAAGACTGCATGTTAAGGAAAATGGCTGAGAAAAGAGATGGTGAAGATGATGAGACGTACTACATGCGCACGTTGGAAGAGATCAAGAAAAAGAAGGCAACTAACAGCTCTATGAATGCCCTGATTGTGCAGGAGAATGCAGGTGAAGATGAGTTCGGTGGCGTCGAAGTTTGGTCAACCGATTCTGAAGATGAAGAGGTGAGAAAGCCCACTCATGGAAAGGCTTATGTGGCAAAGGAAGTAGGTTCGGCTGGAAAGTGCTTAATTGTCACAGCTGGTTCATCAACCGAAAGTGCAAATGAGGAACCGAACCTGACTAAGGACAAGTGTTTTGCGGCCAAGCCTGTGAGTGAGAAGATCAACGACTGCGATCGGTTGATCAAAAAGGTAGAATCCATCCTTGAATCACTTAAAGTTCCAATAACAGATTACGAAGAAGAATTAAATGAATTAAAATTTAAATTTTCTAACTTAAGTGGTAGTCCCATGCAAACTCGCTTAGCGAATTCTAACCTAACTGACCAACTCAGCAGGGTGTCTTCAAAAAGTGAGGAGAGAAGGATGTGGATTGAGCTGAAGGAGGCGGAGTTAATTAGGGCTAGGGATGAAAGTATTTATTTACAAAGAGACAATTTAAAGTTTTTAAAACAAAGGAATGTTTTTTGTTTAATTGCTAAGCGTTTATACTTTAATATTGCTCAATTGCATTTAAGTTGTGAGATAGGAAAGAAGATTCATAAGATGATGTTACCCTTCCTTGAATTTAAGGAGGATGAGGTCATAGCAGAATGTGAATCAGTAGTGTCCTCAGAAGAAACGTCAATTCATTACAAAATCGGACTGGACAAAATAGAAACCTTCATTGACTCTAAGGAACATAAATGTATGCTCAAAGATCTTTTAGATGAAAATGATAGGTTAAAAATAAAGTCCGAAACTATTAAATCATTTGACTCGTCTAACGCAAAATTGATTTCAGAAAATAAAATGAACTTAGAAAATACGTCTGAATTTGATGAGGAAAGTGAGATGAGCGAAATCTCAGTCGAAGACGAAGTTGATTGCTCTGAGTTCATGAAGAGTGAAACCGAGAATGAGAAATCCCTCATTTCTGAAAATTCGGTTGAATTCGCTCGCTTGACGAAAGAAAAGCCACAGAAACTCAAGGAAAAAGATATGGTCTATCAAAAGGTTCAAACTGTGCCGAATCAGGTATATGCAGTTACAGGGGTCACTGCTAAACAAACGGCAGAATTAAAGATCTTGGTCGATAAAGACAATGCTGAAGGATGCGACGATTACTTCTGGTCTGCCCCTATCGACAACGCAGACGAAACCGTAGGCTTATCTGAGCAAACTTCATGGAGGGTTAAAGGAAGATATGTTGCTGAACCCATCAACAAACCCTCAAGTTTTGGCAAACCAAGCACAAGTGGAACTAAAGAAATCCCTGAAGAACCGATGACAGAACCAACTGTTCCAGCAAATACAACCGAAAGTCAAAAGGAGAAGCCAAAGGCCAGCTTCAATATCCACAAATCACAGAAGGAGTTAGCTGAACAGAAATGTTTAAGAAATCAGAGATACGCAAAAAATCTGAATGAACAAAAACGTCACTGGGAATCCCAAAATCCCAACTACGTACCTCCTGAGAAAGAATCAACGGATAGAGGAAAGGAAAAACTGAAAGGAAAAGAAAACTTCAGCCCAAATTCCTACTATTCCAAATCTCAGAACCGAAAGTCCACTTTCGGTTCCCAAACTAGCGCACCGAACCGAAAGACAAGTTTCGGTCCCCACATGGACTCACAGAACCGAAAGACAAGTTTCGGTCCAACCGCCAAGGCTAACAACCAAAAGCCTACTTTCGGTCCCAGCAACAGCACTCAGAACCGAAAGTCGAGTCTCGGTCCTAAGTCTAGTTTCAGTCCTTCTCACTCCCAAAGAAAATTAACTTCAATGAAGGATATCAAAGGCAAGGGAAAGCTTGATTCTGAGTTCAATAATAAGAAAAAGTCAGCTAACCCTAGGATTAAAAGGAATATTCCTAAACCATCTAACAACACACAAACTTATACACCAAAACCGAAACAAGATAAAACTAAAATCAAGGTGTACACCATTAAAAGAAAAGATCAAACCACTCTCGTAAAAAGAACATATTTGGTTGATATTTCTACTGTAATTCCTTTTTCTGTGAAAGACTCACCAGGACCCAAGAAACTTTGGGTTCCTAAATCTGCTTAAATTTGCAGGTAATCAGTGACGAGCAGTTCGATGATGAATGGTATATAGACAGTGGCTGCTCGCGTTACATGACAGGGAGGAAGGAAGAGTTGAGGGAGTTTCGGTCCCTAAAAGATGGTGGGTGTGTAAAGTATGGAAATAAATCCTATGGAACAATCAAGGGATATGGTATGATTACCAATGGAGATTTCTCGATTCGAAAAGTGGCGTATGTGGAAGGATTGCAGCATAACCTCATCAGCGTGTCACAATTAGTTGTGGGAACAGGTCTGAAAGTATCATTTGATGATGAGGGGTCTGAGATAATAGAAAAGCAAACGAAAAAGGTTCTGCTAAAGTCTGAACGCAAAGGAGAAATGTATCCTATAAATCTCAACCCAATACGAGGAAAACCATCAATATGTCTGCTGTCAAAGGCGAACACTGATGAAAGCTGGTTGTGGCATCGACGACTATCGCACCTGAACTTCAAAGACATTAATAAGTTGGTGCTTGGTGATCACGTTCGAGGCCTCCCTCTTCTCAAGTTTGACAAGGAACATCTGTGTGCAGCGTGTGAGATGGGCAAACAAAGCAGAAAGAGCCACCCTACACGAATTAATACAAAGATTGTTGAAGCTCTTGAACTATTGCACATTGACTTATGTGGACCTTCGGCTATCGAGAGCATCGGTGGTAGTAAGTACATACTTGTGATTGTAGATGATTTTTCACGCTTCACCTGGGTTTTCTTTCTTCAACAGAAATCAGATGCAACTCCCAAGTTGAAGACATTTATCAAACAAGTGGAAGTGCAGCTGAGAAAGACGGTGAGGAATATCAGAAGTGACAACGGTCTGGAATTCAAGAATAACGATTTTGAGGACTTTCTGGCTGACAAGGGGATAACTCACAATTTCTCAGCTCCTTATACACCACAACAGAATGGGATTGTTGAAAGACGAAACCGTTCTTTGTGGGAAGCAGCCATAACCATGCTCAGTTTTGCTTCTCTTCCGTTATACTTCTGGGCTGATGCAGTTGCAGCCGCGTGCTACACTCAGAACCGATCTTTGCTAAAGAAGAGATTCTCGATCACTCCATACGAGATAATAAACAATCGGAAGCCGAACGTCAAATTTTTCCACGTGTTCGCTTCAAGGTGCTTCATCTTTAATTCAAAGGAGAACCGAAACAAGTTTGACGTCAAAGCAGATGAAGGAATTTTTATAGGATATTCACTCTCTTCTAAAGCTTACAGAGTGTTGAACAAACGCTCCAAACGAATTGAAGAAACATATTACGTCACCTTTGACGATAATTATATGAAGAAAGTGCAAAGGAGTGCAAATGACTTAAGTGAAATATTTCCTGAATCTGGACAGGTCTCGGTTCCAATATCCAACCTATTTGAAGAGTACATTCGGTTATTTGATGAACCAGAGAAAGCGGCACACTCAGAGGCAAAAGCAGCAGATAACAAAATTGATAACCTCAAGAAGATCATAGATGAAGCTTCCAAAGGAATGGAAAGTGAACCTCCTAAAACTATAGGTGTTCAATCCTCAACTGACTCTCCCATCAACGGCTCAATATTCAAGGGGGAGAGTTCTTCAGTACCAAAGACAACCGAAATGTCTTTCGAGGGGGAGAGTCCTATTCTATCCCCAACTCCTAAAGGTCCAAGCGAGGGTGAACATATTGCTCCAAACCCACTCAATAGTTGTCCAATCAAGGGGGAGAATCCTACTCCCACAGAGGATGCAAATTCTGATGATGCCACAGGTTACTCTTCGCCAGTCGAGGGGGAGAAAGAGAATGCAACTGACGAAGGTGAGGGTGATCAATCAGAACTTGAAGAGGAAGTGAATGCTGAATTGGATCCAACATATGACCCAAATTATCCTCCGTTAGTCAAATTGACCAAGGACCATCCCAAAGCTCAAATTATTGGAGAATCATCTGAAAAAGTACTCACTCGCTCACAGTTGAAAGCGAAACAAACTGCATTATTCTCTAAAGTTGAATTATGTATGTTTAATTCATTCATATCCAAGGTCGAACCGAAAACAGTTAATGCTGCACTTGATCATTCTGACTGGGTTCAAGGAATGCAAGATGAGCTCCATGAGTTTGAACGCAACCGTGTTTGGAGGCTGATTCCTACCCCAAAGGATGCTTCAGTGGTGGGCTTAAAATGGGTCTTCAGAAATAAATTAGATAAAGAAGGGAATGTCATTCGCAACAAGGCTCGGTTGGTGGTGAAAGGTTATTGCCAAGAGGAAGGGATAGATTATGAGGAAACCTTTGCTCCAGTAGCTAGGTTGGAATCAGTGAGAATCTTCCTGGCATATGCTGCTCATAAAAACTTCGAAGTTTTCCAAATGGATGTCAAATGCCCTTTCTTGAATGGGGAACTAGAAGAAACAGTGTATGTTGAGCAACCTCCCGGGTTTGTGAATGAGAAATTCCCTGATCATTGCTATGTGCTGGATAAAGCGGTATATGGTTTGAAGCAAGCACCGAGAGCCTGGTATGAAACTTTAACTCGCTTTCTGAAAATGTCGAAATTTAAGCAAGGTTCGGTCGACCCAACCTTCTTCCGAAAGAAAGAAGGCGAACATCTAATGATAGTTCAAATTTATGTCGATGACATCATCTTCGGCTCCACGAATCCTAGCTTAACAGCTGAATTCAGGAAGTTGATGGAGACTAAATTTGAAATGAGCGCAATGGGTCCGATTAATTTTTTCTTTGGTTTGAATATTAGACAGGGACCAGAAGGTATCTTTATCAACCAGGAGGCGTACACAAAGACCCTGCTAAAAAAATTTGGCATGACAGGAGACTCGAAAGTGAAGGTTCCTATGGCATTTGGCACCAAGTTAACACCTTCTCTGGAAAAACCTGCTGTTGATATAACACTTTATCGACAAATGATAGGGTCCCTTATGTATCTAACAGCTAGTAGACCGGACATTATGTTTTCTGTTTGTTATTGTGCCAGGTTTCAAGCTAATCCAAAAGAACCTCACATGGTGGCAGTGAAAAATATTTTTCGTTACCTGAAGCGAACCTCATCTCTCGGTCTCTGGTATCCTGCTAGATCTGGTTTCTTCATTCAAGCCTTTTCTGATGCTGATCTTGGAGGATGTGGTCTGGACCGAAAGAGCACTACAGGTGGATGCCAATTTCTTGACGGGAAACTGGTTAGCTGGCAGTCCAAGAAGCAAACCTGCGTGTCACTTTCAACAGCCGAAGCTGAGTACATTGCTGCAGCATCTTGTACTTCTCAAGTCATTTGGATTCAAAGTCAACTAAGAGATTACGGGCTAAGTATGAAGAAGATTCCTCTCTATTGTGACTCAGAAAGTGCAATAAGGATATGTCACAATCCAGTACAACACTCAAAAAGTAAGCACATCGCACTTAGATATCATTTCATCAAGGATCACGTAGAAGACGGGAACGTGGAAGTGCATTTTGTTCGATCCTCTGATCAATTGGCCGACATATTCACTAAAGCCTTACCTGAAGCGAGTTTCAATAAAATTCTGCAAGGCTTGGGAATGATGGAAGCAGAGTCGGTACCGAATCCTTAATTCATCACCTAAAAAAAATTAGACAAGCGAAATGGAGCGAACGCTCGGTCTATTTCGGCTCCATAATTTTCGGGAACCGAAATGAACCGACCGCTCGGTCTATTTCGGCTCTGGAATTTTAAGGAACCGAAATGAACCGACCGCTCGGTCTATTTCGGCTTCATAATTTTCGAGAACCGAAATGAACCGACCGCTCAGTCTATTTCGGCTCTGGAATTTTAAGGAACCGAAATGAACCTACCGCTCGGTCTATTTCGCTTCATTCCTTTAAGATAAGGTTTCGGTTGTAAATTTTGTTCAAAGTGTGTTTTATGCATCTTTATTTTCTTTTTCTGTTTTTATTATTTTTCAGAAAATCTTCAAAAATCCAAAAATATATTTTTTTTGTTTTTATTATTTTTCAGAAAACTTCAAAAATCCAAAAATATTTTCTTTTTCTGTTTTTATTATTTTTTCAGAAAAACTCAATCCTTAAAATTATTTTTCTTGTTTTTGTTTGTTTGTTTTGGTTTTGTGGTGTGTTTGTTTGCTTGTTCTTTTACATAGGTCCCAAGTATACCAGTATAACAGAGTTTGGAGCTAAGGAAGGTATAATCATTTAAATAAGAACTAGTTAAGGGTCCCTCGAAGCATGCTGCTGCATGTTGACCAATGCCTCTACGACTTCAAGCAGGGCCTTAATGATTCGATCTCTACCTATCGTTTCTTTCCAATCAGGCTCTTAAAATCAACTCATTCTAGAGCTACCTTACTCTTCTCATATGAGTTAAGAGTTTTTCTGCTTTGTCACGTCTATATAGCATAAGGTACTTTCGGTTCCTTAACCACCCTCCTTATATTCTCCATCTACTTTCGGTTCACCAACTGTAACCCTTGAGACTCTCGGTCTTTACCACTGAGGTTTATGGTTGCACAAAATCCGTGTTCATGATCTTAGATACGGATACCACGTACTGAGTGAAACCCACAATCCAACACCAACAACGAATTGACGGTGAATTTTAATATTCAAGATCTTACTGGTTACCTAATGAAATCTCATTTTTATTTTTGAGTGATCTTTTATGAATTTGTCTAACACCAAGGCTTTTTCTTCCCATAAAGATCCAGTTTTTTTTTTTTGTTTTTGAGATTTCTATATCTTCTTTAGTCACTATAAAATATATCCTACCTACTTGTTCAACAGACCACATCGGTCTCACAAGTACTTCTTCCAATGTTCGGTCTTATGTTAAGAGTCGACGTTCGGTTGAAGATAAGCCACCTTAAGCCTATGACTTAAAAAGAAGCCTTTCAATGTTTCTCTACAAACATTTGATCGTTATTTCACGGGAACCTACACAAGCACTTCAAGTCTCTCTTGACTTTGAAGGAAGCGATTCTTGCCCGGAATCCCCTGCTTTATGTCTTTTAATAGACATCACTCACATCCAATACACATTTGCTTTATTTCTTTATCTTTTGTCACTCTATTGCACGAAAATTTTAATTTTCCAACATTCTGGTTGCTGTTGGTTCGATTTGTGTTTATTTTTTTGGCGAAACAGGGGCAATTCTACATCTTGAAGCGAAACTGAATTTCAAACGACGATTGACGATAAGGAGTTGGGCGCGTCAATTTGAACGGTCGAGCTACCCACGCATGCGTCAGTATACCTGGGAGTAACCAACCTGTCACATCGTGCTTTTTCAGGCGACGTTTTAGTGACCGTGTCATTATCATGATGATTTTTCTCTCTCCTGGCAACGGTATATAAAGGGTTTCTACATTTGTTTGTCTTTTACCAGCACCAAATTCTCTCACTTACAAAGGAAGTTCAAACTGTTCATCTTCTTCCTACGATCAACAATGGCGACTTCTTTATCAATTCACGATCAGACTGCTTCGTCTACATTGCTTTCGATCAAGCCTAATCAGAACTTAATTATTGAACTCAATCCGTTTCTATACGACGCTTATATGCTACACGTGGTTGAATGTTTGAAATATTCACCATTGGTTATAGCCCTAACCCAGGTGGAAGCTGTTCTGATGTCCCTTTTATTGCAGGTTTACTCTACTGCTTCTTATGACAAGAACAAGGAACGCATGTACTTCCAAATCCACTCTCATAAAGCTTCTATGTCAAAAGGGAGATTTTGTTCCCTTTTGCACCTGGCTGTGGATTCATCTGTAATTTCCCCTGACTTCATCACCACAAATCAACTTTTCTCAATACTATATGAGATGGGTTACACCGACGTGCTTACCACGATAGCAAAGGTTAAGAAGTCGTGCCTACCGTCTCCATGGAATGGAATGCTTACTCTTCTTATCAAGAGTTTGGCAGAGCGAAGTGCTGGATCTGATGGCACCAGCAAGGGTTTTCTAACCCTTCTCTACGGTCTTTACAATGGTCTCAATCTTGATTACGGGAGTATTATCTGGTCTCAAGTGGTTCAAAGCCTCAACACGACCACGAGGCATTCTGAAATTTCATGTGCACGATTCTGGACCCTTATTACACGACGGGCGATTAATCAGTTGGAAATTCCGATAATGAAGGATGCCATGGTTGCGTCTATTTCTACCTTTCACACCAAGAAGATTATAATTTCTGATCCAAAGAAGTTCCCTCACATTGGCTCTATCCCAGAGACAATGTACAGGTGTGTTACAACCGCGAGCAAGCTCTTCGCTGAATATCGAAAGATTCCTCCCCAGGAACCGAGAGTCCTTTCTGCTGAACAGCAGGCTGCCCTAGATGCTCTGGACAAGCCTAGTAACCAAGGGAAAAGGACTACTACTAAGAAGGAGACAACAGAGGAGGATAAGTCTCAGCCTATCAAGACCAAGAAGCGAAAGTCTGATAAAGGAGATTCTTCTAAACCGAAGAAGATTAAAAAGATGGCAAAAAGGTCCAAGAGTCCTACTCCTCCTGGCTCAGACAATGACGATGAAGGTGAAGAAGAGGAAGGTCATCATGACTCACCGAGAGGTAACACTCCTCCCAGATCTCCTACTCCAACCGAATCTCCTCATAACAAACTCCCAACCCCACCTCCATCACCGAAACAGACAGTTCCAGTTTCGGTTCCTCCTATTCCCCCATCTACCACATCTCAAACAACAACTTTACCACCAGTTTCGTCTATTCCTATTTCTTCAACTCCAATCCCAACTCCTATTTTTTCCCAATCCACTACCACCACTATTCCTGAACCGACAGTAGTAGTCAACGTATCTGATACGTGGGCGACTACTGAAACAGAACCTCCAGTTACTTCTACACCCCTTTCACCCTCACCTTTAACCGACTCCGGTGCCACTCTCGGTGGTGCTAATGATGAGTATGATTCTACATACTTCAGTCCCTATAGACTTCCTACTGATGAGGATGATGATGCTCCAGTCACAAGACAACACCTACAGAGCATTCATGAGAAGCTTGATAAGTTCATTGAAGACAGCAAGTCCTATAGTGGTGTTGTGCTTAAAGCCTTTTTGGACACTGCTCTTGAACAATATACGGAGTCAATTGACAAATCCACCAAAGCTGTTAATGCGTCTACCTCCTCTTGCCAAAAGGCCACCTCTGATGTTACTGAAATTGTACATAGTACTCAGATTTTTCTTGAGTCACTTAAAGGGCATGCTGATACAAATGCAGCAAAGGTAAATGCTTCTGTTGATTCTTTGTCCAAGTCTCTTCAAGAAGAACAAACAAAGTTTGAGGATGTGCGTTCTTCCATCCAAGCCGAGAACTCTTCACTTATCAGTTCAGTGAATTCTAGACTTGAATCTCTTCACGATGATATGGCCAAAGAAAGTGCTTTATAAGAAGAACTGGCTCGACAAACATCCGTAGTTGAAGTACAGAAAGTGCAGCTCGCCCAAGCAGAAAAAGACATTTCTTTATTGAAGACCAAAAGAGCTGTTTTCCGTAGCTGTGCAGGTGATGTGAAGGATATGCTCACTAACATTCTTGGTGCTCATGATCCTATCCTCACTTTGACCATTCAGAATCATCTTACAACAAAACTTCTTCCCGCCCTTGCATTGTTACACGAGATGAAGGGTGTTTCGGAGAGATTTATTGCTCCAAAAAAAGGGGGAGAGGGTGCTCATCAACCAAAGGTTAAGACTGAAACCAAAACTGCTCAACCGAAGGTCAAAGTTACAACCGAACTGAAGGATAATGTAGCTTCAGGTTCTGGTCCACAAGAAAAACAAAAGGAGATTGATGATGATAGAAATGATGAATATGATGAAACTATTGCTGAGGCTCTCAAGCGAAAGAAGAGAGATAAAGAGCTTGATGAAACCTTGAAGGTTGCAAGGGAAGCAGAGGAGAGGGAAAGGAGAAACAAGGAAGAAGAAGAAGCCTTGATCTGCAAGAAGGCCTTGTTTCCCTTATGGACTAAAGAGGCACTTATCAATCAAGCTATAGAGTTTCCGAGTATTTATTGGTTGGAACCTGTTGCTTCGTTTGATTGTGATAATTCTAAGGACTCGCAGTTCGATATGCCAATAACACGAAAAGCATTCACGTTTCACTGCTTTGATTCGACTGCTGAGGTTCCTTTTCCTCATCCAAAGGTTGACCGAGAGCTTATTGATTTCTATCTGAAGTATGGACAACCTCAGTACATGACATGGAGCGCACAGAAAATAATCACTGTCAAGGTACTGAAACCTACGTCTGCTGGGAGATTTGTAAAGGTCAATTTCAAAATCACACGAGGTTCTGCAAACTCGGTGTCGATTATATCTCTAGCAGATCTTCCGAATCTAAACCCTCATGATTGGATTTTATTGTTCAGTATTCTGCTTACAAATCCGGGGGAATATGAACCGATTTTGGAGCACTTGAAGAGGATGTTGGCTTCTTACATCCATGAGGTTGCAGCTATGGATCAAGAGATAGCGAAAGTAATGAACAAGAAACCGACCATCAAGCCAACATCAAAACCAGGAGATGTGAATAAGCTGAAGATGGACCAAATAGATTCAAAACATCTCACTGTGATGTTTACAAAAGGCAAAGCTCACAAATTTTTGTTCGCTCTTGTTGATAAACATTTATTTTCAACTGACTGCTTGGAGCACATCATCAACATTATACATCGGTGCAAGCAGAACTCAGAGGCTGACAAGAGGAATTTTACTGACATGCTTCGGTGGTACATAACGTTCCGTCATCATTTGCTGGCTATCATTCCGAAGGTGTTCAAAACAATAAAGAAGAGTTCTGCAGCTCAACCGAAGTGAGCTTTCGGTCCCATTGACGCAAAGGGGGAGATTGTTGAGTCTAATTGTGTTGCGTCTTGGGCTTTTTGTTTTGTATCCGGATTGGGCCTGTCCATCCGTGTTTATCTGATAGGGTTATACTATAAATATGCATGCATGTATGCATTAGACGATGTTGATTATTACGTTCATTGTTCTGTAACCCTAAACGCCTCTACAATCGAAGTTCTTAATTGAGCTCTTCTGAGGTGTTGAAGTATTAATCATACGACATATTCAAAGCCATTCTTGTGTTCTTGATTACATTCTTAACTGTTTGCTTGCATAGAATCTAACGATCCTAATAGAACTTTGTTCTAACAGATACTAATTCTAATAACTAATGTCAAATATTATTTGGTTTATATTAAATTTAAATTAATAGTCTAATTTTCGAAATTTAAATATAAACCTCGTATTTTGAAAAAGTTTTAAAATACACCTTATATTATACGTAAAATTAAAAGTTTAATAATTACTATATGTATAAGACTAATTTTGTCGAACCGCTAGTACGCCTCATTCACGAAGCCATACTATAAGGGGAGTTTAAGGAAGCGGCCTATAAAATGACTGCCATTGGGTATCCATTCTTACCCACCGCTCTCTTGTATGGTGGAGGGTCGTTAGCCGTACGAGTTTGATAGGACAATTAATTCTCATTAATAAGTATAATGCGATTAAAAGTAACTATTTAAAAAAATCTCAATCTTAGTTACTTTAGGAAAAATGTGAATTTCTTTGCTAACCCATGAAATTGCACATTATACTTTATAGTAGTTAGTGGATCACGTGTGGTTAACCGTCACACTAATAGTGATTATAGAGAGTGATAATAGGCATCTCGAAAAATTATCATTGATTAATGGAGTGTGTGTGGTTAACCGGCACATTAAAATGAGATGATAAATGACATCGAGAGTGTCAAGCTAATTTGCATGATTATTCACATCTTGTTTGTGATCCTCGGTATCTCAGTCACAAATGGAAGAGCATAATCTGAGATTAAACATGCCATTGAATAGTTTCAGTGAGTCTAAAAAGATCTAGGAATTTCACTTAACTTAATTCCAGTTAAATTTCGTTTTTCAATGGTGGAATTGGTAAATCGTCATTTACCTACCTTTATAAAATTTACAATTAGATTACGACATCCATTTTCTAAGTTGTGAATTTTTAGTTGGATCCTAGCCTTAATATTTCATTTTGGGTTGTATATTAAGGAATATTATTATCTGACTAAAACCACGTTCCTTTTACAGATGTCGGCTCCAAATGATGCTTCTGGTTCCTCCACCTCCTCCAATCAAAACTTCTCGTTGCTAAACATGTGCTCAAGGGTGACATTGGATGGTACTAACTATAATGACTGGATGCGCAACATCAAGATGACCCTTCGTTTCAAGGACAAGGAGTATGTCCTTGATAAATAGTTCAATGCGATTGACGAAGAGAAGGCCACGCCTGAAGAACTAGCCGCCTACAAGAAGCACTACAATGATGCAACAAAATTTGCTTGCATCATGGTGGCCACCACGACTCCTGAATTGCAAAGATACTATGAGGATTATTGATTGTACGATATGAACAATGAGCTTATGGAAAAGTACTATAAGCGAGCTCATCAAGAAAAGTAGGAGGTGGTAATGTCCCTCATAGAAAGCAAGATGAAAGAGTGAGAATCTGTTAGTAGCCACGTGCAGAGAATGCAACGATACGTGGATCGCCTTGTCAAGCTTAATGTGAATTTTGATGAGGAGTTAGCTATCGACATAGTCTTGAACTCCTTGCCAAGTTGTTATGATCAGTTCATCTTGACCTATCATGTGAACAACAATGAGACCACTTTGTCTCAATTGCACAACAACCTGCAAATAGATGAAGTAGGGATGAAGGGAAAGAGTGTTGCCTCCATTCCTGCTAGCGCTCCCGTTCTGGCCATTGGTCAAGGGAAAAGGAAAAAGAGGAAAGGTCCTCCAAAACTAACTGGAAGGGAAAGTCTCAAGCTGGGTCGTCAAGAAATGGACCCAAAGGTAAATCCAGTTCTGATGCTCCCCCTGTCTCTGATCCCAAAGAGGCCACTTGCTTCTACTGCGACGACAAAGGGCATTGGAAACGAAGTTGCCCAAAGTATCTGCAAGACATTAAAGATGGAAAGGTGAAGACGACTTCTGTAGGTATATACACTATCATATCTAATAACTCATCATCTTCTCGTTCTTGGGTCCTTGATACAGGATGTGGATTTTGTTGGGTTTTATACATAGCAAACAATCCTATGTGTGCATGCAACCCTAATTTGAGGATCTATGTTTTCACTATTAGACATACAAGCATTGAACACAAAAAATAGAAACCCTAGGAGGCACTTGTAATTTTCGAAATTAACATATAATTAGGGTTATGATACATACCTTTATTGTTATATTGTAATACCAATCAAATCCTTGAAGATCTTGAACTTTGGTAGCAAGTGCAACAAGTGTCTCGCCTCTAATGACTCACAAACAAACCTAGCAACCAAGGATTACTATGGAGAGAGAGAAGGGAAGTGAAAATTCGGCTCTAAGCCTTTCTTGGAGTGCATGGGACGAAATCCAACCCTATAAGGGTTTATATAGGTGATAAGGAAGGTTTAGGATAAGGCATGTGTATCTTAGATAACCCTACTCCCTTAACTTCCTCCCTAAGGCTTCCAAGGCACCCTTAGAGCCCAAGGAAACCCTAGGACACTCTAGATTTCATTCCCCACCTCTAAGGGAGGTTCTAGAATGATCAATGCTCAACTTTTGAACATTGTCACCTTTAGTCCCTGCAGTTTCAATTAATTCCTTTAATCCTAAAATCAATTCCAAATTAATTTCTGATTAAATATTAATTAAACAATATGATTTCTAATTAACATATTATATTCATAATACATTAATAAATCATTTATCTTGATTTCAAATTAATTTATTAACCAGGTAATAAATTAATAAATCATTCTTCTCTCTCCAACATTTATCCTATTCAATTGCCAGGCTTGAAGGCAACCCAAAAGGACATTGCTACTATCAATTCAAGTACATACCAATTATAGTTATGGGCTTAGACACCTAATCCAACACTCTCCCACTTGGATAAGTCTAATAACTATAGTTACAAGTATAACTTCAAAAATTGACTAGCAAATTTTAGCTACCAAAAGCCGCTGTCAAACTATGACCTAGTCAGTGACGTGTCCTTAGATAAGGGATCAAATATTCCTCCGTTGTACAAGATATCGTATGGACATGAGACATGGATTATAATCAATCTCTATCCAATAGTTGTTTCCCGATTTCCGATTTGAGACGACTGACAACAGACTACAATTGAACACATCAACTTAGTCTAGGCTTGGCCAAGCGCTTAGGGTGTCATCACTAAATCATCGAGGGGCCCACATATATCGCTTTTATCCCACATTGGGTAAAAGGAACGGATAAACTTCGACTCAAATGCTTGCTTGTACTTACTCATCAAATCACACACAACAATATGTTTTATAACACTAAGTTACTGGTGCGTTTACATATTATCAATGTGCAACCGACTTGCAAACTACAACTCATATGTCTCCGTTTCAAGAATATAAGATATTATCGTCTCACAATCACTCGTGATAAAATCCATGAAGTGATTCATGTGAGCGTGAGCTTATTCCAATACTCAAATCTTATTTCAGGAGCACTCATAAACACTACATCATACTTTTGCTATGTCTAAACACTTTAGACAATCTACAGTCGGATTCAGACAGTCTTACCTCATTACCTACTTCCAAAGTATGATTGAATGTGGATGTTTGAATAACCTAGTTATTCGGGAAGTCCAAACATGCGAAGTGAAACATGTAACGGCCCAAAAATCAAGGGTAAAAATTTCATTTTTAATATAGCTAAAACATTGTAACCATTTATTTCAAACATTTCAAATCATCATTAAGTAAAACATTTATTAGAGTTCATCCCAAAATCATTCATTGCGGAAAACATAGGTGTGTGCACTGCGATCAATTCGAGCCCTTCTTTATCCAAATCGATGATACCTGAAACCAAAACTGTAAACCGTAAGCACAAAGCTTAGTGAGTTCCCCAGAGCATATCCCACATAATCAAATAAGCCATATCAATCGCATAACCATGCGTGTACATATATAAAGATGCCATGGAAACCCTCCCATGTCTTATACACATAATCACATAAATCATATCAACTACACAAGTCATGCATGTAACACATAGGGATACCGTGGAAACCCTCTAGGGTCTTACTCCGGGTGTCCTGGAAACCCTCCAGGGTCTTAGCGCAATGTCATGGGAACCCCCACTTGGTCTTAACTAAGGATGGCATGGAAACCCTCCAAGGTCTTAAACCCTAGTGCCTCGGGAACCCCCCGAGGTCTTTACCTAGGATGTCATGGAAACCCTCCAAGGTCTTACACCTATGTGCCCCCGGAACCCCCCGAGGTCTTCCATAAAAGTATCATAAAGACAACTAGCATACCAAGTATCACACAATCAACTAGCATACAACATATGACTAATTGCCATGGGAACCTCCGCATGGTCTTCACATAAATACATAATGTATCGATATCACCTTCCCAATAATCATCACAACTAAATAAATGGGCCGGCCTTGGTGCCTTAGACCCATTGATATGGTGAGGAGACTCACCTGGCACTGCTGAAGTCTTGTAGATAGAACTCTAGCTGCTGGTTGACAGGTTCCCGAACTGTCAATCATCAAAACGACACCCAATTAATAATCGGGTTCCAATACATAACCATAAATCTACACTTGGGGTAAATGGACCATTTTACCCCTAACCTAGCTTGGTTCACAACCAAGGCCCAAACTCACACTCTGAAGGCCCAAAAGCCCAATAATCAACCAAGGCCCAACATATGACCCAATTTTCCAAATTGGGCCTAAACCTCTACGTGGACTTATTTTAAGGCCCAACCAATTATTCTAGTCCAAACAATTGACATTCTGACGGCCCAATATCTAATAATCCTCAAGGCCGACTTATGGCCCAATTTTCCAAATTGGGCCCAAGCCTTTCCAACGGGCCTTATCCTAAAGCCCAATAATTTCCTTAATCCATAAATATGTTGCCAATTGGCCCACGAAGGCCCACAACAGCTTAGTCCATTAAATGGCCCAACAAGAACCCAAACCTAATTAGGGTTTTTCACATAAAATGACGATTAGGGTTAAGTGTTCCTACTTAACCCATTAAGGACTTAATCCATTAAGGACTTAATCCATTAAGGACTTAACCCATTAAGTCCAAACATACAATGAAATCGGGCTAGAGTCATATCTTCACTCCAATGGTCCAAAATGCGGGTCCTGATAAGTCCAAATCAATAATTCCAAAATTAGGGTTTTCTAAACCCTAATTAGGGTTTTCTAAACCCTAATTAGGGTTTCCAACCCATTACAATCCAATTAGGCCCAAAAGCTAAGTCCTTAGGCCCATTAGGGTTTCATTAGGACAATTAGGGTTTCCTAAGTCGGGCACCACCCACTACCACCTCGGGTAGTGGTGGTCAACGACGGCACACGACGGCTCACGGCGGTGGCCACCACCTCACAGTGGTGGTTATAGGTTTTCTTTTCATTATTTCGCATCGGTTAAAAATATTACAAAGCAAAACACGAATAACACGCACACTAATACGAACACACACACACGCATGCACCCTAGTGGTGGCTGATGGTGGCACATGGTGGCAGCCACCACCTCACGGTGGTGGTGGTGGCCTTTTTTTCCTGATTTTCCGGCCAATACAACACCAAAGGTACTCCAAGTATCAATCCAAACGCACCCGAAGGCCACAGCCACCCGATATGGTGGTTAACAATGACGTAGCGGCGACAACAGGTGGTGGAACGTCGGCATCAGGTGGTGGTGGTGAGTCCCTTTTATTTCCTGGATAAACAAGGATTTACACAACGTTATCTTTCCGAATACGGTCACACCCACCACAAATCACACACACAGCCACCACCGCATGGTGGCGGTAGAAAGAGACAACAACTCCCAACCACCGACTAGGTGGCTGAGGAGGCTAGAACAAACAGAAACGACAGCCATAAGGCCACCGATGGTCACAATCGATGCTCCTGACTTCTATCCACTGTGAAAAGTGAAAGAGAAAAGAGAAATGGTGGCAGAAAACCTTACCCAGAGATTTCCGGCCGCTCACGACCACACAACAGCGAACATGATCCGTTCGTCGGCCTCGGGCAGTCATGCGAGCTGCACACAACGTCACCGGTAGCAGCACAGTGGCGGCGGTGTCCAATGGCAAGGCGGCGACCATGCTTGACGATCTCGGCGACCCACATGTTCAACCTCATCGTGGGGCTCTTCCTTGCTGTTGGCTGAAACACCGACGATTGGCTTGGGTCGGCGACATCGGTGGGCTAAGATGCTGCGGCGGCTGCCGGAGGAGTTACGCCAGTGAGGGAGGCATAAGGGTGGGTGGCGGCTGGAGGATATGGAATGGTAAGGTGGCGGCTGAGAATAGTTCATTAGGGTTAGGGTTTTACGTGAGCCATGTTGCATTTATACATGGATTAAGTGAGGGTGACGGGGTTTATCCCGTGTCCATATTCAACTTTGCACATTTAACAAGTCTAGTCCCTCCCAATAAAGTCTTTTCGAAATAAGTCCATAAGTAACCATTCAACCCCTTATCCTCCAAAATCTATTCAATTAAAGTCCTAATAATTACCATGCATCCCTTGTCTTCATAAATTCTTTCATATTAAACCCATAATTTACTAAATAGCCCTCAACCTTCATAATTCCTTACAAATAATCCATAATTTACGTTTTAAACCCAAATATTCAAAAGTTATGACTTTTAACTCCTCGAAACCAACACCTTGCTAAAATATTATGGATTTAGAGCTACAATAAAATATGTTATACATCTCGGGGTTTTCAAATTTATTATTTAATTACTCATTTTTTAACTTCAAACGGAGTGTTACAAAACACATGAATAATCGAATCCAATATGGCCTCAAACTTGTGAGTATAAATAAAACACCTTTTATTTAGTCACCATATTGATTACACATTATCATTTGTATAATGTTTCGAGTAATCAACTTAATACTTGAATCTAAAAACAATAGCTATCCCATGCTCCAAGCATGCATATTATGTTTGCCTATAGTTCTTACTTTGTGAAATAGATCAATTGAACACATTCCCAATGATGCTCATTTCACAATTCCTAATCCTTATCATAAGTGTAAGAATACCAATTCTTGCCACTATTAGATTATGTTAGATTCTAACATTTTATGAAATGATCCCTTTGTAATGCCATGGCACCAAAGTCACCAAGACTTTGCCAATGATATTACAAAGTGCTCTATTGGAGATTGTTATAAGACAACTCTATAGACATGAAGTCTCACATTCAAAGTACATTCCTTTGAACATCCTTATTGCATAAAAGTTTCTAATCTACACATAGATTATTAGTATCCAACTCCCATTATGAAAACATTTCCATATTTTCCATATGACAACTCATTCTTAATAGAATCCTATCTATTTATAATAATGCCAATATGTTCCATTCAATACTTTACTTCCAACAGCCCTCTAGCGACCAATCCTTAGCGAACCTTAGATCGTTCTTGACAGTTGTTTAATTATTTTAGTCATATCCGGTTCTGGTCCTTTTTTCCCTCTTAATGCCCTAGGCATTTGGAAAACCAGAACTGTCGAATATTACAACATATGTAATTGATCCCGAAGCGTATGGGATACGATACATAATGTCTTACATAAAGACATGATACTTTACCAGTCTCTTGCTATAATATTGCCATATATATAAAATTCCCTTATGTTGAACCTTTTCAACATAACATTCATATATGTCCATGAATACGTTTGATTAAAATATCATGATCTAAGCTTTTAGACTTGAAATGAAGTATAAGTTCCTCTCCCTTAAATATAGTAAAACAACTTCTCAACCTCTGCAACTTGGCGAATTGAAACTTTTGTTTTTCTATAACTAATATTGCTAACTCGCAATACATAATAATCATGCTCCCACTAACATGATAATTATTTCCTTACCAGCATAACACTTATGCTCCCACTAGCTTTGACATGTATTCAGAAATCAGCTGGACTTCTAGAAATCAATACTTATTGACTTTCATTACCAAAGTTCATATCTCTGATACGAGATGCTTTGATAAGACTTTATCTAAGCTTCTTAAACTCATACACCTTTCCTTAGATAACTCATATGTGTGTCTGAACTAATTCAAAACTTAAAACAATAAGTCCCAAATGCTCAGACTAATTGCCAAATCTCACAATTCGAACTATGAAGATGGATACCGTAATCATAATCGAATTTAAGAATGCAATTTACATAATGCTATCTCCTTAAAATCTCCTTAGTGAAAGTGTTTCCTCACAATTATTTTCATGAAGCGGAGAGAAACCTTATGAAACTTAGATTTTATGGTGTATGTGTTCTTATCCATGTGAATTTGTCATAACCATAATCATAAGACAAGGTTTGTGACAGACCCAAACTCATATGGACTGAACTTGTTCAATCTTTATTTCTTGCCACCTGGCAGCACAAGTGCCTAGCATGTCTTCCAAGTAGTCAAGCAGCTCACCCATACAGATCAATGAACTTTCACCAATTAAGGTGCTTTGCTTTATGCAATCAATTGAGACTTCTTAGACCTCACATGCATAGTCAACTTTACTGGAATGGCACAAAAACAAGAATATGTCAACACGATAGGTTATAAACCTCAAGTCGTGTGCTAGTGATGAACAATTAGGTTTATTCTTGATTTGTTCTTAAAACTTTTCAAGATCATTAAGACTCCCACTGACCTCTTGACATATAAGATTATCTAGTCAAGAAACATTCCTTGACAAACAAAGATTCAAGAGTTAGTGCAGGTTCTTATCAAGACAAAACCACAACACACGATTGGTCTTAGTTGGTCTTTGTCTTATCCAAGACATCACAACTTACCAATTTCAAACGTGCAGGACTAAGAAACATTTCTGCTCCACATTTGATGATGTGTTATAAACCTACTTACGACATGTCACTCAATACACAATCTTGGAGTAAGACTTGATTTTGGAACGAAGTATGATTCACCTTTTGATTTAACCATTCAACAATTTCCGATTCCTCTTCTTAGCCATACTAGTGCACTAAGGTGTTCTTAGAGGATCAATTGTGACATGGTTTCATAATCACTAGGTTAATCATAAAACACGATAATTAAGTACTCTCCCTTCTTTTCAGATTGTGACATGTTCCCATTGTCAATGTCCATGGAAGTTTGGGAGTTTGATCTTCCCAACAAATTTGCTTGACCAGTGCACCAAATCATTGCTGATTCAGCAGCAATAAGCAAATAGGTAAGATCAATGAGGGTCACGTCATGGTCCATCATATAGTACTCTCTAATGAACACTATATGATTCGAGAAGTGATTGAAGAACCAAGTCAACAACCAACTTCCTTGAGACAATGACACCCAACATTCACAACTTGTCAATGTGTGACTTCATCTCCAAGACGTGTGCACACACAGACTTTCCATTTTCGTGTTTATTTTCCAATAGGGTTTGAGTGACCTTAAACTTTTAAAGTCTTCGAACACGTGGTTCAGGGAGAACTATTGGAGAAGGTGGAGGAAGTGAAGCATGATTTCCATTTCCACGATCCAATCGTGGAACATCACCTTCAAGTGGAAAGCTTTTTCCAATGGATTCGGGAAGACCATAGTCATTTGACATCTATAAAACGGGAGAAAATTCAAGTTAGTTGATAAGAATCCTTGATATAACACCCACATGAAATATCAAGGCTAGGATCCAACACAATATTCTGCAATTAGGAAGTGGGATGTCGTAATCCAATTGCAAAATATTTGAAAGGTAGGTAAATGACGATTTACCAATTTCCACCATGAAAAACGAAAAGTGTAACGCCCGCAGATCAGGGCTAGTCAATTTAGAGACGATAAGCGTCAAAAATGACTTTTTGATAGAAGATTATTTAGAATGAATAATCTTAACTAAGTTGTAGCAGTCGTGATAAGGATTCCGGATATATAAAGAATGCCGAAATCCGAGTTATAACGAAGAAGTTATGACCTGTCGAAGTTTCGCGACAGAACCGGTACGACACTGCGTGACGTAAATAGTGAATTTACGATAGAGCGATATTTAACCTTAGTGATCTAAACGAAATTTGTAGAATACGTTAAACCGAGAGCATGCATAAAAAGAACGTCTAAATCTGACTTCGTATGAGGAAGTTATGATTTTTCGAAGTTTCGACTTAGCGGTATGCAGCCCAAAGTTCGAATATGAGATCGAATGGTTTCTAGCCGAAACAATCTAAACGAGAATCAAATATCTCGTCGATAGTAGTCCAACGGTAAAAAGACAGACGAAAACGGACGTCAGATTAAGGAGTTATGAATTTCTAACGGAGTTTTCCTGTCCCGGCCTACAAAAAAATAATATAATAAAAATTAAGTCAAAATTAGCCGACGGAGTCTAAACGATAGTTGTAGAGAATAATCTCACCTATGCGTGCATATAAATAACGTCAAAAACAGAGCTCGTATGCGAAAGATATGAATTTCTGAAGTTCGGGGCACGAACTTCCACCTTTGTGAGAGTTCACGACGTGAACACATTATTCACGACGTGAACAAGTGCTGGACGCCTTCCAGAGCAAGTGGACTGATGACGAACACAATGACCTATTCCTGACCAAACTCACGACATGAATTTTTGAGATTCACGACGTGAATCCAGAAAATCAGCCCTATAAATAGAAACCGAAGGGCAGCCGACCATGGTCGCTAATTCCTTCAATCTCTCACTCCCTATACCCTCTCTAGTTATCTTGAAGTACCCCCGAAGCCCCGGTATCATCCCGACACCCGAAGCAAGTCCCGAAGCCCCGAAGATCCCGAGATGAAAAGAGTTTTCGAGCCGAAGCTCTGCCCGCGAGAAGCCCAGTTTGTGAAGATATCTCGGTTTAATCAAAGAATACTACTTGAAGAGCCGTAGTGTTGTCCGATAATCGTCTTATCAGGTGAGTGTGTAGTTACTTTCTTCTAACACATAGACTTGAAGTATTTGCTATAAAATACATGCTATGTGTTTATATATTGTTTGTTTACTTGAGACGGGTGTTGGATGAATGTTTTATATAGGTTTTAAATGATTTAAATTGTATAGGTATGTTATATCTACAAATATGTTGGGTAGAACATGGGTAGATGAAATAGTTGGTGTGTGATAAAAGATGAGTTGGTTGATGAGACGAAAGGTGATATAGATCATGAGATGAGGGTGACAGGTGAAAAATGAGTGAAACCTTTACCCAAACGATGGCCCCGTCATTCAGCAGAGTAGGGATGACAACCACAGACTATTCTAGACAGTCCAGTGGAACACTAGTAGGATCGCAACTTGTGGGTGTTGTGAACTTGATGTTCACCGATGTACTCTAAAAACCCTGGCGACTATGCGACTTAGTGCCATATAAATATACACTGGCGATTATGCGACGTAGTGCCTGTTGTATAAACCCTGACAGTTATGGACTTAGTGCCTGTTGTATAAACCCTGGTGACGATGTGACTTCATGCCTATTCCTTAGGATGAATCCTTAGGAATGAGTGATAGATGATTCTTAGGGTAAATCCTTAAGAAATAAATAATATAATGGGGTTGGGAAGTTTGGTTGATTGTTTAATGTTTAAACATAATAAATTTATTATTTGTCGGTTGAAAACCCTATATGCTCACCAGGCTCCCAAGCCTGACCCAGTCAGTTTTTCCTTGTATTACAGGTAGTGGCACAAGAGCATAAGTTGGATGACTTATCAAGATATTTTGGATTGTAGATCAGTAGTTGTAAATAACTGTTGTAAGGTCTATTTTGTATTGTTTATGCTTTTGGTCTGTATCGGAACATGACATCCCGAGATTTTTGTTATATAATGCAAACTACATTTCTTTAAAGAAATGCTTTGATAAATTCTTATCACATTTTGTTTTGGGAACAAATTCCGCAACTCTTTCAATCAAAGGATTACTCTGACTTTATTTTAAAAGCATAAATTAAATCGGTCTTTTCTGGCCGTGAAAATGGGGATGTCACAGTTGGTATCAGAGCATTAGTTTAAGCGAACTAGGAATTTGTAGGATTTCTAGACTTAAACTTAGAATGTTAAGTGAAGATTGTGAGATGAGTGTCTGTTATATCTAAGACACGAGCACTAGTGTATTTTAGGAAAGTTGCCTAAAATGCTTTTATGTGCTAAATGTTATATGTTTTTCATATATGATATTATTTGTTCGGATCTATGGTTTCTTGCCAACCGGATCTGGAGACGTTATGTGTTTAGGATTCTAAGCGTAGGACTACGATATTAGAACTAGCATGTAAACGTTTCGAAGTGATATGGATGATTTAATTATCCATTGTGAATAAGGATCTAAATTCACCTTATTCGGTGTATAGATCAACAATGGCAAGAACAAGAAGCGGAGTTGGAAACGCAAACGAAAACGTGAATCAACCACCTATAATTGAGCAAATACCTGTTGTAGCGGCAGCACCTGAGCTAATGACAATGGATGGTGTACAATTGATGATTCAGACGATGTTGGATCTTCAGATGGAAGAAACTAGACGTCTGCTTCAGCAGAATCGTGAAGAACTTACAATATCAATTGAACAGCCCGAATTGAATGAAGGGCGGTCGGATGGAGGAAACTTCAGTGGGATTATTGGTCAAGCCAACCCACCGTTAGTTAGACATAACAACCAGGATGGAGGAAACGACGGACGTGGATGCAAGTACAAAGATTTCATGGCATCCAAACCTCCGTGTCTTTCTGGAAATCCAACGCCGGTACAAGTTATGGATTGGATCTCCGAAATAGAGACGATGTTTGAAAGTTGTGAATGCAGCAATAGACAGAAGACCGCTCTTTCGATTCCTCTGTTAAAATCTGGAGTATTGATCTGGTGGAAGATACTGGCTGGTTCGATGCCCAAGGGCGAAGCCAGCAAGATTTCTTGGGAAGATTTTGTGGTGCAACTGAAAATGCAATACTGCTCTGAGCAGGATCTTCTGGAAATCAACAATGAGTTCCAGAATCTGAAGAAGGGAAGAATGAGCATCACCGAGTACGCTACTAGTTTTACAGAAAAGATGAAGCTTGTTCCTTATCTAATTCCAACTGAACTCTCCAAGGTTAACAAGTTTGCTCGCGGATTACCAGCGGACTTTGGTCCGATGGTCAAGCAAGAAACCACTCTGAAGGCCGCCATCTGGGCTGCTAAGAATGTTGAGACTCAGATAAGAGAGAAGGGTATGGAGAGAGCTGAAGTTGGAGAGAAAAAGAAGCACGAGGGATCTTCAATGATCAACAAAGAAAGCAAATTCTCGAAATTTGGAGGAACAGATGAAGCTAAGTGGGGTGAGAGGTGTAAAAAGAAACACTTCGGGAAGTGTAGCGAGGAGATGACTTTATACAAATGTGGGAAGACAAGGAATTACGCCAACAAGTGCGCATCTGACAAGAAGGTGCGCTACGGATGTAACGAAGAAGGACATATTTCTAGAGACTGCCCAAAGAAAAACACACCGCCAAGGCCAAAGGCATTCCACATGATCCTCGACGAAGCAGAAAACAATGCGAGGAATCAAGGATGAAGACTTCATATCAATATATATGTAACATCCGGACTCCCAGGCATATTATTTATATTTTATTTTTCGGGTTTATTGAGTAACTCGGCGAGTTGGTGCCTCAACTCGTCGAGTAGAGTCGCGAAGTGTCACGCGGGATTAATGATCTACTCGACGAGTCAGAGAGTCGACTCGCCGAGTAGACGCTGTAAAGAGAAACCCTTATTCCCCAGGTTTGGGGTTTATTTAAGGGCACTTATAGCCTCATTTGCGGCTCATCGGTTGCTTACCTTCACTGAGAGAAACCTTAATCGCCCTTTGAGCTAATAGAGAGGGTGTGAGCTAATATTGAGTATCTTGGTGCATATTTGGAAGAGAAGAGAAGGATTTCAAGCAAGGAACAAGAGGAGGCTGTTAGATCTGTCGCTATTCATCCAAGAGCTTCTGTAAAAGGTATAAAGTTTATACCTTTCTCATTAGTTTGTGTAGATCTCATATTATTGGAGATTAGGGCTTCTTTCCTATCTAATATTGGGACTTGGAGGGTATTGTGTCCATATGGAGGTTTGGACTTCAAATATGGACCTTGTGAGGTCCCTAGAGTCCAAAGGTCCCTGCTTTATTCATCCTTAATAGAGCTCCTAAGTGAAAAACCCTTATTAGAGCATGTTTTTGGCATTTCAAGCCCAAAGTGTCATGCATGGACGTAAAGCTTGTGGCTTTACGTGATAAACGAGCCTTTAGAGGTTAGATCTAGAGTTTGGGAAGGTTCTCTGCCTTGAAACTGTCTGAATGAGAAATGAGTCTGAATGGACTCGCCGAGTCGATGAGCCGGCTCGACGAGTCGGCTAGGGTTTTCGCGATGAGACTGAACATGCGATAACTCGGTGAGTTGACGGGTCAACTCGACGAGTTGAGTTGGACCTTCACGAGACTTCTGAGGAAAAGAGTGGACTCGATGAGTCACATGGGTGCAGTCGGCGAGTAAGGTCAAACATGGACTGTTGACATGAGTTTGACTTCTGTTGACTTTAGGGTTTGGTCAACATGGGTAATGGAAAGCCATAGAGGGGTAAAATGATCTTTTACCCACTTCAAGAGTTTGAGAGAAATAGAAATAGCCTTGGGTTTATTTAGAGTCGTGAATAGAGTATTAATTAGAGATATTTATCGTATGTGTTAGGCCGAGGCTAGACCGGCGATTCGAGTTCAAGGTTGTCCGAGTTCTTACAAGGTGAGTCTTCTCACTATACTTACCAAGAGTGGTATCTTTACGTGATTGAGCTGTTTTATGTGTTTATCTGTGTATTGTGATATCCTGCATTATTTCTTTGTGATTTATGCTATGTGTTACTCAGGGTTTACAGAGTTAGGACCGGAGGGTCCACCAGAGTTGTGGGACTGGAGGGTCCCACTGAGACACATTGGCCAGAGGGTCATACAGAGTTATAGCCTCGAGTGGCTAAAGAGATGTATGTGGTATTTTGGGGAGCTCGCTAAGCTTTGTGCTTACCGTGTTATGTGATATGTATTTCAGGTTCTTCTCAGGATCGCGGGAGGGCGCCGGTTCGATTCTACACACCAGAGAAAGAGTTATGCTTTGAGGATCCTAGATTTTTAATCAAACAATTATGGAGTTGTGTTTTGTAATTTAAATAAATGAGATTTTGTGAACATGTTATGAGAATTATGTGATTTTAAATCGAAAAATTTGTTTGAAATTTTACGGTGTTATAATATATAGTATGTATCAGGAAGTGTAGCCTATTAGAGGCATAGTATAGGTTGAACCGGAACGCATATGTAATCGTTTCGAGGAATGATATGAAACCTCTGTTTTGTTATCTGGTGTGTTAAGTTCTTATATGATTTTCTTGTATGGTGACTTGGGAAACTGCGAGACAATACTTGGGACGAGTATGAGTAAGTGTGAATGGTTGTAGAGGCCTATACTATCGGAAGCACAAGACTCACGCTTGGATCAGGGAAGGTCACAAGGTTACCAAGAAGCTAGTGATTGGTCTCGTTTTATTCAAGTATGTCGTTACCATCGTTTCGGTAATAATTAATGAGATGATTGTTATTCCGACCCTAGTGGTCATATCAAATTGAGTCCGACTATGATGAGTTTATTACGTGGTTCAGAGAACCAAGTTCGATGTAACATCTGACTTAAGTCAGAATATTGAAATCAATGCGATCAATAGCATCGCACTCGTTCTTAAAGAAGCTTGTAGCTAGAAATGCTACATGCTAAAATGTGATTATATCACATTAGAATATGAAGGAAGGTATATTCCATTCTGGAATTTGACCCTAAGAGACTTGAGTCTAGGCGTTGCATCATCCGATGAAAGGTCATTAGAACATGACCCATCGATCTGTTACAATAGATAAAGCAAAGTACTTATCCTAAGAAGAAGAAGGTGTCCTCAATAAGGATCTATTTTTTAACTCGTGGGTTACGATTGAAAGTCCAACATAGTACGAAGAGGAGGTGCGAGATTGAGCATCGCCTGTGGTCAGGAAGTCCAAGAGTTAGATACTCATTCGAAGAAACATAGAAGTTACGATTATTACCTAGGATGAAAAGATAACGTATGGAATCTGTTGGATTAGGTGTCTAAGCCCATAACTATAATTGGTGTGTACTTGAATTGATAGCAGCACAGTCCTTTTGGGTTGCCCTCAACCTAGCAACTGGACAAGGAAATTATGAAAGGAGAGATATTAATTTATAAGATTAATAAATTAATATAAATGATTTATTAATATGTTAAAAGATTAATATATTAATGAGAAATCATTATGTTTAATTAATAGTTAGCCAGAAATTAATCAGAATTAATTTTGGGGTTAAAAGTATTAATTATAAAGTGCAGGGACTAGTTTGCAATTATCTAATAGTTGAGTGGAAGGCTCCAGAACCTCCTTGGAAGGAGGTGGACGAAATCTATAGGGGAAACCCTAAGGATTTCGTCCAAGGGGCTTTTGGATAAGGCCTTTGGATTAGCTTAGGCCCCAAGCAAAGGAGTATTAGGGTTTTCCCTAAACCCTAGATCCCTCAGCTATATAAGGAGCCTCCCAGCTCCTAAATTCGGCCACTCCTACCTGGGAAGAAACCCTAGGCCGAATTTTGCATACCGTAGCCTCTCTCTCGTTATAAGTTTCCATCTTGCCAGCTCTTGGGTGTGATTCCATTAGAGGCATTACATTTGTGGTGCTAAGCTTCCAAGAAGATCAAGATCAAGATCAAGAGGATTGTCAATTGTTTGCTATAACAATTGAAAGGTATGTAACTCTTAAACCCTAGTTAGTTATTTTCGAAAATAGCCTCTCTCCTCTAGGGTTCTTGTTTTGCAATTCAAAGTTATATGTTCAATAGTTAAAACATAGATCCAAAGTAGGTTGCATGTGAACTTAGGAATTGTTTTCTAGTTTATTTGTTTTACCTAAAACCCCATAAGTGGTATCAGAGCCATTGTTTGTTTTAAATTGAATTGCTATAATAGTTGAATTGCAAATAAGGGTTTATAGCCATTAAACCCTAAAGGCCAAAATTTTCGATTTTAGGGTTTTGGTTCAAAGGGTTTTCGAAAAACCCTAGCCTCCATGAACCCTAATCGAAATTAGGGTTAGGGTTTTGGAAACCCTTGCCTCCTCCCTTAAAATTTCGAAATTTGCTAGTCCCTTTTAGGGTTTCTTTGTTTTGGATAATAGTTGCCTTATTGGATAATTGAGAAAAATAAGGAAATTATCCTATCCCCATATTTTCGAAATCTAGAAGGGATATGGATTAGGATTAAATTAATTGTTTAATTTAATTAGATAATCCTTACAATATTTAATAAATTAGTTAAAAGTTAATTAATAGATAAATATTAAATCTAGTTATTTGGTTTATTTTAAATTTATAATTAATGTCTTAATTTTCAAAATTTATATATAAACCCTAAAGTTTTAAAAAGTTTAAAACACACCTTATATATATTATAATTAAAAGTTAAATATTATATATGTATAAGAATATGGTCAGTCAAATCGCTAGTATGCCTCATGCACGAAGCTAGTCTATAAGGGGGGTATAAGGAAACTGCCAATAAAATGGTAGTTGAATGGGTGTCCACTCTCACCCACCGCTTCCTTGATTAGTGGAGGGTCGTTAGCAGAACGGGTTTGATAGGACAATTACATCTCATTAAAAGTATAATGTTATTAAAGAAAGTACTAGAACATTATTTTTACAAAATCCCAACTCTAGTTACTTTAGGAAAAATGTAATAAAGTATGCTAATCCATGAAATTGCACATTATGCTTTATTGGTCGTTAGTGGAGCGTGTGTGGTTAACCAGCACACTAAAAGGCACTAATAAAGAGTAGTAATGGGTATCACATAATTGTCATTTTGATGGAGCGTGTGTGGTTTACCAGCACATCAATAGTTAATGATAAAGACAATGAGGTTACCAAGCACATTTGCATGGTTATTCACATCTTGTTTGTGATCCTCGGCATCCCAGTCACAAATAGAAGAGCATAATCTGAGATTAAAACATGCCATTGAATAGTTTCAATGTATCTCAAAAGAATTAGGAATTTCACTTCGTTTATTTCGTCTAATGGTGGAATTGGTGAATCGTCATTCACCTATCTTTATGAAATTTACACTTGGATCTCGGCATCCCATTTCTAAGTTGTGAATCTTCATAGTTGGATCCTAACCTTAATATTATATCTTTAGGTTATTATATTGAGGTATCTTGAAATCTAACTAAAACTTTCTTTCCTTTCAGATGTCTACTCCTGGAAACACTTCTGCTTCATCATCCTCCAACCATAACTTCTCTTTGCTCAACATTTGCTCCAAAGTCGTTATGGATGGCTCTAACTATAACGATTGGATGCGTAACATCAAGATGGCGCTTCGATTTGAGGACAAAGAATATGTCCTTGAAAAGGAGCTCAAAGAGCTTGATGAGTCTAAAGCTACTCCTGAAGAATATGTTGCCTACAAGAAACATTATGATGATGCTACCAAAGTGGCATGCATCATGGTCGCAACCATGTCCCCGGAACTGCAGAGGTACTATGAGGACTACTGGCCCTTTGAGATGAACAAGGACCTTATGGAAAAGTACCATAAGCGAGCTCGTCAAGAAAAGTTTGAAGTAGTCAAGTCACTCATGGCTTGCAAGATGAAAGAAGGGGAGTCGGTTGTGTCTCATATGCAAAGAATGCAACGCTACATAGAGCGTTTGGTCAAGCTCAACATTCACTTTGATGAGGAATTGGCCATTGACATGGTCTTGAACTCATTACCTGATTGTTATGGTCAGTTTATTCTAACTTACCATTTGAACAACATTGAGCAGACACTGGCCCAATTGCACAACTTGTTGCAGACAGCTGAAGCAGGGATGAAGGGTAAAAGTATAGCCTCTACTCCTGCAAGTGCCCATGTCTTGGCTATTGGACAGGGAAAGGGGAAAAAGAGGAAAGGTCCTCCTAAGAAAAATTGGAAGAACAAGGCTCAAGCTGGGTCATCTAGTAATGGCCCAAAGGCTAAGCCCAATGCTACCATTCCCCATGTTTCTGATCCAAAAGATGCAGATTGCTTTTATTGCAATGACAAAGGGCACTGGAAGAGAAGCTGCCCAAAATATATGCAGGATATCAAAGATGGCAAAGTGAAGCCATCTTCAACAAGTATTTACACTATTTCTTCTAATAACTCATTATCTTCTCGTTAATGGGTCCTTGATACAGGATGTGGTTTTCACATCTGTTCTGATTTACAGGCGCTAAAAGAAAGTGAGGAGATAGAGCGAGGAAGGATAAACTTGATCATGGGAAACAAGAAGTCTTCACCAGTGACCAAGATCGGAGTTTATCAACTTTTGCTTAGTAATGATGTTAGATTAGATTTATTAAATTGTTGCTATTCGTCTGAGATGACGAGAAACATTATTTCATTTTATGCATTGTTCAGACAAGGTTTTAAATATTCTTTTAATGATTTGAATGGTTCAATTTCTGTTTATAAGAATGGTGTTTTTGTGTTTGAAGCTTTGCCTTGTGATGGTGTGTATGAAACAGTGACTTGTGTTGATAGCTTAGGAAATAGTGTATTTAATATTGACTTGTCTAATAGTGTAGACAAGGCATGCTTGTGGCATTGTCGTCTTGGACACATTAACAAGAAACGCATAGCCCAACTCCAAAAGGACGGAGTGTTGGAATCATTTGACCTAAAATCAGATGATATGTGTGAATCTTGTTATTTGGGAAAGATGACAAAATCACCATTCACTGGGTCTTATGAAAGAGGTGAAGGTCTGTTGGATCTCATACATACAGATGTGTGTGGGCCCTTCAGATCAACTACAAGGGATGCTAATCGATTCTATGTGACTTTCACTGATGATTATAGCAGATATGGCTATATCTACTTAATCAAACATAAGTCAGAAACCTTTGAAAAGTTCAAAGAGTTTAAGCATGAGGTCGAAAATCAATTGGGCAGGAAGATAAAGGTACTTAGATCCGATAGAGGCGGGGAGTATCTTAGTATCGAGTTCAACGACTATCTGAAAGAATGTGGGATAGTCTCACAATTAACTCCTCCTAGGACACCACAGTTAAATGGTGTAGCTGAGAGGCGTAATCGAACCTTGTTAGACATGGTTCGTTCTATGATGAGTCGTGCTTCGCTTCCTATTCACTTCTGGGGGTATGCCTTAGAGACAGCCGCCCACATCCTCAATCTTGTCCCTACAAAGAAGGTTGCCAAAACACCTCACGAAATGTGGACGGGGAAAGTTCCCTCGTTAGCACATATTAAAGTCTGGGGTTGTGAAGCTTTCGTAAGACGGGAGACTCACGACAAGCTAGCAGCCAGAAGTGAGAAATGTGTTTTCATTGGTTACCCAAAGCAGTCTTTTGGATATTTGTTCTACAGACCTAGTGAAAACGTGGTCTTTGTATCACGAAGAGGAGTCTTTCTAGAAAGAGAGCTCATATTCAAAGAGGACAGTGGGAGCACCATTGACCTTGAAGAAATTCAAGAGTTAGCCAATGAAGGAACCTTAGATGACATTAGCACTCAACCAGAGGAAACTGTTCCTGTTGAACCAGTTGATAACTCATTACCTCTTCGAAGATCCACTAGGGTGAGTGTGCCACCTGAGTTGTATGGTTTTCATATTACTTCAGATGGTGACACATTCATCAGTGATAGGACACTGGTAAATTTAGATGAACCAGTTACTTATAAGGAAGCAATGACAGGCCCAGAGGCTTCCAAGTGGAAAGAGGCAATGAAAAGCGAGATTAAGTCCATGTATGACAACCAAGTTTGGAATTTGGTTGAAAGTGCACCAGGTCGTAAGACAGTTGGGTGCACATTTAAGGCTCGACTGGTTGAAAAAGGTTTCACTCAAACCCCACGGGTTGACTATGATGAGACCTTTTCGCCAGTAACCAAGATTAAATCCATTAGGATATTGCTCGCCATAGCTGCCTTTCATGACTATGAAATCTGGCAGATGGATGTCAAGACTGCTTTCCTTAACGGGAAGTTGGCCGAGGATGTTTACATGAATCAGCCAGAGGGTTTTGTTGATGCAAAGTTTCCCAATAGAGTGTGCAAGCTTGAGAAATCCATTTATGGATTGAAACAAGCATCTCGCAGCTGGAATCTTTGCTTCCATGAGAAAGTCAAAGAGTTTGGTTTCTCTAGAAGTGAAGATGAGTTTTGTGTGTATATCAAGGCTAGTGGGAGTATAGTAACTTTTCTGGTGTTATATGTCGATGACATATTACTCATTGGTAACGACGTTCCAACCTTGAAAGATGCTAAGTCTTGGCTTGGAAAGTGTTTTGCCATGAAAGACCTTGAAGAAGCTGCCTATATTCTTGGGATTAGAATATTGAGAGATAGAAAGAAGAGACTAATTGGACTTAGTAAGAGCACATACTTGGATAAGGTACTAAAGTGGTTTAGTATGGAAAATTCCAAGAAGGGAGAGCTACCTATCCAGAGCAATACCAAATTGAGTAAGACTCAATGCCCGAGTACAGATGAGGAAATAGCAGACATGAGTCATGTACCTTATGCTTCCGCTGTCGGATCGATCATGTACGCTATGACATGTACTCGCCCTAATGTGGCATTTGCTTTGAGCGTGGTCAGTCGCTATCAGGGAAACCCGGGTAGAGCTCATTGGATAGCGGTTAAGAATATACTCAGGTATTTGCGAAGGACAAAGGACTGGGTCCTTGTGCTTGGTGGCAATGATAGTTTGAGAGTAGATGGTTACAGTGATGCCAGTTTTCAAACGGATAGAGATAACTTCCGTTCTCAATCTGGCTGGGTATTTTTACTGAATGGAGGAGCGGTTACTTGGAAAAGTTCCAAGCAAGATACAGTGGTTGATTCTACTTGTGAATCAGAGTATATAGCAGCAAGTGAAGCGTCTAAGTAAGCAGCTTGGTTAAGGAACTTCATCGGAGATCTCGGAGTTGTTCCAACCATCCAGGAGCCTACGGAACTGTTCTGCGATAATAAGGGAGCGGTTGCATTAACAAAGGAACCGATAGATCATGGTAAAACCAGACATATCGACAGAAAGTACCATTTTATCAGACATAGAGTAGAAGAAGGCCATCTTGTAGTAAAGAGGGTGTCATCTGAAGATAACCCAACAGACCCCCTCACAAAGAGTCTGAGTAGGGCTAAGCATATTCAGCATGCTCGGAGCATAGGACTGAATGATGATATTAGTTTTAGTAGTTAGATTAGTTCTGAAACTTGTAACAAAGTAAATGTAATTGACTTTTGGTGATTAAATAATAAAGTATTATTTATAAGTTTGGTTATTGCCTTTTGTCTATTGTTTGTTATTGTGTTTCATATTTTGCATGTTTTACTTCCCGAATAATTTAATTATTCAAACTCCACAGTCGCTCGTACTTTTGGAAGTAAGTAGTGAATTAAGACTGTCATGAACTGGATTGTAGATTGTCTAAGGATAGACATGGCAATAGAATTGCTGCAACGTCCAAGTGGGAGACTGTTGGATTAGGTGTCTAAGCCCATAACTATAATTGGTATGTACTTGAATTGATAGCAGCACAGTCCTTTTGGGTTGCCCTCAACCTAGCAACTGGACAAGGAAATTATGAAAGGAGAGATATTAATTTATAAGATTAATAAATTAATATAAATGATTTATTAATATGTTAAAAGATTAATATATTAATTAGAAATCATTATGTTTAATTAATAGTTAGCCAGAAATTAATCAGAATTAATTTTGGGGTTAAAAGTATTAATTATAAAGTGCAGGGACTAGTTTGCAATTATCTAATAGTTGAGTGGAAGGCTCGAGAACCTCCTTGGAAGGAGGTGGACGAAATCTATAGGGGAAACCCTAAGGATTTCATCCAAGGGGCTTTTGGATAAGGCCTTTGGATTAGCTTAGGCCCCAAGCAAAGGAGTATTAGGGTTTTCCCTAAACCTTAGATCCCTCAGCTATATAAGGAGCCTCCCAGCTCCTAAATTCGGCCACTCCTACCAGGGAAGAAACCCTAGGCCGAATTTTGCATACCGTAGCCTCTCTCTCCTTATAAGTTTCCTTCTTGCCAGCTCTTGGGTGTGATTCCATTAGAGGCATTACATTTGTGGTGCTAAGCTTCCAAGAAGATCAAGATCAAGATCAAGAGGATTGTCAATTGTTTGCTATAACAATTGAAAGGTATGTAACTCTTAAACCCTAGTTATTTATTTTCGAAAATAGCCACTCTCCTCTAGGTTTCTTGTTTTGCAATTCAAAGTTATATGTTCAATAGTTAAACATAGATCCAAAGTAGGTTGCATGTGAACTTAGGAATTGTTTTCTAGTTAATTTGTTTTACCTAAAACCCATAAGAATCATTATACAAGCCCTATTTTCGTTGATGATTCTGGTACCTAATCATCCTAAGGGGGGGGGGGATAATTGTAACGCCCGCAGATCAGGGCTAGTCAATTTAGAGACGATAAGCATCAAAAATGACTTTTTGATCGAAGATTATTTAGAATGAATAATCTTAACTAAGTTGTAGTGGTCGTGACAAGGATTCCAGATATATAAAGAATGCCAAAATCTGAGTTATAACGAAGAAGTTATGACATGTCGAAGTTTCGCGACAGAACCGGTACGACACTGCGTGACGTAAATAGTAAATTTACGATAGAACGATATTTAGCCTTAGTGATCTAAACGAAAGTCGTAGAATACGTGAAACCGAGAGCGTGCATAAAAAGAACGTCTAAATCTGACTTCGTATGAGGAAGTTATGATTTTTCGAAGTTTCGACTTAGCGGTATGCAGCCCAAAGTTCAAATATGAGATCGAGTGGTTTCTAGCTAAAACAATCTAAACGAGAATCAAATATCTCGTCGATAGTAGTCCAAAGGTAAAAAGACAGACGAAAACGGACGTCAGATGAAGGAGTTATGAATTTCTAACGGAGTTTTCCTGTCCCGACCTACAAAAAAAACAATATAATAAAAATAAATCAAAATAAGTCGGTGGAGTCTAAACAAGAGTTGTAGAGCATAATCTTACCTACGCGTGCATATAAAGAACGTCGAAAACGGAGCTCGTATACGAGAGATATGAATTTCTGAAGTTCGGGGCACGTCATGGTCCATCATATAGTACTCTCTAATGAACACTATATGATTCGAGAAGTGATTGAAGAACCAAGTCAACAACCAACTTCCTGGAGACAATGACACCCAACATTCACAACTTGTCAATGTGTGACTTCATCTCCAAGACATGTGCACACACAGACTTTCCATTTTCGTGTTTATTTGCCAATAGGGTTTGAGTGACCTTAAACTTTTAAAGTCTTCGAACACGTGGTTCAGGGAGAACTATTGGAGAAGGTGGAGGAAGTGAAGCATGATTTCCATTTCCACGATCCAATCGTGGAACATCACCTTCCATTGGAAAGCTTTTTCCAATGGATTCGGGAATACCATAGTCATTTGACATCTACAAAACGGGAGAAAATTCAAGTTAGTTGATAAGAATCCTTGATATAATCCCAAATGAAATATCAAGGCTAGAATCCAACATAATATTCTGCAATTAGGAAGAGGGATGTCGTAATCCAATTGCAAAATATTTGAAAGGTAGGTAAATGACGATTTACCAATTTCCACCATGAAAAACGAAAAGTGTAACGCCCGCAGATCAAGGCTAGTCAATTTAGAGACGATAAGCGTCAAAAATGACTTTTTGATAGAAGATTATTTAGAATAATTATTCTTAACTAAGTTGTAGTGGTCGTGACAAGGATTCCGGATATATAAAGAATGCCGAAATCCGAGTTATAACGAAGAAGTTATGACCTGTCGAAGTTTCGCGACAGAACCGGTACGCCACTGCATGACGTAAATAGTGAATTTACGATAGAGCGATATTTAGCCTTAGTGATCTAAACGAAATTCGTAGAATACGTTAAACCGAGAGCATGCATAAAAAGAACGTCTAAATCTGACTTCGTATGAGTAAGTTATGATTTTTCGAAGTTTCGACTTAGCGGTATGCAGCCCAAAGTTCGAATATGAGATCGAATGGTTTCTAGCCGAAACAATCTAAACGAGAATCGAATATCTCGTCGATAGTAGTCCAACGGTAAAAAGACAGACGAAAACGGACGTCAGATTAAGGAGTTATGAATTTCTAACGGAGTTTTCCTGTCCCCGCCTACAAAAAAAATAATATAATAAAAATTAAGTCAAAATTAGCCGACGGAGTCTAAACAAGAGTTGTAGAGAATAATTTCACCTACGTGTACATATAAATAACGTCGAAAACGGAGCTCATATGCGAAAGATATGAATTTCTGAAGTTCGGGGCACGAACTTCCACCATTGTCAGAGTTCACGACGTGAACACATTGTTCACGACGTGAACAGGTGCTGGACGCCTTCCAGAGCAAGTGGACTGATGACGAACGCAATGGCCTATGCCTGACCTAACTCACGACGTGAATTTTTGAGATTCACGACGTGAATCCAGAAAATCAGCCCTATAAATAGAAACCGAAGGGCAGCCGGCCATGGTTGCTAATTCCTTCACTCTCTCACTCCCTATACCCTTTCTAGCTATCTTGAAGTACCCCCGAAGCCCCGGTATCATCCCAACACCCGAAGCAAGTCCCGAAGCACCGAAGATCCCGAGAAGAAAAGAGTTTTTGAGCCGAAGCTCTGCCCACGAGAAGCCCGGTTTCTGAAGATATGCCGGTTTAATCAAAGAATACTACTTGAAAAGCCGTAGTGCTGTCCGATAATCGTCTTATCAGGTGAGTGTGTAGTTACTTTCTTCTAACACATAGACTTGAAGTTTTTGCTATAAAATACGTGCTATGTGTTTATATATTGTTTGTTTACTTGAGATGGGTGTTGGATGAATGTTTTATATAGGTTTTAAATGATTTAAACTGTATAGGTATGTTATATCTACAAATATGTTGGGTAGAACATGGGTAGATGAAATAGTTGGTGTGTGATAAAAGATGAGTTGGTTGATGAGACGAAAGGTGATATAGATCATGAGATGAGGGTGACAGGTGAAAAATGAGTGAAACCTTTACCCAAACGATGGCCCTGTCATTCAGCAGAGTACGGATGACAACCACGAACTATTCTAGACAGTCCAGTGGAACACTAGTAGGATCGCAACTTGTAGGTGTTGTGAACTTGATGTTCACCGGTGTACTCTAAAAACCCTGGCGACTATGCGACTTAGTGCCTTATAAATATACACTGGTGATTATGCGACGTAGTGCCTGTTGTATAAACCCTGACAGTTATGGACTTAGTGCCTGTTGTATAAACCCTGGCGACGATGTGACTTTGTGCCTATTCCTTAGGATGAATCCTTAGGAATGAGTGATAGATGATTCTTAGGGTAAATCCTTAAGAAATAAATAAGATAATGGGGTTGGGAAGTTTGGTTGATTGTTTAATGTTTAAACATAATAAATTTATTATTTGTGGGTTGAAAACCCTATATGCTCACCAGGCTCCCAAGCCTAACCCACTCAGTTTTTCCTTGTATTACAGGTAGTGACACCAGAGCATAAGGTGGATGACTTATCAAGATATTTTGGATGGTAGATCAGTAGTTGTAAATAACTATTGTAAGGTCTATTTTGTACTGTTTATGCTTTTGGTCTGTATCGGAACATGACATCCCGAGATTTTTGTTATATAATGTAAAATACATTTCTTTAATGAAATACTTTGATAAATTCTTATCACATTTTGTTTTGGGAACAAACCGCAACTCTTTCAATCAAAGGATTACTCTGACTTTATTTTAAAAGCATAAATTAAATCGGTCTTTTCTGGCCGTGAAAATGGGGAGGTCACAAAAAGAAAATTAGGTTTTAAATGTTTTGAAACTCCTAGATCTTTTGAGATTCATTGAACTTTTCAATGGCATGTTTAATCTCGATTATTCCCTTCAAGTTTGTGACTGGGATGCCGAGGATTACAAACAAGGTGTGGATAACCATGCAAATTAGCTTGGTACTCTTGATGTTGATCACCACCCAATCAATGTGCCGGTTAACCACACACGCTCCATTGATCAATGATAGTCTTACGAGAAACCCATTGCCATCCTTCATTGGTCCCATATTAGTGTGTCGGTTAACTACACACGATCCACTAACGACCAACAAGGTGCAATGTGCAATTTCATTGATTAGCACCAATTCCACATTTTTCCTAAAGTAACTAAGATTTGGGAATTTGTAAAAGTGCTTAGTTACTTTGTATTTTATTATACTTATAATGTAAGGTTGTGTCCTATCCTACCCGTTCGACTGACGACCCTCCACTAGTCAAGATTACGGTGGGTAAGAGTGGATACCCCATGGCGGTCATTTTATAGGCCGCTTCCTTAAACACCCTTATAGACCAGCTTCGTGAATGAGGCATACTAACGGTAATACTGACTCTTTACTCATACATATATAATATTAGACTTTTAATTTTATATAGTATAAGGGTGTATTTTAAACATTTCCAAATACTAGGGTTTTTAATCAAATTTAAACTTTTTGAAAAATTAATACATTTTTAATTTTGAAATATTAAATATTAAAACTTTGATTAGATAATTATCCAAAGTTAAAAAATTAATTTACATTATTAAATCTTAAAGGATTATCCATTAAATTAAATAATTAATTTAACCTAATCCCTTTATCCCCTAGATTTCGAAAATTTGGGAAGAGATATTTCAAAATCTTTAATTATCCATTTAAACAATTAATAAGATAATTACCAAAGATAACATTATCCTAATCCATAAAATTTTGATATCTAATCTTGGGGAGGAAGGTATTTTTCAAAAATTCTAGGGTTTACCAACCCTAAAATCGAAAATATGGGGCCAAAGGAAAAGAGTTCAAGAAACCCTAACAAATTTCGAAAACTAGGGTTTTGAAACCCTAATTTCGAAAATCCAAGCCCTAGGGTTTATTTGCTATAAACCCTAATTTGTCAAATTCATACTTTTCTTATCAAATCTAATTGAAAACAACAACCAAATAGCTATGAAACCACTGCTGGGTTTTATACATAGCAAACAATCATATGTGTGCATGCAACCCTAATTTGAGGATCTATGTTTTCACTATTAGACATACAAGCATTGAACACAAAAACTAGAAACCCTAGGAGGCACATGTAATTTTTGAAATGAACATATAATTAGGGTTATGATACATACCTTCATTTTTATATTGTAATAACAATCAAATCCTTGAAGATCTTGAACTTTGGTAGCAAGCGCCACAAGTTTTGCGCCTCTAATGGCTCACAAACAAACCTAGCAACCAAGGATTACTATGGAGAGAGAGAGAGAGAAGGGAAGTGAAAATTCGGCTCTAAGCCTTTCTTGGAGTGCATGGGACGAAATCCAACCCTATAGGGGTTTATATAGATGATAAAGAAGGTTTAGGATAAGGCACGTGTATCTTAGATAACCCTAATCCCTTTACTTCCTCCCTAAGGCTTCCAAGGCACCCTTAGAGCCCAAGGAAACCCTAGGACACTCTAGATTTCATTCCCCACCTCTAAGGGAGGTTCTAGAATGATCAATGCTCAACTTTTGAACATTGTCACCTTTAGTCCCTGTAGTTTCAATTAATTCCTTTAATCCTAAAATTAATTCCAAACTAATTTCTGATTAAATACTAATTAAACAATATGATTTCTAATTAACATATTATATCCATAATACATTAATAAATCATTTATCTTGATTTCAAATTAATTTATTAACCAAGTAATAAATTAATAATTCATTCTTCTCTCTCCAACAGTTATCCTATTCAATTGCCAGGTTTGAAGGCAACCCAAAAGGACATTGCTACTATCAATTCAAGTACATACCAACTATAGTTATGGGCTTAGACACCTAATCCAACAGATTTCACATTTGTTTTGATTTGCAGGGGCTAAGAAGAAGTGGGGACGTGGAGCACGGTAGAATAAACTTGATCATGGAATAGGCGATCTTCACTTGTCACCAAGATTGAAGTTTATAGTCTAGTGCTTAGTGATGGAGTTAGTTTAGATTTATTAAATTGTTGCTACTCGTCAGAAATGACAGGAAACATTATTTCCTTTCATGCATTTTTAGACAAGGTTTTAGATATTCTTTTAATGATGAGAATGGTGTTGGATTAGGTATCTAAGCCCATAACTATAATTGATATGTACTTGACCCGAGAGTATCATGGTCCATTTGGGTTGCATATCATCAGGACAATTTGTTAGGATTGACTTTTGAGAAGAGGTTATTTATGGTTTATTAATATATTATAAGTTCTAATATATTAATATGAAATCATATGATTTAATTAGTATTGATAAAGAATTAGTTTGGAATTAATTTAGTGATCGAAAGAGACTAATTAAATCAATGGGAACTAATTGTGTAAATTAGTTATGTTTATATGTTGGGCTTATGATCCATGTTGGACTAAGTTTATGTATGGATACATAAAGAGTTGGGCCACATGAACCATGGATCATAAACCCATGGGTATGGATTAGGGTTAACCTATGACCGTTGGAATCGTACATATAAATATGTTGCTCCATGAGCAAAATCGTGTGTATCTATTCTTAGAGATCTATGTGCCGATTTTGTGTGAAAGGAATACTCTCTCAAGTTATACTTTGTCCTAGATGTGTTATGATTCCATTTGAGGCATTCATACTATTGGTGCTAAGCTCTTAAAGGTTCAAGGCTTCCAACTACACTAAAAGGTATGTCATCTAACTTGTATTTCATGTTGTTTATGCTTCATTGTATGCTAGTTAGGATGATGCTTTGGAATATTGAATGTATGCATGTATAATATAGAAAACATAGATCCAAAGCATCTAGGGTTGAATGTACACCATAGGAGTGTTAGAATGCTCAAAACCCTTCAAATGGTTCTATTTCTTCTTATAAAAATGGTATTTTGTTATTTTGAAGCTTTACCTTGTAATGGTGTGTATGAAACTGTCCTGTGTGTAGACAATCTAGGTAATATTGTATTTCAAATTGATTCGTCTAATGGTATAGACAAAGCATGCTTGTGGCATTGTCGTCTTAGACACGTTAACAATAAATACATAAGCCAACTCCAAAAGGATGGAGTGTTGGAATCATTTGACCTAAGGTCAGATGATGCATGAGAATCCTATCTATTGGGTAAGATGACAAAATCACCTTTGACTGGATCTTGTGAAAGAGGTGAAGGTTTGTTGGATCTCATACACACAGATGTGTGTGGGCCCTTCAGATCTACCACAAGGGATGCTAATCGATTCTATGTGACTTTTACTGATGATTATAGCAGATATGGTTATATCTAATTAATCAAGCATAAGTCAGAAACCATTGAAAAGTTCAAAAAGTTTAAACAAGAAGTCGAGGATCAATTGGGCAGGAAGATAAAGATGCTTAGATCTGATTAAGGCGGTGAGTATCTTAGTATCGAGTTCCACGACTGCCTCAAGGAATTTGGAATAGCTTCACAATTGACACCTCCTAGGACGCCACAACTTAATGGTGTGGCTGAGAAGCGCAATTGAACCCTGTAGACATGGTTCATTCCATGATAAGTCAAGCTTCTGTTCTAATTTTGTTTTGGGGGTATGCCTTACAGACTGTCGCCCACATTCTTAATCTTGTCCCAACTAAGAAGGTTGCCAAAACACCTCACAAAATGTGGACATGGAAGGTTCCCTTGTTAGCATATATTAAGGTTTGGGGTTGTGAAACTTTCGTTAGACGAGAGATTCACGACAAGCTTGAACCTAGAAGTGAGAGATGTATTTTCATCGGTTACCCACAGAAGTCCTTTGGATATTTGTTCTACAGACCTAGTGAGAACGTGGTCTTTGTAGCACGAAGGGGAGTCTTTCGAGAGAGAGAGAGAGGGAGAGAGCTCATATGCAAAGAGGACGGTGGGAGCACCATTGATATTTAAGAGATTCAAGAATCAAATGATGAAGGAACCTCTGAAGATGCTAGGGTTCAACCTGAGGAAGAAATTCCAGTTGAACCAATTGACGAATCATTACCTCTTAGGCATTCCAGTAGAGTTAGAATGTCACCTGAGTTCTATGGTTTCCATATAACTTTAGATGGTGATAAGTTTATCAATGATAGTACACTCGTAAATTTGGATGAACCTACTAGTTACAAGGAAGCAATGGTAGGCCCTGAGGTAGCCAAATAGAAAGAGGTAATAAACATCGAGATCAAGTGCATGTATGACAACCAATTTTGGAATTTGGTTGATAATGTACCAGGTCGTAAGACAGTTGGGTGCAAATGGATCTTCAGGAAGAAGACCGACATAGATGGAAAGGTACACACTTTCAAGGCTCAACTGGTTACGAAGGGCTTTACTCAAACCCTAGGAGTTGACTATGATGAGACCTTCTCACCAGTGGCTAAGGTAAAGTCTATTAGGATAATGCTCGCCATAGCTGCTTTTCATGACTACGAAATTTGGCAGATGGATGTCATAACCGCTTTTCTTAATGGGAAGTTAGCTGAGGATGTTTACATGAGTCAGCCAGAGGGTTTTGTTGATGCAAATTTTCCCAATAGAGTGTGTAAGCTTGAGAAATCGATCTATGGATTAAAACAAGCTTCTCGCAGATGGAATCTTTGATTCCACGAGAAAGTCAAGGAATTTGGTTTCTCTAGAAATGAAGATGATTCCTGTGTATATGTCAAAGCTAGTGGGAGTATAGTAACCTTCCTAGTATTGTATCTTGATGACATACTTCTTATAGGAAACGACATTCCTGTTGGATTAGGTGTCTAAGTCCATAACTATAATTGGTATATAATTGAATTGATAGTAGCACATTACTTTTGAGTTTCCCTCAAAACTAGCAACTTGACATGATGACTTTAGGAGAGAGGTTGAATTTATTATTTGATTAATAAATTGAGATATTTGATTTACTAATGTATTATGAAAATAATATATTACTTAGAAATCATATTATTTAATTAATAATTAATCAGAAATTAATTGAAATTAATTTTGGGATTAATTGGATTAATTAAAAGTACATGGGTTGTTTGGCAATTTATTGATAGCTGAGGAAAGAGACTCTAGAACCTCCCTAGAAGGGTTGGATGAAAACTTCTAGGAAGGCCCTAAATTTTTTTCCAAGGGCGTTTGGATGGGAATTTATGGGTTGCTTGGTCCTTAAGCTAAGGAATTAGGGTTTCCTCATAAAACCCTAACTTTGGCTCTAAGCTACCTCACCTATATAAGGAGCCTTACCCCTTCTCATTTTCGGCCATCTGAAACCTTAAGGGAATAGCCAAAAATTCTCAAGCCTCCTCACCTCTCTCCTCTCTCATCATCTTGCTTGTTTAGGTGTGAACCATTAGAGGCATGACACTTGTGACACTTGCTCTCAAGGTTTCAAGAAGACTAGGATTTCATTGTTATTGCAATATAACAATCAAATGTATGTTTTTCTAACCCTAGATCTAAATTTTGAAAATAACAAAGGTTTCCTAGGGTTTCCCAATTGATGTAAAAATGTTGTATGTTCAATTAGAGAAAAAATAGATCGGGAAAATTAGCGTTGCATGCACACATAGGTTTTTGTTTGTTATGCTCAAAACCCATCAATTCCAACTTTGCAAGAGGTTAAGTTTTGGCTTGGAAAGTGTTTCGCCATGAAGGATCTAGGAGAGGCTTCTTATATTCTAGGGATAAGAATTCTTAGAGACAGGAGTAAAAGACTAATTTGACTTAGTCAAAGTACATGGTTGGAAAAGGTGCTAAAACGTTTTAGTATGGAAAATTCCAAGAAATGAGAAATGCTTGTACAGAGTAATACCAAATTGAGTAAGACTCAGAGCCCGTGTACTAATGTGAGATAACAGAAGTGAGTAGAGTTCCACACTGTCACACCCCGCTAAAGCGGAAATACGGGGCGTGGCAGTACAAAGGGTTTCATAGCAAAGTTAAAAGACAACACCAACCATAGTATTAAAAATCATTACAAATTTACAATGAGTTTGAACAAATTTTTAAAAGAAATTACAATGTAAACTGAAATACAACACATGCGAATACTCCTAAAAGTAAAGTGTCTCTACGTGCCTCTTACTAGATGATTCCTGAAAAGGCATGTAAAACAAGCACCAACTATAAAAATAGTTAGTGAGTACTCACAAGTTTATAACATAATATAGTTTGAAATCATGATAATCAGAATATTGATAACAGTTTCCATAAACAAATGTTCATTGCTAAAATAAGTAAATAAGTTTTCATGAATAGAAGTTCGTTGCTAAAGCCAGTAATAAACTTTCCATAAATAGAAATATATTGCAAAAATGAGTAATAAGTTTGCATAAACCAAGTTCGTTGTCATCATGAGAGATGAAGTATGTTGCTCAAATGAGATGCCACATTTATATTCTCATGGAAAACGACTAAACAAGTTTCGTTGCTACAATGAGCAAACAAGTTCGTTGCTAAGACAAGTAAATAAGTTTCTAGCAACAAAAGTTCGTTGTTATAATGAGAAACAAATTTTATTGCTATAATGAGAAACAAAGTTCATTGCTATAATGAGAAACAAAGTTCATTGCTATAATGAGAAAAAAAGTTCATTGCTATAATTAATAAGCGCGTTTGTATGTATATGAGCAAACAATGAGTTCACAACCAAGCCTATGTATGATGCCCTATCAAGATCTATGCTTATCGTTCCATAGATTATATGGTATCATGCACTCCAGCAATCGGGAGAGTGAGGAGTTGTCAATTCCTAATAGCGCTATCCATAATGACCATTAGCTCAAAGAGTTAATGGTTGGAGTAAAGTGTAAGGGAAGGGACTTAAGACGATAAGGCCTCATGTTTCGTGTTGCATAGACATACATAAAGAGATATAGAAAAATATAGCAATCAAGTTTGATACAAATCAATTTAAATACAACGAACAATAAATAATTTTTCGGACATGCTTTTCCACCCCAAAACATAAAAACCGAAAATAGGGGGATGCGTGAATACTCACAATGTATTGAGATGATGCAAATGCTGCCTTGAATTACATTCCACTTGTACCACTACCGATTCCTACAATAATGGTACACACTCGAGAGTCTCTAATCGAAATCTAACACTAGTATACTTACTATTACAATAGAATTATGCCAATATTGTGTCAAAATTTAATATTGATAAGTTACAAACATTTTTATGAAATGGTGATATTTTATAACTCATGTGATTATGATAACTATGGATATTATTTTCCAGGTTTTTGTAATATTAATTGAGGGTATTTCAACACATTTAAAGACGTTTTAAACTCCTAAAAATCCAAAAATATTATCAAACAGTTTCCAAAATTCATCAAATTTTACATTTTCGTTCCAAATATAGTAGAGGTCCTCTATAAATTTTCCCTTGAATTGTTTATGTGATTAACTATTTTTCCAAATTTTTAAGCCTTCATATCAATATAAATTCGTGAAAAATAGCATCCAGATGATAAAAATTCCCAAACTTTTATAGAACTTCCATTAAACATACTTAAGCTGCAAAAAATATAAAAATGGGTTTCTAAACAATTTAACCCGATTTTATGATTTTTGTGCTTTTATTCTAACAAAAATGGAAATAAATAGAAAACAATTTCCAAAATTGCCCAAACTTTTTTTAACAGTGTTATTTTAAATGTAGAAGCAGAGAAAAATATAAAAGATATTTTTAAATTAGTCTTTCTATTTTTATTTGTTTTGTTCTCTTGAATAATCATTAATTGGTGAGTAATTATCAAACGGTTAAAGTAAATTACCAAAATTTTTGTAAACTTCATTTACAGTTTACATAATTCGGGAAAAATACCAATGGTGGTTTTTATATATTGTAATCCGATTTTGTGGATTTAAGTGTATTTAATCTTAGAAAATAGAAGAAAAATAGCATACTGAATAGAAAAATCATCCAAATTTTATTTAGAGTTCTAATATATTTTAAGGTCTTCTGGTAAATTTTCATGAATTTTGGATGATTAGAACTAATTTTTCCCATTATTAGTCCATTATAAATACAAAATCGGAGAAAACTAGGTATGCAATATGAAAAATTCTGAAAATAGTTTTCTGAGTATTCCACATGATGTAGGATCTGTGAAAAATCTTAGATAGCCTTTTCACATTCCCTAAAATGGTTTTATGATTTATTTGAATTAAACAAAAAGAAAATTCAAAACCATACCAAACAGTAACCAAAATCGATGAAACTTACTGAGATGTCATCATTTACTTTAGGAGTCATCAACGAATTTATCTAGGATTTATAAACCTCATAAAGTATTTTAAATGATTTATGGCCTTGTTTTCTTGTAACAATTTTAATAAATTAAAGAAATGATAAAAACTCCTGGGATTTTCCAGATCCTCATATCACTTCACTGGGAATCTGAGGAAATTTTATTTCAAACAGAAAAGGATATCTAGATTTTTTTATGAATAAAATCATTTACATGCACTATTAACAATGTACTTTGGTCATCAAGCTCTTAAACTTGATGTTCATTACATGCATCACGGTTTGAAGAACATGCATGGACATATTTTGTACATAGTGATGTTTTAAAAGGAAAAACTTGAATGCATAAGGTAGATGAATCTTCAAAACTTGTAAAAATTCGTATTTTAGGGTTTGACATAGGTTTTGGTCCTTGGATTTCACCATCAAACAACATGCATGGTGTTCTTGGGTGAAACCCTACCACCATCATCATCAAACTCGAAATTCATGGATATGTTCACGAATGTTCATAAAGAATGGTGTAGAAGAAGGAGAAGTGCAAGAAAAACCTTTAAAACAAGAAAGAAAGTGAAGGAAGATGAAGGATTTTCGTGATTACCTTGAAGAACAAATCTAGAAGATAAAGATTTGAAGGTTGAGAGATGTTCTTGGCTGGAGAATTTCGTGGGTTTTGAGAGAGAAAGAGAGAGTTTGAGAGAAAAACTTGTTCTTGAAGGATGTAAAGAGGTGGAGTGAAGAGTGAGTGAAAATGAGTAGTGTGTGCCTTTTGAGTGTGAGGGAGAGATATGGGGAGAGAGTGATCCGAATTTTTGAGGTATAATACCCTCTATTTCTCTTTTCTCTTTATAATATTTAAATCTTTTATAAAAAATATATCAAAGTTTTATAAAATATACAACTTAACCTAGCTTTTATCCATAAAACCTTGATTTTTGGCTTATAAATTAAGGGTAAATGTTAATGACTTAATTTTTATTATCCTTGATGATATTTTTCTGAATTTAATTATTTTGAAGTGATATTATAAGGTTCATAACAAATTTTATGGAGTTTTAAGTGTGAAAGTTTATAAATTTGAGTTTAGGGCTTTTAGGGTTTTTCGGATTTTGCTAAACTTTGAATATCAAAATAAATTGAATCTTTGAGACTTCAAATTATTTTTGTGTTTCCTAACTCTTATTCAAGTTAGAAATAATGTTTGTAATTTATTTTTATCGGTTTATTGGCATTCTATGTAGTGATTCCAAGATCCAAACGAAATTGAGGAATCAAGTATACTAGTCCTAGTTTTCAACTTTGACTCAAGATACTATGAGAATCTGACCTAATTTCTACTTCTAGGTCAAGTGCATTATGTGTGTATATGAAAATGTGTTCAAGTCAAGGAATGAACCGAATTTGAATAGGTGTTACAGTTAAAGTAACTATAGAAGTCACGTATCAATGTGAAATCTAAGTATACTATCCATCGTTTCTAATTGTTTCCAAGTTTCTAGTAGGTTATAACATAGCCCCTAGTTACAAAGTCTAGTATGTGTCATGCCTACATGTGCAACTAAGTTTATCAATTCTAGAACTGACTCGAATTTTGACGGTTGTCACACATACGCTTCAGCCGTTGGATCTATCATGTATGATATGACAGTCGTTATCAAGTAAATCCAGGTAGAGCTCATTGGATAATATTTAATAATATTCTAAAGTATATGCAAAGAAATAAGGACTGGGTCCTAGTACTTGGTGGCAGTGATGCATTGAGAGTAACTGTGTATAGTGACGCTAGATTTCAAACAGACAGAGACAACTTCCATTCTCAATCTGGCTGGGTGTTTACATTAAATGGAGGAGTGGTAGCTTGGAAAATGATGGGTTATGGGCATAACAAACAATCCATATGTGTGCATGCAACCCTAATTGAAGGATCTATGTTTTCATTAATTGGACATGCACGTATTGAACACAAAACAAGAAACCCTAGGAGGCATATATAATTTTTGAAATTAACAATAAACTAGGGTTAGGATACATACCTTGATTGTTATATTGTAATAACAATGAAATCCTTGAAGATCTTTGACTTGAGAGCAAGTGTCACAAGTGTAAGACCTCTAATGGCTCACAAACATACTTAGCAAGAGGATGAGAGGAGAGAGGAGGAAGATACTTCAAAATTTTGGCTATCCTTAGGGTTTTAATGGCATGCCGAAATCAAGAGGGGAAAGGCTCCTTATAGAGTTGTTGGTTGCTTAGAGCCAAAGTTAGGGTTTGTTGGAGGAAACCCTAATTTCCAGCTTAAGGCCTAAGCAACCCATGGACTCCCCATCCCAGGCCTTGGATGAAAATTCTAGGGCCTCCCTAGAAGTTTTCATCCAACCCTTCTTGGGTGGTCCAAGAGACCAGTTGCTCAACTATCAATAAATTGCCAAACAACCCCTGCACTTTTAATTAATTCCTTTAATCCCAAAATTAATTCCAAATTAATTTCTGATTAAATATTAATTAAATAATATGATTTCTAATTAATATTTTGTTTCCATAATAGATTAATAAATCATTTATATCAATTTATTAATTCAAATAATAAATTCTTCCTCTTTCTCAATATGTCATCCTGTCTAGTTGCTAGTATGAAGGCAACCCAAAAGAATTGTGCTACTATCAATTCAAGTACGTACAATTTATAGTTATGGGCTTAGACACCTAATCCAACAGTCTCCCACTTGGATAAGTCCAATAACTATAGTTGCAAGTATAATTTCAAAAATTGACTAGCAATTTGTAGCTCTCAAAGCTGCTGTCGAACTTTGACCTAGTCAGTTACGAGTCCTTAGATAAGTGATCAAATATTCCTCTGTTCTACAAGATATCCTATGTACATGAGACATGGATTATAATCAATCTCTCTGTCCAATATTTGTTTCCTGATTTCTGATTTATGACGAATGATTCAGACTACCAATTGAAAACATCAATTCAATCCAGGCTTGGCCAATCGCTTGAGATGTCTTCATCAAATCATCGAGGGGCCCACATATATCACTTTTCCCGTTAGGTCAAAAGGAACAGATAAACTTCGACTTATATGCTTGCACTATTTACTCATCAAATCACGCACAACAATACGTTTTATAACATCAAGTTACTGATGCGTTTACGTATTATCAATTAACAACTGACTTGTAAACAGCAAGTCATATATCTCCGTTTCAAGAATATAAGTTATTATTGTCTCAAAATTACTCGTGATAAAATCCATGAAGTAATTCTCTGAGCGTGGGTTTATCCAATACTTAAAATCCTCATTTCCAAGTACTCATGAATATTGCAGCAAAACTATTGCTATGTCTAAGCCCTTAGACAATCTACAATCCAATTCATGATAGTATTAATTCGCTACTTACTTCCAAAAGTACGAGCGACTGTGGATGTTTGAATAATCCAATTATTCGGGAAGTAAAACATGCGAAGTGAAACACAATAATAACCTAATTAACTATGGTCTCAAAACTATTGAATGTAAATAAAACACTTATTATTTAAGCACCATATTAATTAGACTTTACTAATTGTATAATGTTTCGAGTAATCAACTAAGAACTTGAATTAAACATCAGTCATGCCATATTATAAACATGCATACTATGTCTCCCTATGCTCCTGCCTTTGTGAACATATCGACGGGACACTATTCTAATGATGCTCATTTCACAATTTCAAATTCTCATTACTACTTAATGTGTTAGAGTTCCAACTTTAAATGCATTTTCATTCTATGATGTCGAAGCTTCAAAGTCACAGAGACTGAGCCAACGTTACAAAATGTACCATTTGGAACATTGTTACTAAAACAATTCCAAAGTAAAGAAGATTCAAATTCAAGGCATGTTCCTTGAACACATTCCTTACATAAAAGTTTCTAACTCATAAGTAGATTCTAATCATCAACTCCCATTATGGAAACATTTCCATATTCCCATATGATCATCAATTCTAAACAAGAGTCACCTCCACTCAGAATTATGTCAATATGGTCCGTCCAAATACTACTATACTTCCAACTGCCCACAAGCAACCAATCCTTTGGTAAAACCTCAGAATGTTCTTGATAGTTGTTCAACAACTTTAGTCATATCTTGTTCTAGTCCTTTTTCCCTCTCAATTCCCTAGGCATTTAGAAAAATTAGAACAAGTGAATATTATAGCATATGCAATCGATCCTTTATGCATAGCATATGGAACTCGATACATAATGTCTTACATAAAGACCTGATATTTGCTCAGTCTCTTGCTATAATATTTCCATATACTGAATTTCCAATGTTGAATCATTTCAACACGATATTCATATATGTCCAAGACTAAGTTCCATTAAAACTTTCAATCTAAACTTTTAGATTTGAAATGAAGTATTAGTGTCCTCTCCCTTAAAATTTTCTATAGCGAAATAATTTCCAAACTTTGCAACTTTCAAATTTGAAATCTTTGTTTTCTACAATTATTATTGCCAACTTGCATAACAATTATGCTCCCACTAGCATAACAATTATGTTTCTATCTACATAACAATTATGCTCTTATTAGCATAACAATTATGCTCCCACTAGCTTTGACATGTACCCAGAAATCAACTGGACTTTTAGAAAACCAATACTTTTTGACTTTCTTACTAAAGTAAATATTTCTAATACTTAATTCTTCGATAAGTCTTCAGTTAGACTTCTCAAGCTTATACACCTTTCATTAGATAACATATGTGTGTGTGTGTTTAAACCCTTTTAGAACTTATAACTATAAGTCCTGAACGTTCAAACTATTTCTTACCATTTCTCACAATTTGACTTATGAAAAGGGATGCCGTAATCATATTGCAAATTTGAGAACGCAATTATCACATCTGCTAACCATAATGATGTAACGCTCGCAGATTCGGGCTAGTCAATTTAGAGACAATAAGCATCAAAAATGAATTTTTGATGGAAGATTATTTATAAGGATTAATATTTTCCAAGTGGTAGTATATGTTACAAGGGTTCGGTACATATAAAGAACGCCGAAATCCGAGTTATAACGAAGAAGTTATGACCCGTCGAAGTTTTTCGGCAAAACCGGCACGGCATCGGGAGACGTAAATAGTGAATTTTTGATAATGGACTTTTTAGCCTTAGTGATCTAAACAAAAGTTTTAGAATATGTTAAACCTAGAACATAAAAAAAAAGAACGCCCAAATCTAACTTCGTATGAGGAAGTTATGAATTTTCTAAGATTTGGCATAGCAGTGCACGACCCGAAACTCGAATTTTAGTTCGAGCGGTTTTTGGCCTACGTGACCTAAATGAGAGTTGAAGATCTCATTAATAGGAACTCAACGGTAAAAAGACAGACGAAAACGGAGACCGTATGTAAAAGTTATGAATTTTACGCGGACATTTAATAGTATAATATCCTCGTACTATTAAATTTAAGATCGGTCGAGAATTAGCCAACGGAGTCAAAATGAAAGTTGTAGATATTATTTTTACCTATGCGTAGATATAAAGAACGTCGAAAACAGAGCTCGTATGCGGAAGTTATGAATTTTTGAAAATCGGTTGATTTCCACCCTGTGTGCGATGCTATGTGTCAGCACCAGGCGAAGCCTTGGAGCCTACGCAGGTGGTGGGAGGCACCACGATGTGGTGACGCTCCAGGAAGCCTATAAATAGAGGTGTCGGGGCATTCTCATTCTTCACACCTTTTACTCACTTCTTTCTCTCTCTAGAACCTCTCTCTAACCCCCCCCCCCCCCAAAAAAAAGCCTAGGGAACCTCCCTAGAACGAGGCGGAAGCCCGGAGCGCCCGAAGGCTCCGAAAAGAAGAGCCTTCGGCTCAGAAACTCTGCAACGGCGGAGCCCGGTTTTGAGAAAATCCGCTGTAAGTGAGCTACGCCTACCCTATCTTTAGTATAACTTATGTTTCAATATAGTAATGTTATTAGGACCTTATAATAATTATTTGAGCTATTATTATGGGTTATATAAGTGTACGGGGAATCTGTTTTAAAGGGTCGCATAGGGTTGTTGGATTTCAGAAGTGCTATATGCCAAAATGGTCCTGCCCTCCAGTGTTTTATGTTTGGCCCCTGTCTGTACATAGTAGGTGAAGAGTATTGTTTAACGCTTATATAAGAGTAATAATAGCTAGACTATTAATTAGTCTCGTCGAACCTTAGACTAAACCCTAGTGGTAATGATACTAGGTTTTGTCGAAAGAAGTTGTTTTAAGTAAACGAAGCGCTGTCCGAGTACCGAGTCACCACCTTATCAGGTGAGTGCATAGTTACTTTCATCTTACACATAGATATGAAGTATTTTATATAAATTACGTGCTATGTGTGCATACTATCTGAATACTTGCTGTCTATGCTGGATGAATAATTTTATACATGTTTTAAAATCATTTAAACTGTATATATGTATATTATATCTACAAATATGTTGGGTATGACATGGGTAGATGAAATAGTTGGTGTGTAATGAAATAAAATGATGGGAGATAGGTGATGATAATTAGGTGAGGATAGATAGGTGATGATGAATTGGTGATGTAGGATGAAAGATACCATAAACTTGTCCGGCAATGTGGAGATGTAGTCATCTACCAGAGTACAGATGGCGACCACGGACTATTCTAGACAACCCCGTGGAAACACCAGCAGGCTCATAACCTGTAGGTGATGAATTACGAGTTCAGGAGATGTTGTAACTACGTATTCATGTGATGATACTCTAACCCTTACTATGAATTACGAGTTCAGGCGATGTTGTAACTACGTATTCATGCGATGATTCTCCAACCCTTACTAGGCGCGTATTGAGGGGGTAATCCCCGAATCATTACTGATTATGTGATGTAGGCAATGATCCTCAAGAAAAGTCCTTAGGAACGAACATATAAGGAAATGTGATGTAAAGAGATGAGAGGTAAATACGATATAGGAGATGACCCTTAAGATAATTCTTTAGGGAATATTAAATGAAGAAAATGGGGATGGGCAATCGGGTTAATTGTTTGACATGTATTATGTGAAGAAACAAATTAACTATATTATTGTGGGTTGAAAACCCTATGTACTCACCAGGTTTCCCAACCTGACCCACTCAAGCTTATTTGTATCACAGGTTTCGATATGAAGCTACTTTACACTGAGAGATTTAAAAGAGATGTAGATCACTAATGTAAATGAATGTAAGTTCTGTTTATGCTTATGTTTCTGTATTGACAATGACATCCCAAGGTTTTGAAAATGAATAAAAATACATTTCTTCGGAAATGCTTTGATTACGTATTTATCATGTTTTCTGGAAACAAATTCCGCACCATTTTTATTAAAAGAGGTACTCTGATTTTTATAAAGCATAAACATAATCGGTCTTTTCTGGCCGTGAAAATGGGGATGTCACAGTTGGTATCAAAGCATTAGTTTAAGCGAACTAGGAATATGGATTTATTTCTAGACTTAAACTTAAAATGCTAGGAGATTATCGTGAGGAGTATGTCTAATAAAATTTAGGTAATGCACCTGAATAGACACAAGCGCTAGCTTATTTAGGGAAAATGCCTAACAAGCCTTTATGTGCTAAATGATTTATGAGATGCGTTATATGATCGGATCTATGATCTGTTGCCGACCGGATCTGGAAACTTTATGTGTTCAGATTTCTAAACGTTTAATTACGGTATTAGAACTGGCATGTAACTTTTCAAAGTGATAAGGAGATTTACACATCGATCGTAAATGAAATCTTTCCTATCTTAATTCTCGTCATTACACACCGGACGTCTGATTTGGTGTATTGAGCGAAATGGAAAGAACCCGAAGTGGAGTCGGGAACGCGAATGGAAACAGGAATCAACCACCAGTGATTGAGCAAATACCTGTTGTCGTAGCCGCTCCTGAGCCAATCACAATGGTCGGAGTACAAGCGATGATCCAGATGATGTTGGATCGTCAAATGGAGGAAACAAGGCGTTTACTTCAATGGAATCGAGAGGAAGCTACGATACCGATCGTGCAACCTGAACTGGTTCCTGAGCAATCGGAGGAAGGAAACTACACCCGCACTATGAGTCAAGCTGGAACCCAAGGGGCAAGGATGAATGGCCCGGAGAGGGGAAACGACAAGGATGGGCAGAAGTATAAGAATTTCTTGGGTGCCAAGCAACCAAGTCTTGCTGGAAGCCCAAAACCAGTGGAGATTATGGACTGGATCTTTGAGATGGAGATAGTATTTGAGAGCTGCAAATGTAGTAATAAGCAAAAGACGGTCTTTGCAGTCAGACAACTAAAGAGCGGTGTTTTAAGTTGGTGGAAGTTGTTGGCAGATACAATGCCACGGGGAGAAGCCATGCGGATGTCTTGGGAAGCATTCATGGAGCAGTTGAAAATGCAATATTGCTCAGAGATAGATCTGATAGACCTAAACAACGAGTTTCAGAACCTGAAGAAATGGAAGATGAGTGTCGATGAGTATGCCACCGCATTCACCGAGAGGATAAAGCTGTTTCCCTACTTGGTGCCTACTGAACTCTCCAAGATAGATAGGTTTGCTAACGGACTACCAATAGACTTTGGCCCAACGGTTAAAATGGCAACTACTTTAAGACAGCCGTTAAAGCAGCTAAGAATGTAGAGACCCAGATAAGAGAAAAGGGTCTAGAAAAGGATAAGGCGGGAGAAAAGAGGAAGTTTGAAGGATCCTCAAGGCCTAGAAAGGAAAGCAAATTCTCAAAGTCTGGAGGCGGAGGAGGTGGAACAAAGTGGTGTGAGAAGTGCAAGAAGAAGCACATCGGAATATGCGATGGAGAAGTTACGTGTTATAAGTGTGGTAGGACCGGCCACTATTCCAGAGATTATACATTCGACAATAAGAAGTGCTACGAATGTGGAAATGATGGGCATATTTCGAAGAACTGTCCAAAGAAAAACGAAGTAGCAATACCAAATGCACCGCCAAAGCCAAGGGCATTCCACATGATCCTCGATGAGGCAGCTAACAATGCAAGGAACCTGGAGTGAGGACTGATATCCGAAGATCAAGCCATGTGGATAGTAAATTGTGATGTAGCCTATTAGAGGCATAGTTTAGGGTGAACTTGAACACCTATGTAATCCTTTCAAGAAATAATATAAAACCTTTGTTTTGTTATCTGATGTGTTGAATGATTGTGTGGTTTTCTTGCATGGTGACTTGGATAAACTGCGAGACAATACTTAGGACGAGTATGAGTAGGTGTGAATGGTAGTAGAGGCCTATACTACCAGAAGCACGGGACTCACACTTGGATCAAGGAAAGTCACAAGGATACCAAGAAGCTAGTAATTGATTCCGGTTTATTCAAATATGTCGTTACCATCGTTTCGGTAATGACTAAGAAGATGATTGTTATTCCGACCCTAGTGGTCATATAAAATTGAGTCCGACTAAGACGAGTAGGTTAAATGGTTCAGAGAACCAAGTCTGATGTAGCATCTGACTTAAGCTAGAAGCTTGAAGTGAAAGACAATCAAAGCGATCAGTAGAGGTATCGCGATAGTTGCTTGTAGCTAGGAATGCTACCTTTTAAGATGTGATTATATCACAATAGAACATGAAGGAAGGTATAGTCTGTTCTGGAATTTGACTCTAAGAGACCTGAGTCTAAGCGCTGCAACATACGATGATAGGTCATTAGAATAGGACACATCGGTCCATTGTAGTAATAAAAAAAACTTATCTTAAGTTCGTATCCAGTGAGGATCGAGATTGTGACTTGAAGGTCATAATTTGGAGTCTAACGTGAGATAGGTAGCAAGTGCAAGATCAAGCACCGCCTGCAGACAAGGAGTCTAAGAGTTAGATACTCATTCGAAGGAACAAAGAAGTTACGATTATTACCTAGGATGAAGAGATAACGTATGGAGTCATTATACTGCCCTGTTTCGTTGATGATTTCGGGACGTAATCATCCTAAGGGGGAGATAATTGTAACGCCCGCAGATTCGGGCTAGTCAATTTAGAGACAATAAGCATAAAAAATGAATTTTTGATGGAAGATTATTTAGAAGGATTGATATTTCCCAAGTGGTAGTATATGTTACAAGGGTTCGGTACATATAAAGATCGTTGAAATCCGAGTTATAATGAAGAAGTTATGACCCGTCGAAGTTTTCCGGCAAAACAGGCACGGCACCGGGAGACGTAAATAGTGAATTTTTAATAAAGGACTTTTCAGCCTTAGTGATCTAAACAAAAGTTGTAGAATACATTAAACCGAAAACATACAAAAAAAAGAACGCCCAAATCTGACTTCGTATGAGGAAGTTATGAATTTTCTAAGATTTGGCATAGCAGTGCACGACCCAAAACTCAAATTTTAGTTCGAGCAGTTTTTGGCCTACGCGACCTAAATGAGAGTTGAAGATCTCATTAATAGGAACTCAACGGTAAAAAGACAGACGAAAACGGAGATCGTATGTAAAAGTTATGAATTTTACGCGGACATTTAACAGTATAATATCCTCGTACTATTAAATTTAAGATCGGTCGAGAATTAGCCGACGGAGTCAAAATGAAAGTTGTAGATCTTATTTTTACATACGCGTGGATATAAAGAACGTCGAAAACGGAGCTCGTATGCGAAAGTTATGAATTTTTAAAAATCGGCTAATTTCCACCCTGTGTGCGATGCCACGTGTCAGCACCAGACGAAGCCTTGGAGCCTACGCAGGTACCACGACGTGGTGGGAGGCACCACGACGTGGTGACACTCCAGGCAGCCTATAAACAGAGGTGTCGGGGCATCCTCATTCCTCACACCTTTACCCACTTCTTTCTCTCTCTAGAACCTCTCTCTAACCCCCCAAAAAGCCTAGGGAACCTCCCTAGCAGGAGGCGGAAGCCCGGAGCGCCTGATGGCTCCGAAAAGAAGAGCCTTTGGCTCAGAAACTCTGCTTCGGCGGTGCCCGGTTTTGAGAAAAACCCGCTGTAAGTGAGCTACGCCTACCCTATCTTTAGTATAACTTATGTTTCAATATAATAATGTTATTAGGACCTTATAATAATTATTTGAGCTATTATTATGGGTTATATAAGTGTAGTTATAAGATCTTTTTAACTACTTGCAGTACGGGGAATCTGTTTTAAAGGGTCGCATAGGGTTGTTGGATTTCAGAAGTGCTATATGCCAAAATGGCCCTGCCCTCCGGTGTTTTATGTTTGGCCCCTGTCTGTACATAGTAGGTGAAGAGTATTGTTTAACGCTTATATAATAGTAATAATAGCTAGACTATTAATTAGTCTCGTCGAACCTTAGACTAAACTCTAGTGGTAAGGATACTAGGTTTTGTCGAAAGAAGCTGCTTTAAGTAAACGAAGCGCTGTCCGAGTACCGAGTCACCACCTTATCAGGTGAGTGCATAGTTACTTTCATCTTACACACAGATATGAAGTATTTTATATAAATTACGTGGTATGTGTGCATACTATCTGAATACTTGTTGTCTATGCTAGATGAATGATTTTATACATGTTTTAAAATGATTTAAACTGTATATGTATTTTATATCTACAAATATGTTGGGTATGACATGGGTAGATGAAATAGTTGGTGTGTAATGAAATAAAATGATGGGAGATAGGTGATGATAATTAGGTGAGGATAGATAGGTGATGATGAATTGGTGATGTAGGATGAAAGATACCATAAACTTGTCCGGTAATGTGGAGATGTAGTCATCTACCAGAGTACAGATGGCGACTACGGACTATTCTAGACAACCCCGTGGAAACACCAGCAGGCTCATAACCTGTAGGTGATGAATTACGAGTTCAGGAGATGTTGTAACTACGTATTCATATGATGATACTCTAACCCTTACTATGAATTACGAGTTCAGGCGATGTTGTAACTACGTATTCATGCGATGATTCTCCAACCCTTACTAGGCGCGTATTGAGGGGGTAATCCCCGAATCATTACTGATTATGTGATGTAGGCAATGATCCTCAGGAAAAGTCCATAGGAACGAACATATAAGGAAATGTGATGTAAAGAGATGAGAGGTAAATACGATATAGGAGATGACCCTTAAGATAATTCTTTAGGGAATATTAAATGAAGAAAATGGGGATGGGCAATCGGGTTAATTGTTTGACATGTATTATGTGAAGAAACAAATTAACTATATTATTGTGGGTTGAAAACCCTACGTACTCACCAGGTTTCCCAACCTGACCCACTCAAGCTTATTTGTATCAAAGGTGTCGATATGAAGCTACTTTACACTGAGAGATTTAAAAGAGATGTAGATCACTAATGTAAATGAATGTAAGTTCTGTTTATGCTTATGTTTCTGTATTGACGATGACATCCCAAGGTTTTGAAAATGAATAAAAATACATTTCTTCGGAAATGCTTTGATTACGTATTTATCATGTTTTCTGGGAACAAATTCCGCACCATTTTTATTAAAAGAGTTACTCTGATTTTTATAAACCATAAACATAATCGGTCTTTTCTGGCCGTGAAAATGGGGATGTCACAAATGATATTAATCAGATTTAAATCTACTAGCGAAAGTATTTCCTCATAATCATTTTCACAAATTCGAGCGTAACCAATTGTCACCTAGATTTTATGGTGTATGTGTTCCCATTCATTTGAATCTATAATTTCCAACCTACAATCATAAGATAAGGTTAAGGACAAAAACCAAAATCAAATTTAGTTTTTCTTTCATGGACTAAACTTTGCTCATTCTTAATTTCTTGCCTTCTGGTAGCACAAGGGCCTACCAGCGCTTCCAAGTTGTCAAGCAGCTCACTTCCATTGACTAATGTACTATCATTGACCAATGTGCTCTACCTTTTGCAGTAAAATGAGAACCATAGAACCCATAAGCATTGCTAATACAACAGGAAGGTGCATGGAAACAAGAATGTGTCAACTTAACACGATATGTTATCAAACTTAGGTCATGTGCTAGTGATAACTAAAAGGTTTATTCTTGATTGATTCCTGAAACCTTTCAAGATCAATAAGGCTCCCACTGACTTCTTGAAATATACGTTTTATCTCTTCAAGGAACATTCTTTGACGATCAAAACAAATATTTAAAAGTTAGTATGGATTCTTGACAAGAAACACTTCATAGAATTGGGCTTAGCTTATCCTTTGTTTTAATCAAAACATCATAACTTCCAATTCCAATGTGCTAGAGTAACATTATTACTCCATATTTCACGAGGTGTTATAAACCTACTTAGTATGGAATAAGCTTCAAGATACGATTTGTAGTAACTAAAGTATGACTTTAGAACTTGATGGAAACGAAGTATGACCCATCTCTCGATCAAACTATGTCAACAATATCTGAATCCTCTTCTTAGTTAAACTATTTTACTAAAATGTTCTTTGAGGATCAATTGTGATATAGTTCCACAATCATTAAGACGATCATAAAACATGATAGTAAAGTGTTCTCCTTTCCTTTCAGATTGAAGAAACCTTTATCTTTCTGCCTAAAAGATTCTTCATATTTGTTCTGATACTCTTTGAAACTTTTCAAAGTATCAGAATTATGTTTAATCTTATAAACACAACCATGTTTACTGAAATATCATTAAATCACAACGAATAAAGTTATTATTCTTTGTGGCGGATCTAAATAGTCCACATCAATGTGTACTAGATCATTTAGTCTTTCAGTTTAACTCACATAAACATGTGATTAATAAATTTGGTCATAATCTTCCAAAGATCAAGATTCTCATATATCACACAATTCTAATTGTATGACTCCAAGTTTCTATCCAATTGAAACTTGGGTGATAAGAATTCTTTTTCACTTGGTTGATTATGACATTTCCACAAACGACTTAATTAAGAATCAAATACACTTTTAACATTGCTAATAGAAATGCAACCACCAATTTTCATAAATGTTATTGTAAGGAAATGTAAAATAAACGAACTTGATAAATCAAATAATTCACTGTATTTATAATAAGCATAAAGTTTGTCCTTACAATGCAAAAATATGAAAACAATGTTTCTAGACATTTCCTAAGCAATCTATTAATCTATCATAACTCCTAAGTAGCAGCTTTTAAAATCTGATCATCAATCCATGTGACCGAAATCCATTTCTCACGATCAGATTCAGCTTACTCTTCTTAAGTTTCCTTCTTTCTCTTAGATCCTGCAAACATAAAAATGTGACTACCACATCATGTAATAAGAATCCATGAATATGAACTTAATAATGGAGTTAGATAGTGGATGTACCTGAAGTAGAGTCACACAACTTGACTTTACTATCTCTAAGATCTTTCAGGTAGTATAGGCAGCTTTGCATCCACTGCCCCTTCAATTGGCAATAGAAACATATGGACTTTTTGGGATTAGCACATGGAACTATCTTAGAATTAGACTTTCTCTTTACCATATGGTCAAATGGTTTGACCTTTGTTGATCCCATTCCATTGGGAAGAGAAACCTTTTATGGACTACCATTGCCAATGTCCATGGAAATTTAGGAGACAGATACTTCAAAAACTTTTGTTTCACTTGTGCTCTTAAGCATTTCTGCCTCAGCAACAATCAATATATGTGTCAGATCAATTAGGGCCACGTCGTGGTCCTTCATATAGTAGTCTTCATATAGGGGTGCAAACGAGCCGAGCCGAGCCCGAGCCTGGCCAGGCTCGGCTCGGGCTCGTTTAAGTTATGTGAGGCTCGAGCTCGAGCTCAGATCGATTCAAGCTTTCTTTTACTGAGCTTGGCTCGAGCTCGTAAAGAGTTATACAAGCTCGGCTCGGGCTCGAGCTCGACTCGTTTTTATCTGACGTGCCTAAATAAGCTTAAGGTCGGCTCGAGCTCGTTAAAAAGCTCGTTTACTAATACACTAAATTCATAATTCCCCTAATATGTTTTTATTTTAATATATATAAATAATAATAAATTATATTATATAAAGGTTTGTTTAGGCTCGCGAGACTAATCGAGCTTAGTGACATAGGCTTGAGCTCGAGCTCGTTTAATAAACAAGCTTAATATTAAGCTCGAGCTCGGCTCGGGCTCGTTTAAAATCGGTTTCAAATCGAGCTTTTAACGATCCGATCTCAAGTATCTCGCGAGTAGCTTGGCTCGTTTGCACCCCTAGAACCAAGTCAATGGCCAAATCCATTGGGAAAACGACACCCAACATCCCCAATCTGTCAATGTACGATTTCATTTTCAGAACATGCACACATATAGACTTTCTATCTTGATGTTTACATGCCAATAGGTCTTGAGTAGTTTTGTACTTTTCAACTTGAAGAATACATGACTTGGGGAGAGTCACTGGAGGAAGAGTTGGAGAAGCATGATTTCCAATTCCACCATTGCTTGAAGAAGGGAACATCCTTTCACCTTGATCAACATGTGGAAGATCATCTTCAAATAGAGAAGGAAAAACATTTCCAGAAGGACGAGGAAGACCATTGTTGTCTGAACTCGACATCTATAATGGGAGAATAGAGAATTCAAGTTAGTCGATTTTAATCCTTAATTATTAACCCAAAAATTTAAATTAAGGGTAGGATCCATATTTTCGATTCGAATTTTGAAGAGGGATGTCATAATCAAATCCGAATCTATTTTAGGTAGGTAAAGCTTTTACCAATTTCAATCTAATTGAAACTCCTAGATCTTTGAAATTCATTGAACTATTCAATTGCATGTTTTCATGTGATCTTCAAGCTCCCACTTGCAATGACAACTAACTTTGTTGCAATTACATAAAACTTTATAAAAGTTACGAACTTTTATAAAATCTTTATAAAACCGTGGGTCTCCATGGTTCTTCAAGAATTGGCCTCCATCTTCATCTTGTTACATTTTTCATAAAATAAATCTAGTCTAAAACTAATCTATTACATAAAAAATAACAAGAATTGAAACTAGCTACTTTTATTACATACATTATGAATAAAAGAATATTACAAACCATTTTTTAACCGAATCACACAAACAACAACACAAATGGTCCAAGGCTTTTTTATGCACTCTAAAATACATATAAACATAAAACAACCTTTGTTTTTCTAAGAAAACTTTAAGTGACAAAAATGCTTGTAAGCTTTTGTCACATAAAATAACAATTATAAAGTTGTCAAAGAAAATATGTATGAACTTGTTTTTATACAAAAATAAGTTATCCATATTCTCCAAAAACTAAGATTTCCATAAATCAAAAAAAATATAACCAAACTTGCAAGGTGGCTCTGATACCACTTGTTGGGTTTTATTTAAAACTAGTTTCAAAAACTACAAATAATGGCAAACAGAAGACTAGAGTTTTATAAGTAACATAAACATTTTATCACCCACCAAGGATCATACTGCAAGTAGTAGAAAGATTTAAAGCACAACCATAGAAAGCGAAAAAAGCAACAATCTTTGAAGAGCCATGCGTCCTCTAGGGGTGGCTTGAAAGTTGATGGAGAGAGGATAAACCCTTGAGACACCAAAAATGTTCCAACTTGATTTAATGCTAGTTATAAATCTTAAACTTTAAGTCAAAACAAGATTATGACTTAAAGAGAGGATGCAAGCAACAATTATCTTCAAAGTGCAAGACTTGAGAGAGAAGATGGAGAGGGGAGAAGAGCTCATGGATTTTGCATGCTTAGAACAAGAAGAAGATTGCAAGAGTGCAATCTTTATATAGTCATAAAGTAAAGTCAATACCCACTAGGTCTTAATACTTTTTGCAAGCATGTCCCTATGTCATGAATATGTTTCTTCTAGCTTGTATTATTTTCATTAAACAAATACAATACCCATGCTTCTTGTCCCTTCTCTTCAATTCACGGTTCCAAGAAGAAAATACAAGGCAAGAGTTTCTATTTTATAAACTCAGGGTTTATAAGATATAAACTTTGTCTTGTGCTAAAAGACAAAAGGCTTATTGGGTCCAAAAAGATGTACATGATATATATATATATATATATATATATATATATATATATATATATATATATATATATATATATATATATATATATATATATATATAGGGAAAGGATCAAATGAGAACACCTAAAAGGTTGAGAACGCGAGAACAGTTGTGGACCAATTATTTTATAAGGGCATTAGAGGCATTTTACAATTTAATTAAATATGGATAAATGGAAAGTAATTAATCAATTCCGAAAATCATGGGAATTTTTTCCCCAATTATTAAGAATACTTAAAATCTTCCTTTTAATTAATAAATTAATAAAAATATCATTTAACATGAATTAAAAAAAATGTTTATTTGTTTTATATTTTTATTTTTACTAACAACATTTGATAATGAATAATTTATCGGTTTACCTCATTTATTTTTTTAAAAAAAATATCTTCATAAATAATGATTTATACATTACATTTAAAAATGAATAAAATTGTAAATTATAAATGAATTAACTCAGTTGTATTTATGAATACACTTGTAAAATCATCAATGAATAAAACCCGAAAAAAAGATTATAAAATCAACTAAAATGGTACTCATATATAAATAAATAAAACACATTTCTATTCATATAAGAATATAATTATAATAGTAAATGAATAAGTTACAATATATTTTTTTTGACACAGAAACTAGTGCTACAATTACAATCATAAATGAATAAAACACATTTTTTCTCCTTCCAAAAGAGGTATTGGTGTCGGTGTTTCATTTGGTAAATCTCCCACCTCCCACTATATGCATGTTTATTCATTGTATCTGAAAATGTTAATGAAACAATTATGTATAATTATATAGTCATTCACACATAAATACACTGATATTCACAAACGAATACCCTGTTATTCATAAATAAATATAGTCATTCAAACATAAATTCACACATAAATATACTGGTTGTGGTTGCTTGCCTTGCTCCTCTCGGACCAGCCTCATGGAGTATTCATTGATGATTAACTACAAAATGAGACATCTAACATTATATTCATATAAGATTAAAACTACAAGCATTCAAGTTCCATTTTTCTGAATTCAGGCATTTCATCGAGCACCTTATGTGCATAACTTATCTTCTTCCCCTATTAGCCAATTTAAATGAGTAAAGTACCATACCTAAGAAACATTTTCAAGCAAAAGAATTGCGAAGCTTTGGTGCATACAAAAAAATAGACAACAGAAGAGGTTCAAATCAGCATAACATTTGGCTTTCCAATTGATTTTGCAAGAAAAAAAGACTGCACATGTACAGATTCGAACAATATATAGCATTGTAAGGCTCAAATCAAGAGAAGAGGTGGACTTCTACCTGCAACCAAGATTAAGACACTTGTAAAACGCCACTTTCGACCACCACCAAGCCAACACTCTACTGTAATACGTAAATCGCGCAGAGAAAAGGAAGAATTCCCAGTTCCCTGTCTTTTCCCTGTTCTTCGATTTCTACCTGCAACCAAGATTAAGACGGGGTGAGAGACGGGAATGAAAAAGAAAAACTTGATTCTGAAGAAAAAGGGCTGCGATTCGAATCAGAAAAGAAGAGGAAGTGGGTCTCGCCATTTTTTCTCTTGCTCACATACCTGCATCGAGACGATGAAGAACGAAAGTCATCGCTGGGGTCTGCCACTGTTCGCCGCCAACATAACTCCATCACCGCTGCTTCCCCCTCCTTCTTCTCGATCTCACTCTGAATCCACATGTACTCTCTGATCTGTTTCACATTTTTAGATGCTCTGGTGGTGTATAGATGAGGGAGGCGACGAAGCGTGCCCTAGGTATAGAGAGAGAGAGAGAGACGGCAAATTAAAAGGAAAGATATCAGTGTGTGAGAAGTTATAGAAATTAAATAAACATTCAATTACTATTATACCCTTTTCACCATTTAAAGTTATACTTTAATACCAATAATTTTCAGAATTTACATAAATGGTCCGTCTGATAATAGCCTGAGATTTGAATATTTAGATGGTCTAGATCTGTTCTCGCTTTCTCAACCTTTTAGGTGTTCTCATTTGATCCTACTCCTATATATATATATATATATATATATATATATATATATATATATATATACATATATATATATATATATATATATATACCATATGAAATAATGTGTTACTTGTATTGTAAAATAATTATTTCCTTGAAATAAATATTTTCCCAATTTATTATTAGAGTTTATGAATATTTATTAAAATCAATTTCTAATAAATAATCAATTGTATAAAGTTGTTGTTAGTGTGACCCTTAGGATCATATGTTATTTAGCAATATCATTTTAATATGACTCTTAAGCATACAAGATCTTTCAAGTAGGTCAGGCCAAGAAGCCTAAGACCTCCGATCCTCCCAAAAGGGGCCAACAAGGCCATGGCCGGTGTGCCAAGTGCGGTAAGCCGCACAGTGGAGCCTGTCGAGCAGAAGGCTCGGTATGTTATGCATGTGGCCAGCCGGGTCACATGAGCTGGGATTGCTTCAAGAAGGGATTGATTTGTTTCCACTGTAACCAGACCAGTCATAAAAGGGTCGATTGTCTGAGGTTGTATAGAGGAGGAGGAGCGGTGGCGGCGCCTGCGCCCGCCCTGATGAGGATCACTGATGGCCGCCCGATCAAGGTGGAAGCTTCTACGGTGAAGAGCTGCGCATTTTAGTTGACTTCAGAGGAGGCCTGAGCAGCGCCAGACGTTGTGACTGGTATGTGATCTATTCCTGTCTTATTTATGTTATTGCTTATGCTTATATGGTTATGATTTTGTATAAGGACTTTTTGGTCAATGGTCTGTCGGCTCATATTCTTTTTGATTCGGGGGCTACCCGATCATTTTTATCTCTTGCGCTCAGCAAGAAGTTCCGAGATGGTCCGGGGACTTTGGATTCCCCACTCGAGGTGGAGATTGCCGATGACCGCACTGTGAGCGCGACGAGGGTATTTCGGAGGAATGATCTGAATATGTTCGGGGAGAGGCTTCCTATCGACTTGGTTCCGATTCCTTTGTGTGGTTTGAAGGTGATCATCGGGATGGATTGGTTGGGGACCAATGAGGCCATGATAGATTACGAGCGTTAGCTGGTGAGAGTTCAAACCCTAAGTGGGGGAGAACTGGTTATTCATGGAGAGAGAGCCTCGTATGGGCCATCTCTCTGCTCAGCTGTGAGGGCTAGGAGACTCCTTCAGCAGGGTTGTTTGGTTTTTTTGGCTTATGTTTCAGATACGAGGGTGGAGGCCACACCAGATATGAGCAGGGTACCGAATGTGCGAGATTTTCCAGATGTATTTCTAGAGGAGTTACCTGGGGTGCCTCCTGAGAGGCAAGTAGAGTTTGGTATCGATTAGTGCCTGGTGCGGCTCCGATAGCCAAGGTGCCGTATCGTCTAGCTCCACCTGAGATGCAAGAGTTGTCTACGCAGCTTCAGGAGCTGCTAGACCGGGGATTCATTTGTCCGAGCAGTTACTCGTGAGGAGCACCGATCCTGTTCGTCAAAAAGAAGGATGGGTCGCACAGGATGTGTATTGATTATCAGGAGCTGAACAAGCTAACGGTGAAGAACCGTTATCCACTTCCGAGGATTCAGGATTTATTCGATCAGCTCCAGGGTGCATCTTGGTTCTCCAAGATTGATCTTTGGTCGGGGTATCATCAGATGAGGATTAGGGATGAGGATATACCTAAGATGGTGTTCAGAACTCGTTATGGTCATTACGAGTTTGTGGTGATGCTGTTTGGGTCACCAATGCTCCAGCAACATTTATGGATCTCATGAACCGTGTTTGCATACCGATGTTGGATCGGTCTGTGATTGTTTTCATTGATGATATCTTGGTTTATTATAAGACCAAGGATCAACACGAGCAACATTTGATGGAGGTATTGGAGACTTTGAGGAGGGAGAGGCTTTATGCCAAATTCTCCAAATGTGAGTTTTGGTTGCGTGAGGTGCAGTTTCTCGGCACATCATCAACCAAGAGGGTATTCTGGTAGATCCGGCCAAGATTGAGGTGGTAAGGCATTCGTAAATTCCGAAGAACGCATACGAGATCTGGAGTTTCTTAGGTCTAACAGGGTACTATCGGAGATTTATCCACGATTTCTCCAAGATCGTCGTACCCTTGACCCGTTTGACCAAAAAAAGTGTGATTTTTCGGTGGGGTCCATATCAGCAGTCGGCATTCGAGGCACTGAGGCAGAAACTATGTGAGGCCCCGATTCTAGCCCTACCCGAGGGAGTAGATGATTTTGTAGTATACTGCAACGCTTCTATTTTAGGATTGGGAGCTATTCCGATGTTGAAGCCTCGTGAAGCAAATTACCCCACTCATGATTTGGAATTGAGGGCGGTGGTTTTTGCCCTCAAGATTTGGAGGCATTATCTATGTGGGGTTTGATGCACCATTTTTACCGATCACAAGAGCTTGAAGTATTTAATGGATCAACAGAATTTGAATATGCGTCAGAGGAGGTGGTTGGATGTGGCGAAATATTATAACTGTGATATTTTGTACCACCCGGGAAGGCCAATATGGTGGTCGATGCCTTGAGTCGTAAGACGGCGAGTGCCCCAATTCGAGATGTTTGCTTGATTTCACCCTTATTGGATATGATTAAGGATGCGTAAGTGTAGGGTTTAAAAAGGGAAAACTGGAAAATGGAGCACATTCGGGGGCAAATTCCTTTGTTTGTTCGAGATAGCCGGGGGTTATTGACTCAGTGTGACAGAGTTTGGGTTCCGGCATTTGGGGAGGTGAGAAAGAAGATCTTGGAGGAGGCGGACAAGTACAAGTTTTCCATCCATCCAGGGGCCAAAGAGATGTAGCGCGACCTGAGATTGAGTTATTGGTGGTCCTGGATGAAGAGAGAGATTGTGGGGTTTGTCGAGCGGTGTTTGACCTGCAGGAAGGTCAAAGTTGAACATCAGAGGTCTCACGGCAAGGTGCAGCCGCTACCTATTCCCATGTGGAAATGGGAAGAGATCACCATGGATTTTATTACGAAGTTACCTAAGATGACGCGAGGTGTGGATTCCATTTGGGCTATCGTGGACAGGTTGACTAAGAGTGCGCATTTTATTCCGATTTTCGAGAGTATCTCCGCCGAGAAATTAGCAGATATTTATGTGCGGGAGGTGGTGGTCAGGCACGGGGTGCTGGTATTTGTGGTTTCGGACCGTGATGTTCGTTTCACCTCCAGATTCTGGAGGAAGTTTCATGAGGAGTTGGGTACTCAATTGCATTTCAGCACCGCTTACCACCCCAAGAGCGATGGTCAAAATGAGCGGATGATTCAGGCGCTCGAAGATATGCTTCGGGCATGTGTATTAGACTTTGGAGGCAGTTGGGATACTTAGGTGTTGTTTGTTTTTTGGAAAAAAACCTCTTCAAACCTCTTATTGCTGCGCGATGCAGCACACGCGCATCCCTTTTCATCTCGCAGCTGTTTGTTTTTTTGAAGTCTTCGAAGTCAAAAACCTCTGCGCGTGCTCTGTTTGGCGCAACACTTGTACTGCCTCTTCCAACCTCTTCTTCTTCTTCTTCTTTTTCTTGTTGTAATTTTGATTATATGTTGTTGAAATTTTATTTCACATTTTTTTCGTTTTTTTTTGTTTATTCTTGTTGATTTTTTTTTCGTTTTTTATATTCAATAATGATAATTTCTTAATGAAAAATCATTATTTTTTACTAAAATATCTTTAATTTTTGTTGAAATATCATTATTTTTACTGAAATATCATTAATTGTTGCCGAAATGTTATACATTATTAAATTTTACGTATTAAAAAATTATTTTCGGTTTATAAAATTAGTTTATTTTAATTTTTTAATATCTGCAGCAGTATGCAGATGTTAAAAAAACAAACACGCTTCTTATTACAGTCTGCAGCCGTTTGGTCCACCTCTTCCACGGTAGAGGGTGGCAGAGGTGGTCCGCAGACTTCATGAATTTTTGCTTCAGAAAATCAAACAGCACCTTACTTCCCACTAGTAGAGTTCTCATATAACAACAGTTATCATGGTAGTATTGATTGACCCCCTTTTGAGATTTTGTATGGACAGAGGTGTAGATCTCCAGTTTGTTGGGGTAAGGTTGGACATCGAGTTATGGGAAGCATCGAAGTAGTTCTTAAGACCACCGAGTTGATTCAACAGGTGTGTGATAGACTGCGAGTCGCGCAAAGCCGTCAGAAAAGTTATGCTAATCGGCGTCGTTCGGATCTCGAGTTTCAGGTGGGAGATTTTGTTTTTCTGAAGGGGTCACCACGGAAGGGTGTCATTCGGTTTCGGAAGAGGGGCAAGTTGGGACCCCGATATGTTGGTCCGTTCAGGATTTATGCCCAAGTTGGCAGGGTTGCTTATCGATTGGATCTACCGGATGAGCTTAGTCAGATCCACAACACCTTCCATGTGTCTTAGCTTCGAAAGTGTGTTGCTGATGAGGCCGTAGTCATTTCCTTGGATGATATTCAGGTTGATGGGAACCTGAATTATGTGGAGAAGCCCATTGCGGTTCTAGACAGAAAAACAAAAGCCATACGGAATAAAGAAGTGAAGCTAGTAAACGTGTAGTGGCAGCACCGGAAGGGCTCAGAATGGACGTGGGAGCCCGAGGAGGAGATGAGGGAGCATTACCCAAGATTGTTCGAGGTAGCGGACTTCGAGGACGAAGTCTGATTCAAGTGGGGGATATTTGTAACGCTTGGTTCCGATATAAGTTTTTTTCTCCAATTGTTTATAATTTCCTTTGGGGACTCGACGAGTTGGAAGTTCAACTCGTCGTGTCGAGAAGGTTTTGGCCACAGATATTAATGGACCAACTCGGCGAGTCGGGGTGTCCCAACTCGGCGATTTGGTGGCTGGGAAGGAAACCCTAATTTTTGGGGTGTTGCACCCTATTTAAAGGCCTTAAGTACCTTAGCTGGCCTCCTCACCAGCATCCTCTGTCCAGAGACCCTAATTAGCGTGTATCGTCTCCTTTTGTGAGTGTGTGAGCTTGTGGAGTGTTTATCTTTTGTCCCTTTTGAAGAAGCTTTGAAGTTGGAGGTGTAAAGCTTGGAGGGAAGGCTTAGATCCAGAATCTCCCCATTTGTTGCAGTCTCTTGGTGGTATCAAGTTTATATCTTCCTTTTTTATCATCTAGATCTCTTTGTTTGGGGTTTTATCTTGATTTTGGGCTCTTGGTTGGGTTGTCCAAGAAGTTGAGAGTTCCAGGGGTTATTATATTAGATCTGACCATTCCATGACCTCATTTGGCTTAAAGTTGCAAGATTTTCTAAGTTCTAGGTCCCATTCATGCAATAAGTTCCTTTTTATCCCATCTTGATCCATAGGGTTTCTTCTTGGCATGCATGGACGTAAAGTTGGAAACTTTATGTGATTTTCCAGCCTTTGGATGCCATATCTATGTTTTGGGACTACGTTTTGAGATTTTAAGGGTTTAATGGGTCAAGCCTCACTCTAACGAGTCTAGGGTTCGAGTTTGACTCATTGTGGGTGGTTCCTAAGGGTAAAGTTGGAAACTTTACCCTTCTAGACATCATTTTGAAGGAGATCTGAGTTTTGGAGTTCCTAGATTCGATTGGAACAACTTAATGCATTAAGTTGTTGGATTTCTGGCTAACTCGGCGAGTTCATTAGTGAATTCGGCGAGTTGATAGGATTTTTCCCGATCTGTGCAGTTAATGGAGAAACTCGATGAGTTGAAGGATAACTCGGCGTGTTGGGTCAACTCAGGCCGTTGACTTTGATTTTTGACTTTAGTCTTTGATCAAGTTTGACCTATAAAGGTTTTTGGGGCATTTTGAGTTAAATCTAAGGAATTGTTTCTGTTTAGGGGTTAAGTAGAGTTGATATTCAGAGTCGGGACCTAGTCAGCTATCGTTCAATATTCGAGGTGAGTCTTCTCACTACACTCATAGGTCGAAGGCACTAAAGTCGGCCCATTAATTGATATGAAATGTTTAGTCATGGAATATGTAATGGTTGTTATTTGATCTATATGTGAATTATGTGAAGACCATGGGAGGAGCCCATGACACTTGGTAAGACCATGGGAGGAGCCCATGGCTCGGGGATATAAGACCATGGGGGTAGTGCATGGCATTCCAAATGAAGACCATGGAGGGAGTCCATGGCAAACTTATATGTACGTGTGCATAGCATTATGTGATTATATGTTTTGTGTGTTTTGGGAAACTTGCTAAGCGTATGCTTACAGTTTTGTTGGTTGTTTCAGGTACTTCTAGCTCTAAGGGCAAGGGCCCGGCTTGATGGTGCAGCGTGCACTCTCCAGCATCTTTCCCCACTAGTTATTATGGACACTATGATCTTTATGAATAATATGTTGATGTATTGGATTTTGGAAACAATTTATGATGGAAATTTCTAATTATTAAACATGGATTGTTAATATTTAAATGAAATTTTTTTTACTTGAAACTTTGTGTTGTTACAGATTGGCATAATCAAAACTACTCAAGGGAGGTTTTGTCACATCTGGTTTTGAGAAGCTTACTATTTCAGGAATTATGGGCATTAAATGGATCAAGTTAGGGACCTGGAAATCTAGGGTTTGGGTTTTAGACCCAAGTAGGTGAGGAATATATCAGTTGGGTGATCCAAGCTTCCAGTTTGTGTTTTAGGATTCCAAGGGTATAATGGTAACAGTGATGCTTTGGGCCTTTTCTGGAATTAATCATTTAAGTTCAAAAGGTTTTAAGTCGAAGGAGATTTGATGGTATTGTAGGGATTTTCATTACCTCACCGATCATATAAAGAACGCCGGAAATGGATCTAGGACAGTTAAGTTATGGTCTTTGGAAGTTTGAATGGGGTAGAATTTGGCCTGTACACTGGGCGTACAAGGCATGTACGTTGGGCGTACATGGCTTAAATGATCGCAGTTATTCACCCTAGTACGCTGGGCGTACGTGTGGCAGAGTCAAGCGCTAATTTTTTTTGGGTATTGGACCCTATTTAAAGGCCTTAACCTCTTGGAAACCCTTCCTACCTTCATCCTCTACCCTCTAAAGCAGTTCCCTCGAAACCCTAGGCCCATTTGTGAAATTCTTGAGTCTTTAAGTGTTTTGGAGTGATATTGGTGCATCTTGGAGAAGAAGGAGCTCATTGGGGAAGTGTTGGTTGTCTTGGAGCTTGCAGATCCATACCTTGTTCACCTTGATCTTTCTTCTAGAGGTAAAAAGCTTCAATCTTGATGGTTCTTTAATATGGATCTAGTTTTAGGTTATGTTATGATCTTGGTTTGGTCCCTTGGGTTGGATGTTATGAATAGAAGTTACTCTAGAACCTTTGTGCCTCATTTCTAGTCATTTTGAGGTCATTAAGTTATAAAAAATGAATCTTGACAGGTATACATCTTCCATGTATGAGTCAGTGGACTTTTGGTGAAGTTATGAATTTAGGGGTTTGTTTTGGACTCCATTAAGCCATGCAAAGTCATAAATTCAGGAACTTTATGACTTAAGACATCCCTTAGAGGTTAGATTTGTGATTTCGGTGAATTGGTCTCCAAGCATTAAGAGCTTAAGTTTGTTTTGGCTTCAGCTGGAGTACATTGGGCGCACCTCTCTGGTATGCTGTGTGTAATGGGTTTCGAGCCTATTCTCTTTCTTCGATCGAGCAATACATCGGGCGTACTGGGTTGGTACATGGGGCATATTCACCAGAAGGTATTGTGGGCCATTTAGGGTTTTGGGCCATGAATTGTTGGGTCAAGTATGGGAAGGGTAAAATGGTATTTTACCCCCTTAGCATGATAGAATATGATTGGACCTTTGCTTATGCGTCATTACCTTTATTATTGATTAGGATTGATCTTTGATATGTTCACTGTGAGAAGCCGTGATAGCAACAGCTCGAGTGTGAGATTTATTGGCATTGAATTGAGGTGAGTCTCTTCACTGTACTCATGGGTCGAATGCACCAATTCCGGCACACTGGATTGTTGGAAAGAAATAGGGTTTATAGTGGAGATCTGGATACCACTTGGATCCTGAGAACACTTTCCAAACTAAAATTTCTACCTTATGCCTGGGTTGCAAGAAATTCAACCTAGGATAATCCAAGAGGACACTTACGATTCTAGGCACAGAAGTCGTAAGCCAAATTACTAGAAGAATTCTGTGTTTGTATGATGAAAACAAGAGCTTAAGAATTTTGTGTGTCTTCTCAAAGTGAAGAGCCGTCTATATATAATAAACGATATTAGGGTTTCATTAGGGTTGGCAATCATGGGTTGCTTTAAAAGCAAGTCAGGAAATCCGAAATTTAATGAAGATTTAGGGTTTCCAAAAATGACGAATTCCTTCAGTTTTACCATAATCACCCTCAAGAATTCGTTTTTACCACTATGTTCCCATATGTATTTTTCGAAGAGTTTTTGGGGCTCTTCCCCTTTGACCCCGCTAGGGGCGCTGCCCCTAGAACCCGCCAAAGGGCCGCCACCCCTTTGGAGACCCCGGACCCAGGGGCGCTGTCCCCAGACCCCCTACTTGTCATCAAACCGGATTCTAATTCGATCTTATACATATGTGCACTCCACACAAACCCGTAAATATATTAGAGTACACATTATGAATCCCCTTAGCTCACATGTTAGTTCCAGTTACATAAAATGACATGGTGACACTAAAATCACCAACATGGATTATGTTTGTAGGATGATTGTCGTCTTTATGACAGTTGTTGATATGCTTGTATGTGCTTGTGGTCTTTGTGACTCATGCTTATATGTTTGTATGCTTATGTATATGGGGTGAAACGGACCCGAGGGTTGATACGAACCTGAGGGTTGATATGGACTCAACATAACTACAAGTTGTTATATAGAGTCATTATGGACTCGGGGTTAATACGGACCCGAGGGTTGATACGGACCTGATACAACTACAAGATGTTACATAGAGTTATTATGGACTCGGGGTTGATACAGACCTGACACAGCCACGTGCTATTATATTTGTATATATGTTGTATGTGGTATTTTGAGAAACTCGCTAAGCTTTGTGCTTACAATTTTATGGTTATGGTTTCAGGTATTTCCGGTTCAGAAGGGAAAAGCCCAACATGACTGTACAACATACCCCAGAGTTTTATTCTGCATTAGTAGTTCATGACTTTTACTCTGATGTTTAAATATTATTTTTCACCTTGAATGATTTTGGGAACAAATTGTTGTATGGATTAATGTTTTAAGAATGAAGAATTTTACATGGATTTTTGGGACATTACAAGTTGGTATCAGAGCCTTGGTTTGAGGGATTCGAGCACACTCTTAGGTGTGTCTGAACTCAAACTGAGGTAATGGTTATATTTTTGAATGAAAATAAGTTTTCTAAAAGATTTATATAAAGAAGAATGGGGTGTGATGTGTTCAATCAACCAAGCTCAAGTAAGTGATTCCCAGAACACCATACATGTTGATATGTTATATAATATGAATGCTTGCATGCTAGGATAAGGCTAAGAATACCTTTTGGAATTGCATGATTGATTGGCTTGATATGTGATGCCTTGTAGCCTAGGAGGAATTTAATGCTATGTTAGGTTTTGAATCAATATTAGTGAGAATGATTGCTAAGTGTATGCTTTAAAAATTGTATACAATTAGGATCACATAGCCATAGAATGACTGATTTAGCCTTATTTCTTGCTCCTCATCTGGTTGTGGTCCTAGGGTAGAGTCTTTTATTCGACAGTCTATTTGATCTTGTATTATGTATTATTTTCATGCATAAGGCAACCGACAGTGTTAGTGGAAGTTTCTAGCATCGTAGCAACAAGTGAGTTGGGGAATTCCTTTGATTGTTTTGTGGCTTTTAAGTGTTACTGCACAAATGATGCTTGTTTTGTTCTTTGTGGGAATATTGTTGATGTGAGCTAGCTATTAAATGAATATGTTAAAGTTACATGCTATAAAGGTTAAATAATCTCAGAGTGATTTTTTGGCCTTATTGCGCAACTCTCGTCTGAGTCTAATCGTTGTAGGGTTGAGTCTTTTAGTAAAGGGATTATCTAACCTTTGTTGCGTGTAATTGTATTCATGTGATAGTAACTGGCATAAGTGGGAGTTCTTCAGCAGCTAATGGTAGGGTAGGGTGGGAACCTTAAGAAAGCCTAGGAAGTTCTCTAGTGGGAATGGTGTTCTGTTTAGCGGGTTTTGGAAATTCCAGTTCGAGAATATGAATTAGAGGATATGGGATGATTCTTGAGGAAAGTATGGATAGGTGTGGAAGGTAGTATTGGGACCGTAGTACTGAAAGTACAGGATCCGTACTCGATTCGGGAATCATCACGAGGATTCTAAGAATGTCGGTAGAGGATTGATGTGCAGGCTTCTATTTAGTGGGTAAAGTGTGGTGAATAAATGATGATATTCTGGCTATGAAGTGATAGTTTGTTTTTGTTTAATAGGATGTCGACGTCTGATCGGGAAGTAGAGCTCTCCGAGATTGGTGCGGAGAACACAGGATTACATGACTGGATTACCACTGAGGTTTCACATATCTTATTGGAAGAGTTGCCAGGTATCATTGGTCAGATCACTGACAGGCTGATTGTCAAATTCGAGGAGCATACCGCAATCTTATATGTTGCAAGGAAGATTGTTGAGGATACTAGAGAAGGAAGTCTTGATGTGGAGGCACAACAAGGAAAGAGAAGGAGGACACATAGTTCGGAGCAACTGAGTGGAGGTAGAGAGTTTGATACAACTAACCTAAGAACTGGAAGTCAGGGGGGCTTTGATATATATGGAAAGTATGGGGAACTCACGGGTTTTCTTGTCACAAGTTTAGGTGTTTCTGTAACATCCATAAAAATCATGATAAATTTAAACTTTTTAAAACCAACCAATTTCACAAATTGTTTACAATCATAGTTTTCAAAACATGTTCAACATCAGAGTCTCCCAAAGTCATAAGTAAAAAACATGAGGATGTGTACGGTCACGACTTCGCCTTCTCACGATCATCCGAACTACCTGAAACATAACCCAAAACTATAAGACAACACTTAGTGAGGTCCCCCAAAGCACCAACACATAACATACATAATACATACACCATGCATACAGAGCCTTCAGCCTGATTAGAATGCCCACCGGTTTACAATCTATCTGGTACGCTCACATAACCTTCGACATGACTGGTACGCCTCATCGGGCCTTCATCCTATTTGGAAATTTCTTCAGGCCTTTGGACTGATTGGTATGCCTCTCAGGCCTGCAGTCTATCTGGGGCACCATGGGTCTCTTAGCCTTCAGCCTACACTGGTCCGCCTCAGCCCAACCACACATAAACTATGTCGATATATATATATAACAGATAAGCATACATATAACCAGTCAACAGACAAATCAGACCGAACTTACAGATCACTAAGCATAACATCATCCTATATACCAGGATACATATCTAACAGATCACTAAAGCATACTAACATGCGATAAACCAGGATAACAATCCAATAGGCCGACCTTGGTGCCTTCGACCCAAAGTACAATGAGTAAAATGATGGGTTTTAGGTAAAACAAATAAACTAGAAAAACAATTCCTAAGTTCACATGCAACCTACTTTGGATCTATGTTTTAACTATTGAACATATAACTTTGAATTGCAAAACAAGAACCCTAGAGGAGAGAGACTAATTTTGAAAATTACTAACTAGAGTTTAAGAGTTACATACCTTTCAATTGTTATAGCAAACAATTGTTAATCCTCTTGAACTTGATCTTCTTGGAAGCCTAGCACCACAAATGTAATGCCTCTAATGGAGTCGCACCCAAAAGCTAGCAAGAAGGAAACTTGAAGGAGAGAGAGTAGGGTATGCAAAAATCGGCCCTAGGGTTTCACAAGGGAAGGAGAGTGGCCGAATTTAGGACCTGGGAGGCTCCTTATATAGCTGAGGGATCTAGGGTTTAGGGAAAACCCTAATACTCCTTTGCTTGGGGCCTAAGCTAATCCAAAGGCCTTATCCAAGCCCCTTGGACGAAATCCTTAGGGTTTCCCCTATAGATTTCGTCCACCTCCTTCCAAGGAGGGTCTGGAGCCTTCCACTCAACTATTTGATAATTGCAAACTAGTCCCTGCACTTTATAATTAATACAATTAACCCCAAAATTAATTCTAATTAATTTCTGGCTAACTATTAATTAAACCTTATGATTTCTAATTAATATATTAATCTTCTAACATATTAATAAACAATTTATATTAATGTATTAATCTTATAATAAATCAATATCTCTCCTTTCATAATTTCCATGTCCAGTTGCTAGGTTTGAGGGCAACCCAAAAGGACTGTGCTGCTATCAATTCAAGTACATACCAATTATAGTTATGGGCTTACACACCTAATCGAATAGTCTCCCACTTGGATAAGTCTGTAACTATAATTGCTAGTATGCCTTCTAAATTTGACCAGCAAATTGTAGCTTCCAAAAGCTGCTGCTGAACTCTGACCTAGTCAGTTACGTGTCCTTAGATAAGTGATCATATAATCCTTCGTTCTGCAAGATATCCCCAGACATAAGACATGGAATGTAATCAATCTCTTTGTCCAGAATCTATGTTTCCCGATTTCTGATTTGTGATGATGTAGGACTTCTAATTGAACACATCAATTTAGTCCTGGCTGGGCCCAGCACATAAGTCAACACCAAATCATCGAGGGGCCCACAAATATCGCTTTTCCGGTTAGGGAAAAAGGAACGAATAAACGTTGACTCATATATTTGTATCTTTTACTCATCAAATTATACATGACAATACGTTTTATAACACCAAGTTACTGATGCGTTTTCGTATCACCAATGTATAACCGACTTTGTAAATTACAACGCATATATCTTCGTTTCAAGATTATAAAATATTATCGTCTCAGTATTAATCGTGATGAATTCCATGAAGTGATACTCTGAGCGAGGGTTTATCCAATACTCAAATCTCAATTTCTGAGCACTCATGAACATTGCAACAATTCTATTGCCATGTCTATCCTTAGACAATCTGCAATCCAATTCACGACAGTCTTAATACACTACTTACTTTCAAAAGTATGAGCGATTGTGGAGTTTGAATAATCATATTATTCGGGAAGTAAAAACATGCAAAATATGAAACACAATAATAAACAATTGACAAAAGGCAGTAAACAAACTCATAAATAATACTTTATTATTTAATCACCAAAAGTCAATTACATTTACTTTGTAACAAGTTTATGAACTAGACTAATCTAACTACTAAAACTAATATCATCTTTCAGTCCTATGCTCCGAGCATGCTGAATATTCTTAGCCCTACTCAGACCCTTTGTGAGGGGGTCTGCTGGGTTATCTTCAGATGACACCCTCTTTACTACAAGATGGCCTTCTTCTACTCTATTCCTGATGAAATGGTACTTTCTGTCGATATTCCTGGTTTTACCATGATCTCTGGGTTCCTTAGTTAAGGCAACCGCTCCCTCATTAACAGTTCCATAGGCTCCTGGTGATGGGTTTCTAGCAATACATCAGTCATATGGTGTACATGCAAACCCTAATAGCTTTGGATCTAGTTTGTCTAATGAACATGCAATTGATAATCCAAAGCCATAAACCCTAGATCTAATAAACTATAACTGAAATTAGGGTTTAGATCTTACCTTTGATTGTTATATAGCAATAACAATCAATCCTTGGCTTCAGAAAGCTTAGTGCCTCAAGTGCTGCACCTCTAATGGAGTCACAAACACCACTAAGCAACTTGTATGAAGAGGGAGGAGAGAGGAGGCACCAAAAACGGCTGGAAACCCTAAAGGAAGACTTAGCCACGTTTTTGGGTCTCAAGGGTTCTTTAAATAGGTAGGCAATTAGGGTTATCTAACAAGGAAACCCTAATTTGACTGCTTAAGCCCTAAGCAGCCCATGGACCCCTTCTGGAACATGCCTTGGACGATTTCTAATGGGCTTCCCCATAGAATTCGTCCAACCTATTATTCCAAGGTGATCCATAGCCCAATTACGTGATTCTCTTATAATTACACAATAAGTCCCTTAAGTTTAATTAATCTCTTTTAGCCACAAAATTAATTCTTAATTAATTCTTGACAAATATCAATTAAACATTATGATTTCTCCTTTAATATATTATTCTTATAATATATTAATAAATCATAATTAAACCTTTCTCTCCTTAATTCATCCTACATATTGCTATGGTGAAGACAACCCAAAAGGACCATGCTCATAATCGGGTCAAGTACATACCAAAATAGTTATGGACTTAGACACTTATCCAACAGTCTCCCACTTGGATAAGTCTAATAACTATTTTGCATAACTTCAGAACCTGGTCAGCAATCGTAGCTTTCAAAAGCCGCTGTCAACTCTAATCTTATCAGATACGCGTGTCCTTTAGATATATATTGCTCCATTCTCAAGATATCGTATAGACACAAGACATGAATTTCGATCATTCTCTCTATACTGTTTCTCGACTTCTGATTTATGATGACTGACAACAGACTACAATTGAACACATCAACTTAGTCCCGGCTTGGTCAAGCGCTTAGGTGTCATCACTAAATCATCGAGGGGCCCACAGATATCGCTTTTATCCCACTTTGGGTAAAAGGAATGGATAAACTTCGACTCAAATGCTCGCTTGCATTTATTGATCGAATCACACACAATAATAAGTTTTATAACACCAAGTTACTGGTGCGTTTTCTTATTATCAATGCGCAGCCGACCAACAAATAACAACTCACATGTCTCGGTTTCAAGAATATACAATGTTATCGTCTCACAATTACTCATGATAAAAACCATGAAGTGATTCAAGTGAGTGTGGGTTTGATCCAATACTTTAATCTTATTAAAGCACTCATGAACTCTGCAGCAAACTTGTGCTATGTCTAAACACTTAGACAATCTACAGACAGATTCATGATAGTCTTCCTTCATACCTACTTCCAACGTATGACCGACTGTGGAGGTTCGAATAACCCAGTTATTCTGGAAGTCAAAACATGCAAAATGAAACACAACGATAATACTTAATCCTATATGGCCCCAAAACTTTTGAGCGTAAATAAAACACTTTTATTTAAACACTATATTGATTACTCATTATTCATTGCTTATTGTTTCAGAAAATCAACTTATTACTTGAATTACAACAATAATTGTCCCATGCTCCAAGCATGCACACTTTGTTTCCTATGGTCCATGCTTTGTGAAATAGATCAATTGAAAACTTTTCCAATGATGCTCATTTCACAATTCCTAATCCTCATCGTTAGTGTAAGAACACAAGGTTCTTGCCACTACTAGAATACGTTAGATTCTAACATTTTATGCAACGATCCTTTCGCAAAGTCATAGCACAAAAGTCACCAGGACTTGGCTAATGAAATTACAAGGTCTCTATCAGAAATTGTTATAAACAATTCTATAGATGCGATGTCTCTCACTCAAAGTACATTCCTTTGAACATCCTTTTGCATAAAATTTTCTAATCTATACATAGACTCTCAATATCCAACTCCCAATATGGAAACATTTCCATATTTGCCATATGACAACTCATTCTAAATATAATCTTATTTACTCAAAATAATGTCAACATGGTCCATCCAATACTATACTTCCAACTACTCACAAGCAACAAATCCTTGGCGAACCTTAGATCGTCCTTTGATAGTTGTTTAATTATTTTAGTCAAATCCAGTTCTAGTCTCTTTTCCCTCTTAATGCCCTAGGCATTTGGAAAATTTTAGAATGGTCAAATATTATAGCATTTGCAATCGATCCTATACCCTAAGCGTATGGGACACGATGCATAATGTCTTACATAAAGATATGATACTTTATCAATCTTCTGCCATAATATTTTATGTGTCAGGTTCTCACAATTCGAACTATGAAGAGGGATGCCGTAATCATAATCTAAATTTGAGAACACACTATGTATCCTTTGACTAAATTTATTAAAATTTCTCAATCTAAGCTTTAGATTTTGAAACGAAGTATAATATTCTCTCCCTTAATTATAGCAAACCCCTTGCGACTTTGCAAAGTACAAATCTTGTTTTCTATAATTAATATCGCTAACTTGCAATACTTACCATAATAATCATGCTCCCACTATCATGATGATTATTTTCTTACCAGCATAACACTTATGCTCCCACTAGCTTTGACATGTATTCAGAAATCAGCTGAACTTCCAGAGAACAATGCTTATTGAATTCCTTAAGTTCATATTTCTAATACTTGATGCTTTGATAGGCCTTTATCTAAGCTTCTTAAACTCATTCACCTTTGCCTTAGAAAGCTCATATGTGTGTCTAGACAAATTCAGAACTTATGTTACTAAGTCCCAAATGTTCAGACTAATTGTCCAATCTCACAATTCGAACTATGAAGAGGGATGCCGTAATCATAATCGAATTTGAGAATACAATTTTCACAATTGCTATCTTCTTAAAATCTCTCTTAGTGAAAGCATTTCCTCACAATCATTTTCATGAAGGAGGGAAACCTTATGTCACTTAGATCTTATGGTGTATGTGTTCCTATCCATGTGAATTTTCCAAAACGAAGGTTTGCGACAAATCCAAAAACATATGGACTAAACTTTCTCAATCTTGATTTCTTGCCTCATGGTAACATAAGTGCCCACCATGTCTTCCAAGTAGTTTAGCAACTCACCCTTACATATCAATGTACCTTCCATTGATCAAGGTGCTTGCCTTTATGAAAACCCATAGAACTCAGATGCATAATTAACTTAACTGGAATGGCGCATAAAACAAAATTATGTCATCCACGATAGGTTACAAACCTCAAGTCGTGCGCTAGTGATGATCAATTAGGTTTATTCTTGATTTATTCTTGAAACTTTTCAAGACTATTAAGACTCCCACTGACTCCTTGACATATAAGGTTCTCTTGTCAAGAAACATTTATTGATAAACAAATATTCAAGAGTTAGTGTAGCTTCTTATCAAGATTAACACTTCACACAATTGGTCTTAGTTAGTCTTTGACTTATCCAAGACATCACAACTTACCAATTTCAAATGTGCAAGAATATGAAAACTTTTCCAAATTCCACATTTGATGAGTGTCATAAACCTTCTTAAGACTTTTCACTCAAGTCACAATCTTAGAGTATGACTCTAAGACTTGATTTTGGAATGAAGTATGATTGACTTCTTGATTTAACCATTTTTCACAATTCTCGATTCCTCTTCTTAGTCATACAAATGTACTAAGACTCACTTAGAGGATCAATTGAGATATGGTTCTTAATCATTAAGACTTATCATAAAACACAATAAAAGGTACTCTCCCTTCTTCTTAGAATAGAGAAACTTTTATCTTTCTGCCTACTTGATTCTTCTTATTCGTTCTGCTATTCATTGAAACTCTTTCAATCAACTCAGAAATATACTCAGTCTTATAAGTATAACCATATATACTAAACTTTAGTAAATCATGACGAATATCTTTATTACTCTTGTGGTGGACTTGATCGACGCACAACCTAGTGTACTTGATCTCTTAGTCCTTCACTTGACACTTTGTCAAAGAATTAGTCTAATTTTCAAATATGAAGTTTCTCATTCATCACACAATGCATGTTGCATGATTCCAAGTTTCTGTCCAATTGAAACTTGGGTGATGAGAAACTCTCCCTATTTGGTAAATTCTCGACATTTCCACAAATAACACAATTAAGAATCAAATCCATTATTGCTAATAGAAGAAACATTCAAACATAAATTTTTCATACATGCCATTGCAAGGATAAATAAATAAGACAAAAACAAATTTTATTTTATTGCGGAAAAACTTTGTCCTTACAATGCAATTCAACTGAAAGACTATGCTATTACATATTTCTTAGAACTACCCTAACTCTAAAGTAGCAGCTCAAAAATCCGATCTTTGAATCCATGCGATCGAAATCCATTTCTTCGTGATCAGATTCAGTACGCTTCTTCCTTAAGTTTCCTTTCTTTTCTTCGATCCTGCAAAACATCAAAATGTAATCTTATCACATCATGTATTAAGAATCAAAAATAGGAACTTATAGAGTTAGTTAATGGATTTTACCTGAAGTAGAGCCATACGTCTTGACTCTCCCATCTCTTAGATCTCTCAGGTAGCTAGGGCAGCTTCGTCTCCAATGCCCGTTCTCTTGGCAGTAAAAGCAAATGGACTCCTTTGGTACATAGCAAGGGACAATCTCAGCCTTTTCTGGACTTCCAATGTAGCTAGTGTCCAATGAAGTATGGGAGTTTGATCGACCAATCAAGTTTGCTTGACCAGTGCGCCAAATCATCGCTGATTAAGCAGCAATAAGCAAATAGGTCAAATCAATGAGGGTCACGTCGTGAACCATCGCATAGTTTTCTCTTACGAACTCACTATACGAATCAGGAAGTGACTGAAGAACCCAGTCAACAGCCAACATCTCTGAGATATCGACACCCAACATCCTTAACCTATCAATGCGTGACTTCGTCTCTAAGATGTGTGCACACATAGGTTTCCCATCTTCGTGCTTACTTGCCAATAGGGATTGAGTGAGCTTGAACTTTTCAAGCCTTTGAGCTTGTGGGTCAGGGAGAACAATTGGAGGAGGTAGAGGAAGTGAAGCATGACTCTCATTTCCTTGATCGTATCTTTGAACGTCATCTTCATTTGGAAAGCTTGTTCCAACGGATTTGGGAAGACCATTGTAAGATTTAGACATCTACAAAATGGGAGAAAATTCAAGTCAGTTGATAAGAATCCTTGATGTAACACCCAAATGAGACATCAAGGCTAGGATCCAACACAATACTCTACAACCTAGAAGAGGGATGCCGTAATCTAGTTGCAGAATATTTGAAGGTAGGTAAATGACGATTTACCAATTTCCACCATGAAAAACGAAAAAGAAGTTTAAGTTTTAAATGAATTGAAACTCCTAGATCTTTTGAGATTCATTGAACTTTTCAATGGCGTGTTTAATCTTGATTATGCCCTTCAAATTTGCGACTGGGATGCCGAGGATCACAAACAAGGTGTGAATAACCATACGAATCTACGTGGTGCACTCAATGCTACTATCACCTAATCAATGTGCCGGTTAGCCACACACCCTCCATTGATCTATGATAAACATCGAGTCACCCTTCGCCACCAGTGTCAATCCCAAATTAGTGTGCCGGTTAACCACACACGTTCCACTAACGTTTGACAACGGTACGAAGTGTAATTCCATGGATTAGCATACAATTTCACATTTTGCCTAAAGTAACTAGAATTTGGGAATTTGTAAAAGCATGTAGTTACTTTGTACTTCATTATACTTATAATGGAAGGTTTCGTCCTATCCTACCCGTTCGGCTAACGACCCTCCACTAGTCAAGAGTGCGGTGGGTAAGAGTGGATACCCATTCAATTGTCATTTTATAGACAATTTCCTTAAACACCCCTTATAGACCAGCTTCGTGAATGAGGCCTACTAACGGCAAGACTGATTATTTACTAATACATATATAATATTAGACTTTTAATGTCATATATACATAGTATAGGGTGTATTTTAAACTTTTAAAATACTAGGTGGTCTAATTAAATTAATTATACTTTTAATTTAATTAAATGTAAACCAAAACTTTATGGATTTATTAACTCTCTTTTAATTATACACTTTAATTAATTAACAAAATCATAAGGGTGTAATTTGAACTTTTCAAAAACACGAGGGTTTTAGAATTTAACATTTCAAAAAATTAAACTTTTAATCAACTTTTAAATTCCAAAACTTGAGGGCAAGTTTTGAAACTTTTCAAAACATTAGGGTTTAACTATTCAAATTTCAAAAACAAAACTTTTAAGTTCAAATTTAAACTATAAAACCTAAAGGGGAAAATTGAAACTTTTCCACAAGATAATTCAAATCTAAATTACAAATAATCAATCTTTATCTAATAAAACAAAAGATTATCTAAATTTTGACAATTATCTTCTATTTTGGCAAGGATAATCTCGAAATATTGATAAAAATCGGATTTTATTAATAAAAACTGTTTCGGTAATTATCCCACAGCCAAAATAGGTCAAAATCCCGAAATCAGCTCCATCTGACTCTCTGACTCGTCGAGTCAGGCTTGGACTCGTCGAGTTCACTATGGACTCGGCGAGTTCAGCCATGGACTCGGCGAGTTCAGCCCCCAGAAACCAAAAAAATTCGATTTTAAGCTTGAATAATCAAATGTAGCATCAAATACATCAAACAAACAACCCTAGGCTCTGATACCACTGATGGGTTTCTAGCAATACATCAGTCCTATGGTGTACATGCAAACCCTAATAGCTTTGGATCTAGTTTGTCTAATGAACATGCAATTGATAATCCAAAGCCATAAACCCTAGATCTAATAAACTATAACTGAAATTAGGGTTTAGATCTTACCTTTGATTGTTATATAGCAATAACAATCAATCCTTGGCTTCAGAAAGCTTAGTGCCTCAAGTGTTGCACCTCTAATGGAGTCACAAACACCACTAAGCAACTTGGATGAAGAGGGAGGAGAGATGAGGCACCAAAAACGGCTGGAAACCCTAAAGGAAGACTTAGCCACGTTTTTGGATCTCAAGGGTTCTTTAAATAGGTAGGCAATTAGGGTTATCTAACAAGGAAACCCTAATTTGACTGCTTAAGCCCTAAGCAGCCCATTGACCCCTTCTGGAACATGCCTTGGACGATTTCTAATGGGCTTCCCCATAGAATTCGTCCAACCTATTATTCCAAGGTGATCCATAGCCCAATTATGTGATTATCTTATAATTACACAATAAGTCCCTTAAGTTTAATTAATCTCTTTTAGCCACAAAATTAATTCTTAATTAATTCTTGACTAATATCAATTAAACATTATGATTTCTCCTTTAATATATTATTCTTATAATATATTAATAAATCATAATTAAACCTTTCTCTCCTTAATTCATCCTACATATTGCTATGGTGAAGGCAACCCAAAAGGACCATGCTCATAATCGGGTCAAGTACATACCAAAATAGTTATGGACTTAGACACTAATCCAACACCTCGATGGTTGGAACAACTCTGAGATCTCCGATGAAGTTCCTCAACCAAGCTGCTTCTTTCGACGCTTCACTCGCTGCTATGTACTCTGATTCACAAGTAGAATCAACCACCGTATCTTGCTTGGAACTTTTCCAAGTAACCGCTCCTCCATTCAGTAAAAATACCCAGTCAGACTGAGAACGGAAGTTATCTTTATCCGTTTGAAAACTGGCATCACTGTAACCATCTACTCTCAAAGTATCATTGCCACCAAGCACAAGGACCCAGTCCTTTGTCCTTCGCAAATACTTAAGTGTATTCTTAACCGCTATCCAATGAGCTCTACCCGGGTTTCCCTGATAGCGATTGACCATGCTCAACGCAAATGCCACATCAGGGCGAGTACATGTCATAGCGTACATGATCGATCCGACAACGGAAGCATAAGGTACACGACTCATGTCAGCTATTTCCTCATCTGTACTCGGGCATTGAGTCTTACTCAATTTGGTATTGCTTTGGATAGGTAGCTCTCCCTTCTTGGAATTTTCCATACTAAACCTCTTTAGTACCTTATCCAAGTATGTGCTCTGACTAAATCTAATTAGTCTCTTCTTTCTATCTCTCAATATTCTAATCCCAAGAATATAGGCAGCATCTCCAAGGTCTTTCATGGCAAAACACTTTCCAAGCCAAGACTTAACATCTTTCAAGGTTGGAACGTCGTTACCAATGAGTAATATGTCATCGACATATAACACCAGAAAAGTTACTATACTCCCACTATCCTTGATATACACACAAAACTCATCTTCACTTCTAGAGAAACCAAACTCTTTGACTTTCTCATGGAAGCAAAGATTCCAGCTGTGAGATGCTTGTTTCAATCCATAAATGGATTTCTCAAGCTTGCACACTCTATTAGGAAACTTTGCATCAACAAAACCCTCTGGCTGATTCATGTAAACATCCTCAGCCAACTTCCCGTTAAGGAAAGCAATCTTGACATCCATCTGCCAGATTTCATAGTCATGAAAGGCAGCTATGGCGATCAATATCCTAATAGATTTAATCTTAGCTACTGGCGAGAAGGTCTCATCATAGTCAACCCTTGGGGTTTGAGTGAAACCTTTTGCAACCAGTCGAGCTTTGAATGTGTGCACATTTCCATCCATGTCTGTCTTCTTCTTGAAGATCCATTTGCACCCAACTGTCTTACGACCTGGTGCACTATCAACCAAATTCCAAACTTGGTTGTCATACATGGACTTAATCTCGCTATCCATTGCCTCTTTCCACTTGGAAGCCTCTGGGCCTGCCATTGCTTCCTTGTAAGTGACTGGTTCATCAAAATTTACCAGTGTCCTATCACTGATGAATGTGTCACCATCTGAAGTAATATGAAAACCATACAACTCAGGTGGCACACTCACCCTAGTGGATCTTCGAAGAGGTAATGAGTTATCAACTGGTTCAACAGGAACTGTTTCCTCTGGTTGAGTGCTAGTGTCATCTAACGTTCCTTCATTGGCCAACTCTTGAATTTCTTCAAGATCTATGGTGCTCCCACTGTCCTCTTTGAATATGAGCTCTCTTTCTAGAAAGACTCCTCTTCGTGCTACAAAGACCACGTTTTCACTAGGTCTGTAGAACAAATATCCAAAAGACTGCTTTGGGTAACCAATGAAAACACATTTCTCACTTCTAGCTGCTAGCTTGTTGTGAGTCTCTCGTCTTACGAAAGCTTCACAACCCCATAATTTAATATGGGCTAACGAGGGAACTTTCCCCGTCCACATTTCGTGAGGTGTTTTGGCAACCTTCTTTGTAGGGACAAGATTGAGGATGTGGGCGGCTGTCTCTAAGGCATACCCTCAGAAGTGAATAGGAAGCGAAGCACGACTCTCATAGAACGAACCATGTCTAACAAGGTTCGATTACGCCTCTCAGCTACACCATTTAACTGTGGTATCTTAGAAGGAGTTAATTGTGAGACTATCCCACATTCTTTTAGATAGTCGTTGAACTCGATACTAAGATACTCCCCGCCTCTATCGGATCTAAGTACCTTTATCTTCCTGCCCAATTGATTCTCGACCTCATGCTTAAACTCTTTGAACTTTTCAAAGGTTTCTGACTTATGTTTGATTAAGTAGATATAGCCATATCTGCTATAATCATCAGTGAAAGTCACATAGAATCGATTAGCATCCCTTGTAGTTGATCTGAAGGGCCCACACACATCTGTATGTATGAGATCCAACAGACCTTCACCTCTTTCACAAGACCCTGTGAATGGTGATTTCGTCATCTTTCCCAAAAGACAAGATTCATACATATCATCTGATTCTAGGTTAAATGATTCCAACACTCCATCCTTTTGGAGTTGGGCTATGCGTTTCTTGTTAATCTGTCCAAGACGACAATGCCACAAGCATGCCTTGTCTACACTATTAGACAAGTCAATATTAAACACACTATTTCCTAAGCTATCAACACAAGTCACTGTTTCATACACACCATCACAAGGTAAAGCTTCAAAAACGAAAACAACATTCTTATAAACAAAAATTAAACCATTCAAATCATTAAAAGAATATTTAAAACCTTGTCTGAACAATGCATGAAATGAAATAATTTTTCTCGTCATCTCAGACGAATAGCAACAATTCAATAAATCTAATCTAACATCATTACTAAGCAAAAGTTGATAAACTCTGATCTTGGTCACTGGTGAAGACTTCTTGTTTCCCATGATCAAGTTTATCCTTCCTCGCTCTATCTCCTCACTTTCTTTTAGCCCCTGCAAATCAGAACAGATGTGAAAACCACATCCTGTATCAAGGACCCATGAACGAGAAGATAATGAGTTATTAGAAGAAATAGTGTAAATACCTGTTGAAGATGGCTTCACTTTGCCATCTTTGATATCCTGCAGATATTTTGGGCAGCTTTTCTTCCAGTGCCCTTTTTCATTGCAATAAAAGCAATCAGCACCCTTTGGATCAGAAACATGGGGAATGGTAGCATTGGGCTTAGCCTTTGGGCCATTACTAGATGACCCAGCTTGAGCCTTGTTCTTCCAGTTTTGCTTAGGAGGACCTTTCCTCTTTTTCCCCTTTCCCTGTCCAATAGCCAAGACAGGGGAACTTGCAGGAGTGGAGGCTATACTTTTACCCTTCATCCCTGCTTCAGCTGTCTGCAACAAGTTGTGCAATTGGGCCAGTGTCTGCTCAGTGTTGTTCAGATGGTAAGTTAGGATAAACTGACCATAACAATCAGGTAATGAGTTCAAGACCATGTCAATGGCCAATTCCTCATCAAAATGAATGTTGAGCTTGACCAAACGCTCTATGCAGCGTTGCATTCTTTGCACATGAGACACAACCGATTCCCCTTCTTTCATCTTGCAAGCCATGAGTGACTTGACTACTTCAAACTTTTCTTGACGAGCTCGCTTATGGTACTTTTCCATAAGGTCCTTGTTCATCTCAAAGGGCCAGTAGTCCTCATAGTACCTCTGCAGTTCTGGGGACATGGTTGCGACCATGATGCATGCCACTTTGATAGCATCATCATAGTGTTTCTTGTAGGCAGTATATTCTTCAGGAGTAGCTTTAGACTCATCAAGCTCTTTGAGCTCCTTTTCAAGGACATATTCTTTGTCCTCAAATCGAAGTGCCATATTAATGTTACGCATCTAATCGTTATAGTTAGAGCCATCCATAACGACTTTGGAGCAAATGTTGAGCAAAGAGAAGTTGTGGTTGGAGGATGATGAAGCAGAAGTGTTTCCTGGAGTAGACATCTTTAAAGAAAGAAAGTTTTAGTTAGATTTCAAGATACCTCAATATAATAACCCAAAGATATAATATCAAGGTTAGGATCCAACTATGAAGATTCACAACTTAGAAATGGGATGCCGAGATCCAAGTGTAAATTTCATAAAGGTAGGTGAATGACGATTCACCAATTCCACCATTAGACGAAATAAACAAAGTGAAATTCCTAATTCCTTTTGAGATACATTGAAACTATTCAATGGCATGTTTTAATCTCGGATTATGCTCTTCTATTTGTGACTGGGATACCGAGGATCACAAACAAGATGTGAATAACCATGCAAATGTGTTTGGTAACCTCATTGTCTTTATCATTAACTATTGATGTGCCGGTAAACCACACACGCTCCATCAAAATGATAATTATGAGATACCCATTACTACTCTTTATTAGTGCCTATTAGTATGCTGGTAATCCACACACGCTCCACTAACGACCAATAAAGCATAATGTGCAATTTCATGGATTAGCATACTTTTCACATTTTTCCTAAAGTAACTAGAGTTGGGATTTTTTGTAAAATAATGTTCTAGTACTTTATTTAATAACATTATACTTTTAATGAGATGTAGTTGTCCTATCAAACCCGTTCTGCTAACGACCCTCCACTAATCAAGGAAGCGGTGGGTGATATTGGACACCCATTCAACTACCATTTTATAGCCAGTTTCCTTATACCCCCCTTATAGACTAGCTTCGTGAATGAGGCATACTAGAGATTTGACTGACCATATCCTTATACATATATAATATTTAACTTTTAATTATAATATATATATAAGGTGTGTTTTAAACTTTTTAAAACTTTAGGGTTTATATATAAATTTCGAAAACTAAGCTATTAATTTTAAATTTAAAATAAACCAAATAAATAGATTTAATAATTATCTATTAATTAACTTTTAATTAATTAATTAAATATTGTAAGGATTATCTAATTAAATTAAACAATTAATTTAATCATAATCCATATCCCTCTAGATTTCGAAAATAAGGGAATAGGATAATTTCCTTATTTTTCTCAATTATCCAATAAGACAACTATTATCCAAAACAAAGAAACCCTAAAAAGACTAGCATATTTCGAAATTCAAGGGAGGAGGCTAGGGTTTCCAAAACCCTAACCCTAATTTCGATTAGGGTTCATGGAGGCTAGGGTTTTTCGAAAACCCTTTGAACCAAAACCCTAAAAATCGAAAATTTTGGCCTTTAGGGTTTAATAGCTATAAACCCTAATTTGGAATTCAACTATTATAGCAATTCAATTTAAAACAAACATGGCTCTGATACCACTGATGGGTTTTAGGTAAAACAAATAAACTAGAAAAACAATTCCTAAGTTCACATGCAACCTACTTTGGATCTATGTTTTAACTATTGAACATATAACTTTGAATTGCAAAACAAGAACCCTAGAGGAGAGAGACTATTTTTGAAAATTACTAACTAGAGTTTAAGAGTTACATACCTTTCAATTGTTATAGCAAACAATTGTTAATCCTCTTGAACTTGATCTTCTTGGAAGCCTAGCACCACAAATGTAATGCCTCTAATGGAGTCACACCCAAAAGCTAGAAAGAAGGAAACTTGAAGGAGAGAGAGTAGGGTATGCAAAAATCGGCCCTAGGGTTTCACAAGGGATGGAGAGTGGCCGAATTTAGGAGCTGGGAAGCTCCTTATATAGCTGAGGGATCTAGGGTTTAGGGAAAACCCTAATACTCCTTTGCTTGGGGCCTAAGCTAATCCAAAGGCCTTATCCAAGCCCCTTGGACGAAATCCTTAGGGTTTCCCCTATAGATTTCGTCCACCTCCTTCCAAGGAGGTTCTGGAGCCTTCCACTCAACTATTTGATAATTGCAAACTAGTCCCTGCACTTTATAATTAATACAATTAACCCCAAAATTAATTCTAATTAATTTCTGGCTAACTATTAATTAAACCTTATGATTTCTAATTAATATATTAATCTTTTAACATATTAATAAATCATTTATATTAATTTATTAATCTTATAATAAATCAATATCTCTCCTTTCATAATTTCCTTGTCCAGTTGCTTGGGTTGAGGGCAACCCAAAATGACTGTGCTGCTATCAATTCAAGTACATACCAATTATAGTTATGGGCTTAAACACCTAATCCAACATAAAACTCACCTCGCAAATTGAACATAAGCTGATGAGGTCTCGTCTCCAAATCTCAGCTCTCTAACCGACACCTATTCCCACCAAATGACCGATTTCCATCAAAATCCCAAAATACCCTCAAAGTCAAACTTGGTCAAATCAACTAGGTCAACCGAGTCAACCCAACCAAGTCAACTCGAACGAGTCAAATCAGGGTGCGTACACGGGGCGTGCTCCGGAGGTACGCTAGGCGTACACAAAGCCTCGCAGTTTGACCACCATCGGGGTGGTTGACCTCGTACGCAGGGCGTACTCCGAGTATGCGGGGCATACCCTCGCAAGTCTAAAAAATCCATTAAAAGCTTAATGGCTTAAACACTTACATCCAAACTTCAGATCCATGGCTAAAATACTCTTAGGAGTCATAAAGTCTCCAAATTTATGACCTAGCATGTCCAATAAGTGCTTAACACAAGGTCTTATTCCATTACAAGATGCACGAAGCAAAACTAACCATTTGGAACCCATTTTTATGACTTAAGACCCCTCCTAGGGTCTAAAAGGACAACTCAAAGGTCAATAACATGCCATATTCAAGATTTAACATTTTGGGACCAAAAAGCTCCGTAAAGACAACCAAAACTAGATCTATGAGATAGAGGGATCAAGTTGCAAGCTTTTTACCTTAGAATGGTTGCAAATGAAGTAGAAATCCAAGATCCAAGTGTTCCACTCCTTTAAGATGAGTTTGGCTTCCTTCCTTCTTCTTCTAAGGCACCAAAAACACACTTCTAAGCTTGAAAAGGCTCCTCAAGGTGGTTCTAGGGTTACAAACACGTATGAGAGGGATGGAGGCAGATAAAGTGGGTGAAATGGGGCCATAAAAGTGCTTAAATAGCAGACACACCCTAAAAATTAGGGTTTCCTTAATTGGAAAGTACACCCAGCGTACACTGATGTACGCCCAACATACTAGGGCGCGTCCTTGTACTCTCAGCGTACACCACGTACGCATGGCGTACTCTGAAGGCCAAAAATACAACAATGCCATTAGAGCTCCTTTGAACACTTTCTTGAACTTAGGGACCAAAATGCAACATGATAAAATTATAGGGTTGAAATTTGAAGTGCCTTATCATCAGGATGTTACAGTTTCAAGTGTGGAAAAAGAGGGCATGTGCACCAAGATTGTAAGAAGGATCATATATGTTTTCATTGTCACCAACCGGGTAATTTCAAATCCGATTGTCCTGCATTGGTGACGGAGGGAGTGCAGACCCCAACACCCATCGTCTTGTAGGAGGTCAAGGTCGAACCTCAAAAGATCACTGGTATGTATTTTGATCCCCATTCCTGTAAAGATACTTCCATCTAGAATAAGTATGTTCTTGTCCAGTGTTGTGGCAGCAGATCAAAAATCCCTTTTGCATGGTGAGATTTTTATAAGTATGTTGGGATCTCTATAAATTTTATCAGATTAGGGTGCAGTCCTCAGGGTGCCTCATAAATAATGGTGAGTAGATCGCACTTGCTAGGATCGAAGCTATGACGCTGGAAAGTTTCTGATGTCCCTAACTAAGGTTTGGGGTTCCTTTATGATTGCTTAGGTCATTGTTCACAAATTGTAAAATGCCATTTTTCATACTAAGCACCATGGTTAGAGGGTATTTGGATGAGCTGGGTTAGACTTCGGCGTAGGCAACGTCGGCCAATGGTAAAGTAAGTTCTAAGTGAGGAAAAATCGAGTGATTTTCTTGAAAGAATTAACTATGGGATTGATTTTGATGGATCGATGAAGTTGTAGTGTAAGTTTGCTGTACTTTTGTTATTCAAGAGTAAAATATCCTTCATGGTTATAGGGTGTAAGGGATTGGTCAAAACGTGGGTGCAGGGCAAGATGTTGCAAGGTTCATGTTTTCAGTTATGTGCATTTGGGTCCTCACATCATAATTCTTCAGGCTAAGAACTTATGGTAGCTGATTTTCCCCTCTAGGATAATAAAGTGAGAGTTCAAGGGTGCTTGTGTCGCTCGGGTTGGAAATCAATTGATGATTGATTAGCTTTTTGATTCGACCGCCACCATTAGTGAGGTAAGAATAATGATGACCTATCACTTGTAGGGTGAGTGATGCATTGTTTGCACGGGGTTGTTCAGCCGCTGGAAATTGCTAAAGGAATTCAAAATGTATCTATTGGCGAGGTTCTGATTGAACCAGTTTTTTAGCAAGTGGGCTGTTGGATCAATGATCCATTCGTTCCGGTCAAAGGTTTATAGCTACATGTCATCGATGAGGTGGTTTAAAGATTTGAGATCGTATCATGGGAAGGTGCATATAGTTTACCCCCTCTATGTAGATAGGTAGCTTTATCTCGTCGACCGTATGCTTTGCTTCACCACTGAATCTGATTAGTACTAAGGATCTTTTGATTATTTTGCTTTCAAGGATTTTCATTATTTCCAAGGCATCGAGGAGTATAATTTTGACTGAGGAACCTCCGTCGACAAGAATCCTTCTGACAAAATGGTTAGCAATGTAAAGGTTCCTAAGTCAACAAGGATCCTTTTGACAAAATGGTTGGCAATGTAAAGAGTGATCACCAGTCCATTGAGGTGGGGATCCTAGACGTCTGTTCTATCTGTTTCGATGAAGTTAATCTCCTTGTCACTCGTGATCGATGTATTCTTCTAAGGCCTTTCTTCTTTATCTGTTTTTGACACTTTGACATGTCTTTTTTCTACGAATAAGAGGTACCACAAATGTCAGATCCTCCGGAGATTACACTGATTACCTTAGCGTCTGCAAGAGGGGATCCTAGTTTTTCTAGGGTCTTATGAGAATCCTGGTCATTTTCTTTGGATCTTTCTTTTCTTCTTCCGAGGATCTCCGTGAGGTATCCCATGCAAAGTAGGTTACTAATCTCTTTTCGTAGGGCTATGCAATCTTCTATAATGTAACCAAAGTCCTCGTGGTATGCACACCATTTGGAGTTATCTTTCCAGGTGGTTGTTAGGCGTGTCAAACCCAACAAATAAAGGGGTACAATTGACTCCAAAAACACTGTTACTTTGCACTAAAAACGTAATACAAGGTAAGCAGGGTCGATCCACAGAGACACGGGACAAATGCTTATACCTTTTTGCGCAAGGTACAATATGATCACAAAAGAGGGGGATTTAAATGCAATGATTCAAATAAGAGCTAATTTAATGAGTAAGCAATTGATTAAGTGAAATAAGTTCAAGATTTGTAAGTACTCCAACTCTATGCAAGACAAATTAGCAATGTGATTCCATGGATGACAAGATATTTGTTTAATTCTATCTAAGTTGGTACTTGAAAGTGTTAACAAGCTCTAACACTTCCCATTCACCACAATAATTAACCAAAACAAGCTCTTTGATTAATCCTAACCTTACTAACCTAATCTAAACAAGCTCTTAGAATTAGATTGAAAGGTTGCTTTAAACTTTATGTGAATGTTCCCAACAACACTCAATACTCCTCACAAGCTCGGGAGTGTAAAAGTGTGTGAAAAGATTTACACTAAATTCATTCAATAGAAATCAAATTAGTGCTTGTTACCTAGTCCAATTTACAAAACAATTACGGATTTTGCAATTAGATAACTTGAATGATCTAACCCTAATTCAAATGGCCAGTAAGAATCACAATTAGAATCAAACATTCGATTGAGACAAAATCAAATTCACTAGATAGAGAATTGAAAGCAAACATCAAGGCATATGATTGAAATCACAACTAAGAAGTCAATACATGAAGTTGGAGAAACTAGGGTTCTAGCCAATCATGGCTAGAACAAGATCACAAATCTAGAAAATGAAATTAAAGTTCTTACAAAATGAAATCAAATGTTCCCAAGTGTTAATCAACTTCAAAATCCTCAAGAAAATCGCTTTCTCTGCTCCAAAAGTTGACCCCCTCTTAAAAAAATTGGTTCCCCCCTTTAAGAATGGTGAAAAACTGTTTTAAAACCCGCATTTACGTTTACACGGCCCGCGTAAATTAACACTGTCGTTTACGCGCCCGCGTAAACGCAAAAATACACTGCGCAGAAATCTACGTTTACACGGGCGTGTAAACGCAAGGCTTCCATTTACACGGCCGTGTAAACGTCTGTAAAGCCAAAATCTTCGTTTCTTTGATATCTTGCTCCTCTGTGCTCCGCAAGTCCCGAAATTTTGTCTGCAACTCTTATTTACCTCCTCCGACAATATCCTACCTCAAAAAGTCCCTAAAATATCACAAAAATGTGTGAATGAAATTGCCTCATGAAAAATCCCGAAAACATGCAAAATGCATGAGTTTGAACCTAAATGCAATGCAATTTTATGGAGAAAAACTACAAAATGGATGCATGAAATGCACCTAACAGTGGTGGACTTTTCCCCCTTTATTGGCCATCTCGCTTTGTCTTCAAGATCCTGCATAGCAAATATCAAACCTGAAACATCCATAGAAAAACAGTAGTCAGTGATCTTAGGAAATTCTTCTTCCTTTCCTTCATCTTCAAGGGCGTTAACCCTATGATGATCGAGTTTGGAATAAGGTTTAGATTTACAGGATCTCTGGGCCGAGGATTCGGCCTTCCTATTAGGGTTATCATAAAATCTTGGTGGTTTTCTTCTCTTTTGGATCTCCTTGTCTTCTTCGATCCTTATGAACCTTAGTGCCCTTCTCCTTACTTCATCCATTTTTTTGCATGGAGTCATTACAAATTCTTCATAGAAAAGAGAGTCTTTCTTCAAGCCCATTTTGAAGGCTTCTACGACAATTGCCATATCGATGTTTGGGATACTCAGAGCTTCCCTGCCAAACATGTTCACAAAATTGTTGGGTACAAAGTTATCTATGTATGACTTTGTAAATGATTTGACTTTTGTAGACCCACTTGCATGTTGTAAAGTAGCCTTGTGACATGAGAGATAGAGAGAGAGAGAGAGACATGTAAACACCTCTATATAAGGTGGATACATACCACTTATAGAGGTGTGCTTGAGAGATGTAACATTGAGAGTGTTAGTGTGTGTTAATTTTGTAGATTTAGATCTAGATCCTTTTTTGTAACACCTTTCATAATCGAATGCATCTCTTAAACACCCAAATCACCGTGTTCTTTAATTCCGCATGCCAAATCAATGCTCATAATTGAAATTAATTGGTATCAGAGCGGGTGTTCGAACATTGAAGTCATTTTTGAAGAAACGATTCAAGATTTGGCAACAATCATCACAATTGAAACGTTTATGGTGAGTCTCTTTATGATCTCTCTAAATCTCTTTGATTCATGCTTACGTTCTTGAATTTTTTGATCATTTTGACTCATTGGATCAATTTTTTTAAAAACCCACTTGTTATGATCCAATTATTTTTTCATTGATCAAGTCCCGATCCAATCCTATTTGTTGTTCAATATGATTCTCAATTGCAATTATTTGTTTAAATTAAGAATTTGGCCCAAAAATCATGTTATGAATCCATTAGTATACTTTGTTTTCTCGAGTCCATTTTTGATATTCGAAACTGTTTATGAAAGTTTTAAGCCCAACAATTCGTTAGTTCTTGATCCAATATCTTAAAACAAAAAGCTCGTTCATCAAAATCAGATATACGATTCGATGATTCACTGTTTTTTGTCTTGTGCATATACGAGTTGTACATTTTGACATTCCAAGCGATTTATCTGTTGCTTCATCGTTCTTGAGTTCCGATTTCATTTTACCGATTTTGAATAATCGATTAGTGTTTGTTTTGATTGTTAAAATAGCCTTCTGAATCGATTTTGTATTGTGTGTTCAATCTTAAAATCGATTTTGTTCAAATCTTAGTCTAGAAGTCGACAATTAAGTTTTTGATTTTGATAAAATTGGTCAAGCACTTTGAAATTTTTGTGAAAAATAGTTGGTTTATCATGTTTTTTGATCTGGAATTGGGCATTAGAATCATCAATTTGGTGTTTTTTGATCTTTGACTTTGAAAAGGTCAAAGACGATTTTCAATAGGTTATTCTGTGAATTGATGGTTCAAATCGATAGATACAAGTTGTTTTGAGGCTATAGGTGTCGAAATCGAGTTTAATTTGGGTTTAATTTTGGAATTGATTGGGAGTGTGTTCTTGATGACGAACACTATGAGGAACTCGAGTTTGTTCTTGTTTTCATCTTGAACGAAATTTGAAAATCGAATGGTTTGAAGTTGAATTCGTTTTGTAAAAAGGAATGATTCAATGGATAAAGTAATCGATATTGTGTGATTACTTCTTTTGGTTCGATGACTATACTCCTAATGTGATGTCGATTGCTACACACTGAGAACGAAGGTTTGGTATCAAGAATGAAGTATAATGACTTTGAATTGATTTCGGAAATAGATGGACTATTTAAATGTCGATGTTAACTGGGATAATTTGGATTCAAAGAACGAAGGATTGGGTTGGTGTTAGTTTTTGATGTCGATTGATTGGGAACATACTCGCCGGGAGAGGTCGACAATCGAAGGAAACTGCTTGATTTCGAAATTAGGATGATGATTTCGAAGGAAGGGACGGGTCAAGATTCGAATGGTAGTTGATGTCGATGACTTGGTTTAATAAGTTTCGAAAGCTGTGACATCGAGGTTGAGTAACTGATTTCGAAGGATTGTTGGTCAATTTCGAAAGCTTGATAACGAGTTGGGAAGGATTGATAAAGTGAGACAGGAAGTTTTCGTTACCTGGGTAACGAATTGAAGAAGAAAACAAATTTTTGAAATTGGTCCCTAATGTTTCGAAGATATGGCAAAATTGGTCCAGTTTCGAATTTTGAGCAAACATTGAAATCACTAAGTTTCGAATTGGGTCCCTGAAGTTTCGAAGATATGGCAAAATTGATCCAATTTTGAAATTGTGAAAAAAATAATGAAGAATGAAGAAGTTTCGTTTCGAATCCCGAAAGTTTGTGCGAAATGACAGAATTTACCCAACTTCGAAATTGGGCTGAAAATTCTAAGAAATGGGATAATTTTCGAAACAGGCCCCTGCAGTTAATGCGAATTGACGCTTTCTACCCAGTTTCAAAAATGGAGGAGTGTTTCGCATTTTTGGCTGTTTTGGGCGCACCGGGTCACTGCAGAATTTTGAAATTGACAATTTCTACCCAAATTTGAGAAATTTTGTCAAAGGCGATCTGTGAACGAATTTGAAAATTGAAGATTTTCCGGATTGAAGCAAAATGTTTATGCCATATGTTAAGGGAGATTTTTGGACAGAAAAATTCCGAATTGAGCGCTTTCTCATTCCTATTTGGCTTCATAATCATTTTTCAATTATAAAAAGGGGGAGAGATTTAGATATGGAAATTCGAAAGTTGATTTTTTCATATTACGTGAAATTGAAGACCGAAGTGACCTCGAGTATTTGAAGTTCATGAAATGATTCGATTGGAGATTCGAAAGTGATTTCAGTTCATGATGGGTTTGCACTTATTGAAGATTTTGGGGGTGTGCTTTTATGCTCAGATTTGGGTAATTTTTTGGAGATTGAGAAACTCCTAATTACCTTTTGATGATCGGTTTTTATGGTCTCACATTCTAGGACCCATATTGAAAAGTCATTGAAGAATTGAAGATTTGAAGTTCATCTCTACATGTGTCACACTTGAGGCTCGGTTCGTGAAGTTGCTTGATTTTGGAAGATTTGAAGTGGGTCATGCATTCCTAACTTTGAGGGGGGGAATGTTGGGTACAAAGTTATCCATGTATGACTTTGTAAATGGTTTGACTTTTATAAACCCACTTGCATGTGGTAAAGTAGCCTTGTGACATGAGAGAGAGATAGATAGATAGATAGATAGATAGATAGATAGAGAGAGAGAGAGAGAGAGATGTAAACACCTCTATATAAGGTGGGTTCATACCACTTATAGAGGTGTGCTTGAGAGATGTAACATTGAGAGTGTTAATGTGTGTTAATTATGTAGATTTAGATCTAGATCCTTTTTGTAACACCTTTCATAATCAAATGCATCTCTTAAACACCCAAATCATTGTGTTCTTTGTGTGTTCTTTAATTCTGCATGCCAAATCAATGCTCATAATTCACATCAAAAATCCCTGGGGGATTCCTTAGGATCCTGAACCACCTAGGAAAGATCACTATTGATCTTCTTGAATGTTCTGCTACAAGAAAATTGGTTGTTAAAAATGTTAACTAAATGTGCAAACGAAGTAATAGAGTAGGGAGGAACATTTAATAGCCATTTCAAGGTTGATCCTGTGAGGGTTGAACCAAAACACTTGCATGGGAAAGCTTCCTTCAAATGTGTGGGAGTGGGGATGATCTCCATTCTTTCCATGTATTATACCACATGTTTTTCAGGATTCGTAGTCCCATCATAAGGCTTCATGTTGGGAGTTTGGAAGCGCTTTGGGACTTCGGTGTCGGCAACCGCAGGAGTGAATCTTGTGATCTTGTGGCTTGTTGGGAAGCTTCTGGTATAGGCTGGACTACTCTGTGTATGCTTGAGATCATCTGTCTTAGCATTTGAAGTTCTTTGGCCATGATCGGGCTCATTCCTGCATCAACATTCATAGAGTTAGTAGTAAAAGTGTTATTATTCACGAAATTACCAGGATCCTTGTTATTGGGAGTAACGAAGGTTTCTCCGGGATCCTAGATTGTATGAGCTTGCTCTTTTGGAGTTGCACCCCAATCGAGAGCAGAGGCCGATGTTGAGGATCCTATCATGTGGCAGTTTCTTAAGGCCATTTCATAAAAGTGCATTGCAAATAGGCTTAAACTCATTAATTCTCCATGTTGAAATGTTTCAACACCTTGTCCAAGTAGGTACTTTGACTAATTCATATTAGTCTTTTAATCCTATTTCTCAATATCCTTATCCCCAGAATGTAAGCAGCTTCTCCGAGGTCCTTCATAGCGAAACACTTCCCAATCCAGGACTTAACCTCCTGCAAGGTTGGAACGTCGTTTCCTATGAGAAGTATGTCATCTACATACAACACCAGAAAGCTAACTATACTCCCACTAGCATTAACATATACGCATGACTCATCCTCGCTTCTTGAGAAACCAAACTCTTTGACCTTCTCATCGAAACAAAGATTTCATCTGTGAGACGCTTGCTTCAATCCATAAATGGATTTCTCAAGCTTACACCCTCTATTAGGGTACTTCTCATTTACAAAACCCTCTGTCTGACTCATGTAAACATCCTCAACCAACTTCCCATCGAGGAAAGCGGTTTAACATCCATCTGCCATATGTCATAATCATGAAACGCAACTATGGATAGCATAACCCTTATAGACTTAATCTTCGCTACTGGTGAGAAGGTCTCGTCATAGTCAACTTCAGGAGTTTGAGTAAAGCCCTTTGCAACCAATCGCGCCTTATATGTGTGTACTTTCCCATCCATGTCGGTCTTTTTCTTCAAGATCCATTTGCACCCTACCATCTTACGACCTTGTACATGTTGGGTTTTGAGCATTCTAACACTCCTATGGTGTATATACAACCCTATAAACCTTGGATCTATGTTTTCTCTATTATACATGCAAATATTAACTATTCCAAGGTTTCATCCTAACTAGCATATTATGAAGCACCTATACTACAAAGTTCTAGTTAGATGACATACCTTTTGATGTAGCTTGATGTCTTCAAGCTTTAAGAGCTTAGCCCCAATAGTGTGGAAGCCTCAAATGGAATCACAAATCACCAAAACACCTTGGAAGAACTTGAGAGAATATGTATGCACACTAAAATCGGCCCACTCTTATTTTCACACACTTGTGCCAATTTTGTGAGCCAAGGACCCCTTTATATATTATGGAGGATTAGGGTTACATCCATGTAAACCCTAATACCCATGACCTTTCATTTACATAGGATCCATGGGTTAAAAGCTCCATGGACCATCCATGAAAGCTTAGCCCAACCTAAATGAACTTGGCCCATTCCATATATATAAGAGTCCATATTTAATTAGTTCTTTTTGATCACTTAATTAATTCTAAATTAATTCCTGATCAATACTAATTAAATAATATGATTCCATATTAATATATTAGAACTTATAATATATTAATATAAATCATAAATATACTATTCTCAAAAGACTATCCATATAAATTGTGTCGGTGAAGTGCAACCCAAATGGACCATGCCGGGTCGGGTCAAGTACATACCAAATATAGTTATGGACTTAGACATTAATCCAACAGTACTTTGTCAACCAAGTTCCAAACTTGATTGTCATACATGGACTGAATCTCGCTGTCCATCGCCTCTTTCCACTTTGTAGACTCTTGGCCTGCCATGGCTTCCTTGTAGTTATTAGGTTCATCCAAATTTATCAATGTACTATCACTGATAAACGTATCACCTTCAGTTGTTATATGATAACCATATAGCACAGGTGGAACGCTAAATCTACTGGAACATGTTAGAGGTAAGGATTCGTCAACTGGTTCAACAGGAGTTTCCTCATCACATGATTCTTGAATATCTTCAAGATCAATTTGCCTCCCACTGTCCTCTTGGCTTATGATCTCTCTCTCTCGCGAAAGACTCCTCTCCTTGCAACGAAGACAACATTGTCACTTGGTCTGTAGAAGAGATATCCAAACGACTTTTGTGGGTAGCCGATGAAAATACATCGCTCGCTACAAGGTTCGATCTTTTAGTGAGTCTCTGGTCTTACGAAAGCCTCGCAACCCCAAACCTTGATATGTTCTAACGAGGGAACCTTCCTTGTCCACATCTCGTGAGGTGTTTTGGTAACCTTCTTAGTTGGGACTAAATTAAGGATATGGGTGGCAGTCTCTAAGGCATACCCCCAGAATGCGATAGGTAACGAAGCTCGACTCATCATGGAACGAAGCATGTCCAACAAGGTTTGATTGCGCCTCTCAGCTACACCATTCAGCTGCAGTGTCTTAGGCGGCGTCAATTGTGAAACAATTCCACATTCCTTAAGATAGTCGTGGAACTCGATACTAAGATACTCACCACCTCGATCGGATCGGAGCATCTTTATCTTCATGCCCAATTGATTCTCCACTTCTTGCTTAAACTCTTTGAACTTTTCAAAAGTTTATGACTTATGCTTGATGAAGTAGATATACCCATATCTTCTATAATCATCGGTAAAAGTCACATAGAAGCGGTTTGCATCCCTTGTGGTGGATCTAAAGGGCCCACGCACATTGGTGTGTATGAGATCCAATAAACCCTCACCCCTATCACAAGTTCCAGTGAAGGGTGACCTACTCATCTTTCCAAGTAAAAAAGATTCGCACACGTCATCGGACCTGAGGTCAATGATTCCAACACTCCATCTTTGTGGAGTTGGGCTATGCGCTTCTTGTTAACATGTCCAAGACGAAAATGCCATAAGCATGCCTTGTCCAAACCATTGGACGAATCAATATTCAATACATTATTTCCTAGGTTGTCTACAACCATCATAGTTTCATATATACCATTACAAGGAAATGCTTCAAAATAAAACTTATCATTATAGAAAGCATTTATAGAACCAATTTCATTATTAAACGAAAATCTAAAACCTTGTTTATACAAACCATGAAAAGAAATAATGTTTCTCGCCAAATCCGACGTGTAGCAACAATTATTCAACTCTAAACCTAACCCACTACTAAGCATTAAAGAATAAACTCCAATCTTGGTGACAGGCGACGCTTTCCTATTCCCCATGATCAAGTTCATCTTCCCATGCTCCACATCCCTACTTCTTCTTAGACCCTGCAAATCAGAACAAATGTGAAAACTGTTGGATTAGGTGTCTAAGCCCATAACTATAATTGGTATGTACTTGACCCGAGAGTAGCATGGTCCATTTGGGTTGCATATCACAAGGACAATTTGATAGGATGGACTTTTGAGAAGATGTTATTTATGATTTATTAATATATTATAAGTTCTAATATATTAATATGAAATCATATTATTTAATTAGTATTGATCAAGAATTAATTTGGAATTAATCTTGTGATCAAAAGAGACTAATTAAGTATATGGGGATTGATTTGGTAAATCATTCATTCTTATGGTGTGGGTCAATGATCCATGATTCCTTAGGTTGGGCTAAATGTGACATCCCCATTTTCACGGCCAGAAAAGACCGATTTTGTTTATGCTTTATAAAAATCAGAGTACCTCTTTTAATAAAAATGTTGCGGAATTTGTTCCCAGTAAAACATGATAAATAAGTTATCAAAGCATTTCCGAAGAAAAGTATTTTTATTCATTTTAAAACATTTGGGATGTCATCGTCAATACAGAAACATAAGCATAAACAGAACTTACATTCATTATCACTAGTGATTTATATCTCCTTAATCTCTCAGTGTAATGTGACTTCATATCAACACCTGTGATATAAATAAACTGAGTGGGTCAGGTTGGGAAACCTGGTGAGTACATAGGGTTTTCAACCCACAATAAATAAGTTTATTAACTTTATCAAACCAAACAAACTCGATTACCCGTTCCCGTTATCCTCACTTTACGTCCCTAAAACATCTAACACAAGGGACCTAGTCTAAGGACTTTCATCGGGGTGACAACACATGCTTCGGGGGTTCCTCAGCAATTCATGTCAAATAAGGCAACCATGCGGGGGATGGAGTACTGCTGGTGAGCACACAATTCAAATAAACACCTATAGGTTGCGAGCCTGCTAGCGTTCCACTGGACTCTCTTGAATAGTCCGTGGTCGTCATCTATACTCCGCTAGATGACTGGATCATCAATAACATCTATATCGAGGCCTCTCATTATTTTATTTTGTCACACAACAACTATTACATCTACCCATGTTTTACCCAACACATTTTGTAGATATAAAATACATATACAGTTTAAATCATTTAAAACATGTATAAAATCGTTCATCCAGCATAGATAGCAAGTATACATATAATATGCACACGTAGCACGTAATTTATATAAAATACTTCATATCTATGTGTAAGATGAAAGTGACTATGCACTCACTTGAAAAGGCGGTGATTCTGAACTCAGACAGCGCTTCGCTTCTTAAAAATAATTTCCTTCGACGAAACCTAGTATTATTACCACTAGAGTTTAGTATATTATTCGTCAAGACTAATTAATAGTCTAGCTATTATTACTATTATATAAGCGTTAAAAAAATACTTATATAACTCATAATAATAGCCCAAGTACTTATTATAAGTTCCTAATAACGTTACTATAATTAAATAAAAGCTATATTAAAAATAGCGTAGGCGTAGCTCACTTACAGCGGGTTTTATAGAAAACCAGGCTTTGCTTGGAGCAGCGTTCCCGAGCCGAAAAGCTCTTCTTCTCGGAGCCGTCGAGCACTCCGGGGCTTCCGCCTCGTGCTAGGGAGGTTCCCTAGGCTTTTCGGGGGGTTTCGGGGCTAGAGAGAGGTTCTAGAGAGAGAGTAAAGAGAAGAAAGAATGGGAAAGGTGTGAATAAAATGAGGGTGGAAGAGGTTCTATTTATAGGGTGAAAAATGGCTGAACTTGGTGCCACATGTCACCATCTAGTGGCAAGACTTGGGGAGAAAGCAATGGCCAAGATTGTGCCACATCACCCATTTTCGCACAACACACTTCCGACTTCTAAAATCTGTAACTTTCACATACGAGCTCCGTTTTTGACGTTCTTTATATCCACGCGTAGGTAAAAATAAGATCTACAACTTTCATTTTGACTCCGTCGGCTAATTCTCGACCGATCTTAAATTTAACAGCACGAGGAGATTATACTGTTAAATGTCCGCATAAAATTCATAACTTCTACATACGGACTCTGTTTTCGTCTGTCTTTTTACCGTTGAGTTCCTATTAATGAGATCTTCAATTCTCATTTAGGTCGCGTAGGCCAAAAACCGCTTGAACTAAAATTCGAGTTTCGGGCCGTGCACTGCTATGCCAAATCTTAGAAAATTCATAACTTCCTCATACGAAGTCAAATTTGGGCGTTCGTTTTTTGTATGTTCTCGGTTTAATGTATACTACAACTTTTGTTTATATTTATAAGGCTAAAAATTCCTCCATCGTAAATTCACTATTTACGTCTCCCGGTGTCGTGCCGGTTTTGCCGTAAAACTTCGACGGACCATAACTTCTTCGTTATAACTCGGATTTCAATGTTATTTATATGTACGGAACCCTTGAAACGTATTCTACAAATTGGTTAAGATTATTTATTCTAAATAATCTTTTGTCAAAAAGTCATTTTCGACCCCTATTATCTCTAAATTGACTAGCCCGGATCTACGGGCGTTACACTAAACCCATGTGAAAACCCATGGATGATCCATGGAGGTTTAAACCCATGGAGCCTAAGGAATATGGAAGGTCATTCCCATTAGGGTTTACATGGTGTTACCCTAATCTTGCCACACTATATAAGAAGCCCCTTAGCATCTAAAATTGGCTACTAGATACACTAGTGTTCTTGGAGAGCATGGAGCTGATTTTGGTGAAAGTATATTATCTCAAAGTCACCCTTTGTCCAAAGGTGTGTTGTGATTCCATTTGAGGCATTCACACTATTGGTGCAAAATTCTTAAAGGCCAAAACTACAAGCTACAACAAAGAGGTAACTCTATGACTCAATTCTATGTTGTTTATATTAATTATATGCTAGTTGTAGGCTTAAAGCTTTGGAAACAATATTTCATGTATAATTAGAGAAAACATAGATCCAAAGCTTTTAGGGTTGTATGTGCACCATAGGATGTTGTAGTATACTAAAACCCAACAAAAACCACATCATGTATCAAGGACCCAAGAACTAGCATGCGATGAGTTGTGAGATTGAATAGTGTAAATACCTACGAAGGTGGGCTATATCTTCCTATCCTTGATGTCCTACAAGTACTTAGGGCAGCTTCGTTTCCAATGCCCTTTATCGTGACAGTAGAAGCACTCTGCATCCTTTGGATTAGAAGAAGGAGCAGCAGAACCACCTTTGGTCCCACTAGAAGAGGATCCATCATGAGACTTTCCCTTGTGGCTCTTAGAAGGAGCCTTCCTCTTCTTTCCTTTCCCTTTTCCAATTGCCAAGACAGGGGCAGCAGTAGTAGGAGTGGGTGCAACAGATTTGCCTATTAAACTACTTTTAGCAGTTCTTAGTAGGCCTTGAAGCTTACTTAGAGTGACTTCCTCCTTGTTCATATGATAAGTCATTCTGAACTGATCATAACAAGGAGGCAAGGAGTGTAGGATAATATCAATATCCAACTCTTCATCAAATTTGACATTCAACTTTAGCAAGCGGTCCACATACATTTGCATCCTTTGCAAGTGGGTCGTAATGGACTCTCCATCCTTCATTTTTGTTGTTATCATGGAGGCAATGATCTCATACCTTTCTTGTCGAGCACTTTGATGGTACCTTTCCATCAAGTCTTGGTGCATCTCGAAAGGATAAAAGTCCTCGTAGGACTTTTGAAGCTCAGGATTCATAGTGGCTAGCATGATACACAACACTTTTTTCACGTCTTTATCATGAGCACTAAACTCAACTATTTGTTCAGGAGTGGCAGTAGATTCATCAATTTCCTTCAGCTCTTTGTCGAGGACATACTCCTTTTCCTCGTATCGATTGGCCATGCGAATGTTTCGAATCTAGTCATTGAAATTCGACCCATAAAAATGACCCTCCCACATAAGTTCATGAGGGAGAAAGAGCCAGAAGAGTTTGAGTTTGAAGCGTTGTTCGAGGTAGACATCTGAAAAAGAAGAACAAGTTTTATTAGATAGAAAATCCTTAATATAATACCCAAATGAAATATCAAGGTTAGGACCCAAACACAATAATTCACAATTCAGAAAAGGGATGTCGTAATCTAATTGCAAATTATTTGAAGGGAGGTAAATGACGATTTACCAATTTCACCACCCAAAAACAAAATTTGAAAGAATTAAGTTTTATGAAATTCCTAGTTCTTTGAGATTCGTTGAACTTTTCAATGGCATGTTTAATCACGATTATTCCCTTCAAGTTTGTGACTGGGATATCGAGGATCACAAACAAGGTGTGAATAACCATGCAAATATGCGTAGTACTCTCGATGTCATTTACCACCTAATCAACGTGCCGGTTAGCCACACACGCTCCATTGATCTATGATAATTCTCGAGCTACCCTTTGCAACCCTTGTTAGTCCAAATTAGTGTGTCGGTTAACCACACACGCTCCACTAACGACTTGGCATTGTCCAAAGTGCAAGGAATAGCACCATTTTCACATTTTTTCCTAGAGTAACTAAGATTGGGAATTTATGAAAAAATTTAGTTACTTTATAAGATCATTATACTTATTAATGAGGAATTAGTTTGTCCTATCCTACCCATTCGGCTAACGACCCTCCACCAATCAAGGAAGCGGTGGGTGAGAGTGGACACCCATTCAACCACCATTTTATAGGCAGATTCCTTATACCCCCCTTATAGATCGGCTTCGTGAATGAGGCCTACTAACGGTAAGACTGACTCGTCCTATACATATATATATATATATATATATATATATATATATATAATATTAATCCTTTAATATTATAATAGTATAAGGGTTGAATTTTTAAACTTTTAAAACTCTAAGGTTTAGAATTTAAATATTTCAAAATTAGAACTTTTAATTAATAATTTAAATTCCAAAACTTGAGGGCAAATTTTGAAACTTTTCAAAACCTTTTAGATCAAATTTGAAAACAATTAAATAATCATATAATTAATCTTTATCACAAAATTTGACCTAATCTAATTTCATATGGAAAGATAATTTAAATCAATTCTACAAATAATTAATTTATCATATAATCAAGTAATTATCTTAAATTGACAATTATCTTTCAATTGGATGAGGATAATCATTACCTTATCATAAAAATCGAATTTTACCAATCAAAACAGTTTATGGTAATGATCCTAATCCAATTTTGGTCAAATCCCGAAAAATCTACCAACAGACGAGCCGACTCGCCGAGTCAGGCAATGTACTCGTCGAGTCCTACTATGGACTCGTCGGGTTCATCAGACATATTGCAGATTTCGACAATTTTCAGCTTTGAACAAATAACCAATGCATCAAATAACAGAAAAAACAGCCTAGGCTCTGATACCACTTATGGGTTTTGAGCATTACATCAATCCTATGGTGCACATGCAACCCTAATTCCTTGGATCTAGGTTTTTCTCAAGTTATCATGCAATATTAACTATCCAAAACATGAACCCTAACTAGCATACAATTTTCTAGATCTATAACATAAATAAAAGATTAGATGAATACCTTTTGTAGTAGCTAGTAATCCTTGGCCTTAAAGAGCTTAGTACCTCAAATGTGATAACTCTAATAAGTCACAAACACCAAAAGCAATTTGGAAGAATATGAGAGAGGTTGGAAGGTACTCAAAATCGGCTAGGGTTCTCCTTGGAATCAAGTGGCCAAAATTTGGAGTCATAGGGGTTCTTTATATAGCTGAGCTGCTAGGGTTTCAATCAAAACCCTAATCTGACTGCTTAAGCCTTAAGCAGTCCAGTAGACCCTTCCAGAAGGCCCCATATGGACGAATTCTTCTATGGGCTTCCATAGAATCCGTCCATCCCTTCTATTGGGAGTCCACAACTCATCCTGCAATTAACAGTTAATTACAATATCAGTCCCCTTAATCTAATCGGTCTCTTTTGATCATAAAATTAATTCCAAATTAATTTTTAATCAATACTAATTAAATAATATGATTTCTCAATTAATATATTATTAATATAATATATTAATAAATCACAATTAACCTCTTTTCTCATAATTCATCCAGTCAAGTTGCTATGGTGAAGGCAACCCAAAAGGACCATGCTACTATCGGGTTAAGTACATACCAATTATAATTATGGTCTTAGACACCTAATCCAACAAGAATCATGTCATTCAAGTTATCTAATTGCAAAATCCGTAATTGTTTTGTAAATTGGACCAAATAACAAACATTAAATTAATTTCTATTAAATGAATTTAGTGTAAATCTTATTCACATATTCTTACGCTCCCGAGCTTGTGAGGAGTATTGAATGTTGTTGGGAATATTCACACAAAGTTTAATGTATTCTTTCAACCTAACTCTAAGAGCTTACTTAGATTAGATTGGTAAGGTTAGGATTAATCAAAGAGCTTATTTTGGTTAATCAATACGGTGAATGGGAAATGTTAGAGCTTGTTAGCATTTCTAAGTACCAACTTAGATAGAATTGAACAAATATCATTTCATCATTGGAATCACATTGCAAATTTGTCCTGCATGGAGTTGGAGTACATATAAATCTTGAATTTATTTTATTTAAACAATCGTTTACTTATTACTACAATCTTTTGTTTAAATCAGTGCATATAAACCCCCCTCTTTCGTGACCACATTTGTACCTTACGCAAAAAGGTATAAACATTTGTTTCGTGTCTCTATGGATCGACCCTGCTTACCTTGTATTACATTTTTAGTGCAAAGTAGTAGTGTTTTTGGAGTCATTTTGTACCCCATTATTTGTTGGGTTTGACACGCCTAACAGAAATTAGTACAGGAGGATCCCGAAATCCTTGTGTAGCGACCGAAGAAGCGTTTTTCTTTGGTGTCTCAGAAGTTTTCTTAGGAGCTCCATATGGGGGTGGAGAAAGGTTTTTAGAGGAAATGAGAGGAATGGAGGAAGAGGATAAGTTCGGTTAGGTAGACATGATTCTCGAACGATTGTGAACTAAGGCCCTACGGTGGGCGCCAAATTGTTTTGGTTAAAATTCGATCAAGTGTAATTCGACCAAATTGTATCAGAGGTTGTGTAACATTCAGAATGCAGGTATTTACCCTTTAACCCTTGGAATATAAATTATTTTGAAAAGGAGGTTCCTATGTACGTTGGGTGTACATATGAGTACGCTTAGCGAACTAGGGTGGTTTGGACGCGGTCATGCACCACGTACGCGGGGCGTACGTGGCTTAATACAAAAACCCTAATTTTAGGGCATAAACCCTATTTAACCACTCTTATGTCATTTGGACCTAACCCTAAACAGCATCCACTGCCTCTTATCGTCCCTAAACCCTAGTTTGCAAGTGAGTGTGATCCTTGAGCTTAAAAAGGGATTTTGGTGGTCATTGTAGTGTGTTTGCAAGAAAGACAAGGTAGTGATCAAGTCTTGGACGTGGTTGAGCTTCTAGATCCTATATCCACTTCATTTTGGGGAACTTTTGGAGGTAAAAAGTTCAGACTTTGCTTATCTTTTTGCTAGTTTGATTTAGGGTTTGGTAATAAGTCCATTTTTGGTCCATGGATCCTCTCTTGTGAGTTTGAGCAACTCCAGAGGTTAGAAATGTTAGATTTGAGTTCCTTTGGCATGTTAAAAGCATAAAAATGCTAACTTGATGGTTGTTATGGCACCATGCATTAGTTTAAGATCTTAAAGGGAGTCTTAATGGATAAAATAAGGTGTTGGGTTCCCATATGGCATGCAAAGGCATAAATTTGCCAACTTTATGCCCTAGGACCTTCACAATGACCAAGATCTGGAATTAGACGAAGTGGCTACATGATTAAGCACTTAATGGTTATATGTGCAAAAAATGCTTGTACGTTGGGCGTACTAGTTTGTACATTGCGCGTACCACCAAAGAACTTAGTACGCTAAATGTACGGATGTTGTACGTTGGGCGTACACTTCCAATGAGTTTTGGACTTTCGATGGGCTTTTGAGCCATTTAGGCCCTTCTTAACCTTGGGCCTGAATCTATTAGAGTATTTTGGGCTTTGAACTTGTTATTGGACCATAGGTGGCATGGTTGGGCCTGTTTGGCCTTGTGTCCCATTATTGTTCTTGGACCTTGGATGTTAGGCCCATTAATGAAGAAATGCTTTTGGGCCTTATTGGAGGAGTTTGGACTTAGGGTTTTGACCTATACATTGATTTTATGACTTAATTCTAATTAGGTTAACTTGTGTATATTCAGTGTGAGATTTTCGGACCGGTAGCCGAGCAATATTTTTATCAGCAGTCTGAGGTGTGTCTTCTCACTATATCAATGGATCGAAGGCACCAATGTCGGTCCATTATCTGATATGTGGATTGGTAGTAGTTATGCATTGATTGTATGAAGACCCCGGGGGTAGCCCATGACACTTGTGTGAAGACCATGGGGGTAGCCCATGACACTTGGATATCAGACCATGGGGGTAGTCCATGACATTCCAGGTAAAGACCATGAGGGTAGCCCATAGCAACTTTATGTATGTTGCATAGTATTCTGTGGTTGTATGTTATGTGAAAATTTGGGAACTCACTAAGCTCTTGCTTACGGTTTATTTGGGTGTTTTCAGGTACTTCCAGTACTAAGGGGACGGGTCCGAGTTGAAGATGCAGTATTCACTCTCCAACACTTTCCGCATTTATCTATTTTGATACTCTGATATTTGATACGATATGATGTAATGGATTTCTGGGAACAAATTATGATTCGATTTCTATTTTCAAAAATGAAAATTTTATCTGGTTTTTCGGGCTGTTACAGGTTGTGGTGTTAGTGTAATCTAAGTATAGAATAATGATCAAAGTGAGATAAGCGAGTTACAAGGAAATCCCTTGATCTTTTATAAGATCTCCGACATAAAACCACGGGAGGTGATAATGATCACCTGCCTTGTTGTGTTTTATCGATTTAAATCGAAGATTACAAAGATAATGAAGGTAATACAAGTACAAGTATCTTAATCCGGCTAATCGTGTGTGTAGTGTGTGATTTACAAGTGTTATTTATAGTCTAGACTGATAAACAAGAAGTTCGAGATTTCTGGGATCCTCATTGAACAAGTATTTGTACGTTGTTTGACTTGCTATTCTCGGGTCTTAAGTGTGGTTTAAGTAATTCTCCGTTGAGAATAAGTCTTGTGTTGAATAATTCTGCACATGTAATAAAAAAAAAGAATATAACTGTTATAAGTGTTAGGAAATATCAGTGATAATAATCATGATCTTGTGATATATTTAAGGATCACGATGTTTCAAAAATATTAAGGATCCTGAAAATGATTATGGAATCATGCCCCTGACAATATATATATATATATATATATATATATATATATATATATATATATATATATATATATATATATATATATATATATATATATACACATAAAAGGTTGGGCCCGATTAACAAAGAAGATGATAAAGAATAACAAGAACATCGATGAATAATACCTAAAATATTTTGATTTGTGAAACTGTTGTCTTCTATACCGCCCTCGGCAATCAACAAATCTAGAAGCATGAATCGAATAGAACTCTAATATCATATAAATTAATCATAATCTAATGATAATTGCTAGAATTTCATTAATATATTAAAACTTTTATATATATATATATATATATATATATATATATATATATATATATATATGACAACCCTAACTAAAAATGACTAATTAAAAACGTATCACAAAAAAAAAAAAGCAAAAAACATATTTTATTATGCTAACATATACCTGTCATGGTGTAAATGTTATATAAATACTTATTTGTTTTGGTTGTGTTCTTAAAAGTCGATCTACCTTCCTTCCTACCTCCTACCATCGAAGTAATCAATCGTAGTTTGATGTCGGTATAATTCAATTTTTTTTTAAATCTATAAATATTCCACCTTGTGCATATAAAGTTAAAAAAGAACTCAATTCAAAGACGATCTTCTCCTTTTCTCTCTCTAAAACAATCTCTCTCCGTCTCATGACCGACATTTGTCGTTAGAGCTTGACAATCGAGAGGCAGAGTTCATACACAGTCAAAGAACTCTTGGTGTGATCAGAATCAATTCTTCAATATTTTTTTTTATCAATATATTAGGTAAAGAAACTCAAACCCGAAAAGCTTTTTGCTTATCTACAAAAGGTGGTGCTGGTGGTCGTACGGAATCACCTGTAGCAATGGCGGCGATTCATTTTGTTTAGAGAGTATAAATCACCATTTCTGTTTTATTAAGTATTTCTTTGATAGTAACCCAGAAGAGGGTTTGTTGAAGATAGTGAAATCATCTGTTATTTCATGTGCTTTACAAAGGTGGCGAACTCGAGGGAATCCGGCGATTATGCTAACTTCGATCGTGACACAGACGACGGGGATGGAGGATCAGCTCCACAACCACCGCAATCTCCCCCACCGGATATGTTTTCTTCAGAGTATAGCATGTCGGGGGAGTTGTCTGCTATGGTGACTGCGTTGACTCATGTTGTTTCTGGACATGGATCCGGTGGTATCGGAGGAGCTAGTTCTTCACTGTCGTTTCCTGGTGGCGCCGGTGGGCATTACTCCATGGATTCACCTTCGTCGGCTTATTCGTCGTCGAGCTCTGGTTCGTTTGCTGGACAGAAAAGGGTTCGTGATCAAGAAGAAAGTGTAAATCAATTTCCAGAACAATTCGTTCAAAGATTTTATGGTGGGTATACAGATGTTCGAGGTGGCGAGTCATCATCTTCAAAGGGTTGGTTTCTTTTTTTGGCAATTTGTATATTATTTCGAAATATTATGTATTTTAAATGTGTTGAAATATATTCACACATGGGAATATAATTTATTTTAGAAATTTGAAGAATAATAAATTTTCGAATTGTAATTTAATTATATTATTTTTTAAAAAATGGAATGCTTCTGCAACAGTTAAAGAAGAAGTTACAACACCAACAACCACCGCCGTGGTCGCTTTAACTACAACTGCCGCCACCTCATCACAGCCTCCGGCGATGGAAATTAACCAGTACGAACAAACAGGGGAGAGGAGGCGGAAATACAGAGGAGTACGACAACGACCATGGGGGAAATGGGCAGCGGAGATACGAGACCCACATAAAGCAGCTAGGGTTTGGTTAGGTACATTTGACACGGCGGAGGCCGCCGCTAGAGCCTACGATGAAGCTGCTCTTAGATTCCGGGGAAACAGAGCAAAACTAAATTTTCCAGAAAACGTTAGATTATTACCACCACCACAAATCCTGCCAGCCACCCAACTCGCTATTTCAACTTCTCCGGCGGCCCAATTCACCATCCGGCAACCACCACCACTGCTGCAACCGCAACAATTTCAACCGCCGGGCACCACCGTGGCCAGGGATTACTGGCAATACTCCCAATTACTACAAAGCACTTCCAATTTCGGCCTGCAACAACCACGGAGTAATTTATTACCACAAATGTTTAGTGCATCAACAATGGCTTCTTTACATTCACAAACATCAAATTTATCGTCGTCTTCGTCTACCGAGAATTATCCCTTGTTTTTTCCAAACCAGCCATCTGGTTATTTGGATTTCCGGCAACCCGGCGGCCAAAATCAGGAGGATCAATCAGATTTTCCGGAAACACCGCCGTCGTGGCCTGGCCATGACCAATTCCCACCTCCACCTAATTGATTTATTTATTTCTTTGTAGCATGTTTGCAGTTTATACCTTCCTATAAATCCTGTCATATATCTTCTTCGTAAAAAATATTTGAGAAAAATATAGATAGTTATATCTTCTTCGAAAAAATATTTGAGAAAAATATAGATAGTTATAAATTTTGTCAAATGAAATGTTTTTACGATGGTATTAAGGATAATTGATTGAAAAGATTCGTACAACAGAGTTTTTATACATAATAATTTAATTTATGTTTTATATAATTATATAATATAATTTTTTATATATTATAAAAATTATTGCGTACAAATAAGCTTTCTAATTTGATGGATATGTTTAGTCCATAAAATATTGAAATTAATTATATACAATAGTTTTTTTTATAAACTATTTATATCTTGTATTGTATCACTATATAAATATAAATTGTTATATAGAAAAAAAGAATTATTGTATACAAATTAATTTCTATAAAATATACTTACACTTTTTATTTTATTTTATTTTATACAAAAGGAGTAGTTTTATACTTTTATTCCATTACATAATCATCTTTTTTGATTTATTTGTTTCAGTCGAGGTTTCTTTTGTTTTATTCTATGAAAATACATGTAAATCAAAATCAAGAATCTAGGGGATACAAAAAAAAGTTATGAATATTTATTTGGATTTTAGGTTGAGTTTGGTAAGGTCGATTTGATTTTTATCTGAAATATCCGAAATGTATAAAGCAACAGCATGGTTGTCTTCTTGTGTTCGATGGTTTCCGTGGCTTCCGTTTGGTATAAATCAATTGGGTTTGTTTTAATATTCGTTAATTATATGAGATGAGGATGATATATATACATCTTTATTATATAAAAGTAGTGGTTCTTGATGAGTTCTAAATACCTTGATGTGATGTTTTGGATAGACTTTCCAACAGATCCATCCGTCATGAAGTTTTGAAGTCTTATCAGTTCAATACTAAAATTAATATTCCATACAAAATGTAACACGACTAATCCATTTTAAGATCGAAGGATAATAAACAAAGAACATCTACTTCTTTTAGATCTAGAATGAAGTTCATCGACAGAAAAAAGCATCGTTCCTAATCCTACAATAATAAAGAACACGCAAGAATAATGTAGTTTACACGAGTGTAATCTGTAATCATTTTACGCCCACATGCAAACTATAAAGTTTCCATTTTTAGAATGATTTAATTGTACGGTTTATAGATACAATATCTTATTAAAAATAATAATAAAATAAAAATAAAAATAAACTGAGTTTAATCAACCCAAGCGGGCCACAACCGCACACAAACAACCCAAGATAAGACCAAGAAGGCTCTACTCTCTAGAGCTCTATCCGGAGTCTTTTGATGAACAATCCCTCTATAACCCATCGGAGAACCACCTTTTGAAGCCCCGATAAGGGAAATCCTATATTGACTTTGCCTTTTGGAACCTATTACTAAGTCTCAGTGGCATCAATAAGGTTCAGAGACAAATAATACCTCACAACGCAACAATACTTAATCAAACTATAAGATTAGATAAGTTAATGAAGAATAATCGTTGGTCAAAGCCTGAAAGTAGTTTCAATGTTCAACTTGTAATAAAAAAAAATAAAAAGATGAGAAAGAAGTGTTTAAAACAACCACATGCATGAAATGGTCAAAAAAAAGCTTTTAATAAATTAAATGTAAGAGAACTCTAGATTCATTATCATAATTCACACGCTCACTTTTTTTATGTGAAAATGGTGAGTCAATGTCACTAATTAAAAATCTTGAAAACAACAACCTAGCAAGTAGTTTAATATGACTATAGCATTAGGGATTAGTCACTATTTGAAACTTATTTTCAGACGTTTCAATTCGTCTCACATCAATTAATAGAAAAAGAAAAGCAAAAATAACTTATCAAGGTAATTAACTTTTCGGTATGTTCATATCTGGATAACTATTTTTTTTTTTACACATCTAGGTAACAAACTTGTTGGAAGTGTTCACATATGATCATTATGACCAGCTGTAGTGGGTTACATCCTAGATGTGAACACTTTCAACAAGTTTATTACCTAGATGTGTACAAAAAAGTAGTTACCCAACTATGAACAAAACGAAAAGTAAGAGTAAATTACACGAATGGTCCATGTGGTTTGGGGGAATTTGTGTTTTTGGTCCCTAACTTATTTTTTTAACTCGGATGGTCCCTACTGTTTATTTTTTTGCACGTTTGGTCCCTGTCTTACCTAAAAAGACTATTGTGCCCTTATAAATTTATTTTTTAATTAATTTTCTTATTTATGTATTTATATTTTTATATATTTAAAAAAAATTAATAGACCCCACATATATGTATCTCTTCACCGTAAACCTGAAACCACATTTGAGGAATTTAATTTGGGTCTCACCGGTCACCATCTTATCTCTCATCCTCCTTAACTTTTATTTCTTTTTCATCTTTAGTGACATCGACGTCTTCACCATACTTCTTTTTTTGGTCCTTCAACTTTGGCGAACCAACACCATAACCCACTGTCTCTTCATCTTTAGTGGGTTCACTGGGTTGTGGTGTTAATTTGACGGAGTTGAAGGACCGAAAAAAGAAGGAATGGTGAAGATGTCGATATCACTAAAGATGGAAAATAAATAGAAGTTGGGGAGGATGAGAGATGTGATGGTGAGGAGATAGAGATATGTAGGGTCTATTAATTTTTTTAAATATATAAAGAATAAATACATAAATAAGAAAATTAATTAAAAAAATTAATTAATAATGACACAATAGTCTTTTTAGGTAAGACAGAGACCAAACGCATAACAAAAATAAACAGTAGAGATCATCTGAGTTAAAAAAATAAACTAATTAAAAAATAAACAGTAGGAATCATCTGAGGAGATACAGATATGTGGGGTCTATTAATTTTTTTAAATATATAAAAAAGAAATACATAAATAAGAAAATTAATTAAAAAAATTAATTAATAAGGGCACAATAGTCTTCTTAGGTAAGACAGAGACCAAACGCGCAACAAAAATAAATAGTAGGGACCATCCGAGTTAAAGAAATAAGGTAGGGACCAAAAACACAAATTCCTCCAAACCACAAAGACCATTCGTGTAATTTACTCTTACTTTTCGTTTTGTTCATATTTGGGTAACTATTTTTTGTACACATCTAGGTAACGAACTTGTCAAAAGTGTTCACATCTAGGATGTAACCTGTTACAGCAGGTCATAATGGTCATATGTGAACACTTCCAACAAGTTTGTTACCTAGATGTATACAAAAAAAAGATAGTCAGCAGATGTGAACATACCGAAAAGTTAATTATCTTGATAAGTCATTTTCACAAAAAGAAATGTGTAAATGGCTACTGGAATAAAGAAAGTTCGTTAAAGGTCTAAAGGGTGTCTTATGCAATGTTGGCAAACCTTAGGTTACGATTCTAGCCTCCTAGGAGTGAGTCTACCACCTAGCTTAGCTCAGTAGAGGCGATTAACGGTGGTGACGGGGTGAATGTGCGAATTAATATATATATATATATATATATATATATATATATATATATATATATATATATATATATATATATATCAAAAGGATCATCCTTAGGAACAGTAAAGTTCTTAAGGTTTTGGCACAGCTGGTCCTTTGTTTATGGGTTTGTGTTCTCTTCTAGCTGTTTGCTGTCGATTTTTTGTGTGGGCCATTATATGCCATTTTGTCTATTTTTTACGGACACGTGTTCTTATTCCATCCAGTCTATGTGTTTCGTCGGTGATACGTGTGATACAACACCTGCTTCTACCGCCCACTGCTGCCAATTAGGTACGGACAACATATATCCATCACCGCCTCAAGTCGTCGATAACCTCATCACCGTCATTAATTCGTTTCACGTATTTTTTATCCCTTTTGATTTTGCCACATAATCTCCACCGCCTTTTATTGCTTTGAAATATCCCATCGCCTCCTTCTGTTTGCTTCTAATTTCTTATCGACGTCTGACACCACCGATTTCCTTTTCTTGCTGGGTCCAAACCCCTTTTCTTCATTAAAACACCCTAATCGTTCATCAGTATGGCTTCGTTTGCTGGCGATTTCCCCTAAACCAAGAAAACCGACAAGCCAAGAGTGTTGATTCATGCTCTGCGTGGTTCCTTAAGGTTCTCCGATGTCAAAGTGTTTCTTAGACAATCATCTTCTCCTGGCACTAGCTGCTTCCCCGATTTTTGCACCATCGATGCAAAGTGATCTTCCTAGGATTTCTGTGTGTTGCGATCGAAGTCCCGCTTCTGCTTCTTCTTTTGTTGACGAAATCGAAGCTAAGCTTCAGCGTGAATCACTGTTTGAGTTGAATGTATTGGGGACGAACGGCTTTATTGATAACGAACTGGGAAGAGTTGTTCAATGAAGAACAGATTTGTGGTTCGATGGTATTTGGTTTGAGGTCGAACAAGTCAAGGCTTAGGGTCGAATGGGTTTAATAACGACGTTCGTTATTCTGATGTCGATTGGTGATTTGAAGTCGATTGAGAACGATGGCTGTGAAATCGTTTTGGGAATTCGATTGATGATTTTGGATTTTGATTTCGAAGGGTTGGACTGAGAAGTGATGTCAGATTTGGAGTCAAAGTCGAAGGCTTGGAATTGAGATTTGGTTATCGATGGATTATTGATGCTTCGTTAACATGGAGACGATGAAGGATTTGTTAACGAAGGGTTAGAGCGAGAGGTCGATGACGAATCATAGATGGTCGAGTAACGAAGGGATGTGGTTCGTTAACGAGAAGTTGCTATGGTCGACTACCGATGGACAAGTATCTATGGTCGAGTAGCGAAGGGTTGATTGATGCTTCGTTAACGAAAAAGTTGTTGGGTTCGTTGACGAAGGCAAGTCTATATAATGTAAAATTCGTTCATTCGTTTATAAGACCATCCGTTATACCCACCACATACCACATATGTGGTGGGTGCCACATCAGCACCACATTCCCTACCACTAACCATGAGATACCTACCACTAAACACACCACTCCACCTCATTTTTTTATTTAAATTTAATTCAAAAATACATTAAAACACAATAAAACATATTTTTTTTAAATTAGTTTTTTATTCAATAAAACATATATTTTTTTAAATTAATTTTTTTATTTAAATTTAATTCACAAACACAATAAAACATATTTTTTTAAATTAGTTTTTTATTCAATGAAACAAAGATTACATTAATTTAAAACACACAACATAAAATAATAAAGATATTAAAAAAAACATAAAAATGCAACCACAAAGAACTTAAACTAGTTTTTAACCGTTATTTTTAATGACTAAATTTTGGGGACTCTCTCAATTTTCGCCAAGCTTTGACGTGTTTAAACGGCGTGTGTTTCGTGTCTTCTTATTCGTGCATGGCCACAACAAACGGGTCGCCTTCGTCTACGTTGTTTATAACAAAAGTATAAATCTCATTGAATTCAAGGCATTTTACCCTCATGTCGCGAAACTTGGAACATATTTCATCAAGATTACGACTTTGGCAACCCATTAAATCAAGGAAAACGTTTCCAACTTTTACCCAAAAATTAGGAGGTATTTCTGGGTCTTCTGAAACAGCTACTCATGCTAATGCTAAGTTCTCTTCTTCATTTTCTGACAAATTCATCCTTTTAGGAGCCATTGGCTTTGAGTTTATGAAGCAAAAGAAGTGTGTGATTGTGAGAAAGAAGAGAAAAGAATTGTGTGAGTAAAATGAATGAACATGTGTGGTATTTATAGAAGTGGTTTAATGTTGTTTGAAAAGTAAAATTTATAAAAAAAAAGATTTTAAACCCTAAATATGGTCGTTACTCTACACCCAATCACATTTTCCGTTTGCATTTGTTGTCCTGACCACGACTCCTCACGACCACGAACCACCACTTGCCACCGAGATGGTGTGCACGGTAGTGGTTCGTGGCCAGCTAGACCACGAACCCGTCCGTTGCAACCATACCGGACGGCCTAACAAACTGGGGAAGAAAACAAACAAGTTTCGAATTGGGTCCTTACACTTTTGACGAAATGACACAAATGGTCCAGATTCGACATTGGTGTAACAAATTGTGAAGAATGGAAATATTTCTCATTTAGTCCCTGCAGTTTCGAATGGTTGGCAGAAATTACCCAAATTCGAAATTGGGCTAACAATTCTAAGAAATGGAGAATTTTACGTGTTCAGTCCCTACAGTTTGTGCGAATTTACACTTTATGCCCAGTTTCGCAAATGGGGTAGAGTTTCGCATCTTAAGCTGTTTTTGGCGCAACGGGTCCCTACAGAATTCAAAAAGTGATAGTTTTTACCCAGATTTTGGAAAATCTTGCAACTCTCACCCAAAAGTCGAAATTTTTTCCAAATTTGAAAATTTTCCGAGGCTGTTTCGTGATTGTTTTTCCATGCAATATTTTCAAGATTTCATTTTTGGCACACATCAAGGGGGAGTTATGTGAAGATTAATCCTCAGACGCTTCTCACTCTTAATGGGTTTTATAATCATTTTTTATTATAAAAAGGGGGAGAATGAAGAGTGGGTATTCGAAGCTTCGGGTATTCATTTGCGGATTTGAAGACCGGTATCATTTCGAGGGGGAGTTTGGTCTTGATCGCGTGAGCTCGTTGGATATTGAAGCCATGACATTAGTTTTAGAGAGAGAATTTAGCAAACTCATTTGTACTCTTTCTAACCAAACTAATGAGAGCTTAAAAAGATTTATTTACTTCATGTGTTCATGATTTGTATGATGATTCACTAGATCTTTCTTATTCCGCACATGCCATCATAATTAACACCACTACAAATTCCATTTTCACAAGTAAGTAACAACCTATCTACTTTGTAAAGACATAGTATAATTGCTTCAACTAAATAAAGAACAGATGCTGATCTCTTGAGAAGTAATAGCTCTAAATAAATGGAAATCTATAACAAATTTCTACACCTTTTTTCAAGAAGTGTTATAATCTTCGATTTGGTAACTAAAATTATTGAGCAGAATCTCAATCTAGACCTAACAGTATGATACTAGAAGATGTTTAAACATCCATGAATGCACTGTGATTTTAGAGAAAATTGTTGCTGCCATAGAATTACTCAACTGTATTTTTTTACTGCATCTCATGTTTGTTCCTAGCAGAGGGTCTGAATTGTGTTGAGGTGTAGTTCATTGACGTCAATTACTTTCTTAAACCAACTACCCATTTCAAGTTTGTTGGTGTTTAAGTTTGAAACAAGTAATTGATTTTCTCAAGATTCTTGATTTTTTGTTTTATTCTTTCACATCAAATTTTGTTTCCTAGCAACCTTACTAAGTGAAATTAAGTTGATTTGAACTTTCTTTTCTCATATCTTGGTTTCTTAAGTTGTAGTTGATGTTGGGGGTAATCAACTTATGAAATCCATTTAACATTTGTTCATGGACTACAAACATACATGAAGGTAATCCATCAATTCTCAATAATAAACTTTGCTGCCTTTGAATATTGATTGTTGTAATCAAATTGATTGTTGTTTTTCCAAACTCTTTATTCATTGGAATTGTTTGTTAAAACATGACATTGTGTGTGTTCTAATCCATTAAAGAGAAATGTAGTTCAGTCCATAGGCAACATTGTATAACCTTTAAAGCACAAACCGTAATAAAAACCAAAATGGTTGGTTGCATTTGTTTTCATTATCCATGCAAACTTTGGGCTTATTGTGAGGCACAAGAAACCCAAAAGTTTAATGTTCTTCCAGGGGTATTTTTCTCATTATACTTGAATCTTTTGTTTGTGTTTACAGTCTTAGAATTACTCAAGGGAAGCACTAATACATAAGTTACAATGACAGATTACCCAAAGGACCATGCATATCTATACTCTCTTTCGCCATTACAAACAAGTATGTTAACACTAAGCAATTAATATGGATTTCCTAAACTATAATCACACATTAGATGATGAGTTATAACAAAAAAATTAAGTCATTATTTAAGTTTTTGAATGAATCCGATTATTTAAACGAGTTATATAACCAACATTAACATTTTTGGATTTTTACCTTTTTGTTTTTTGTTTAATGACTGCAAATTTGAATTTAAAAAATAAAGGATTAGGAACTAATTTATTGGGTTTGTTTTATGCATTTGGCCGAGTATCTTTATGATATTGTTAGGATTGACTTTTGAATTTTTTGTTATTTATGTCAGGTATTGATGTAGTTTTTGGTGTTTTGTCCGATTTGATTTAGCTCGGTCATATAGTTTGCCATTAGGTGAATGCATATTCACATCCAAACAAGCTACAAGGACGTTCTGCAATGATTCATCAACGAAATTGAATAATATTCCATAAAATAATACCCACTTTAACAAAGTAATGTTTTTTTTTCCTATCCCATTTGTGATATATTTGATTTCTGTCATATCCGCTACAATGTTTTCTTTCAACTTCCTACTTTTTTTATTAATATTTAAGTTTCTAATATTCATTTAACTGTTTCTAATAGAGCAAATAACAAAAGTTGTTCAGCAACAGTTCTTTCTGGAATTGGAATTCAATTCTATTCCTATCCCAGACTTTGTTGCAAACTATTTTGGAATTAAATTCAATTGGAATTCATAGCAATATTCGACTGATGGATTTCAACATCCCATCCTAAACCAATGAAAGTTCACTTTCCAGCATATCCTCTATGTTAAAAAAAAAAATACTCAAATACCCTTCTAACCCTACAATTTCACTACTCAAATGCATATTTTTTAAAGTTGCAAATAACTCCTTAGTTGTTAGATTTTTGAAAATGATGATTTTACCCTTTTATATGTTTTAACATCTTTTTATCAAAGTAAGAATATTATTAAACATAATGGAGCCACCTCTTGACTTTTCAATTAAATTGTTGGTATTGTAGCCCAACTTTCGGAATAAAGGTAACAAATTTACGAATGTAAAGTTATATATATGTAGCTTTAATCAAGTAAAAATAATTCTCCTCATGGCTTCTGTGCAGATATATCAGCACGGTATGCTCCATGGTCGGAGCATATACATTCAAGCCATTACAGACAAGGTGAATTTTATATTTTTAGAATTAAAATTTAAGTCATCTTTATGTTTATTTTTCCATTATTTTGCAAGTTAAGCGCATGGTACACAAGGGATGATGAGTAATGATCATAGGAGTTCACATTTATTACACTTCTATGAGAAATTACCAATTGTTGTTTCGAAAGCTATGTTTGCTCATTTCCAACAAGAAACAGAAAAAGATGGGAATTTACATAAACATAGGGAACAAGTGGAGGAATGGAAACCAATTGTCGATCCTATTCATGTCAAAGGACAAGCTTTCAAAATTTTCTCAAATCAAAACTTTTAGAACCAATATTCTTTGAAAACCTCTTTCATTTATAGTAATGAAATTAAGAAATAACAATGTATAGGCGAATTGAAGAGAATAGCAATGTACTTTACTGTCGCTACCTTTTCAGGCAATGTACTATACTTTCATAGAAAAGTGATACCTTCCAACCCCCCCCCCCCCCCCTAAAGGGGGGACACCATTCTAGTTATTCTTAAAATTGGCCTTATTTAGAGTAGCAATCGTGTAAACCTCCAAGTAAATACACATAAATATTTTCATTAATGGCTGAAAAGTCCTCAAGCTTCTAAACGTTTACAATTTTGCCTACAAACAGAAAATTTATAAATTATCCAAGTTTGTTATTAAGACAATACAAGAAAAGGATATATATATATATATATATATATATATATATATATATATATATATCTTATAATAGAAGCATTTTTCTAAGCACCACATTGATTTGAAACTCCTTTGTCTTTTCATATTTTCAAATGACTATATTTCTAAGCACCACATTGATTTGAAACTCCTTTATCTTTTCATATTCTCAAATGACTGTCTTCTAAGTAACCGATTTAGCATTAAACACTAAACATGATATATAAACTCTTACATGTAAGAAGGATGTCATAAGAAAATGAAAAGAAAAAATTTCAATAGCCACAATTCTTTTACACGTATTTGCAGTGATGGAGTTCCTAAAAGAGCTCTACAAGTCAAGGTTGTGGATGAATGTATCATTTTTTACTCATAGTTTGATCGTGTTATATTTTTTTTCCAATAGTATAAATGAGACCATTCAAAATCATATGTTTAGAGATATTTTGTTTTCTCAAACCATATTGAATTGAAACCTACATAACTTTTTATATTCCTTAATTAATAACATTTATAATATTTATAAATTTCCAATAATTTTTTGCATTCTCTTATTATATATGTAGTTATATTAGTACATTTTTCTTACAAAAAGTCGTCATTTGGTTGAAGATATTGTGATTCAAAATTTTTCATATAGTTGAAGCATTCACGATCCAAATATGATGATTTGAAGAAATGAGTTATGTCGCATCGATGGTAATTGTAATATGATTTTTTCTTTCAACCAAAACAAATGAAGCTTTTCTATTCTTTCTTTATATTCAGTTTCTCATTTGATCTTTATATGTGATTTGTGTGTATTACTCAATCTTCAATGTGACTCTCCCAACATCAATGTTTTGCTTGGAATATCTTTCTGATTCTTCTTTTTCAAGAAAAACATTTTGATTGTAGGTTAGTTCTATGGTTGAATGGTGTTAAATAAAGAAAGAAGATTTAGAAAACGGATATAGGTTTTTTTTTGTTTGAGTAAAGTAGACAAATGTTAGTTTTTTGTTTTGATTTAAACGTATATTTTTGTAACATTTTTATTTATATATTTAACCACCCAATGTTCTTATTTATTTGATTGTAGTTTTTCTATTTTGATTATGTTTATTTTCTATTATTTTTTTTGTTAGGTTATCCTACACAACATATTTACAAGACAATATTTAAAAGATAACATAATTTTTAACATTTGATATGTAATTATGATGACTTATCATGATATGTTCTTCATATGAAAGTAATTTATCCATATTACTATGAAAAGAATTACATATGACATTTAAGAAAATATATATTATATGTGATTTGTTTAACACACACACACACACATATATATATATATATATATATATATATATATATATATATATATATATATATATATATATATGCACCTATGTATGTTATAAATTTATAACTAAATATCTTTATGTTTAATAATTGAATGGATTAAAATGATGCATCAAAACCAATTATTTAGACGAATATAATAATAATAATAATAATAATAATAATAATAATAATAATAATAATAATAATAATAATAATAATAATAATAATCATAATAATAATAATAATAATAATAATAATAATAATAATAATAATAATAATAATAATAATAATAATAATATCATATCATACTATACTATAAAGGAAACATTTTTCCTTTCACCACATTCATTTGAAACTCCCATGCATTTTTCCTTTCACCACATTCATTTGAAATTCCCATGACTTTTCAATTTGTTTCTAATAATGATTATAAGTTGGTTAATAAGGTTAAATAAATATCAAACCTAAAGTGTAATCATAAATAAACTAAATTTCAATACTAAAAAATATCTTTACTTTTACATATAAAGTTATGTTTTTTAAATTTTAACATATTATACTTAATTTATTAATTTTAATATATTGTTGGATGTAAACCATTATCATTTTAAAGCTATAAATTTTGAGCAATTTGTATAAAATACTTAAATTATTAATTTAAATATCATATTAATTGGTCAACTTAAATATAAATTTTAGTTTAACTTAAACAGCCCAAAAAAATATTTTGTAAATAATTAAAAGTGATAAATTGTAATGTTTTTCTAATAATGATTATAATTTGGTTAATAAGGTTAAATAAATATCAAACCTAAAGTGTAACCATAAATAAACTAAATTTCAATATTAAAATAATATATTTACTTCTACTTATAAAGTTATGACTTTAACTTTTAACATATTATACTTAATTTATTAAATTTAATATGTTATTGTATGTAAACCATTATCAGTTTAAAGCTACAACTTTTGAACAGTTTGGACAAAATACTTAAATTGTTAATTTAAATATAACATTACAGTGTCAACTTAAATATAAATTTCAGTTCCACTTAAAAACTCATTGAATATTTTGTGAATAGTTAAAGTGATAAATTGTAGTACAAAATGAAAAAACTACATTGTAATCTCAATTTAACTAAAATATTTCCTAAAGATATTTTTCTAATCATTAAAAGTTTTCAAATAAGTAGCTTAAAATAACTTATAATAACAATAGTTAAAAATAACTCTTTATAAATGATTATATTGTTACCTTTAAAATCAAAAAATAATGTTTGATGTTTTAAATAATTATAATGATAGAAATTAAAACGTTAAACAAATAAATTTTAAAAAATTAATTAACAATAACAACAACTATAAATAACATTAAACCATATATTATATTTAATTTTATTCATGAGTAACTCGCAGGTAGAAGTCATTCAAACGATTGAGATTATGTAATTATAATAGATGTATATATTATCATATAATTAAAAATAGTCAATATATTATATCAATTTAATATGCAAATTATTATATCAAATTTAACAACAATGTTATTGTTATATTTAAAAAACATATATTTGTAAAGATTTTAACTATATAGGTCTTTCTGCGCAACGTGCGGGCATTCGCCTAGTAATAATTATAAAGGAATCATTTTTCCTTTCATCACATTCATTTGAAACTCCCATGCATTTTTCCTTTCACCATATTCATTTGAAACTCCCATGAATTTTCAATTTCTTTCTTATAATGATTATAAGTTGGTTAATAAGGTTAAATAAATATCAAACCTAAAGTCTAATCATATATAAACTAAATTTCAATATTAAAATAATATATTTACTTCTACTTATAAAGTTATGTTTTTTTAACTTTTAACATATTTTATATATAATTTATTAGTTTTAATATATTGTCGATGCAAACCGTTATCATTTTAAAGATATAATTTTGAAACAATTTGTATAAAATACTTAAATTATTAATTTAAATATAACAATACAGGTCAACTTAAATATAAATTTTAGTTTAACTTAAACAACCCAAAAAATATTTTGTAAATAGTTAAAAGTGAAAAATTGTAGTGTCTTTCTAATAATGATTATAAGTTGGTTAATAAGGTTAAATAAATATCAAACATAAAGTGTAATCATAAATAAACTAAATTTCAATTTTAAAATAATATATTTACTTCTACTTATAAAGTCATGTTTTTAACTTTTGACATATTATACTTAATTTATTATATTTAAACTGTTGTTGTATGTAAACAATTATCAGTTTAAAGCTACAACTTTTGAACAGTTTGGACAAAATACTTAAATTGTTAATTTAAATAGAACATTACAGTGTCAACTTAAATATAAAATTCAGTTCCACCTAAAAAACCAAAGAATATTTTGTAAATAATTAAAAGTGATAAATTGTAGTGATAAATTCAAAAACTAAATTGTAATGTCAATTTAACTAAAATATTTCCTAAAGGTATTTTATAATCGTTAAATGTTTTCAAATAAGTAGCTTAAAATAACTTACAATAACAATAGTTAAAAATAACTCTATATAAATGATTATATTGTTACCTTTAAAATCAAAAAACAATGTTTGTTGTTTTAAATAATTATAATGATAGAAATTCAAAACGATTGAGATTATGCAATTATAATAGATGTATATATTATCATATAATTCAAAATAATCAATATATTATATCAATTTAGTATACGACTTATTATATCAAATTTAACAACAACGTTATTCTTATTTAAAAAAAGCATATATTTGAAAAAACTTCAACTATATAGGTGTTTCTTCGCAACGCGCGGGCATTCGCCTAGTAATAATAATAATAAATACACATTTCCAAGTACCACATTCATTTGAAACTCACACTACAACTCAAGAGTTTTCTAATTTATGTATATTTATTAGTTACAACTAAATAGTTTTTAACTTATGATTATTAATTAGTTATCACTAATAACTTTTTATTTTCCTTTCTTTTATAAGGTTGTAAAGTTTTGCTCATTAAAAACATTAATGTATTTGAAGAGATTTGTGATTTAAATATGAAGAGTTAATATAAATGTTATAATAGATATTTTAGTGTTTTTATGCTATTAAAAGTTGTAGTGTTTATTTTTCATATTTTTTATTATTCGTTGTATATATATATATATATATATATATATATATATATATATATATATATTAATACAAATGTTATAATATATGTTTTTGTATTTTTATGTTACTAAAAGTTGTAGTTCATATTTTTGTTCATACATTTTTGTTGGGTACAAAGTTATCCATTTATGACTTTGTAAATGGTTTGACTTTTGTAGACCCACTTGCATGTGGTGCATTAGCCTTATGACATGAGATAGAGAGTGAGAGAGAGACATGTAAACACCTCTATATAAGGTGAGTTTATTCCACATGTAGAGGTGTGCTTGAGAGATGTAAAATTGAGTGTGTAAGTGTGTGTTATTTATGTAGATTTAGATCTAGATCCCTTTTTGTAACACCATACATAATCGAATGCATCTCTTAAACACCGAAATCACCATGTTCATTGTGCGTTCTTTAATTCCGCATGCCAAACCAATGTTCATAATTCACATCAATTTTGTTACCCGTTATATATAGATTATCATACGTTTGATATATAATTTACACAATTTTAAACGGTTTATAAAATTATCAAATAGTTATATATATCACAATGACTTAAATATTAAAACAATAATGTTTAATAAAACTAATATGTTAACTATAAGTTTGCTTTACTACTAACATTTTGTTTCAAAGTAGAAATATTAAATAATAATTTGGTAAAAGTTATTATTTTAACTATAAAATTGTATTCCCGCGCAACGCGAGGGGATTCGCCTAGTATACTTATAAAGGAAATATTTTTTCTTTCACCACATACATTTGAAACTCCCATGACTTTTCAATTCCTTTATAATAATGATTATAAGTTGGTTAATAAGGTTAAATAAATATCTAACCTAAAGTGTAATCATATATAAACTAAATTTCAATATTAAAATAATATTTTTACTTTTACTTATAAAATTATGTTTTTAACTTTTAACATATTATACTTAATTTATTATTTTTAAAATGTTGTTGTATGTAACCGTTATCATTTTAAAGCTATAATTTTTGAACAGTTTGAATAAAATACTTAAATTGTTAATTTAAATATAACATTACAGGGCCAACTTAGATATAAATTTTAGTTCAACTTAAACAACCCAAAGAATATTTTGTAAATAATTAAAAGTGATAAATTGTAGTGTCTTTCTACTAATGATTATAAGTTGGTTAATAAGGTTAAATAAATATCAAACCTAAAGTGTAATCATAAATAAACTAAATTTGAATATTAAAATAATATCTTTACTTCTACTTATAAAGTTATGTCTTTAATTTTTAACATATTATATTTAATTTATTAGATTTAATATATTGTTGTATGTAAACCATTATCAGTTTAAAGCCACATTTGACCAGTTTTGATAAAATACTTAAATTGTTAATTTGAATAAAACATTACATGGTCAATTTAAATATATATTTCAATTTCAATTAAGAAACTCAAAGAATATTTTGTGAATAGTTAAAAGTGATAAATTATAATGCTAAATGCAAAAACTAAATTGTAATCTCAATTTAACTAAAATATTTCCTAAAGATATTTTTAAAATCATTAAAAGTTTTAAAATAAGTAGCTTAAAATAACTTATAATTACAATAGTTAAAACTAACTTTATATAAACGATTATATTGTTACTTTTAAAAACAAAAAACAATGTTTGATGTTTTAAATAATTACAACGATAGATATTAAAACGTTAAACAAATAAATTTTAAAAAATTAATTAACAATAACAAATAACATTAAACCATATATTATTTTTTATTTTCATTTATGAGTAACCTGCGGGTAGAGGTCATTCAAACGATTGAAATTATATAGTTTTAATAGATGTATATATTATCATAATTCAAAATAATCAATATATTATATCAACTTAGTATACGAATTATTATATCAAATTTAACAACGTTATTGTTATATGAAAAAACATCATAAATGGTCCCTGTGGTTACCCAAAATCTGAAGTTTCGTCCCCGTGGTTTAAAACCCTCATAGATGGTCCCTGTGTTTTCAAAACTTTTGACGATTGGTCCTTATTGCTAACTCTGTTAACTTTGTCCGTTAATTGAGGGGCATTTTCGTCATTTCACACCACATGGACCATTTATGATCTTTTCAGTTATTTTTTAAAAAAAGAAAAAACTAAATATAATTATTTAATATATAATCTCTCTCTCTCTACTGGTTCAATCAGTTTCAACTAATTCCATCGTTCATCCTCATTCCCAATCTTATGCTTCACTCCTCTATTGTCAAACTCGAATTCCATCCTTTTGCCTTCTAGGAGCTTGTATCGTTGTAGGTATTAAGCGCCAGGACCTGTTAGGGATTTTAGTTGAAAACGATGTCAGTAGTAACGGTGAGGATGAAGGCTAGGGTTCCGACAACTTCAGGCGATGCATAAAAACAATGGATCTCATCTGAATATGAAGATGATAGCCGATAGATCGCCCCTAATTCTCATTTATTGAAGATCGTTTCTGCCATCGAAGGAACTCAACCATTGAAGATCGAAACAGAAATCTCGTCTGTTGCATAAGTCCATCACCCCCTTTCGAGTCTGATCTCGATCAATAATGATCAGGCTCATTTTTTATTTCTAAATATGAAGATGCTCTGGCCTCGTTTTGTGGTTTCTTCTTACAACCTCGTGTCTGTCTCCCCATCCAGGTTCCATACATTTTTGAGGTTTGAAAAGGGTTGTACATAATGGGGGCAAATCAAAATGGAGATGGGGATTACCGAAGCAGAGAGGGGAGTAGGGGTGGAGAGGGCTATTTACCTAGATTTGGACCTGTAAGACGAGAAAGATACGAGAGGAACAGAGAGAAAATGGTAGTGAGGGTGGGTGTGGGGTTAAACCCTTCTGAGAGCATCCCTTTCTCGAATAACTACGATCAAGCCTTCCAAAAGATATGATAACCAATTGATTTTTGATTCATTTGTTTCTACTCCTAATCTGCTTAATGCAAACATGTTGATTGGTGCTGAGATTTCTTTCCCCTGATTTCTGGCTTTTGAATCCGTAAGAGAGAGGGTGTGTATTTGTTTTGAATTTGGTTTGAATCTTTATAAAAAAAATCATCTTTGTATGGATGTGTATGAATCTGGGAGAGAGAGAGAGAGAGAGAGAGAGAGAGAGAGAGATTTTATATATTAAATAATTGTATTTAGTTTTTTCTTTTTAAAAAAAAATAACTGAAAAGATCATAAATGGTCCCTGTGGTGTGAAATGACGAAAATGCCCCTCAATTAATGGACTAAAGTTAACGGAGTTAGCAATAAGGACCAATCGTCAAAAGTTTTGAAAACACAGGGACCATCTATGAGGTTTTTAAACCACGGAGACGAAACTTCAGATTTTGGGTAACCACAAGGACCATTTATGATGTTTTTTCTTGTTATATTTAAGAAAAAATATATTTGTAAAGATTTAAACTATATAGGTGCTTCTGCACAACGCGCGGGCATTCGCCTAGTATATATATATAAAGGAAGCATTTTTCCTTTCACCACATTCATTTGAAACTCTCATGACTTTTCAATTTCTTTCTAATAATGATTATAAAATAACTAACTTAAAGTGTAATCATATATAAACTAAATTTCAATATTAAAATAATATCTTTACTTTTACATATATTTTGTAAATAGTTAAAAGTGATACATTGTATTGTCTTTCTATTAATGATTATAAGTTGGTTAATAAGGTTAAATAAATATCAAACTTAAAGTGTAATTATTAATAAACTAAATTTCAGTATTAAAATAATATCTTTATTTCTTCTTATAAAGTTATGTCTTTAACTTTTAACATATTATACTTAATTTATTAGATTTAATATGTTGTTGTATGTAAAACATTATTAGTTTAAAGCTACAACTTTTGAATAGTTTCGATAAAATACTTAAATTGTTAATTTAAATATAACATTACATGGTCAACTTAAATATAAATTTTAGTTCCACTTAAAAAACCCAAAAAATATATTGTGAATAGTTAAAAGTGATAAATTGTAGTGATAAATGCAAAAACTAAATTGTAATATTAATTTAACTAAAATATTTGCTAAAGATATTTTTATAATCATTAAAAATTTTCAAATAAATAGTTTAAATAACTTACAATAACAATAGCTAAAAATAACCTTATATAAATGGTTATATTCTTACCTTTTAAAACAAAAAAAAATGTTTGATGTTTTAAATAATTACAATGATAGAAATTAAAACGTTAAGTTAATAAATTTTAAAAAATTAATTAACAATAAAAACAACTATATAACATTAAACCATATATTATTTTTTATTTTCATTAATGAGTAACCCGCACGTAGAGGTTATTCAAACGATTGAGATTATGTAGTTTTAATAGATGTATACATTATCATATAATTCAAAATAATCAATATATTATATCAACGTAGTATATGAATTATTATATTAAATTTAACAACAACGTTATTGTTATATTTAAGAAAACATATATTTGTAAAGATTTCAACTATATAGGTGTTTCTCCGCAACGCGTGAGCCTTCTCTTAGTATACTTATAAAGGAAGCATTTTTCCTTTCACCACATCATACTATACTTATATAGGAGGCATTTTTCCTATCACCTCATGTATTTGAAACCCCCACACAAATTTCCAAGCACCTCATGCATTTGAAACCCCCACGCTTTTTCACCTTCAAAGTAATTAATCACACATCATGAAAGGTTTTATAACTTATATAATATGTTTAATAAGCAATTAATGGATCGTCTACTATAAAAATGTCATTCTCTTTGAGTAGACACACAAATACAAATCACATACAAAATTCACAAAGAAAACAAGTTTAAAGGTTTTGTGTTGGTTTGAGGATTTTGGACCATTTTTCAAGCCATGTTATTATGTTAAAGTTTTTAATTTGTAAGTTTTTTATATACTAATTCTTTTTTTAATATTTTTCTTGGTTTAAGTATTCTTTTAAGACAATCATTGTATGTTGTGCTTGAAACTTTAATGTAAATTAGAGTAGATTCATGTTATCGATCATATGTTATGGAAAGTGATATATATAATATTTAATTAAATATTGTATATATGTTTGTATGTTTGTGTTGCTTCAATAATCGAATAAAAAAATATTGAATTATTATATATCAATAATATCATATTTATTATGATATAAATATTATATATTAAAAACTATATGTATTGATTCAATAAAAAAGAATTACTTCGACAAATTTTTTTAAAAAAAAGAAGAATTAACTAAAACAAATTAATAATCCAATAAAAAATTATTTATTATATAAAGAAAATAATAAATTATAAGTAATAATCCAATAAAAAAATTTAAAAAAATTAACTAAAAGAAATTAATAATCCAATAATATAATATTTATTATGATATAAATATTATATATTAAAAACTAGGGGTGTTCATAACCGGATATCTGAAAATTCGGATATCCAAAATTTCGGATAGTTGATTTTTGGTATTCGATTCCATATCCGAAAACTTGAAATTTTGTTAAAATTTTAAAGACGTATGAAGTTTTTAAATTAGAAAGACATGTTTTTAAATTAAAAATGCATATGAAGTAATATAGGTATTTAATTAAGGGGTATTATGAACGTATTTTAGATACAAACATTCATATCATAAGACATATGTGACTAAAATTACAAATAATGTATAAACCAAAATCAAATTTTTCGGATATCGGATATCCGAATTATCCGAAAAATCTGAAAAATACTATCCAATACATATTCCGAAAAATCGAATATCCGAAATTTTGGATATCCGATTTTTCGGATAATTTGGATTCGGAATTTTGGATCGGAATTTCGGATACGGATATTTTTAAACACCCCTTCTAAAAACTATATGTATTGATATATAATAATTCAACAAAAAGAATTACTCCAACAAAAAAATTAAAATAAAATCAACTAAAATAAATTAAAAATCCAATAAAACAATATTTATTAATACGTATACAGATTGAGTTCTTGACAGTATTCTTGCGATTGGTTTGTGTTCCTTGAACTTTTCAGATAAAACTCGAGAATTAGAAATGACAACTATGAGCATGAAGCTTTTAAAACTAGATGCGGATCAAACCATAAAAGGATCTCCATATTGTAATTCAGGTTAGATGTTTTGGTCTATACGTTTAGTTTTCTTAGGTTATCAGTTCCGTAAGTAATAATTAAAGATATATTCTATGAACAATCGCAATCCCACATACATAACCACATAAGCAACCGGATGTTTAGATTTGTTAACGATTGTTGTTCAATTGGATTTTCAGTTTTGTTTCACTTTGGGAAACTGTAGAAAGCGATGGTGGTGAGAGTAACTGTGATATGCATTCCGGTCAAGAGCAGCGCACCCTTCCGGTATTTGAAAATTTCGAAAAGTTGAGCAACAAAGTGAAGGTATAAGTTACAAATCCATTGGTTCTCTTGTAATTTTATCCTTTTAGATAATTTCCATAATTCTTATTTAGAAAATTCTACATTTGTTTTGTTTCAGAATCTGAGATAAGAACATATTGCATTATGCAATGAAGTGAAAAACATAACATTAGATTCTTTTCCGGGCTCTGAAGTTTTTACTGCTCTTCAGAATCTTGGTATCTTCCCTAATTTCACTTTCAATTAGTTCTTGGTTCTATTTTTTAGTGTAGATAATTTAATTGGTTATCATCATGATGTTGCTCTAAGGCAAGGAACATGAGACCTTAAAGAAGAAGTATCAAGAAGAGTGTCTAACCTTGAAGAACAGATTCCACCTAGAATGCTCACAGAGAAGAAGACTCTACAATAAAGTGATTGAAGTCAAAGAAAGTATTCGGGTGTTGTGTAGATGTAGACCCCTAAACCAGGATGAGGTTGCAAAAGGCTCAACTTTCAGTGGAGTTTCTGTTTTGGTTCACTTTGAGAAACTGTAGAAAGCGATGGTGGTGAGAGTAACAGTGATATGCATTCCGATCAAGAGCAGCGCACCCTTCAAATATTTGAAAATTTCGAAAAGTTGAGCAACAAAGTGAAGGTATAAGTTACAAATCCTTTGTTTCTCTTGTAATTTTATCCTTTTAGATAATTTCCAACATTCTTATTTAGAAAATTTTGCATTTGTTTTGTTTCAGAATCTGAGACAAGAACATATATGCATTATGCAATGAGTGAAAAACATAACATCAGATTCTTTTCCTAGCTCTGAAGTTTTTACCGCTCTTCAGAATCTTGGTATCTTCCCAAATTACACTTTCAATTTGTTCTTGGTTCTATTTTTTAGTGTACATAATTTAATTGGTTATCATCATGTTGTTGATCTAAGGCGAGGAACATGAGACCTTAAAGAAGAAGTATCAAGAAGAGTGCCAAACCTTGAAGAACAGATTCCACCTAGAATGCTCAGACATAAGAAGACTCTACAGTGAAGTGATTGAACTCAAAGGAAACATCGAGGTGTTCTGTACATGTACATGTAGACCCTAAACCTCGATGAGGCTGCAAAAGGCTCAACTTTCAGTGGTTGAATATTATATAAATATTATGATATAAATATTATATATTAAAAACTATATCTATTGATATATAATAATTCAATTAAAAAGAATTACTTCGACAAAAAAATTAAAAAAAATAGGTAAAATAAATTAATAATCAAATAAAAAGTTATTTAGTATATGAAGAAAATAATAAATTAAAATTAATAATCCAATAAAAAATAATATAAAAAAATATTATATATTAAAAACTATATGTATTGATATATAAATTAATAATCAAATAAAAAATTGTTTAGTTTTCTTAGGTTATCAGTTTCGTAAGTAATAATTAAAGATATATTCTATGAACAATCGTAATCCCACACATATAACCACATAAGCAACCGGATGTTTACATTTGTTAACGATTGTTGTTCAATTGGATTTTCAATTTTGGTTCACTATGAGAAACTGTAGAAAGCGATGGTGGTGAGAGTAACTGTGATATGCATTCCGGTCAATAGCAGCGCACCCTTCCGGTATTTGAAAATTTCGAAAAGTTGAGCAACAAAGTGAAGGAATAAGTTACAAATCCATTGGTTCTCTTGTAATTTTATCATTTTAGATAATTTCCAGAATTCTTATTTAGAAAATTCTACATTTGTTTTGTTTCAGAATCTGAGATAAGAACATATTGCATTATGCAATGAAGTGAAAAACATAACATCAGATTCTTTTCCGGACTCTGAAGTTTTTACTGCTCTTCAGAATCTTGGTATCTTCCCTAATTTCACTTTCAATATGTTCTTGGTTCTATTTTTTAGTGTACATAATTTAATTGGTTATCATCATGTTGTTGCTCTAAGGCGAGAAACATGAGACCTTAAAGAAGAAGTATCAAGAAGAGTGCCAAACCTTGAAGAACAGATTCCACGTAGAATGCTCAGACATAAGAAGACTCTACAGTGAAGTGATTGAACTCAAAGGAAACATCTAGGTGTTCTGTACATGTAGACCCCTAAACCTGGATGAGGTTGCAAAAGGCTCAACTTTCAGTGGTTGAATATTATATAAATATTATGATATAAATATTATATATAAAAAACTATATCTATTGATATATAATAATTCAATTAAAAAGAATTACTTCGACAAAATTTTTTTAAAAAATAGCTAAAATAAATTAATAATCAAATAAAAAATTATTTAGTATATGAAGAAAATAATAAATTAAAAGTAATAATCCAATAAAAAATAATATAAAAAAATATTATATATTAAAAACTATATGTATTGATATATAATAATTCAATAATCTAATAAAACAATATTGAATTATTATATATCAATAATATAATATTTATTATGATATAAATATTATTTATTAAACACTATATGTATTGATATCTAATAATTCAATAAAAAAGAATTACTCCGACAAAAAAAATTAAAAAAAAATTAACTGAAATAAATTAATAATCCAATAAAAAATTATTTATTATATAAAAAAATAATAAATTATAAGTAATAATCGAATAAAAACAATTTAAAAAAAATTAAAAAAAGTAACTAAAAAAATTAATAATCCAATGATATAATCTTTATTATGATATAAATATTACATATTAAAAACTAGGGGTGTTCATAAACAGACGAAAATTCGGATATCCAAATTTTCGGATAGTTGATTTTTGGTATCTGATTCCGTATCTGAAAATTTGAAATTTTGTTAAAATTTCAAAGACATATGAAGTTTTTAAATTAGAAATACATGTTTTTAAATTAGAAAGGCATATGAAGTAATATAGGTATTTAATTAAAGGTTATTATGAACTTTTTTTAGTTACTAACATTCATATCATAAGACATATGTGACTAAAATAACAAATAATGTATGAACCAAAATCAAATTTTTCGGATATCGGATATTTTTGAACACTCCTACTAAAAACTATTTGTATTGATATATAATAATTCAATAAAAATAATTACTCCAACAAAAAAAATTTAAAAAAATCAAATAAAATAAATTAAAAATCCAATAAAACAATATTTTTTAATACGTATATGGATCGAGTTCTTGACAGTATTCTTGCGATTAGTTCGTGTTCCTTGAACTTTTCAGATAAAACTGGAGAATTACAAAACGACAACTATGAGCATGAAGCTTTTACAACTAGATCCAAATCAAACCATAGAAGGATCTCCATATTGTAATTCAGGTTACATGTTTTTGTCTATACGTTTAGTATTCTTAGGTTATCAGTTCCGTAAGTAATAATTTAAGATATATTCAATGAACAATCGCAATGTCTCACACATAACCACATAAGCAACCGGATGTTTAGATTTATTAACAATTGTTGTTCAATTGGATTTTCTGCTTTGGTTCACTTTGAAAAACTATAGAAACCGATGGTGGTGAGAGTAACGGTGATATGCATTTCGGTCAAGAGCATCGCACCCTTCCAATATTTCAAAAATTCGAAAAGTTGAGCAACAAAGTGAAGGTATAAGTTACAAATTCTTTGTTTCTCTTGTAATTTAATCCTTTTAGATAATTTCCAACATTCTTATTTATAAATTTTCTGCATTTGTTTTGTTTCGAAATCTAAGACAAGAACATATATGCATTATGCAACGAAGTGAAAACCATAACATCATATTCTTTTCCTGGCTCTGAAGTTTTTACTGCTCTTCTGAATCTTGGTATCTTCCCTAATTTCACTTTCAATTTGTTCTTGATTCTATTTTTTAGTGTACATAATTTAATCGGTTATCATCATGTTGTTGCTCTAAGGCGAGGAACATGATACCTTAAAGGAGAAGTATCAAGAAAAGTGTCAAACCTTGAAGAACAGATTCCACCTAGAATGGTCAGAGAGAAGAAGACTCTACAATGAAGTGATTGAACTCAAAGGAAACTTCCGAGTGTTTTGTAGATGAAGACCCCTAAACCAGGATGAGGTTGCAAAAGGCTGAACTTTCAGTGGTTGAATATTATATAAATATTATATATTAAAAACTATATCTATTGATATATAATAATTCAATAAAAAAAATTATTTCGACAAAAAAGTTTTAAAAAAAGAATTAGCTAAAATAAATTAATAATCAAATAAAACATTATTTAGTATATGAAGAAAATAATAAATTTAAAGTAATAATCCAATAAAAAATAATATAAAAAAATATTATATATTAACTATATGTATTGATATATAATAATTCAATAATCTAATAAAACAATATTGAATTATTATATGTCAATAATATAATATTTATTATGATATAAATATTATTTATTAAACACAATATATATTGATATATAATAATTCAATAAAAAAGAATTACTTCGACAATTTTTTTTAAAAAGAAATTAACTGAAATAATTTAATAATCCAATAAAAAATTATTTATTATATAAAGAAAATAATAAATTATAAGTAATAATAGAATAAAAACAATTTAAAAAAAATAATTAAAAAGATTAACTAAAAGAAATTAATAATTCAATAATATAATATTTATTATGATATAAATATTATATATTTAGGGTTGTTCATAACCGGATATCCGAAAATTCGGATATACGAATTTCGGATAGTTGATTTTTAGCATCCGATTTTGTATCCGAAATTTCGGATTTCCAAAATTCTGATATCGGAAATTTCGGAAAGGGAATCGAATATCAGAAAATTTGAAATTTTGTTAAAATTTGAAAGACATGTGAAGTTTTTAAATTAGAAAGACATATTTTTAAATTAGAAAGTCATATGAAGTAATATAGGTATTTAATTAAGGGGTAGTATGAACATGTTTTACTTACTAACATTCATATTATAAGACATATATGACTAAAATAACAAATAATATATAAACCAAATTAAATTTTTCGGATATAGGATATCCGAATTATCTGAAAAATCTGAAAAACACTATCCAATTCCGACTGTGAAAAATCTGATATCCAAAATTTCGTATATCCGAAATTTAGGATATCCGATTTTTCCGATAATTCGGATTCGGAATTTCGGAATTTCGGATAGGAATTTCCGATACGGATATTTATGAACACCCTACAAAAAACTATATGTATTGATATATAATAATTTAATAAAAAGAATTACTCCAACATAAAAAATTAAAAAAATTAACTAAAATAAATTAAAAATCCAATAAAAGCATATTTATTAATACGTATATGGATCGATTTCTTGACAGTATTCTTGCGATTGGTTTGTGTTCCTTGAACTTTTCAGATAAAACTCGAGAATTAGAAACGACAACTATGAGCACGAAGCTTTTAAAACTAGATCCACATCAAACCATAGAAGGATCTCCATATTGTAATTCATATTAGATGTTTTGGTCTATACGTTTAGTTTTATTAAGTTACTAGTTTCCTAAGTAATAATTAAAGATATTTTCTATGAACAATCGCAACCCCTCACACATAACCACATAAGCAACCAGATGTTTAGATTTGTTAAGAATTGTTGTTCAACAGGAGTTTCTGTTTTGGTTCACTTTGAGAAACTGTAGAAAGCGATGGTGGTGAGAGTAACAGTGATATGCATTCCGATCAAGAGCAACGCACCCTTCAAATATTTGAAAATTTTGAAAAGTTGAGCAACAAAGTGAAGGTATAAGTTACAAATCCTTTGTTTCTCTTGTAATTTTATTATTTTAGATAATTTCCAACATTCTTATTTAGAAAATTATGCATTTGTTTTGTTTCAGAATCTGAGACAAGAACATATATGCATTATGCAATGAGTGAAAAACATAACATCAGATTCTTTTCCTAGCTCTGAAGTTTTTACCGCTCTTCAGAATCTTGGTATCTTCCCAAATTACACTTTCAATTTGTTCTTGGTTCTATTTTTTAGTGTACATAATTTAATTGGTTATCATCATGTTGTTGCTCTAAGGCGAGGAACATGAGACCTTAAAGAAAAAGTATAAAGAAGAGTGCCAAACCTTGAAGAACATATTCCACCTAGAAAGCTCAAAGTGACTGAACTCAAAGGAAACGTTCGGGTGCTCTGTAGATGTAGACCCTTAAACCAGGATAAGGTTGCAAAAGGCTTAACTTTCGGTGGTTGAATATTATATAAATATTATGATATAAATATTATATATTGAAAACTATATCTATTGATATATGATAATTTAATAAAAAAGAATTACTTCGACAAAAATTTTCAAAAAAAAGAATTAACTAAAATAAATTAATAATCCAATAAAACAATATTTAGTATATGAAGAAAATAATAAATTAAAAGTAATAATCCCATAAAAATAAATTTAAAAAGTATTATATACTAAATAGTATATGTATTGATATATAATAATTAAATAATCTAATAAAACAATATTGAATCATTATATATCAATAATATAATATCTATTATGAAATAAGTATTATATATTAAAAACTATATGTATTGTTATATAATAATTCAATAAAAAATTTACTTCGACAAAAAAGTTTTAAAAAAATTATTAACTAAAATAAATTAATCATCCAATAAAAAGTTATTTATTATATAAAGAAAATAATAAATTATAAGTAATAATCAAATAAAAAACTTAAAAAAATTTAAAAAATTAGCTAAAGGAAATTAATTATCCAATAATATAATATTTATTATGATATAAATATTGTTTATTAAAAACTAGGGGTGTTCATAACCGGATATCCGAAAATTCAGATATCTGAAAATTCGGATATCTTACACAATAACATCAGATTCTTTTCCTGGCTCTGAAGTTTTTACTGCACTTCAGAATCTTGGTATCTTCCCTAATTTCACTTTCAATTAGTTCTTGGTTCTATTTTTTAGTGTAGATAATTTAATTGGTTATCATCATGATGTTGCTCTAAGGCAAGGAACATGAGACCTTAAAGAAGAAGTATCAAGAAGAGTGTCTAACCTTGAAGAACAGATTCCACCTAGAATGCTCACAGAGAAGAAGACTCTACAATAAAGTGATTGAAGTCAAAGAAAGTATTCGGGTGTTGTGTAGATGTAGACCCCTAAACCAGGATGAGGTTGCAAAAGGCTCAACTTTCAGTGGTTGAATATTATATAAATATTATATATTAAAAACTATATCTATTGATATATAATAAATCAATAAAAAAAATCATTACTTCGACAAAAATTAAAAAAAAAATTAACTAAAGTAAATTAATAATCCAATAAAACAATATTTAGTATATGAAGAAAATAATAAATTAAAAGTAATAATCCAGTAAAAAATAATTTAAAAAAATATTATTTATTAAAAACTATATGTATTGATATATAATAATTCAATAATCTAATATAACAATATTTAATTATTATATATCAATAATATAGTATTTATTATGATATAAATATTATATATTAAAAACTATATGTATTGATATAAAATAACTCAATAAAAAAGAATTACTTCGACAAAGTTTTTTTAAAAAAAAAAAGAATTAACTAAAATAAATTAATAATCCAATAAAAAATTATTTATTATATAAAGAAAATAATAAATTATAAGTAATAATCCAATAAAAAAAATTTTAAAAAAATTAAAAATAATTAAAAACAATTAATAATCCAATAATGTAATATTTATTATGATATAAATATTATATATTAAAAACTGGGGGTGTTCATAATCGAATATCCGAAAATTCGGATATCCGAAATTTTGGATAGTTGATTTTTGGTATCCGATTCCGTATTCGAAATTATATTTTAAAACTAGGGTGTTCATAACCGGATATCCAAAAATTCTGATATCTGGAATTTCGGATAGTTGATTTTTGGTATCTGATTCCGTATCCAAAATTTCGGATACCAAATCGGATATCCGAAAATTTGAAAATTTGTTAAATTTGAAAGACATATGAAGTTTTTAAATTAGAAAGACGTTTTTTTAATTAGAAAATGCATATGAGGTACTATAGGTATTTAATTAAGGGGTATTATGAACATGTTTTAGTTACTAACATTCATATCATAAGACATATGTGACTAAAATATAAAAATAATGTAAAAACCAAAATCAAAGTTTTCGGATAGCGGATATCCGAATTATCCGAAAAATCTGTAAAACACCATCCAATTCTGATTCTGGAAAATCGGATATCCGAAATTTTGGATATCCGATTTGTCTGATAATTCAGATTCGGAATTTTGGAATTTCGGGTACGGATATTTTTGAACACCCCTACTAAAAACTATATGTATAAATATATAATAATTCAATAAAAATAATTACTCCAACAAAAAAAATTAAAAAAATCAACTAAAATAAATTAAAAATCCAATAAAACAATATTTATTAATATGTATATGGATCGAGTTCTTAACAATATTCTTGCGATTGGTTTGTGTTCCTTGAACTTTTCATATAAAACTTGAGAATTAGAAACGACAACTATGAGCATGAAGCTTTTAAAACTAGATCAGGATCAAACCATAGAAGGGTCTCCGTATTGTAATTCAGGTTAGATGTTTTGGTCTTATATGCTTAGTTTTCTTAGGTTATCAGTTCCGTAAGTAATAACTGAAGATATATTCTATGAACAACCGCAATCCTTCACACATTACCACATAAGCAACTGGATGTATAGATTTGTTAACAATTGTTGTTCTATTGGATTTTTTGTTTTGGTTCACTTTGAGAAACTGTAGAAAGCGATGGTGGTGAGAGTAACAGTGCTATGCATTCCGATCAAGAGCAGCGCACCCTTCCAATATTTGAAAATTTCGAAAAGTTGAGCAACAAAGTGAAGGTATAAGTTACAAATCCTTTATTTCTCTTGTAATTTTATCCTTTTAGATAATTTCCAACATTCTTATTTAGAAAAATTCAACATTTGTTTTGTTTCAGAATCTGAGACAAGAACATATATGCATTATGCAATGAAGTGAAAAACATAACATCATATTCTTTTCCTGGCTCTGAAGTTTTTACTGCGCTTCAGAATCTTGGTATCTTCCCTAATTTCACTTTCAATTTGTTCTTGGTTCTATTTTTTAGTGTACATAATTTAATTGGTTATCATCATGTTGTTGCTCTAAGGCGAGAAACGTGAGACCTTAAAGAATTAGTATTAAGAAGAGTATCAAACCTTGAAGAACATATTCCACCTAAAATGCTCACAGAGAAGAAGACTCTACAATGAAGTGATTGAAGTCAAAGGAAATATCCGGGTGTTGTGTAGATTTAGACCCCTAAACCACGATGAGGTTGCAAAAGGCTCTACTTACAGTGGTTGAATATGATATAAATATTATATATTGAAAACTATATCTATTGATATATAATAATTCAATAAAAAAGAATTACTTCGACAAAATATTAAAAAAAAAGAATTAACTAAAATAAATTAATAAGCCAATAAAACAATATTTAGTATATGAAGAAAATAATAAATTAAAAGTAATAATCCAAAAAAAAAATTAAAAACAAGATTATATATTAAAAACTATATGTATTGATATATAATAATTCAATAATCTAATAAAATAAAATTGAATTATTATATATCAATATTCAATAGTATAATATTTATTATGATATAAATATTATATATTAAAAACTATATGTATTGATATATAATAACTCAACAAAAAAGATTTACTTCGACAAAAAAAAAATTAAAAAGAATTAAGTAAATCAAATTATCAATCCAATAAAAAATTATTTATTATATAAAGAAAAGAATAAATTATAAGTAATAATCCAATAAAATTTTTTTAAAAAAAATACAAAAAGAAATGAATAATTCAATAATATAATAATTATTATGATATAAATATTATATATTAAAAACTAGGGGTGTTCATAACCGGATATCCGAAAATTCGGATATCCAAAATTTCGGATAGTTGATTTTTTGTATCCGGTTCGGTATCCGAAATTTCGGATACCAAATCGGATATCCGAAAATTTGAAATTTTGTTAAAATTTGAAAGACATGAAGTTTTTAAATTAGAAAGACGTATTTTTTAATTAGAAAGACATATGAAGTGATATATGTATTTAATTAAGGGGTATTTTGAACATGTTTTAGTTACTAACATTCATATCATAAGACATATGTGAGTAAAATAACAAATAATGTATAAACCAAAATCAAAATTTTTGGATATCGGATATCCGAATTATCCGAAAAATCTGAAAAACATTATCCAATTCTGATTCCGGAAAATTGGATGTCCGAAGTTTTTGATATCCGTTTTTTCGGATAAATCGGATTCGGAATTTCGGATCAGAATTTCGGATACGGATATTTTTGAACACTCTAACTAAAAATTATATGTATTGATATATAATAATTCAATAAAAAGAATTACTCCAACAAAAAAAAATTAAAAAAATCAACTAAAATAAATTAAAAAATTCAATAAAACAATATTTATTAATACGTATATGGATCGAGTTCTTGACAATATCATTTCGATTGGTTTATGTTCCTTGAAACTTTCAGATAAAACTCGAGAATTATAAACGACAACTATGAGCATGAAGCTTTTAAAACTAGATCTAGATAAAACCATGGAAGGGTCTCCATATTATAATTCAGGTTAGAAGTTTTGGTCTATACGTTTAGTTTTCTTAGGTTATCAGTTCCGTAAGTAATAATTGAAGACATATTCTATGAAAAATCGCAATCCCTCACACATAACCACATAAGCAACCGAATGTTTAGATTTGTTAACAATTGTTGTTCATTTGGATTTTTTGTTTTGGTTCACTTTGAGAAATTGTAGAAAGCAATGGTGGTGAGAGTAACAGTGACATGCATTCCGATCAAGAGCGGCCCACCCATCCAATATTTGAAAAATTCGAAAAGTTGAGCAACAAAGTGAAGGTATAAGTTACAAATCCTTTGTTTCTCTTGTAATTTTATCCTTTTAGATAATTTCCAGCATTCTTATTTAGAAAAATATGTATTTGTTTTGTCTCAGAATCTGAGACAAGAACATATATGCATTATGCAATGAAGTGAAAAACATAACATCAGATTCTTTTCCTGGCTCTGAAGTTTTTACTGCGCTTCAGAATCTTGGTATCTTCCCTAATTTCCCTTTCAATTTGTTCTTGGTTCTATTTTTTAGTGTACATAATTTAATTGGTTATCATCATGTTGTTGCTCTAAGGCGAGGAACTGGAGACCTTAAAGAAGAAGTATCAAGAACAGTGCCAAACCTTGAAGAACATATTCCACCTAGAATGCTCAGAGAGAAGAAGACTCTACAATGAAGTTATTGAACTCAAACGAAATATCCGGGTGTTCTATAGATGTAGACCCCTAAACCAGGATGAGATTGCAAAAGGCTCAACTTTCAGTGGTTGAATATTATATAAATATTATGATATAAATATTATATATTAAAAACTATATCTATTGATATATAATAATTCAATAAAAGAGAATTCATTCGACAGAAAATTAAAAAAAAAAAGAATTAACTAAAATAAATTAATAATCTAATAAAACAATATTTAGTATATGAAGAAAATAATAAATTAAAAGTAATAATCCAATAAAAAACAATTAAACAAATATTATATATTAAAAAGTATATGTATTTATATATAATAATTCAATAATCTAATAAAACAATATTGAATTACTATATATCAATAATATAATATTTATTATGATATAAATATTATATATTAAAAACTATATGTATTAATATTTAATAATTCAATAAAAAAGAATTACTTCGACAAAATTTTTTAATAAAAAGAAAAAGAATTAACTAAAATAAATTAATAATCCAATAAAAAAATATTTTTATATAAAGAAAATAATAAATTATAAGTAATAATCCAATAAAAATTTAACTAAAAGAAATTAATAATCCAGTAATATAATATTTATTGTGATATAAATATTATATATTAAAACTAGGGGTGTTTATAACCGGATATCTGAAAATTCGGATATATCCGAAATTTCGCTTTCAATTAGTTCTTGGTTCTATTTTTTAGTGTAGATAATTTAATTGGTTATCATCATGATGTTGCTCTAAGGCAAGGAACATGAGACCTTAAAGAAGAAGTATCAAGAAGAGTGTCTAACCTTGAAGAACAGATTCCACCTAGAATGCTCACAGAGAAGAAGACTCTACAATAAAGTGATTGAAGTCAAAGAAAGTATTCGGGTGTTGTGTAGATGTAGACCCCTAAACCAGGATGAGGTTGCAAAAGGCTCAACTTTCAGTGGTTGAATATTATATAAATATTATATATTAAAAACTATATCTATTGATATATAATAAATCAATAAAAAAAATCATTACTTCGACAAAAATTAAAAAAAAAATTAACTAAAGTAAATTAATAATCCAATAAAACAATATTTAGTATATGAAGAAAATAATAAATTAAAAGTAATAATCCAGTAAAAAATAATTTAAAAAAATATTATTTATTAAAAACTATATGTATTGATATATAATAATTCAATAATCTAATATAACAATATTTAATTATTATATATCAATAATATAGTATTTATTATGATATAAATATTATATATTAAAAACTATATGTATTGATATAAAATAACTCAATAAAAAAGAATTACTTCGACAAAGTTTTTTTAAAAAAAAAAAGAATTAACTAAAATAAATTAATAATCCAATAAAAAATTATTTATTATATAAAGAAAATAATAAATTATAAGTAATAATCCAATAAAAAAATTTTTAAAAAAATTAAAAATAATTAAAAACAATTAATAATCCAATAATGTAATATTTATTATGATATAAATATTATATATTAAAAACTGGGGGTGTTCATAATCGAATATCCGAAAATTCGGATATCCGAAATTTTGGATAGTTGATTTTTGGTATCCGATTCCGTATTCGAAATTATATTTTAAAACTAGGGTGTTCATAACCGGATATCCAAAAATTCTGATATCTGGAATTTCGGATAGTTGATTTTTGGTATCTGATTCCGTATCCAAAATTTCGGATACCAAATCGGATATCCGAAAATTTGAAAATTTGTTAAATTTGAAAGACATATGAAGTTTTTAAATTAGAAAGACGTTTTTTTAATTAGAAAATGCATATGAGGTACTATAGGTATTTAATTAAGGGGTATTATGAACATGTTTTAGTTACTAACATTCATATCATAAGACATATGTGACTAAAATATAAAAATAATGTAAAAACCAAAATCAAAGTTTTCGGATAGCGGATATCCGAATTATCCGAAAAATCTGTAAAACACCATCCAATTCTGATTCTGGAAAATCGGATATCCGAAATTTTGGATATCCGATTTGTCTGATAATTCAGATTCGGAATTTTGGAATTTCGGGTACGGATATTTTTGAACACCCCTACTAAAAACTATATGTATAAATATATAATAATTCAATAAAAATAATTACTCCAACAAAAAAAATTAAAAAAATCAACTAAAATAAATTAAAAATCCAATAAAACAATATTTATTAATATGTATATGGATCGAGTTCTTAACAATATTCTTGCGATTGGTTTGTGTTCCTTGAACTTTTCATATAAAACTTGAGAATTAGAAACGACAACTATGAGCATGAAGCTTTTAAAACTAGATCAGGATCAAACCATAGAAGGGTCTCCGTATTGTAATTCAGGTTAGATGTTTTGGTCTTATATGCTTAGTTTTCTTAGGTTATCAGTTCCGTAAGTAATAACTGAAGATATATTCTATGAACAACCGCAATCCTTCACACATTACCACATAAGCAACTGGATGTATAGATTTGTTAACAATTGTTGTTCTATTGGATTTTTTGTTTTGGTTCACTTTGAGAAACTGTAGAAAGCGATGGTGGTGAGAGTAACAGTGCTATGCATTCCGATCAAGAGCAGCGCACCCTTCCAATATTTGAAAATTTCGAAAAGTTGAGCAACAAAGTGAAGGTATAAGTTACAAATCCTTTATTTCTCTTGTAATTTTATCCTTTTAGATAATTTCCAACATTCTTATTTAGAAAAATTCAACATTTGTTTTGTTTCAGAATCTGAGACAAGAACATATATGCATTATGCAATGAAGTGAAAAACATAACATCATATTCTTTTCCTGGCTCTGAAGTTTTTATTGCGCTTCAGAATCTTGGTATCTTCCCTAATTTCACTTTCAATTTGTTCTTGGTTCTATTTTTTAGTGTACATAATTTAATTGGTTATCATCATGTTGTTGCTCTAAGGCGAGAAACGTGAGACCTTAAAGAATTAGTATTAAGAAGAGTATCAAACCTTGAAGAACATATTCCACCTAAAATGCTCACAGAGAAGAAGACTCTACAATGAAGTGATTGAAGTCAAAGGAAATATCCGGGTGTTGTGTAGATTTAGACCCCTAAACCACGATGAGGTTGCAAAAGGCTCTACTTACAGTGGTTGAATATGATATAAATATTATATATTGAAAACTATATCTATTGATATATAATAATTCAATAAAAAAGAATTACTTCGACAAAATATTAAAAAAAAAGAATTAACTAAAATAAATTAATAAGCCAATAAAACAATATTTAGTATATGAAGAAAATAATAAATTAAAAGTAATAATCCAAAAAAAAAATTAAAAACAAGATTATATATTAAAAACTATATGTATTGATATATAATAATTCAATAATCTAATAAAATAAAATTGAATTATTATATATCAATATTCAATAGTATAATATTTATTATGATATAAATATTATATATTAAAAACTATATGTATTGATATATAATAACTCAACAAAAAAGATTTACTTCGACAAAAAAAAAATTAAAAAGAATTAAGTAAATCAAATTATCAATCCAATAAAAAATTATTTATTATATAAAGAAAAGAATAAATTATAAGTAATAATCCAATAAAATTTTTTTAAAAAAAATACAAAAAGAAATGAATAATTCAATAATATAATAATTATTATGATATAAATATTATATATTAAAAACTAGGGGTGTTCATAACCGGATATCCGAAAATTCGGATATCCAAAATTTCGGATAGTTGATTTTTTGTATCCGGTTCGGTATCCGAAATTTCGGATACCAAATCGGATATCCGAAAATTTGAAATTTTGTTAAAATTTGAAAGACATGAAGTTTTTAAATTAGAAAGACGTATTTTTTAATTAGAAAGACATATGAAGTGATATATGTATTTAATTAAGGGGTATTTTGAACATGTTTTAGTTACTAACATTCATATCATAAGACATATGTGAGTAAAATAACAAATAATGTATAAACCAAAATCAAAATTTTTGGATATCGGATATCCGAATTATCCGAAAAATCTGAAAAACATTATCCAATTCTGATTCCGGAAAATTGGATGTCCGAAGTTTTTGATATCCGTTTTTTCGGATAAATCGGATTCGGAATTTCGGATCAGAATTTCGGATACGGATATTTTTGAACACTCTAACTAAAAATTATATGTATTGATATATAATAATTCAATAAAAAGAATTACTCCAACAAAAAAAAATTAAAAAAATCAACTAAAATAAATTAAAAAATTCAATAAAACAATATTTATTAATACGTATATGGATCGAGTTCTTGACAATATCATTTCGATTGGTTTATGTTCCTTGAAACTTTCAGATAAAACTCGAGAATTATAAACGACAACTATGAGCATGAAGCTTTTAAAACTAGATCTAGATAAAACCATGGAAGGGTCTCCATATTATAATTCAGGTTAGAAGTTTTGGTCTATACGTTTAGTTTTCTTAGGTTATCAGTTCCGTAAGTAATAATTGAAGACATATTCTATGAAAAATCGCAATCCCTCACACATAACCACATAAGCAACCGAATGTTTAGATTTGTTAACAATTGTTGTTCATTTGGATTTTTTGTTTTGGTTCACTTTGAGAAATTGTAGAAAGCAATGGTGGTGAGAGTAACAGTGACATGCATTCCGATCAAGAGCGGCCCACCCATCCAATATTTGAAAAATTCGAAAAGTTGAGCAACAAAGTGAAGGTATAAGTTACAAATCCTTTGTTTCTCTTGTAATTTTATCCTTTTAGATAATTTCCAGCATTCTTATTTAGAAAAATATGTATTTGTTTTGTCTCAGAATCTGAGACAAGAACATATATGCATTATGCAATGAAGTGAAAAACATAACATCAGATTCTTTTCCTGGCTCTGAAGTTTTTACTGCGCTTCAGAATCTTGGTATCTTCCCTAATTTCCCTTTCAATTTGTTCTTGGTTCTATTTTTTAGTGTACATAATTTAATTGGTTATCATCATGTTGTTGCTCTAAGGCGAGGAACTGGAGACCTTAAAGAAGAAGTATCAAGAACAGTGCCAAACCTTGAAGAACATATTCCACCTAGAATGCTCAGAGAGAAGAAGACTCTACAATGAAGTTATTGAACTCAAACGAAATATCCGGGTGTTCTATAGATGTAGACCCCTAAACCAGGATGAGATTGCAAAAGGCTCAACTTTCAGTGGTTGAATATTATATAAATATTATGATATAAATATTATATATTAAAAACTATATCTATTGATATATAATAATTCAATAAAAGAGAATTCATTCGACAGAAAATTAAAAAAAAAAGAATTAACTAAAATAAATTAATAATCTAATAAAACAATATTTAGTATATGAAGAAAATAATAAATTAAAAGTAATAATCCAATAAAAAACAATTAAACAAATATTATATATTAAAAAGTATATGTATTTATATATAATAATTCAATAATCTAATAAAACAATATTGAATTACTATATATCAATAATATAATATTTATTATGATATAAATATTATATATTAAAAACTATATGTATTAATATTTAATAATTCAATAAAAAAGAATTACTTCGACAAAATTTTTTAATAAAAAGAAAAAGAATTAACTAAAATAAATTAATAATCCAATAAAAAAATATTTTTATATAAAGAAAATAATAAATTATAAGTAATAATCCAATAAAAATTTAACTAAAAGAAATTAATAATCCAGTAATATAATATTTATTGTGATATAAATATTATATATTAAAACTAGGGGTGTTTATAACCGGATATCTGAAAATTCGGATATATCCGAAATTTCGGATAGTTGATTTTTGGTATCCGATTCCGTATCCGTAATTTCGGATACCAAATCGGATATCCGAAAATTTAAAATTTTGTTAAAATTTGTAAGACATATGAAGTTTTTAAATAAGAAAGACATATTTTTTAATAAGAAAAGCATATGAAGTAATATAAGTATTTAATGAAGGGGTATTATAAACATGTTTTAGTTACTAACATTCATATCATAAGACAAATTTTACTAAAATAAAAAAATAATGTATAAACCAAAATCAAATTTTTTGGATATCCCATATATGAATTATCCGAAAAATCTGAAAAACACTATCCAATTCCGATTCTGGAAAATTGGATATCCGGTTTTTCGGATAATTCGGATTCAGAATTTTGGAATTTCAGATCGGAATTTCGGATACGGATATTTTTGAACACTCATAGTAAAAACTATATATATTGATATATAATAATTCAATAAAAAGAATTACTCCGACAAAAAAAATAAAAAAAAAATCAACTAAAATAAATTAAAAATCCAATAAAACAATACTTATTAATATGTATATGGATCGAGTTCTTGACAGTATTTTTGTGATTGGTTTGTGTTCCTTGAACTTTTCAGATAAAACTCGAGAATTAGAAACGACAACTACGAGCATGAAGCTTTTAAAACTAGATCCGGATCAAACCATAAAAGGATCTCCATATTGTAATTCAGGTTAGGTTAGATGTTTTGGTCTATACGTTTAGTTTTCTTAGGTTATCAATTCTGTTAGTAATAATTGAAGATATATTATATGAACAATCGCAATACCTCACCCATAACCACATAAGCAATCAGATGTTTAGATTTGTTAACAATTGTTGTTCAATTGGATTTTTTGTTTTGGTTCACTTTGAGAAACTGTAGAAAGCGATGGTGGTGAGAGCAACAGTGACATGCATTCCGATCAAGAGCAGCACCCCTACCAATATTTGAAAAATTCGCAAAGTTAAGCAACAAAGTGAAGGTATAAGTTACAAATCCTTTGTTTCTCTTGTAATTTTATCCTTTTAGATAATTACCAACATTCTTATTTAGAAAATTTTGCATTTGTTTTGTTTCAGAATCTGAGACAAGAACATATATGCATTATGCAATGAAGTGAAAAACATAACATCAAATTCTTTTCCTAGCTATGAAGTTTTTACTGCTATTCAGAATCTTGGTATCTTCCTAAATTACACTTTCAATTTGTTCTTGGCTCTATTTTTTAGTGTACATAATTTAATTTGTTATCATCATGTTGTTGCTCTAAGGCGAGGAACATGAGACCTTAAAGAAGAAGTATCAAGAAGAGTGCTAAACCTTGAAGAACAAACTCCACCTAGAATGCTCATAGAGAAGAAGACTCTACAATGAAGTGATTGAACTCAAAGGAAACATTTGGGTATTTTGTATACGTAGTCCCCTAAACCAGGATGAGGTTGCAAAAGGTTGAACTTTCAGTGGTTGAATATTATATAAATATTATGATATATACATATATTATATATTAAAAACTATATCTATTGATATATAATAATTCAATAAAAAAGAATTACTTCGATAAAAAATTAAAACAAAAAGAATTAACTAAAATAAATTAATAATCCAATAAAACAATACTTAGTATATGAAGAAAATAATAAAATATAAGTAATAATCCAATAAAAAATAATTTAAAAAAATATTATATATTAAAAACGATATGTACTGATATATAATAATTCAATAATCTAATAAAACAGTATTGGATTATTATATATCAATAATATAATATTTATTATGATATAAATATTATATATTAAAACTATATGTATTTATATATAATAATTCAATAAAAAAGAATTACTTTCACAAAGTTTTTTTAATAAAAGAAAAAGAATTAACTAAAATAAATTAATAATTCAATAAAAAATTATTTATTATATAAAAAATAATAAGTTATAAGTAATAATCCAATAAAAACAATTTTAATAAAATTAATTAAAAAAACTAATAATCCAATAATATAATATTTATTATGATATAAATATTATATATTAAAAACTAGGGGTGTTCATTACCGGATATCCAAAAATTTGGATATTCGAATTTCGAATATCTGAAATTTTGGATTGTTGATTTTTGGTATCCGATTCCGTATCCGAAATTTCGGATATCTAAAATTTGGATATTCGAAATTTTGGAAACGGAATTGTATATCCCAAAATTTGAAATTTTGTTAAAATTTGAAAGTCATATGAAGTTTTTAAATTAGAAAACCATATTTTTAAATTTGTAAAGGCATTGAAGTAATATAGGTATTTAATTAAGGTGTGTTATGAACATGTTTTAGTTACTAACGTTCATATCATAAGACATATATGACTAAAATAACAAATGATATATAAACCAAAATAAAATATTTTGGATATTGGATATCCGAGTCATCTGAAAAATCTGAAAAACACTATCCAATTTACGATTCCGAAAAATCGGATATCCAAAATTTCGGATATCCGATTTTCTTGATAATTCGGATTCGGAATTTCGGATCGGAATTTCGGATACGGATATTTTTGAACACTATACTAAAAACTATATGTATTGATATATAATAATTCAATAAAAATAATTACTCCAACAAAATTTTTTTTAAAAAATCAACTAAAATAAATTAAAAATCCAATAAAACAATATTTATTAATACGTATATGGATCGAGTTCTTGACAGTATTTTTGCGATTGGTTTCTGTTCCTTGAACTTTTCAGATAAAACTCGAGAATTAGAAACGACAACTATGAGCATGAAGCTTTTAAAACTTGATCCGGATCAAACCATAGAAGGTTGTCCATATTGTAATTCAGGTTACACGTTTTGGTCTATACGTTTAGTTTTCTTAGGTTATTAGTTCCGTAAGTAATAATTGAAGATATATTCTATGAACAATCGCAATCCCTCTCACATAACCACATAAGCAACCGAATGTTTAGATTTGTTAACAATTGTTGTTCAATTGGATTTTTTTGTTTTGGTTCACTTTGAGAAACTGTAGAAAGCGATGGTGGTGAGAGTAACAGTGATATGCATTCCGATCAAGAGCAGCGTACCCTTCCAATATTTGAAAATTTTGAAAATTTAAGCAACAAAGTGAAGGTATAAGTTACAAGTCCATTGTTTCTCTTGTAATTTTATCCTTTTAGATAATTTCCAACATTCTTATTTAGAAAATTCTGCATTCGTTTTGTTTTAGAATCTGAGACAAGAACATATATGCATTATGCAATGAAGTGAATAACATAACATCAGATTCTTTTCCTGGCTCTGAAATTTTTACTGCTCTTAAGAATCTTGGTATCTTCCCAAATTACACTTTCAATTTGTTCTTGGTTCTATTTTTTAGTGTACTTAATTTAATTGGTTATCATCATGTTATTGCTCTAAGGCGAGGAACATGAGACCTTAAAGAAGAAGTATAAAGAAGAGTGCCAAACCTTGAAGAACATATTCCACCTAGAATACTCAGAGAGAAAAAGACTCTACAATGAAGTGATTGAACTCGAAGGAAAAATCTGTGTGTTCTGTAGTTGTAGTCCCCTAAACGAGGATGAGGTTGCAAAAGGCTCAACTTTCAGTGGTTGAATATTATATAAATATTCTGCTATAAATATTATATACTCCCTCCGTCCCAAAATTATAGTCCATATTTCCTTTTTGGTTTGTCCTAAAATAATAGTCAATTTCTAAAAATAAATAACATTTTTACCAAAATACCCCCTAATTATTACTTAACCAACTAAGCATTTATGGACCATTAAATGCAAAGTAAGGACAAAACTGTCATTTTATTGTATAAAGTTAGTGGTAATTAATGTTTCCTTATTCTGTGTGTTTTTTGTCTGTGGACAATAATTTTGGGACGGAGGGAGTATTAAAAACTATATCTATTGAGATATAATAATTAAATGACAAAGAATTACTTCTACAAAGAAAATTAAAAAAAAAAGAATTAACTAAAATAAATTACTGCTTAAATAAAAAAGTATTTAGTATGTGAAAAAATTAAAAAATTAAAAGTAATAATCCAATAAAAAATAATTAAAAAAAGATACTATATATTGAAAACTATATGTATTGATATATAATAATTCAATAATATAATAAAACAATATTGAATTATTATATATCAATAATATAATATTTATTATAATATAAATATTATATATTAAAAACTATATGTTTTGATATATAATAATTCAATAAAAAATAATTACTTCGACAATTTTTTAAAAAAAAACAATTAACTAAAATAAATTAATAATCCAATAAAAAAACTTATTTATTATATAAAGAAAATAATAAATTATAAGTAATAATCCAATAAAAACAAATTAAAAATAAATTTAACTAAAACAAATTAATAATCCAATAATATAATATTTATTATGATATAAATATTATATATTAAAAACTAAAGGTGTTCATAACCGGATATCCGAATATCCAAATTTTCGATATCCGAAATTTCGGATAGTCGATTTTTGGTATCCGATTCCGTATGCGAATTTTTGGATATCCGAAATTTCGGAAACGGAATCGGATATCTGAAAATTTGAAAATTTGTTAAAATTTGAATGACATGAAGTTTTTAAATTAGAAAGACATATTTTTAAATTAGAAAGACATATGAAGTAATATAAGTATTTAATTAAGGGGTATTATGAACATGTTTTAGTTACTAACATTCATATCATAAGACATATGTGACTATAATAACAAACAATATATAAACCAAAATCAAAATTTTAAGATATTGTATATCCGAATTATCCGAAAAATCTGAAAAACACTATCCAATTCCGATTCCGAAAAATCGGATATCCAAAATTTCAGATATCTGAAATTCCGGATATCCGATTTTTCGGATAATTCGGATACGAATATTTTTAACACCCCTACTAAAAACTATATGTATTGATATATATAATAATTCAATAAAAATAAATACTCCAACAAAAAAATTTAAAAAAAATCAACTAAAATAAATTAAAAATCCAATAAAACATTATTTATTAATATGTATAAGGATCGAGTTCTTGACATTATTCTTGCGATTGGTTTGTGTTCCTTGAACTTTTAAGATAAAACTCGAGAATTAGAAACGATAAATATGAGCATGAAGGTTTTAAAACTACATCCGGATCAAACCATAGATGGATCAACATATTGTAATTCAGATTAAATGTTTTGGTTTATACATTTAGTTTTCTTAGGTTATCAATTCTGTAACTAATAATTGAAGATATATGCTATGAACACTCGCAATCCCTTACACATAACCATATAAGCAACTGAATGTTTAGATTTGTTAACAATTGTAGTTCAATTGGATTTTCTGTTTTAGTTCACTTCGAGAAACTGTAGAAAGCGATGGTGGTGAGAGTAACAGTGATATGCATTCCGATCAAGAGCAGCGCACCCTTCTAATATTTGAAAATTTCGAAAAGTTGAGCAACAAAGTGAAGGTATAAAGTTACAAATCCTTTGTTTCTCTTGTAATTTTATCCTTTTAGATAATTTCAACCATTCTTATTTAGAAAATTCTTCATTTGTTTTGTTTCAGAATTTGAGAAAATAACATATATGCATTATGCAATGAAGTGAAAAAAACATAACATCATATTCTTTTCCTGGCTTTGAAGTTTTTACTGCTCTTTAGAATTATGGTATCTTCCCTAATTTCACTTTCAATATGTTCTTGGTTCTATTTTTTTATTGTACATAATTTAATTGGTTATCATCATGTTGTTGCTCTAAGGCAAGGAACATGAGATCTTAAAGAAGAAGTATCAAGAAGAGTGCCAATCCTTGAAGAACATATTCCACCTAGAATGCTGAGAGAGAAGAAGACTCTACAATGAAGTGATTGAACTAAAAGGAAACATCCGGGTGTTCTGTAGATGTAGATCCCTAAACCAAGATGAGGTTGCAAAATGCTCAACTTTCAGTGGTTGAATATTATATAATTCTTATGATATAAATATTTTTATATAAATATTATATATTAAAAACTATATCTATTCATATATAATAATTCAATAAAAAAGAATTACTTCGACAATAAATTAGAAAAAAAAGAATTTACTAAAATAAATTAATAATCCAATAAAACAATATTTAGTATATGAAGAAAATAATAAATTAAAAGTAATAATCCAATAAAAAATAATTAAAACAAATATTATATATTAAAAAGTATATGTATTGATATATAATAATTCAATAATCTAATAAAACAATATTGAATTATTATATATCAATAATATAATATTTATTATGATATAAATATTTATATGTATTGATATATAATAATTCAATAAAAAAGAATTACTTCGATAAAAAAATTTTAAATAAAAAAAAAAAGAATTAGCAAAAATAAATTAATAATCCAATAAAAAATTATTTATTATATAAAGAAAATAATTATTTATATGAAATAATCCAATAAAAATTAACTAAATGAAATTAATAATCCAATAATATAATATTTATTATGATATAAATATTATATATTAAAAACTAGGGATGTTCATAACCGGATATCCGAAATTTCGGATAGTTGATTTTTGGTATCCGATTCCGTATCCGAATTTTTGGATACCAAATCGGATATCCGAAAAATTGAAATTTTGTTACGATTTGAAAGACATATGAAGTTTTTAAATTAGAAAGACATATTTTTAAATAGAAAAGCATATGAAGTAATATAGGTATTTAATGAAGGGGTATTATGAACATGTTTTAGTTACTAACATTCATATCGTAAGAGATATGTGACTAAAATAACAAATAATGTATAAACCAAAATTCAATTTTTCGGATATCGGATATTCGAATTATCCGAAAAATCTGAAAAACACTATCCAAAATTCCAATTTCGAAAAATTGGATATCCGAAATTTTGGATATCCGATTTTTCGGATAATTCGGAATTTCTGATCGAAATTTCAGATACAGATATTTTTGAACACCCCTACTAAAAACTCTATGTATTGATATATAATAATTAAATAAAAAGAATTACCCGAACAAAAAAAATCAACTATAATAAATTAAAAATCCAATAAAACAATATTTATTAATACGTATATGGATCGAGTTCCGTGAATTTTTCAGATAAAACTCGAGAATTAGAAACGACAACTATGACCATGAAGCTTTTAAAACTAGATCCGGATCAAACCGCAGAAGGATCTCCATATTGTAATTCAGGTTAGATGTTTTGGTATATACGTTTAGTTTTCTTAAGTTATCAGTTCCGTAAGTAATAATTGAAGATATTTTCTATAAACAATCGCAATCCCTCACACATAACCATATAAGCAACCGAATCTTTAGATTTGTTAACAATTGTTGTACAATTAGATTTTCTGTGTTGGGTCAATGCGAGAGTAACTCTTGACAGCGATGGTGGTGAGAGTAACAGTGATATGCATTCTGATTAAGAGCAGGGCACCCTTCCAATATTTGAAAATTTCGAAAAGCTGAGCAACAAAGTGAAGGTATAAGTTACAAATCCTTTGTTTCTCTAGTAATTTTATCCTTTTAGATAATTTCCAACATTCTTATTTAGAAAATTATGCATTTGTTTTGTTATATAATCTAAGACAAGAACATATATGCATTATGCAATGAAGTGAAAAACATAGCATCAGATTATTTTCTTGGCTTGGCTCTGAACTTTTACTGTGCTTCAGAATCTTGGTATCTCCCCTAATTTGATTTCAATTTGTTCTTGGTTCTATTATTTAGTGTACATAATTTAATTGGATATCATCATGTTGTTGCTCTAAGGCGAGGAACGATAGACCTTAAATAAGAAGTATCAACAAGAGTGCCAAACCTTGAAGAATAGATTCCACCTAGAATGCTTAGAGAGAAGAAGACTCTACAAAGAAGTGATTAAACTCAAAGGAAATATTTGGGTGTTCTGTACATGTAGACCCCTAAACCAGGATGGGGTTGCAAAAGCCTCAATTTTCAGTGGTTGAATATGATATAAATATTATGATATAAATCTTATATATTAAAAACTATATCTATTGATATATAATAATTCAATGAAAAAGAATTACTTCGACAAAAAATAATTTTAAAAAAGAATTAACTAAAATAAATTAATAATCCAATAAAACAACATTTAGTATATGAAGAAAATAATAAATTAAAAGTAATAATCCAATAAAAAAATAATTAAAAAATAATATTATATGTTAAAAACTATATGTATTTTATATATAATAATTCAATAATCTAATAAAACAATATTGAATTATTATATATAAATAATTTAATAATTATTATGATATAAATTATATATATTAAAAAATATATGTATTGATATGTAATAATTCAATAAAAAAGAATTACTTCGTCAATTTTATTTTAAAAAAAAAGAACTAACTAAAAATAAATTACTAATCTAATAAAAAATTATTTATTATATAAAGAAAATAATAGATTATAAGTAATAATCAAATTAAAAAATTTTAAAAATTAACTAAAAGAAATTAATAATCCAATAATATAATATTTATTATGATTTAAATATTATATATAAAAAACAAGGGGTGTTCATAACCAGATATCCGAAAATTCGGATATCCGAATTTCGGATATTCGAATTTCGGATATCCATAATTTCGGATAGTTGATTTTTGTTATCGGATTCCGTATTCGAAATATTGGATATCCGAAATTTCGGATACGGAATCGGATATCTAAAAATTTGAAATTTTGTTAAAATTTGAAAAACATATGAAAATTATAAATTAGAAAGAGAATTTTAAATTAGAAAGTCATATGAAGTAATATAAGTATTTAATTAAGGGGTATTATGAACATGTTTTAGTTAATAACATTCATATCATAAGACATATGTGACTAAAATAACAAATAATGTATAAACCAAAATCAAAATCTTCGGATATCGGATATCCGAATTATCCGAAAAATCTAAAAAACACTATCCAAATCCGATTTCGAAAAATCGGATATCCGATTTTTCGGATAATTCGGATATGTTATTTCGGAAATTCGGATCGGAATTTAGGATACAAATATTTTTGAACACCCCAACTAAAAACTATATGTATTGATATATAATAATTCAATAAAAAGAATTAGTCCAATAAAAAAATTTAAAAAAATCAACTAAAATAAATTAAAAATTCAATAAAACAATATTTATTAATATGTATATAGATCGAGTTCTTAACAGTATTCTTGCGATTGGTTTGTGTTCCTTGAACTTTTCCGATAAAACTCGAGAATTAGAAACGATAACTATGAGCATGAAGCTTTTAAAACTAGATCCGGATCAAAACATAAAAGGATCTCCAGATTGTAATTCAGGTTAGATGTTTTGGTCTATACGTTTAGTTTTTTTAGGTTATGAGTTCTGTAAGTAATAGTTGAAGATAAATTCTATGAACAATCGCAATCTCTCACACATAACCGTATAAGCAACCGGATGTTTTCATTTGTTAACAATTGTTGTTCAATTAGATTTTCTATTTTGATTCACTTTCAGAAACTATAGAATGCGATGGTGGTGAGAGTAATAGTGATATGCATTCCGATCAAGCGCAACGCAACCTTCCAATATTTGAAAATTTTGAAAAGTTGAGCTACAAAGTGAAGGTATACGTTACAAATCCTTTGCTTCTCTTGTAATTTTATCCTTTTAGATAATTTCCAACATTCTTATTTAGAAATTTCTGCATTTGTTTTGTTTCAGAATCTGAGAAAATAACATATTGCATTATGCAATGAAGTGAAAAACATAACAGCAGATTCTTTTCCTGGCTCTGAAGTTTTTACTGCTCTTCCGAATCTTGGTATCTTCCCTAATTCCACTTTCAATTTGTTCTTGGTTCTATTTTTAGTGGACATAATTTAATTGGTTATCATCATGTTGTTGCTCTAAGGCGAGGAACATGAGACCTTAAAGAAGAATTATCAAGAAGAGTCTCAAACCTTGAAGAACAGATTCCACCTAGAATGCTCAGAGAGAAGAAGACTCTACAAAGAAGTGACTGAACTCAAAGGAAACATCCGAATGTTCTGTAAATGTAGACCCCTAAACTAGGATGAGGTTACAAAAGGCTCAACTTCAGTGGTTGAATATTATATAAATATTATGATATAATTATTATGGTATAAATATTATATATTAAAAACTATATCTATTGATATATAATAATTCAATAAAAAAGATATACTTCGACAAAAAAAATTTAAAAAGAATTAACAAAAATAAATTAGTAATCCAACAAAACAATATTTAGTATATGGAGAAATTAATAAATTAAAAGTAATAATCTAATAAAAAATATGTTAACAAAAAATTTATATTAAAAACTATATGTATTGATATATAATATTTCAATAATCCAATAAAACAATACTAAATTATTATATATCAATAATATAATATTTATTATGATATAAATATTATATATTAAAAACTATATGTATTGATATATATTAATTCAATAAAAAATAATTACTTCGACAATTAAAAAAAAAATTTAACTAAAATAAATTAATGATCCAATAAAACACTATATAGTATATGAAGAAAATAATAAATTAAAAGTAATAATCCAATAAAAATAATTAAAAAAATTAACAAAAAGAAATTAATAAACCAATAATATAATATTTATTATAATATAAATATTATATATTAAAAACTATATGTATTGATATATTATAATTCAATAAAAAGAATATTTATTAATAAGGATATCAATCGAGTTCTTGACAATATTCTTGCGATTAGTTTTTGCTCCTTGAACTTTCCAGATAAAACTCGAGAATTAGAAACGATAACTATGAGCAAGAAGCTTTCAAAACTAGATCCAGATCAAACCATAGAAGGATCTCTAGTTTGTAATTCAGGTTAGATGTTTTGGTCTAAACGTTTAGTTTTCTTAGGTTATCAGTTCCGTAAGTAATAATTGAAGATATATTCTATGAACAATCGCAATCCCTCACACATAACCACACAAGCAACCAGATGTTTAGATTTGTTAACAATTGTTTTTCAGTTGGATTTCCTGTTTTGGTTCACTTTCAGAAACTGTAGAATGCGATGGTGGTGAGAGTAACAGTGATATGCATTCCGATCAAGAGCAGCGCACCCTTCCAATATTTGAAAAATTCGCAAATTTGAGCGATAAAGTGAAGGTATAAGTTACAAATCCTTTGTTTCTCTTGTAATTTTATCCTTTTAGATATTTCCCAACATTCTTATTTAGAAAATTCTGCATTTGTTTTGTTTCAGAAGTTTTTACTGCTCTTTAGTATCTTGGTATCTTCCCTAATTTCACTTTCAATTTGTTCTTGGTTCTATTTTTTAGTGTACATAATTTAATTGGTTATCATCACATTGTTGTTTTATGGGGAGGAACATGAGACCTTAAAGAAGAAGTATCAAGAAGAGCGCCAAACCGTGAAAAAGATTCCACCTAGAATGCTCAGAGAGAAGAAGACTCTACAATGAAGTGATTGAACCCAAAGGAAACATCCGGGTGTTATGAAGACGTAGACCCCTAAACCAGGATGAGGTTGCAAAAGGCTCAACTTCAGTGGTCGAATATTATATAAATATTATGATATAAATATTGTATATTAAAAACTATATCAGTAAAAAAGAATTACTTCGACAATTTAAAAAAAGAATTAACTAAAATAAATTAATAATCAAACAAAACCATATTTAGTATATGAGGAAAATAATAAATTAAAAGTAATAATCCAATAAAAAAATAATTTAAAAAAATATTATATATTAAAAACTATATGTATTGATATATAATAATTCAATAAAAAAGAAATACCTTGACAAATTTTAAAAAAAAGAATTAACTAAAATAAATTAATAATCCAATAAAACAATATTTAGTATATGAAGAAAATAAGAAATTAACTGTAATAATCCAATAAAAAAAGAATTAAAAAAAAAGAATTAAATAAATTAACTAAAATAAATTAATATTCCAATAATATAATATTTATTATGATATAAATATTATATATTATAAACTATGTTTATTAATACGTATATGGATCGAGTTCTTGATTTTATTCTTGCGATTGGTTTGTGTTCCTTGAACTTTTTAGATAAAACTCAGAATTAGAAACGATAAATGTGAGCATGAAGCTTTTAAAACTAGATCTTGATCATAGAAGGATCTCCAGACTGTAATTCACGTTAGATGTTTTGGTCTAAACATTTAGTTTTCTTAGGTTACCAGTTCTGTAAGTAATAATTGAAGATATATTCTATGAACAATTGCAATCCCTCCCACATAACTACACAAGCAACCAGATTATTAGATTTGTTAACAACTGTTGTTCTATTGGATTTTCTGTTTTGGTTCCCTTTCAGAAACTGTAGAATGCGATGATGGTGAGAGTAACAGTGATATGCATTCCAATCAAGAGCAGCGCACCCTTCCAATATTTGAAAATTTCAAAAAGTTGAGCCACAAAGTGAAGGTATAAGTTACAAATCCTTTGTTTCTTTTGTAATTTTATCCTTTTAGATAATTTCCAACATTCTTATTTAGAAAATTCTACATTTGTTATATTTCAGAATCGGAGAAAAGAACATATTGCATTATGCAATGAAGTGAAAAAGATAACATCAGATTCTTTTCTAGGCTTTGAACATTTTATTGCTCTTCATAATCTTGGTATCTTCCTTAATTTCACTTTCAATTTCTTCTTGGTTCTATTTTTTTGTGTACATAATTTAAATGGTTATCATCATGTTGTTGATCTAAGCAAGGAACATGAGACCTTAAAGAAGAAGTATCAAGAAGAGTGCCAAACCCTGAAGAACAGATTCCACCTAGAATGCTCAGATTGAAGAAGACTCTACAATGAAGTGATTAAACTCAAAGGAAACATCCGAGTGTTCTATAGATGTAGACCCCTAAACCCGGATGAGGTTGGAAAAGGCTCAAGTTTAAGTGGTTGAATATTATATAAATATTATGATATAAGTATTATGTATTAAAAACTATATCTATTGATATATAATAATTCAATAAAAAAAGAATTACTTCGACAAAAAATTAAAAAAAAAGAATTAACTAAAATAAATTAATAATCCAATAAAACAATATTTAGTATATGAAGAAAATAATAAATTAAAACTAATAATCCAATAAAAAAGGATTTAAAAAAATATTATATATTAAAAACTACATATATAATTCAATAATCTAATAAAACAATATTGAATTATTATATATCAATAATATAACATTTATTATGATATAAATATTATATATTAAAAACTATATGTATTGATATATAATAATTCAATAAAAAAGAATTACTTCGACAATTTTTTTTTCAAAAAAAGAATTAACTAAAATAAATTAATAATCCAATATAACAATATTTAGTATGCAAAGAAAATAATAAATTAAAAGTAATAATCCAATAAAAAATAATTAAAAAAATAACAAAAAGAAATTTATAATCCAATAATATAATATTTATTATGGTATAAATATTATATATTAAAAATTATATGTGTTGATATATAATGATAAAAAGAATTACTCCAACAAAAAAAATTAAAAAAAATCAACTAAAATAAATTAGTAATCCAATAAAACAATATTTATTAATATGTATATGGATCGAGTTCATGACAGTATTCTTGCGATTGGTTTGTGTTCGTCGAACTTTTCAGATAAAACTCGATAATTAGATCCAGATCAAACCGTAGAAGGATCTGCAAATTGTAATTCAATTGAGATGTTTTGGTCTATACATTTAGTTTTCTTAGGTTACCAGTTCTGTAAGTAATAATTGAAGATATATTCTATGAACAATCACAATCCCTCACACATAACCACATAAGCAACCTGATGTTTAGATTTGTTAACAATGGTTGTTCATTTGGATTTTATGTTTTGGTTCACTTTGAGAAATTGTAGAAAGCGATGGTGGTGAGAGTAACGGTGATATGCATTTCGATCAAGAGCAGCACACCCTTCCAATATTTGAACAATTCGAAAAGTTGAGCAACAAAGTGAAGGTATTAGTTGCAAATCCTTTGTTTCTCTTGTAATTTTGTCCTTTTAGATAATGTCCAACATTATTATTTAGAAAATTATGCATTTGTTTTGTTTCAGAATCTGAGACAAGAACATATTGCATTATGCAATGAAGTGAAAAACATAACATCAGATTCTTTTCCTGGCTCTGAAGTTTTTACTGCTCTTTGAATCTTGGTATCTTCCCTAATTTCACTTTGAGCATGTTCTTGGTTCTAATTTTTAGTGTACATAATTTAATTGGTTATCATCATGTTGTTGCTCTAAGGCGAGGAACATGAGAACTTAAAGAAGAAGTATCAAGAAGAGTGCCAAACCTTGAAGAACAAATGCCACCTACAATGTTCAGAGAAAATAAGAATCTACAATGAAGTTATTGAACTCAAAGGAAACATCCGAGTGTTCTGTAGATGTAGACCCCTAAACCAGGATGAGGTTGCAAAAGGCTCAACTTTCAGTGGTTGAATATTATAAAATAGTATCATATAAATATTATATATTAAAAACTATATTTATTGATATATAATAATTCAATAAAAAAGAATTACTTCGACAAAAAATTAAAAAAATAAAGAATTAACTAAAATAAAGTAATAATCCGATAAAACAATATTTAGTATATGAAGAAAATAATAAATTAAAAGCAATAATCCAATAAAAATAATTAAAAAATATTATATATTAAAAACTACATGTATTCAAATATACTAATTCAACAATCTAATAAAACAATATTGAATTATTATATATCAATAATATAATATTTATTATGATATAAATATTATATATTAAAAACTATATGTATTGATATATAATAATTCAATAAAAAATAATTACTTCGGTAATTTTTTTTTTCAAAAAAAGAATTAACTAAAATAATCTAATAATCCAATAAAAATTATTTATTATATAAAAAAATAATAAATTATATGTAATAATCCAATAAATTTTTAAATTTTATTTTTTTAAAAATTAACTAAAAGAAATTAAAAATCCAATAATATAATATTTATTATGATATAAATATTATATATTAAAAACTATATGTGTTGATATATAACAATTTAATGAAAGAATTACTCCAACAAAATTTTTTAAAAAAACATCAACTAAAATAAATTAAAAATCCAATAAAACAATATTTATTAATACGTATATGGATCGAGTTCTTGACAGTATTCTTGTGATTGGTTTGTGTTCCTTGAACTTTTCAGATAAAACTCGAGAATTAGAAACGGTAACTATGAGCATGAAGCTTTTAAAACTAGATCTGGATCACACCATGGAAGGATCTCCATATTGTAATTCATGTTAGATGTTTTGGTCTATACATTTTGTTTTCTTAGGTTATCAGTTCCGTTAGTAATAATTGAAGATATATTCTATGAAAAATCGCAATCCCTCACACATAACCACATAAGCAACCAAATGTTTAGATTTGTTAACAATTGTTGTTCTACTGATTTTCTGTTTTGGTTCACTTTAAGAAACTATAAAAAGCGATGGTGGTGAGAGTAATAGTGATATGCATTCCGATCAAGAGCAGCGCACCCTTCCAATATTTGAAAATTTCGAAAAGTTGAGCAACAAAGTGAAGATATAAGTTACAAATCCTTTGGTTCTCTGGTAATTTTATCCTTTTATATAATTTCCAACATTCTTATTTAGAAAATTTTGCATTTGTTTTGTTTCAAAATCTGAGAAAAGAACATATTGCATTATGCAATGAAGTGAAAAACATAACATCAGATTCTTTTCTTGGCTCTGAAGTTTTTACTGCTCTTCAGAATCTTGGTATCTTTCTTAATTTCACTTTCAATTTGTTGTTGGTTCTATTTTTTAGTGTACATAATTTAATTAGTTATCATCATGTTGTTGCTCTAAGGTGAGGAACATGAAACCTTAAAGAAGAAATATCAAGAAGAGTGCCAAACCTTGAAGAACAGATTCCACCTAGAATGCTCAGAGAGAAGAAGATTCTACAATGAAATGATTGAACTCCAAGGAAATATCCGAGTGTTCTGTAGATGTAGAACCCTAAACCAGGATGAGGTTACAAAAGGCTCAACTTCAGTGGTTGAATATTATATTAATATTATGATATAAATATTATATATAAAAAACTATATATATCGATATATAATAATTCAATAAAAAGGAATTATTTAGGGGTCTATATACGTCGATTCATGGCAGGTAACTTCATTTATATTTGTTTTGATTATTTAGGGTTTTTATACATATATGGATGAGGTTGAAAAGGATCAACTTCAGTGGTTGAATATTATATAAAGAAATCGGTTCAAGAAAAAGAGCTCAAGATAATTGGGTCAGATTCATCTAAAAAGCAATTCAAGTTTGACTGCCTACCACCGTCATTTTGAGCTCTAGATAATCGGGTCAGATTCACTTTGAATCCGTTTTTCACATAAGAGAGAGAGAGAGAGAGAGAGAGAGCCCTTTCATTTTTTTAATTATTAAAATGAATAAATAATTATTAAAAATCTTCAAAATGATTTTAGAAATAGTAAATAAATACCCAAGGGTATTAAAGTTATTTCAGTTTACCGAGGGACCAAATCCGCAATGAAACTAGCTCAAAAGGACCAAGAATTCAAAAAAAATCAGGGTTTCTACTAAAACCCCAAAAAAATGCACAACATAGGGACCTTTTTCTGCAATTCTGTCTTTAATTTATTATTTTCTTCATATACTAAATAATTTTTATTGGATTATTAATTTATTTTAGTTAATTCTTTTTTTTTTAAAAGTTTGTCGAAGTAATTCTTTTTATTGAATTATTATATATCAATACATATAGTTTTTAATATATACTATTTATTATGATATACATATTATATATTAAAAACTATATCTATTGATATATAATAATTCAATAAAAAAGAATTACCTCGACAAAAAATTAAAAAAAAAAGAGTTAACTAAAATAAATTAATAATCCAATAAAAAAATATTTAGTATATGAAGAAAATAATAAATTAAAAGTAATAGTCCAATAAAAAATAATTAAAAAAATATTATATATTAAAAACTGTATGTATTGATATATAATAATTCAATTATCCAATAAAACAATATTTAATTATTATATATCAATAATATAATATTTATTACGATATAAATATTAGATATTAAAAACTATATGTATCGATATATAATAATTCAATAAAAAAGCATTACTTCGACAATTTTTTTTTTAAATTAACTAAAATAAATTAATAATCCAATAAAACAATATTTAGTATATGAAGAAAATAATAAATTAAAAGTAATATTCCAATAAAAAAGAATTTGAAAAAAATTATATAAATTAACTAAAAGAAATTAATAATCAAATAATGTAATATTTATTATGATATAAATATTATATATTAAAAACTATATGTATTTATATATAATAATTCAATAAAAAGAATTACTCTAACAAAAAATTAAAAAAAATCAACTAAAACAAATTAATAATCCAATAAAACAATATTTATAATTATATAATATTATATTTTAAAAATAATATTTATTAATATAATACTTCAGAAAAATAAAAAATAATGTATTAAAAAATGGTCCTTATAGTATGGTAAAAGACAAAACTACGAAAATGGTCCATGAGGGTTAAATTGTCATTTTAAAAAAGTTAACAGCTAACCAGTTAAACTTAACGGATAAGGGACCAAAACCACAACAAAACTTGTTGAAAATTACCAAATGTGCAACTTTTTTAACATTTGGACCATAAACACATAAAATGAGAAACCACAAGGACCATTTTTACAGTTTTGTCTTATACTTAATTTATTAGTTTTAATATGTTGTTGTATGTAAACCATTATTAATTTAAAGCTACAACTTATGAATAGTTTCGATAAAATACTTAAATTGTTAATTTAATATAACATTACATGGTCAACTTAAATATAAATTTCAGTTCCACTTAAAAAACCCAAAGAATTTTTTGTGAATAGTTAAAAGTGATAAATTTTAGTGCTAAATGCAAAAACTAAATTGTAATCTCAGTTTAACTAAAATATTTGCTAAAGATATTTTTATAATCATTAAAAGTTTTCAAATAAGTAGCTTAAAATAACTTACAATAACAATAGCTAAAAATAACTATATATAAATTGTTATATTGTTACCTTTAAAAACAAAAAACAATGTTTGATGTTTTAAATAAGTACAATGATAGAAATTAAAATGTTAAGCTAATAAATTTAAAAAATTAATTAACAATAAAAACAACTATATAACATTAAACCATATATTATTTTTTATTTTCATTAGTGAGTAACCTGCGGGTAGAGGTCACTCAAACAATTGAGATTATGCAGCTTTAATAGATGTATATATTATCATATAATTCAAAATAATCAATGTATTATATCAACTTAGTATACGAATTATTATATTAAATTTAACAACAACATTATTGTTATATTTAAGAAAACGTATATTTGTAAAGATTTCAACTATATTAGTGTTTCTGCGCAACGCGCGGGCATTCGCCTAGTATACTTATAAATGAAGCATTTTTGCTTTCACCACATCATACTATACATATAAAGGAGGCATTTTTCATATCACCTCATGCATTTGAAACCCCCACACAAATTTCCAAGCACCTCATGCATTTGACACCCCCACATTTTTTCACCTTTAAAGTAATTAATCACACATCATGAAAGGTTTTATAACTTATATAATACGTTTAATAAGCAATTAATGGATAGTCTAGTATAAAAATATCATTCTCTTTGAGTAGACACACAAATACAAATCACATACAAAATTCACAAAAAAAAGATTAACAAGTTTAAAGGTTTTGTGTTGGTTTGAGGGCTGTGGACCATTTTTCGAGCCATGTTATTATGTTAAAGTTTTTAATTCGTAAGTTTGTTATATACTAATTTTTTTTCTTGGTTTAACTTTTCTTTTAAGACAATCATTGTATGTTGTGGTTGAAACTTTAATATAAATTAGATTAGATTCATGTTATCGATCATATGTTATGAAAAGTGATATAGATAATATTTAATTAAATATTGTATATATGTTTGTATGTTTGTGTTGCTTCAAAGTAATAATTAATTAAATATACTTAAGTTTTTAATTTTAAATATAACATTACATGGTCAACTTAAATATAAATTTCAGTTTAACTTAAAAAACCCAAAGAATATTTTGTAAATAGTTAAAAGTGATAAATTGTAGTGCTAAATGCAAAAACAAAACTGTAATCTCAAATTAACTAAAATATTTCCTAAATATATTTTTATAATCATTAAAAGTTTTCAAATAACTACCTTAAAATAACTTACAATAACAATACTTAATAATAACACTATATAAATGATTATATTGTTACTTTTAAAAGAAAAAACAATGTTTGATGTTTTAAATAATTACAATGATAGCAATTAAAACGTTAAACACATATATTTGAAAAAATTAATTAACAATAACAACAACTATAAATAACATTAATATATATTATATTTAATTTTATTAATGAGTAACCCGCAAGTAGAGGTCATTCAAACGATTGAAATTACGCAGTTTTAATAGATGTATATATTATCATATAATTCAAAATAACCAATATATTATATCAACTTAGTAGACAAATTATTATATCAAATTTAACAACGTTATTTTTATATTTAATAAAACATATATTGTAAAATTTTCAACTATATAGGTGTTTTTGTGCAACACGCGGGCATTCACCTAGTATATATATATAAAGGAGGCAAACTTTCAAGCACCTCATGCATTTGAAACCCTCACACATTTTCACCTTCAAAGTAATTAATCACACATCACACACTTTATATAACTAAAATTTTGAAGCTACGAATTGAACTATGGATTGTGAATTTAGAGCATTATAAAAATGATAGAATAATTGATTTTGCTCCTACGTACTTATAAATATGTTCCCACTTCTGATGAAAATTTGGCAAGAATGATGAAACAAAATCTGCTCCTGCATGATAATTAAATACTTTTATATCATTCATTTCATACCTTCCACTCCTTTAGTTTGCTCATGTTGCATGGTAATTAAATCTCTTTATATCATTCATTTCATAACTTCCACTCCTTTAGTTTGTATAATTTCAAATACTCTAAACGGATTATAAATATATAGCAGGTGTGATAGGATAATATGGGCTAGGGATGAACTAAAGTAGATACTATACTCTAGAAATGAATCCAAGTTGTCCAATCATCAGCTGATGAAGGCAATATTTTCTACCATTGTTAAAGTCTCAAGATAGAATATCAAAACCTTTGCATTTTCGATAGGTTTCCAGAACTATATTCGTTCTCATCTTACTAAAGAATACAAGAACAGGAAGTCTACCCACAACTCTTGAAGAATCTGAAACTCCAAGAATGAAAGAAGATTTAAAACCTATAAAAATGAGTGAGAAACTCAAGCATAAAGATTTAATTTCGGAAATTTAGAAGTTCTACAAAAGTTACAATGAAAAAAATGCGAAAATTAGATTTCTTGAATTTTTTCCATCATGTGGTTTTTATAAGATTCAATATTATAAAGATTTAGAAAAGCATCTTTAAGAATCATATTAGATACTAATGTGGAATACAATAGATAAACATTACATCTATAATTTTAAAAGAATAATCATTTTTTATTTATAAGTATAAATTATTTATATATCAAAAAATATATAAACTACTTAATCACGTACAACCCTTACCCTTATGTACAACATATTCACAATAGGTTGAAGCATATTAATTATAATGTAATAATTTTGTTAATTGCATTATGTTAGTATCTCATTTGAAAATCATGACTTCTCAATTAAAAATTACATTTACAATATTAACGGAATAATCATTCTGCATTATTTATTAGTATAAATTATTTGTAAATCAATATATATATATATATATATATATATATATATATATATATATATATATATATAACACCCCATTTATTTATTAAATAAATAAATGAACCCCGGGATGAGAAATGTATTTTTATATTATTTTATTCGAGCCCTAAATCCATAATAATTTGGGGATGTTAGCCATGGGAGTTAAATTGTCATAATTGTTGGAATTGTGGGGTTAAGTGTAAAGTTTGGAGCCCTTTTGTAAAGATTTATGAGGGCAAGGGCTAAATGGTAATTTCCAAAACTAAATTGTAAAGATTTCTGAGGACGGGGGCTATTTGATAAGTTTTAGACCTAAAATGAAAGGAAATTATGGAATCAGGGTAAAAGGGTAAATATTGGATTCAATTTAAAAAGATCTAGTCGGGAGGGGCCGATAGTGTTAAAATGGACATAAGTTTGATGAAACACGGGTTCACCCGTCACCCCCCGCAGCCTCCATATATAATGAAACAAACCCTAACCCTAGCTACGTTTTTCAGCCGCCACTATCTCACAATCCTCCTCAGCCGCCGCCACATAGTCAAGGTCGGCCGCCATAACCCGCAGCCGGTGAAGTCATGAACAGCCGAAGAAGGACCGTCGAAGACCGAGGACGGAGTGTTGTCGCCGTTGATGAAAGGGTCTTGAACGACCAGAGTCACCGCTGCACCGCCTCTGTGAAGAAGACGAAGCCACCGTTGGACACCGCATCTTCCAGCGACGTCGGTGGCCCTTGTGCCGTTAGTGAAGACCGAGCGGATGCCCTCCTTCGTAGCTGCTGATGATGTTATTTGCTTCATCCCTTCTCCTTCGTCATTTCGGCGCTAGACCATAGTCACGACCCGCCGCCCGCCGCTGCTGTTGTTGTGGCTCGCTGCCACCGTTGCCGCCTTACGGTTGGTTTGCTCTGTCAAGTACTCCAGCGTGTGGCAGCCTCAGCTTGGCTGTGGGTTTCACACATGTATGCGCTCGGAAGAATTCATATCATTTTATGTCCATTGTGTGTGTGTATGGAATGGTTGTGTCGCCGGAAAGCAAGTGCACCACCATGGCAGCCAACCATGGTGGTTGTCGCCGTTTATACCTTTTCTGCCGCCGTGTACCACCATCGGCCACCATTAGAGTGGTTGTGTGTGTGCTTATGTTAGTGTGTGTGTGGTTAATTGAGATTTAGCCTTGTAAAATGTAATTAGAATTTGTAATAATGAAAAGAAAACTAAAAACCACCACCTTAGGGTGGTGGCTGCCGCCTCCGGCCGCCGTGTCAGGTGGCGGTGTGCCTCGTTTGTAAGGTGACTCGTCGGGGATGTTTGGACAAAAGTATTAAACCCTAATGAGCCTAATGAACCCTAATTGATCAAAAGAACTAGCTATTGGGCTAAGATGAGGTTGGATACCCTAATTAGGGTTTACAAAACTCTAATATTGGACTTATGGGCTTGGACTTATCGGGACCCACATTTAGGCCATTGGAATGGAATTGTATATTAAGCCCAATCACACCATATGATTTATTTAGAAGAGTGATGGACTTAATGGATTAAGTCCTTAATGGGTTAAGTGAGAAACACTTAACCCTAATTGTCATTTTATGTGAAACCCTAATTTCACTTGGACTTTGAGTTGGGCCTTCCTATTGGGCCTTGGTGATTGGGATAATAATGGACCATCCAAGAGCAAGCAAATGGACTAGAATAATTTAATGGACTTAGGGTAAGGCCCACGCAAGGAGTTTGGGCCCAGTTTGGAAAATTGGGCCATAGATGGGCCATAGTTTGGGCCTTGATGATTATGAGATATTAGACCATCAGAATGTCAAGTATTGGACCAAGAATAAGTGGTTGGGCCTTAAGGCAAGACCATGTAGAGACTTGGGCCCAATTGGGAAAATTGGGCTATAGATGGGCCTTGGTTCATTATTAGACTTTTGGGCCTTTGGATTGGGCCTTGGGCTTGAGTCAAGCTAAGGTAGGGGTAAAGTAGTTTTTTACCCCAAGGATGGATTTACGGATAAGTGTTGGAACCCGATTAATAATTGGGTGTTATTTTGATGTTGACAGATTCGGGAATCTGTCAGCCAGCAGCTAGGGTTTTGTCAGCAGGACTTCAGCAGTGTGAGGTGAGTTTTTCTCCAGTAGGAACGGGTCTACGACCATAATGCCGGCCCGTATAGATATTAGTAGTTCTGTACCTCGGTCCGATACCGGGGCGGTCCCGAGAAGTAGTTATGTATGCTTGATGTCTTCGTGATTCATGCATGTTTATGATATGTTTTATATGTTCCAGACTCCGGTCCGATGCCGGGCAAGCCCGATACAGTATATGTGATTATGTTATATGTTCATGTTTATGTTATGTTCAGTTTATTCCGGACTTTGGTCCGATGTCGGGCGGGGCCCGATGCAGTGGGCGGGGCCCAATTTATGCCAGACTTCGGTCCGATGTCGGGCGGGTCCCAATGCAGTGGGCAAGGCCGAATATGTGTTATATGTGTTATTGTATGGTATGTGGTAGTTTGGGGGAGCTCACTAAGCTTCGTGCTTACAGTTTTCAGTTTTGGTTTCAGGTACTTCCACTAGCAAAGGGAAGGGCTCGGGATGATCGCATGGCACACACCACAGTCACAGTCTGGGAGTTTACTCTGATGTTTTGTGATGAGATTTTGATTTGAGACATATACTATGATGTTTTATGATACATGATTTATGATTTTACTTATGACTTTGGATGGTTTATGATTTTAATAATGATTTGAAAACGAAATTTTTGGGTCATATTTTTGGGATGTTACAATATATATATATATATATATATATATATATATATATATATATATATATATATATATATATATATTATCCTATTCACAATAGATTGAAACATATCAATTATAATGTAATAATTTTTTTAATTGCATTATGTTAGTATCTCATTTGTTTTAAAATCATGACTTCTCAATTAAACATTACATTTACAATATTACCGGAATAATCATTTTGTATTATTTATTAGTATAATTTATTTGTAAATCAAAAAATATACATACCATTTAATTACATACGATCCTTATGCACGGCCTATTCACAATAGATTGAACCATATCAATTACCAATTATAATAATCTAATAAGTTGTTAATTCCATTATGTTAATCTTATATTATTTGTTTTAAAGTCGTGACTTCTCAATTAACTATGTGCTTAATTACTCCACCTAAAATGCATTTATAAGTAATGAATAGATGAATATTCTAACCTCTAATTGTTATTAAAAATATTAAATAACTACTTACCCACATTTCCATGATCTAAATAAATAAATTTACCTTTCAAACTCACCTAAGGCAAAATATTATTTGCGTCCTTAATACTCTAAAAAACATTTGTATATAGCGAGAAGATCAATATTGTAAGCTCCTATTGTTAGTTAAGAATATTAAATAACTATTTAATTGCTCATAGAACAACAAAAATCTTTCATATTTCCTTGATGAAAGTAATTTATAAATTTTCTTTAAAAGTCATTAAAGTAATACTATTATTTGGCTATTTAGTTATTCAATCTCAAAAAAAACCATAACTCATGAGTAGAAAACTTAATTAGTATTCAAATATCGAAGGCCATAAATACTATAGAAAAAATAAATGTCAAGAATAATATTTATTATCTTAGTACATCATAATTCATGTGTTGTTAATGGATAACATAAAATTCTAGAAAACAATTCCAAATTGATGATATTGTTAAGTTTATAAATCAAAATTTTCTTGAATTCATTAATTAAATGATTATAAGAAGTTATAGAGTTTCGGCATTAAAATGAACATTCAATGTTAAATATGTGGTTAATATAAATAGTGAACTTCACCTACATAAAAAACTACATTTCTACTAGCAAGTTTCACCGATGGCATGGGTTATCCAAGTGCGATTGTGTAGGATGTGGGAAGCAGTCAATCATAAAAATGATAACTATATAGGCCAGTAACTCAGCCTCTCCTTCACCATCCTTAATAGAGTTAACCATAAAAAAAGTAAAATTAACATCTCGTGTTAATTATCTTCTTTGTTTATCCACATATGACACATAATAGCTTCATTTGAGATCTCTCTTACTACAAGTAATCTCTATCCCCTCTTACTCTTGCGATAATTTATAATAAACAACCCTAATCTTGTACAGTAATCACGTATGGATCCAAAAGGGCCACAAATGCATGTATACTTGGTAAAAAAACGAAGGCCACAAATTGTATAAGGTCAAATCACGTATGTGATGGTTTATGCAAACGCTACACTTTCAGTCTCTATCGTTTGCTCAATGTTGCATATTGCACCCAACCACATTTTCTCTTACAATTATTACTTCCATAATTGCCACTACAACCCCTCACTTTTCCATTATTTTACATTTGTTTTATTTTAATTAGTGTATTTTATATTAATTTGTTCATTTATGAAATAAGTAATTATTTTTATTGTTGTGTAATGTTTTTATTTAATAAGATTCTAACACAAATTTATATTTATATTGTTAAATTTTAACAAAGTAATATTAAACAATTAATCAAATCGTGTTAATTAAAAGATTTAGTTGCTAATTAAAAAGTTAATATATTTATAATACATAGAATTTCGTTTAAATAAATATTTTATTAGATTTAATTTTCATATATAAGTTCAAAGAAGTTTATGTCTATCTTTATAATATTATTTATATCATATTTATTTGAGACTCTCATAATTTTTGTAATGCTCTTTATTATTGATTTTAAAATGATTCATTAATATAATATAACTAAAAAAAACAATATACTTAAACTTTAGTATCTAAATCATATTAATAATAATATGTGGTTTATAAAAGTCTTTTATAATTTTTTTAGTAATAGTTAAACGCATACAGCCACAAATGAGAACCCATATGTAATTAGTTATTGAATAATTACATTAGATACTAATGTGTACATAAACATTACATTAATTACAATTTTAAACTAATAATAATTTTGCATTATTTATTTGTATAAATTATTTGTAAATCAAAAAATATACATACTATTTAATCGCATACAACATTTATGTACAACTTATTTAGAATAGATTAAACCATATCACTTATAATGTAATAATTTTGTTAATTACATTATGTTAGTATCTTATTTGTTTTAAAATCACAACTTCTCAACTAACCATATGCTTAAAAAGAATGTTAACTATTGATTTTACTATAATATATATAACCATATTAAACAACATAATTATTTCACTGCGCAACGCGCGGACATTCGTCTAATCATACATACTTATAAAGCTAGCATTTTTTCTTGAATCTCATGCATTTGAAACCCCCTTTTTAACTTCCTCAAACCACATTCATTTGAAACCCCCTTTTTAACTAATGCAACTCAAAAGTTTTCTTAATTATGATTTAACACTCAAAAGTTTTATAACTTATATTATGTTTAATTAGCATTTAGTGAAAAGTTTACTATAAAAAGGTCAATCTTTTGGGAAGACATGCATACAAATCATATACAAATTTTAGAAAGAAAACAAACTTAAAGGTTTTTGTGTTTGGTTGAGGTCTTATGACCACTTTTAGGGATATGCTATTATATTAGAGCTTTTAATTTGTAAGTTTGTTATACTAATTTGTTTTTATATTTTCTTCGTTTTTGGATTATTGTAATATAGTCGTTGTATATTGTGGTTTAATCGTTAATATATTGATCATATGTTATATAGGGTGACGTCGAAATTATTTAATTAAATATTTTAAATATGTTTTTTTGTTTTGTAATTGTACCGTTTCAAAAAGATAATTAATTAAAACTCATACATATGTTATACTTTCCATCTCTCTCTCTCTCTCTCTCTCTCTCTCTCTATATATATATATATATATATATATATATATATATATATATATATATATATATATATATATATATATCGAGGTCAAAACACTTCAACCAAAATTCATTTAAAATCTAATATTTCAAATGCTTTTTAATAATGATTGTAAAAATTTCAACATGTGTTACTTAATTGATTGATTAATAAAAATATTAATGTTTTGAATCTCCTAACTCTTAAACTTATATTATTTAATTTGTTAGTTAACTAAAATATTTTTCCTACATAAAGATAACATTTTTATGTTTGGTTACTCATATTTGTTTATGTAATTAGAAAGCAAGGTGTACATAGAATGACTACTTCAATTTCACATAGGAATCGATACCACTAGAGAGGTATGTTGTCTTTAACCGGTGGTAGGAGATCCACATATCCTTTTTAATTATTTATATTAATGCTTAGTAATATCTATTTTATATTCCTATTCACCTTAATTATTTAGGTACAAATTAAGGAAGAGGATTCTCTGCGCACCAACATAAACTCAAACGTACGCCTTGCAAAATATGTAATTAAAATTAAATATCATATTTACTAATCGACTTATTTTAAAAATCTTGATGACATTTATGTATAATGATATATTTTGTATGACTTCATTCTTAATTTCAATGTTTAATATTTGAAAGTTCATATATGAAACCTTGGATGTTTTGGTGTAATATAAATAGTGTAATACAAAGTTTATTAGTTCAATATTGTTTATTAATAGTTCATTCAAAACAACTTATTTCTTATTTTATCCAAAAAAATATTATCGGACATAACAAAAGTAAATTATATTAATGTTATACAAAAACTTATAATATATATTGGATATTATAAAAGTAAAAGTAAAGTTTATAAGGTATTGACTATATTAGATAGTATCAAAATATAAGTTGATGGATTTTTATGTTATTTGATAATTCGGTTAATGCCTAAAACATGACTAAAAACGTGAATTTCAACATATTTTTATTTTTTTCCATAATTATTTTAACCAGTTAAATGCATTCTTGCGCAACGCGCGAGGTTACGCCTAGTATACTTATAAAGGATGCATTTTTCTTGCACCATATGCATTTGAAACTTATAAAACTTTTCATTTTCCACATAATTAATAACAACCATTCAAAAGTTTTGTAATTTATATATACTTAATGGTATTTTATGAAACAAATTGATTAAATCATGTTCATTTTTAACTTATATATACTTAATGGTATTTCATGGTCATTACACTCTCAAGGTTTCCTCATAATATCTCATTACCTATGTGTATGCATAATTTCATTTCCTTGCAGAGAATATCAATGGATGTATTACCGCTAAAACTTTTAGATTCTTTTGTAATAAGGTTTGTTATTGATTTAATATATGTAGTCTTTTTATTCTTGTTATTAATCTTTTTCTCACTTTTGATGAAGCTTTTGTATTCTATTTGTGTGTTTTCATGGGTTGTTTCTCACATCTCCAGTGAAACCAAAATCTAAAGTGGTAATACATCTCAACCATATATTCCTCTACATACAAGATTTTTTTTTACTTTCAGATAATAATTAGGATTCTAATTATTATTTTTTCCAATTGAGTAGCATAACAAGATTGTTCATTCTAAGAGAATTTTTTATTAAACCGATGTGCTTAATTTTTTTTACCCGAATAAATACGTTATAGGTTTAAAATGTGATGATTGTTTATATAATAACTTTTAATTAAAAAAAGTTATAGTGTTATATTAATTAATTCATTAAAACATGTGACTTGGGGTGGTTTAATATTTTTACTCAAATAAGTATTTACATACGATTCACTTTATATAGTATATCTCTATATATTAATATATATGATATGTTCACATGATTCGTGTGACATCCCCATTTTTACGGCCAGATGAGACCGATTTTTGTTTATGCTTTATAAAAATCAGAGTACCCTTGTTAATAAAAATGTTGCGGAATTTGTTCCCAGAAAAACATGATAAATACGTTATCAAAGCATTTCCGAAGAAATGTATTTTATTCATTTTAAAACATTGGGATGTCATCGTTAATACAGAAACATAAGCATAAACAGAACTTACATTCATTATCACTAGTGATTTATATCTCCTTAATCTCTCAGTGTAATGTAACTTCATATCGACACCTGTGATTCAAATAAACTGAGTGGGTCAGGTTGGGAAACCTAGTGAGTACATAGGGTTTTCAACCCACAATAATATAATTATTATGTTTAAACATCAAACAATCAACCCAATTACCCATCCCCATTATCTTCTTTACTCTTAAGGATCTACCCTAAGAATCAAATATTTCTCGTTCATTTATTCCTAAGGATCATCCTAAGGAATCGGCACGAAGTCCATCATCACCGGGGTTTAGGCACTAAGTCTGCATAGTCGCCAGGATTTATACAACAGGCACTAAGTCTGCATAGTCGCCAGGGTTTTTGTAGTGACATAAAGAACATGGTTTGGCATGCGGAATTAAAGATTGCACAATGAACATGGTGATTTGGGTGTTCAAGAGATGTATTGAATATGTATGGTGTTACAAAAAGGGACATAGATCTACATCTACATAAATAACACACACTCACACACTCAACTTTTACATCTCTCAAGCACACCTCTACAAGTGGTATGAACCCACCTTATATAGAGGTGTTTACATGTCTCTCTCTCACTCTCTATCTCATGAGTCAAAAGGCTAAAGCACCACATGAAAGTGGGTCTACAAAAGTCAACACATTACAAAGTCATACATGGATAACTTTGCACCCCAACATTCTCCCCCTCAAAGTTAGGAATGGACGACCCACTTCAAATCTTCCAAAAGCGAGCAACTATGCGATCTGAGCCTCAAGGGTGACACATGTCGAAATGAACTTCAAATCTTCAATTCTTCCATGATTCTTCAATTTGGGATCTAGGATGTGAGACCATACAAACCAAGCATCAACGAATGATCAAGAGCTTCTCAAACTCCAAATAATCACCCAAAAGTTGAGCATAAAAACGCACCCCGAAAATCTTCAATAAAACCAAACCCATTTCGAAACGAAATCACTTCCAAACTTCCAATTGCATCATTTCGTGTACTTCAAAATTTCAAGGTCACTTCAGTCTTCAAATCCGCGTAATATGAAAAATTCAAGTTCAAATTTCCATATAAATTTCTCCCCCTTCTTATAATCGAAATTTGATTATAAAACCTTCAAGGAAAGAGAACGTGCTCTATTCGGATTTTTTCGTGTCAAAACTCCCCCTTAACATATGGCATAAACTTTGTGCTTTAATCCAGAAAACCCAAAAAATCTTCAATTTTTAGCTTCGTTCACGGACCGCCTTTGACAAAATTTCTCAAAAATGGGTAGAAATTGTCAATTTCAAAATTCTGTAGTGACCCGGTGTGCCTAAAACAGCCAAAAATGCAAAACTCTCCCCCTTTTTCAAAGCTGGGTAGAAAGCGTCAATTTGCATAAACTGCAGGGGCCTGAAATGCATATTCTTCAATTTCTCAGCAAAATCAGTCCTTTTTCGAATTTTGATATGAACAGCCAAATTTTTGAAACCTCAGGGACTAATTTCGACAATTATTTATTTCCCTTCAAAACTAACGAAACTTTTATCCAATTGTCGAAAATTTGAAAAAAGTGTTAAACTATCGAAAGTTTAGGGGCCATTTTCGTAACATTTGCCTTCTTCTTCAATTAGTACGAAACTTCATCCCTTCGTACGATGAAATCATCTGCCCATATGAACGAAACTTTTTAAGCTTTCTTCTTCCCTTCGTACGAAACTTCATCCCTTCGCACGAAATCATCTGCATCCTTCGTACGAAATCTTTCTCTCTCCCATTCGTTAGATTCAATTAGAGCACCAAACCAACGAAATTTTTTCCACTGCCATTTTAACGAAAACAAAGGCATTCGAAGCCTCTGAATTAAGTCTGAACCATTTGTATTTACCCACTTAATCGACATTTCGTTGCCTTCCCAAAATCATTGACATCAACAGGTTAGCTTTCGTTCATAACATCAATTTTTCGTTAGTTTTGGAACAGCAAAACCTTCGTTTCGTTATTTCCCCAATATCAAAGACTTCAAACCAAGCCCAACCATTGAATCCAAGTTCCGTCTTCGAAGATCGACTCTAAATCTTCGTTAATACGTCTCAGTTCCAAACTTCGTTCTTACGGTTCTTCCAAAATCATCGACCATTTACTTTGTAGCCCAAATCCAAACTTTCACCTTCGATTCCAAACCCAGTTCCAAAAACCTTCGAAAACATCAACCCACAAAACTGATTTCGTTCTGAAGTATACCACCAACCCAAATCGATTCAATCCCAAATAATCCCACACAGTTCGTCAATCGGACTCAATGAATTCGAACACCAGTCGGAACTTCAAACTGACTTTGACTTCTTCAAAATTTCCTTTGACTATCAAACCCAATTTCAACTGAGATCGACATCCAAATCCTCAAAACAACTTGTATCTACCGATTTCTTCTAACAATTCATTGAATCCATCCATAGAAGTCGAGTTTGACTTTTTCTGGGATTGACTTTTTGAAGTCAAACATCAAGAAACACGAATTTGAAGATTCCAATGCCAAGTTTCAGATCTAAACTTGAATATTTCACTGTTCTTCATAACCTTCAAGTGTTCTTGATCAACAATTTCATCAAAGTTAAAATACCAGTTTCCGATTTCTAAGATATGACTCGGATAAAATCGATTTCATCATATATGAATCATAAGAAATCGATTCTCAGTTTCAAAGTATTACTCAATAAGAATCAATTGTTTGAATCGATGAGATGAAATACAAGGGAAAAAAATTATGCGAACATCTTGTACTGTTTGAAATACGTATGGCGAACAATTTCTAACAAAGAATAAGTATCGTGAAGACAAGAGTGATCAGTTATCAAAAATCGTGAACAGTAATAGATCAAACAAATTTGGCTGAATTAAATCCAATGAACAGTGATTTTATCAAAATTGGATTTCGAAATGGACTTATTTGTGAATAACAACGAGTTCTTTTGGAATGAACAGTAACGAAATTTGGTTTTAGGCTTGATCTAAACAAAAATTTATTGGATCATCAATGGGGTAAAAACGAATAGATCCAATGAAACAAACCGATCAAAATTCAAAAACGTAACGCACGATTCAATGAAATTAAGAGAGATCATAGAGAGAGACTCACCATAAATGCTCCAATTGTGACAAATTTTGCCAAACCGAGAATCGTTCTTCAAAAGTTACATGCCAGTTCTAATACCGTAATTTTGCCAAACCGAGAATCGGTGTGTAATGACGAGAATTAAGATAGGAAAGATTTTATTTACGATCGACGTGTAAATCTCCCTATCACTCCGAAAAGTTACATGCCAGTTCTAATACCGTAATTAAACGTTTAGAAGTCTGAACACATAAAGTTTCCAGATCCGGTCGGCAACAGACCATAAATCCAATCATATAATGCATATCATAAATCATTTAGCACATAAAAGCATGTTAGGCATTTTCCTAAATAAGCTAGTGCTTGTGTCTATTCAGGTGTATTACCTAAATTTATTAGACACATTCCTCACGATCATCACTTAGCATTCTAAGTTTAAGTCTAGAAATAAATCCATATTCCTAGTTCGCTTAAACTAATGCTCTGATACCAATTGTGACATCCTCATTTTCACGGCCAGAAAAGACCGATTTTTGTTTATGCTTTATAAAAATCAGAGTACCTTTTTTAATAAAAATGTTGCGGAATTTGTTCCCAGAAAAACATGATAAATACGTTATCAAAGCATTTCCGAAGAAATGTATTTTATTCATTTTAAAACATTGGGATGTCATCGTCAATACAGAAACATAAGCATAAACAGAACTTACATTCATTATCACTAGTGATTTATATCTCCTTAATCTCTCAGTGTAATGTAACTTCATATCGACACCTGTGATTCAAATAAACTGAGTGGGTCAGGTTGGGAAACCTGGTGAGTACATAGGGTTTTCAACCCACAATAATATAATTATTATGTTTAAACATCAAACAATCAACCCAATTACCCATCCCCATTATCTTCTTTACTTTTAAGGATCTACCCTAAGAATCAAATATTTCTCGTTCATTCATTCCTAAGGATCATCCTAAGGAATCGGCACGAAGTCTATCATCACCGGGGTTTAGGCACTAAGTCTGCATAGTCGCCAGGATTTATACAATAGGCACTAAGTCCGCATAGTCGCCAGGGTTTTAGGCACTAAGTTTGCATAGTCGCTAGGGTTTATACAACAGGCACTAAGTCCACATAGTCGCCAGGGTTTTGGCACCAAGTCTGCATGATCGCCAAGCTTTAGGCACCAAGTCTGCATGATCGCCAGGGTTTAGAGTACACCGGGTGAACACATCGTTCATAACACCTATAGGTTGCGAGCCTGCTAGTGTTCCACTGGACTGTCTAGAATAGTCCGTGGTTGTCATCCATACTCTGCTAGATGATGGGGCCATCATTTGGGAACAAGGCTTCTCATATCGTCCACCTCTCACCCTTACTTCATGGTCTATATCACCTCTCAACTCATCATCCAAATCATATTTCATCTACCCATGTTTTACCCAACATATTATGTAGATATAAGTACATATACAGTTTAAATCATATAAAACTTGTATACAATCGTTCATCCAGCATAGATAGCAAGTATACAGATAATATGCACACATAGCACATAGTTTATATAAAATACTTCATATCTATGTGTAAGATGAAAGTAACTATGCACTCACCTGTTAAGGTGGTGACTCGGTACTCGGACAGCACTTCGTTATCTCATACCAATTTTCTCTTGACAAAACCTAGTATCAATACCACTAGGGTTTAGTCTAACGTTAACCGCGACTAATTAATAGTCTAGCTATTATTACTATTATATAAGCGTTAAGAAACACTCTTATATAACTCATAATAATAGCCCAAATAATTATTTTAAGGTCCTAATAATGTTAGTATAATTAATTAGAAGCTATATTAAAAATAGTGTAGGCGTAGCTCACTTACAGCGGGTTTTCTCGAAAACCGGGCTCCGCCGGAGCAAAGTTTCTGAGCCAAAAGGCTCTTTCCTCGGGGCTTCGGGAGCCTCGGGTCTTCGGGAGCCTCGGGGCTTCCTTCGGGTGCTATGGGGTTTACCTAGACTTTAGGGGGGGGGGGTTTGGGGGCTAGAGAGAGAGTTTAGAGAGAGAGAAGAAGAAGTTGGAATGTTGTGAAGAATGAGGGAACCCAGCACCTCTATTTATAGGCTGGAATCCTACTCTACTCGTCGAGTAGGGGGTCCTACTCGTCGATTCCATGGCCAGGTGTCACCACCTGGTGGCTTGCCTTGGGGAGAAAGCCTTGGCCCATATTCAGCCACGTCACCCGATTTCGTACAACACCCTGCCGACTTCTAAACCCCGTAACTTCCGCATATGAGCTCCGTTTTCTACGTTCTTTATATCCATGCGTAGGTAAAAACAAGATCTACAACTTTCATTTAGACTCTATTGGCTTATTCTCGACCGATCTTAAATTTAACAGTAGGAGGAGATTAGACTGTTAAATGATCGCGAAGAATTCGTAACTCCTTCATACGGACTCCGTTTTCGTCTGTATTTTTATCGTTGAGTTCCTATTAATGTGATCTTCAAATCTCATTTAGGTTGCGTAGGCCAAAAACCGCTCGAACTAAAATTCGAGTTTCGGGTCGTGCACTGCTATGCCAAATCTTAGAAAATTCATAACTTCCTAATACGAAGTCAGATTTGGGCGTTCTTTTTTTGTATGTTCTCGGTTTAACGTATACACAACTTTGGTTTAGATCACTAAGGCTAAAAAGTCCTCTATCGTAAATTCACTATTTACGTCTCCCGATGTCGTGCCGGTTTTGCCGAAAAACTTCGACGGGCCATAACTTCTTCGTTATAACTCGGATTTCGGCGTTCTTTATATGTACGGAACCCTTGACACATATTCTACAACTCGGTTAAGATTATTTATTTTAAATAATCTTTTGTCGAAAAGTCGTTTTCGACCCCTATTATCTCTAAATTGACTAGCCCGGATCTACGGGCGTTACAATTCGATATACGCGAGTGCAAAGCTTGACCAAGTTAACGGCCGCCAAAATATAATAACCAATATGATATTAAACAAGTTGATGAGATTACGTGAGTAAGAGAAGACGAATGCAACAATTGGAATTTAGTGTGTTATTCGAGTAACAAGAACGAATTGGTTCAAACTGGAATCAAATAACCAAAAAGCGGATTGACGGAAGTAATACAGTTCGGTTAAGTGACAAACATCAAACCGATAACCTAGAATCCGACTTACCCGCATGACTGTCATGCCTATATGACATGAAGTATATTCGGTGGTGTGATATTCTGTAGGTAAAATGATTTCATTACTGACATTTGTCTCTATGTGAACGTGTATTTAAATATTTTTTCAAAGTTAACTGATTTTATATATTGATTGTAAATTTTTATTTATGTAGGTAAATGGAAGAAAATATTTATTGATGTATTTTATGAGTAAAAAAATGATAGATCAAACTATTATTGTTAGAGAACAAAAGCATGTTTGGATTTATATATATATATATATATATATATATATATATATATATATATATATATATATATATATATATATATATATATATATAATATAATTCTAAAAGATAGCTATACAAATTGATTAATTATCATAGTAAATAATACAATAAATCAAAAGTTAATGAAATTTTATACTATCCAATAATAAATGCTCTTGCGATGAGTTAGTTTATATATATATATATATATATATATATATATATATATATATATATATATATATATATATATATATATATATATAGTTCAAATAAAAGCAGTAAATAGTGTGAGAACGTAAAAACACTATTTTTATGTTATTATTTTGCAATGAATATTTTATCCACAACCTTATGTGATTATTTAACAATGAATAAATGAATAGTCACATGTTAAAACTAAAATTAGAATTTTCTATAAAAATGCACATACATAAATTTATAATAGAAAAATAACATTCTAATGAATATATGAATAATCAAATGTTAGTATTCATAGTGGAATTACTTCAACAATACATATCTACAACATTCATTAAAGAATAATAACATAGACATAGTGTTTTTACGTTCTCACACTATTTATTGTTTTTATTTGAACTTACTAATATATATATATATATATATATATATATATATATATATATATATATATATATATATATATATATATATATATATATATATATATATGGGAAAAGTGAATATACATTACAGCCCCACCTAAGCTTAGGTATTAAACCTTATGAAAATACATTTTTTACTATATAAAGATTGCGATTTGGGGATTCACGATTAACACTTGAAGATGTAGATTCGAGATCGACGCAATAGTTTTGATAAGGAAGCAAGAATATTAATTATCTTCAACCTTTGTGACAGTGGAAAATAGTAATTTTTGCTGGGATGAAGCAATAAACGATAATGGAGGAAAGAAAACATGAATGGTAAAACAATAATGTAGGAAAGAAATGTTATCGTGGACGGTATATTACTAAGTGAAAACCAAAACGGGTATTTTTAGTAAGTTAAAATGACATATTCTAGAGGTTTATTACCTAAGCTTAGGTGGGGCTATAATGTATATTCACTATCCCTATATATATATATATATATATATATATATATATATATATATATATATATATATATATATATATATATATATATATAGGATTAGGATCAAATGAGAACACCTAAAAGGTTGAGAATGCGGTAATATATCTGGACCATTTAAATATCTAAATCTAAGGCTATTATCAAATGGGTCGTTTTTGTAAAAATTTAAAACTACTTACATTAAAGTGTAACTTCAAAATTTTCATAAGGATATAACAATAATTTCTACTTTAGCTCATTCCTAAAATTTATCTCTCTCATCTATTTCCTTTCATTTTATCGTCTCTTTCTTCCTTTCGTGTATACCTAGGGTTTCATCAACAAAACCGCTTGTGTTATTTTCATCTTCAGAGATAAAGCATATCTTCATCCTCATAAGGTAAGCATCTGATAATATTTTTGTCCGATTTCCCCAGATTTTTTATTCATTCGTCTGATTATTCGGTGAATTTGATCATCAGATCACATTTGTTGATTAATCGTCTGATTTCTCAAGTATTCCATTTGCCTTGTCTGTTATGAACACATCCATTCCTCTCAATTGCTCTGAATAGTGTTTGGATAAGAACACACTCATAAAACTTTCTCCATTGATTTGAATTGTTCCGGAAATCAAATTAAGTCTGTAGATCTAATGATCTATCAAAGTAATCATATAATGTTGATAATCAGGTGATGGATATGGTTCGAAAGGCAGTTCCTCTTGCCTAAAAACGATCCGAGTAAGGAAGAACTAAAAACGCTACAAGCAAAACAAGAAGAAATCGATGTGTTAGCACACAAGCAAGTCCGGCAAATCCTCTGGGCTGGGCTAGGGGTCTCACTGTTGGTTCCCTTTTTGAATCTCACGATCCTAATCGTGTTCTAAACGCTCTTTGGTACGACCCAGTGACGATCCAATATGTTGCACCGATTCACGTTTCTGGTGCTCCAATTCGTGTTTCTGGTACGCCGATTTGGCTAAACATACTATTGTTGGAATTCTGCTTCTAAATCAAATATGTTGCTGGAAATTATGTTTATAGGTAAACTAGATCAAGAAGGGGGAGGGTGTAGCAGTGGTACCATGATTGGGACCGATAATAATCATTTATAATTATAACTATCGGCAGCATAAACGGTGAGAGGAACAGTTATAATCATTTATGATTATAACACCATATGATTTGCTACTAATCATTCATTTTAATATTTTTCTGATCATTTGATAGTATTTACATGGTATTGTCATTTTGTAGATATTGATCAAAGAAAAATGAATGTTGGAATTTTTTTAGGTATCACTACTACTCGTTACACAGGCTCGCGAGCTATTTGATTCAAATAGAAGAATGAGGTTGCGACCGATTGAAGAAAATGGTTGACACAATGATGAATTTTGTAATTTTTTCCATTGAAGTGGTTTAATCATTATTGAATATAATCATGTATAAATGTAAGAAATTAGTTTTGACATATTCATTTATGAATATAAATATAAAATTGTATAAACTCAATCATTGGAAAATTTATTTATCAATATAATAGTGTTTGATAATGAATTATTAATGTATTGATTTTTTTTAATTGTTAGTATATTCATGTACGATTAGTAGATTTTTTATTCATTTATAAATGAAATTTTTTATATCTAAATTATGTTTTATTCATTTAGGATTACAATCGTATATTTTTATAATTACAAATGTGTTTTATTCATACATGATTGAAAATATTCTAATGAGTTATAATGTAACATCCCAAAATTTAAGGCCAAAAATTTTGTTTTTAGTTAGGTTATTATAAAACCGTAAGTATAAAAAACATCCACAGTATCATCCCATAACAAAGCCAAGTATCAATAATTAACATGTTATCATAAAACAATATCAGAGTACAATCCTAAAGATCTCATGTGTGGAAAACATAGTGTGATGCGCTGCGATCGAGCCGGCTCATTTCCTTTGAAAACGAAGTACCTGAAACCAAAACTGAAAATTGTAAGCACGAAGCTTAGTGAGTTCCCCCATCATACCACATACCACGTAATACCCATCCCTCGGTATCTTTCAACCGGTATCTGTCTGGCATAACTGGGAGTTGGGCTCCCCTTCGGTATCTTTCAATCAGTAACCGGGAACTAACCTCCCCTTCGGTATCCTTCAACCGGTATCCAGGAGCTGACCTACCCTTCGGTATCTTTCAACCGGTAACCGATGACTATTTCACCCCCTACCACTATCACATAATAACATGTCATAAACATACTGTTCCCATAATAACATATCATGAACATATTGATCACATAATAACATATCATAAACACATTGATCACATAATAACATATCATAAACATACTGCTAGGCAGGCATGGGTTCTATCTACCCCTTCGGTATCTTTCAACCGGTAACCGTCTTCGGTATCTTTCAACCGGTAACTGGGGACTATTTCACCCCTACCACTATCTCATAATAGCATATCATGATCATACTGCTAGGCATGCATGGGTACTGTCTACCCCTTCGGTATCTTTCAACTGGTAACTAGGGACTACATCACCCCCACTACTAACACATATCTCATAGCATCCTAGCACATAAAGCATAACAGATAATAGCAAACCAGATAATTATCACAAAGACAATCATCTCAAACATAGTCACCTACTGGTGGGTCAGCATTGGTGCATTAGACCCACCCCTACTGGAAGGTAACTCACCTCACACTGCTGACGTCCTGTAGACACAACCCCAGCTGCTGGATGATAGGATCCCAAACTGTCAACATCAAAATAACACCCAATTAATAATTGGGTTCCAACACTTAACCATAAATACATACTTGGGGTAAATACTACTTTACCCCTAACTTAGCTTTATTCAAGCCCAAGGCCCAGTCCAAAGGCCCAAAAGTCAACTATGAGTCAAAGCCCAACACATGGCCCAATTTTCCAAATTGGGCCCAAGCCTTTACAAGGTCTTACCATAAGACCCAACCATTTAGTCCAGTCCAAACATTCGACATTGTAATGGCCCAAATATTATATATAATCATTAAGGCCCAAAGTATGGCCCATCTATGGCCTAATTTTCCAAATTGGGCCCAAACCTTCATATAGGCCTTACCCCAAAAGCCCATCAACACATTCTAGTCCATATGGTTATTCTTGGATGGACCATTAATAATTAAATTGCCAAAGCCTAATGGAAAGGCCCAACTCAAGGCCCAAGTGAAATTAGGGTTTTCACATAAAATGACAATCAGGGTTAAGTGTTTCTCACTTAACCCATTAAGGACTTAATCCATTAAGGACTTAATCCATTAAGTCCATCACTCTACTAGATAAATCAGATGGTATGATTGGGCTTAATACACAATTCCATTCTCCCAAATATGAGTCCCGATAAGTCCAAGCCCATAAATCCAATATTAGGGTTTTCTAAACCCTAATTAGGGTTTCCAACCCCATCTTAGCCCAATAGGCCCAATAGCTAGGTCTTTTGACCAATTAAGGTTCATTAGGCCCATTAGGGTTCCACTAGGCCCATTAATCACATGTTTGGGCTATTAGGTCCATTAAGCTTCATTGGGCCCATTAGGGTTTTAGTCCCTTGTCCAAACATCCCAAACAAGTCACAATACAAACGAGGCACACCGCCACCCGACACGGTGGCCGGTGGCGGCAGGAGGCGGCAGCCACCACCCTATGGTGGCGGTTTTAGTTTTCTTTCCATTAATCAAGTTTCTAATTACATTTTACAAAGTTTTACTCTCAAAATAAACACACACTAAACAAAATAAACACACACACACACAACCACCATGTGGTGCCCGGTAGTGGTAGATGGTGGCAGCCACCACCTCACGGTGGTGGTGGTGGCTGTTCTCATTTTCTGACCAAGCAAAACACACAACTCAAACTCAACGGAAATGCACACACCCACGCTATATTCTTGCAACCAGATCCAGCCACCCTCCTAGTGACGACGGAAGATGGCAGTGGCAGCAGCTAATGGCGGCATTTTGCGGTGACAGCCACCACCGCGAGGTGGTGGCGGCGGTTCTCTTGAATCCCATCCGAGCATCCATACGCACACACGCTTAAACACGATCTGGAGACTGGAACTTTCCCGAATCAGCCACCATGGGTGGCAAACGACGACCGGAACCCATATTCGGTGACTAAAACCCACCATCGGTTCCCGTTGACGTACACTACATCAGGCCACAGAAAGAGCGAAGAAGAAGACGTGGGTGGGAGACGATGGTCCAAACCGAGAGTTACTTTTCCGTTCACAGCTTGCACTGTGACAAACACCACTTTCTTTCTCAGTCTCGGCGATTCTCCGGTGTACACGGCATTTCCGGCCGCAAAGCTGTGGTGGCGGCGTTTCATTGGCGAGTCAGTAGGTGGCGGTCGACCGGGATTTCATCTAGCCGGAGAACAAGAGAGGAAATCGGGGGTTGAGGCGGCTGATGACCAGGTGGCGGCTGCATCCCTCCTTTAGGGTTAGGGTTCCAACATGTAACGGGCATATATACCACCCCATTCAAACTTCCTCCCATGTTTACACAAACAATCCCTCCTTCATCCCTTTCTTTCAAAACATATCCAAAATTTACCTTTTTACCCCCGATTCCATAAATCTTTACAATATAAATCCAAAATTTACATTTTATCCCTTTCTTCCATAATTCCTTTCATATTGAGTCGTAATTGTTACCAAGCAGCCCTTGTCTTCAATATTACTTACAAATTAAGTTCGGATTTTACACTTTAATCCCCGCCTGCTAAAATTTTGACAGTTAACTCCTCGAGACCAACACCGTGCTATATAATTATAAATTTTAGAGCTACTATTCATTAATTAATTTGTTTATTTATTTATTAAATAAACAGGGTGTTACAACTCTCCCCCACTTAAATTAGATTTCGTCCTCGAAATCATTCCTCACCATTTCTTATGCGCCAAACCACTCTAGTAACATGGTCACCATCCTGGGCTCACCCTAGCCTTCCTAGGGTGGCCGTGCCCAATCTTCGCAAGCCCTAAGTCCGTAGGTGAACGAATTCCTCACAACGAGAGCACGTTTACTCCGTCCGAAATCTGCTGCCTCGAGATGGTCTGAATCCTTGACATGCCACTCATACTGAATCATTATCGTTGAATCCAGTCCGTTTGTCCCTCAATTGACTACTCCATTTCTAATAGCTCGAGGTTCCCACTATAACAAGATCACCAACCCAAGTATCCCTGCTGGTCACTTATACTTGGCCATGGTTCAGCTAATCCCGTTGTGAGTGACTTGTCACTTCCCAATCAACCAGCTATTACGTCCGTATTTGCAACCCAAAACACAAATACTAATACTGCCCAACCGCTGAAACTGCCCGAACACTGATCTTCCTGAAGCAATATGTTGCCACCTGGCTGCTTTCCAAAATTTACCGAGACCTGCCTGGTCTCAGTTCGTTCGACAATCATCTGAAATACCGGTTTCCAACCCGATTACGGAGCCAAAAGGCTCACACGCAGTCGCTCCATGCGACTTCTGAACGAAATCCTCCTTTGGAACTAGTTGCCACTAATTATCATGCCACTGTGGCTCTAACAACCTTCTGATCTAAATGATCGGGTCCATGCGTCAAATCCTGACGTCACCAAATCCAAGGCTAAAAGTGATTGCTACCTGACCAATGGTAGACTTATACCAGCAACGACCTTAAGCAATTCCTTGCTTCCTTGATCTCTTAACTGTAGTGGCGTTCGTACAGTCTTATCACTGGCTTAACCAGATCTAATCCCTCTGGGGGAATCCATAAACCAATCCGCAGATTTCCATATCCTCACTACTACACCCAAACTGGTGGGTACTATTGTTCCTTCCGCGATCTAACAACACTCCCATTCTATCTACCAACCTAGTGAATGTTACGGCTACTCCCGCAGTCTTACAACACTCTAGCACTATATGGCTGCTAGTGAATGCTACGGCTACACCCATAGACTTACAACACTCTAACGCTATCTGGATGCTAGTGAATGTTAAGGCTACACCCGCAGTCTTACAACACTTTCCAAACCGGTCGAAAACGCACTCGACCTAACACACAACTGAACTTGAGTCCTAACTGGAGCTCTACCCTGGTTCCCAAAACCTGCTGTCTGAGAGTCTCGAAGACTGTCTGCTGCTCAGGCCCCCAACAAAAGTCCACCGACTTCTTGGTCAGTCGGGTCAAAGGAACTGCAATCTCGGAGAAGTCCCGTATAAATCTCCGGTAATAACCCGCTAGACCCAGGAAATTCCGAATCTCAGTTGGAGACCTCAGAATCTCCCACTGCATCACGACCTCTATCTTGGCCGAATTGACCAGAATACCCTTCTTGTTGACAAGGTACCCAAGAGATTGAACCTCGCGCAACCAGACTCATATTTGGAGAACTTTACAAAAAGTCTCACCCCCACTTAGATTCGACTAAGTCTTCATTGTACGCGAGAATTGAAGGATTCCCAATCCTTCTTGATTTCTAGTATCCCATTGATGACAACCTGTGCTTATCAATGCTAGCGATTAATCACCGGTTAAACCTTAAGATCGCCCATCCTCGGAAATCTTGATGAGTACTCTTGAAATCTGGTCCAGTCTGACACCTTAATCCATCTCCTAAGCGGAAATACCATTCTCTTGAACATTCGATGACCAACAACTTATACATCTAACACCCGAAACTGACACTACCCTCTTCATGTTACCAGTTCTGTCCTATCAACGGTAGTACCTTGAACTACAAAGTTCATCCATAGACAATTGTCGACCACACCTGAACAATGATAGAACCCTTGAACGCTGACTTCACTGGAGAACTATCACTCTAACCCTGACCAAGGATCTTCCAAACAATACTCCTGTACAGATCTCGACAAAGATTCGTAATGATAACGGTACACGCGGAACCCACTCCGCAAGGTATGTCCCTCTGTGGGTTCATCAAGGACTTTTCGGCATGCAGGATGGCATATATGATCCTTGATAACCCATACACTAGCAGAAAACCGACCCGAGGTCTGACTTATCTAAACTCACTCACAATTTCAAGGCGATACGAATTCCCAGCATCCATCTAGTAGCACTAGAAGATGACATACCCGCAACATCTGGAGGAATTAAAAAATGTATCAACAATCATTCTTTAAAATACTTTAAAATACTTAACAAAAGAAAGTTTTTTGGATTTATTTTTTTCAGTTGATTATTATGAACATTCAAATTGATTACAATAAATATTCTAATTTATTTCAATTTTTAAATTTCTTCATACAACTGAAAATACAAAAAAGAAGAAAAAACTTGAAAAGAAAAAAAGACACTATGTTTCAGATTCTTCATCTTCACAGTCAGAGACATCAAAGTCAGAGACATCCACAACAGAGAGTGATGAATATGGTAAAATATTATAAGAATGAAAATCTACTAAAGTATTATAATAAAATAATGACATATGCTGTCTTTTATAATATATATGTTGACATCCAATAAAAGTATATTATATTCTTCTAATAGAATAATTATTGATGCAGATAAAGTAAATAAAAAGAAAAAAAGAAAAGTCAAAAAACATTTCAAGCGCCACAGCAAATTAATCCATAATGATGTGAAGCACAAAAAGAAAAAGCAGGTTTCTGATTCCTCAACAGAATCAGATACATAGTCGACGGGTAAAATAATCTAAACTTTTTTTTTTCTGAAATATGATTTTATACTTTATAATTCCAATATTATGGAACAATAGAAATATTAGAATGTTTCTAACAATAATTTTCATAGCCTATGTTTGACATGAGTTGCTTATGGATCATAACTGAAATTCAAGGTATTTTGATGTGAAAGTATTTTTCTAGTGTTTATTGATGTGAAAGTATGTTTCTATGATATGAAATGTTTATGGTTCATATTACATATTCTAGATATTATTATATCATAAATCATATAATACTTGGTTTTTGTTGTTTTACTTAGCTGATATAGGATTTTGCAATATTTAAGTTTAATTTTTTATAAATAATATAATTTGAATAAATATCTACATTTTACTTAGATGATATAGGATTTTTGGATTAAGTTTTATAGAATATTCTAATATACTAAGTGTATATGTATAATATTTTGTTGGAATATTACTTTGTAATTAGATGATATAGAATTTTTGGATTTTGTGGTGTTACTAACATTTATGACTGATGTAATGAATTAGAAGATGAATCTGATGAAGAAATCTATGTAAAAAAGAGAACCGGTGATAGAAAATATGTTAATGGAGTGACAAAGATTAAAGAAGCAAAAAGGAAGAGGAATAGTGTGGACAATCGTGCAACAATAAATAAGCAAAAAACTGTGAAAGAGCAAAAGACTGTGAAATATATATTGAAGGAGTTGCCTTCAATAAACACTAGAACGACACCTGGATTGATGACAGATGCTGTAAGTTCTTTGACATCAGAACAAAAAGATTGGGTGAAACGGATGCGATTTAAAGCATTTTTGAAGATCAACATTAAGAATATTCCCTTAAAATTTTGCCATTTTGTGCTTGAGCATTATGATGAAGGCACAAACAGTATTCTGATTAAAGGAAAAAGAATAAAGATCACAAAGGAAAAAATTCATAAAGTGTTTGGTTTACCCAAAACTGGAAAAATATTATTTGACTTGGACATGGTTAGCGAAGATCATCAAGTGTTTGATGGATGGATGAAGGAACTTGAAGGTGGAAAGGCACATGCAACAAACTACAAGAAGATTATTCAAAAATCCAAACAAGTGGATATGAATTTCAAGCTGGGTTTCATAGCTTTATTTGTTAATATGTTTGCAGAATCCATTCCTTGGGGACAAACAACTTAGTTCCAGTTAGAGCACTTGTTGAAGTAGATGTCATTTCAAAAATTGATTGGTGTGCGTATTTGTTGTACTGTGTGAAAAATTCAAAAGGGAGATGGCGTCTAGACAAACCCAAGTGTTATTACAGAGGCCCTATGTTGTTAATATGATGTTGAAATAATGCAGCTAATTTACTGTGATGAAATTGAATGCAAGATCCAAAAAATAGAACGTAAAACACCATTAGTTACGATGTGGACAGCAGATAAGTTGAAGGAAAGACAATCTTTTGAGATTGAAGCTGGTGGATTTGGGGTTGGAAATCTAATTGAACAAAGTTCAAATTTAGAACGTGAGAAGAATGAGAATCAGGAGAATGAGAATCAGTACACACATATTGAGGTATATTCTAAGTAGAATGTATTATTAAATTATGTTTTAGAATATGTTTTAATTATGTCCTAACTTATATAAGAAAAATATTCTAATGTCTTTTTTTCCCAGGAGTATGAAGAAAAGTATGAAACAATTTTCAACAATGTCTCAACTGAAAAGGATAATATGGCAGATATTATTTTTCATTGTCTATCGAAATTCCCTGAAGACAATAGAACGAAAGAGATGATAAGGAAGTTTAGATACATATTTTCAACTACACTTTTTTCTAGTCGAGAGAAATCATAAACTATTAAGGAGAGAACTAAGTTAAAGCAGATAGAGATGAAGAGCTTAATAAAACAAACATTTATGATTTTGATGATGATAAAGATGAAGGAATGAATACAAAGTTGGTTGCATTTTTAACTGTTAAACCATTACAACAGAAGTTTCCAGATAATGAAGAAAGACAAGAAGAAGATCAAAATATGAATGTTGATGACCCAATAAATTTGGGTTTAGAGAATAATATTGGCGAGGAAACTATTAGACAAACGCACAATCCAGAAAGACAAATAGAATTTGAAGGCATAAATGTTGATGACAAAATAAATTTGGCTTTAGAGGTGAATAATATAGACGAAACTATTGGAAAGAATAATTTAGAAGAGAATGTTGAGTGCAAAAATCTATTTGAGGGTGGTGAAATGATTGGTGGGGAGAAGATTAGGGAGGGGAATATTGTAGAGAAGGTGGTTGGAGACAACATAGGTGAAATCTCAATTATTACACCAAAACACGATCCAAAATGTATGAATATTGTAGACAAGATGGTTGGAGACAACAACATAGGTGAGAACTCAATTGTTACACCAAAAGACAATCCAAAAGGTATATCTATTGAATTTTCCCCTTGGTCTTATTCATTCATAGAAAAATTAGATGAGGATTTGTTTAGAATATTCTCAAACAGAAATCCAGATTCAAATACAATTCCAAATCCAGTTGTCAAATCTCCTGTTCCAAAAAAACTAACATTTGAAAATTTAGAATTTCCTTCCTTTGATCTCCAAATAACCCAACTAATGAACGATGCAGAAACTGGTGATAATTCTGAGGGTATTGATGAAGATGGAGAGTTAGAAGGGAATGAAGAACATATTTTAGATGAGAAAGGGAAAAAGGGTCAGAATGTGAATGAAAGAGGGAAAATGAAGGTGACTAATCCAGAAATTTTTAGATCACCTTTTATGAATAGGGTAATTGACTTAAGTGAAAAAGTCAGTACCGGGCAAGAGATAATGGCGCAAATCATGTTTAGATGCGCTGGAGACAAAGATCCAATCTAAGTAAATTCACAATGTTTAGTAAATTTTTTTATTAGATATGCATATTCTTAAAGGAATACTTTTATAAATTTGAGTATTGTGTAATATTATTATTGGAATATTGTAACACTATTCAAAAGAAAATATTATTCTAATTAATTTACATTAGTTTTAGTTAATTAATATATTTTAACTATAATGCAATATTTTTGTTTGAAGGGAAATGTTGTTTGAAACCGAGTCTGGAGACATAATGGATAGGGTGCATTTTGAGGGTATGCGTCCAAATCATAAGATACATCCTTTCATTATTGATTGTTGGGCTGTTGTTCTTAATTTTGAAGAAGAAAACCTGAGAAACAAAAAATCACCACCACGTGTCTTCTTCAACACTCAAATTATGGTACTTAATTTTTAAATTTATTTTCTATATTCTAATTATAATTTATAACAATGTATTCTAATATTTCTATTGTTCTATATGTACAGACAGAAAAATTATTGGATTCTTCAATACCTTTTGTCGAAAGATTCCGACTTTTTGATGAGGCTGTAAACAATTACTTATATGACATCAAAAGAAAAGTGGATTTCAATTCTATTAATCTGGTATCTATTTTTTATTACAAGATACATATTCATATTAAAATTTATAAAATTCATCTGTATTTATGTTTGAACTGCAGATGTTTTTTCCAATACACAACTGTGGTCGTTTTTATGGTCTTCCTTTCAACCTTACAAATCCAGAACATATAATCATTGACAACATAAGATAAACCAAAAAAGTAGAATATATCTATGGAGAGATTCCTAAACTTGTGGTAAATGTTTCTTGCATAAATCTAAAATTTTTATTCTAATCATAATTGTTTACTTTAAAAAACCACTCTGTATAAGTAAATAAATTCTGATTAGAATATAAAATATAATATTTATATTCTTATAAGATTTATTTACTTAATATAGTTATAATTTTAGAAAAATAATGGTATTTTATTAATATACATTGCGGCAAATGTACTTTTCAAAGTTTTTGGACAACAATCGGCGGGATAAGGTTTCTTTGTTTAAATCTGTGAAGCCAAAGAAAATGAAAATGGCATGGCAAACAAAAGCTAAGACAAATGATGATGGTATATTTTTAATGAGGCACATGGAAAAATACATGGGTGAGAAAGAAGAAAAGTGGGATGTGGAACTGGGAGAAGAAAGTGTTAGCACATCTAAGAAGATTGCAAAATTGTGTACATTTTATGTTGCTAAGCTAGCAAACCATCAAATTAACAAGCAGAGAAAATTGAATGTTGCAGAAGCATTGGAATTTTCAAAACTTGATAAGAAAACCAAGTGTATGTTGGTGAAAGAAGGGAGTGAAGCAAGAGACAAGCTGGAAATGAATGAAGTTTGAAAATTTCTTATATTGGCTTATTACATACAGGCAATTTATTTTCTGTTGTGTTTTTTTAAAAATACTTATGTTTGAGGATATGCTTAAACCATTAATATTTTGGTAAATTATATGTTTAAACCAGTTAGTTGGTATCTTGATAAAATATTTACTGCTTAATAGTAAATGATACATATCGTTTAAAATTTTTGTTTGATAATGCCTAATTATTTGATTAAATAATTGTTTGGTAAAATGATAAATGATTAAAATCCATATATGTTTATTATTCTTATACAATAATGTTTAAAAATAAAAACACATATTGTTAATATTGTATTAAGCTTATTCTAATTTGTTTTATGTTAATTATTTTGATTATTCTGGTTTCATTAAAATACTTAATAATAAAACATTTTATTATCTAACTATAATATAATATGTAATTTTGTTTTATAATATTTTAATAAAAAGAATAAATGAAATTAGATTTAGTATCCTGTTAAAATAATAAAAAAATAGGATAATAAAATTTTAGTATATTTTAGGACATCTTACTTTAGAAAATAAAGTACATTGTCTCTATTAGTAGAAGTAAAATTTTAGAATAAATGAAAATATTTGTTTTAGAATATTTGTAATTAAGTAATTTTATTTTAGAATTAAAATAATATTTGAACCAAAGTGTAAGTTTTTAAATTAAAAGGGACTAAAAATACTAGGACTTATTTGCCAGGGATGAAAAAGGGACAAATGTAATAACTTTGAGATTACGACTTATTCACGAGGGAAGAACATTAAAAACTCTATTTCTTCATCTGTATTCTCAAAACCCTCTTCCAAACTTCTTATCATCTTCGTTTTTAACTCATCAAACACTCCATAAAAACCCTAACTTCTTGTGATTTTGAACTCATCATCTTCGATTTCTCTTTGGATCGATTTCATTTTTTGATGTTCTGCTCTTTAATCCCTCGATAAAACCCTAAACTTACTTACTTTTATTCTTATCGAATATTTCTATCAAAGAAAATGGATACATCAACACGTGCTTCAGAATCTACACCATCAGATCATCTAAATGACATTATTACCAAAACTTCTCAAGAAATTCCAGGTATTTTCAATAGTTCTGTTAATTATCATTATATATCCTTTTTCTCGTTTGAAAACAAGGATGTTGCTTTGAGAATTGATCTTCTATTGTTGCTCCATTCTCCATATCTACATACCATTAGTGATTAGGGTTGGGCAAATACCCATTATTAGGATCATAAAGTGAAATAGGTGAAACGAAATGAAATAAGATGCAAGATACACCATACCTTCAAGAAGCAAGCGAAAATGTAGAAAATAACATCAAATTAATCTGCAAAATCGGTAGTAATCAAACCAGTAGGAGTAAGGACCTTGTGTAAATGCATGGATTGGTTTTATATATTATCAATTTATCATATAACAAGTTAGTTAAACCCTAATGGGTATTTGCCTAACCCTAATCACTAACAGTTTGGACTTAATTATACGATTAGGTACTTAAGTCATGATAATTAAAGTTTGGAAGAAAGTTTCCATATAATCAATTTGATCGATTTTGCCCTTATGCAAAGTAATGAAGATTTTACCCCTGTTTTCAAAAATGGCTGGTTTGATAGATTTTTAGAATCGTTTGACTGGTTACTTTTTGAAAGATGAAATTAGGTGACAATTCCCTGGTATAAGTATTATGATGAGATTTTTTATTTTTCTAAACAGAACAAATAACATATGAAGGAAAAATGATGATCAGTTAAAGAATGAAGAAAATACTTTTAGACCGCTACACCTTTAAGCTCAATCTTTAACTTTGTAGTTTATAATTATAATATTATGCAGCTGTTTGTACTAACATTAATTATTTTCATGCAGCTAATATTATAACAAGAATGACATAATCAGAAATAAAAATGATGACAGTGGGTAGAAGTAATGAAGTTGAAACTTCAACAGGCAAATGGTTGGTTAAAAAAGAAAATCATCGAAGTATATCGATGAATCAACAACTACAACTTCAAAAGAAAAAGAAAAAAAAGGTACATCATCAGTTACGTTTTCTAAAAGAATAAATGATATATTGTGTATTCTATGTATTCTAATAAAATATTAATCTCATTTGTTTCTGTTATTCTATGTATTATAATAAAAAATTCTATATTCTATTAATGTTTTTCTATATTCTATTAATCTTATTCTAATAGAATATTTTTAAATATTAATCTAATTTGTTTCCTTGTTCTAATAGAATATGTTTAAATGTTATTCTAGATATCTGGATATGATAAATCATTTATTAATTCCTAATTTGATTCTGAAAATGACAATAAACAGCAAGAAGGTCAGATATGGGTAAAACTCATGAAAAAACTTCAATAGTCGAACGACTAATTGAAAGAAGAAAATCATTGAGGCTTATTGATGAATCAGCCGATACAACAGCAAAAGCCAAAGAAAAAAAAAGGTATATCATCAATTATTGTATCTGTACTATATATGTAAAATTCATATTTGTTATTATTGATTATGCATTTACAATTAGAGTTAGCAGAAACATTTTACATAGTTCTTTTTAATTGGAAATTTTGTGTTGACTAATATTAAAACTTCATACTTTGTTAGAATCTGATTTTTTCTAATCATTTTAGTTGGTTTCTCAACGTTTTTTTGCCAATAAAATAATTATAGTTTGGTGTTTGACTTTGACTTCTGCCATTAATTATAGAATGTTGCTGGATTTTCTGAAATTGTCAAAGTTGGTGTTTGACTTTGACTTCTGCCATTAATTATATGGATGTTTGGTGTTTGACTTTGACTTCTGCTATTAATTATATTGATGCCTCAACATTCATTGGCTTCTAAAACATAATAGACATATTCATATAGATGTTATTCTAGTAGAATATTCTGAAGTGTTAATTTTGTATTCTATTTTTATGATGTTATTATCTTTTTTCTAATATTATTTATTCTGAAAATCCATTGAACAATAGGGCAACAAAATGTGCATTCTAAAGATGAAAAAATAAAAAAAAAAGATAGACAATACGAATGATAACATCGAGAAAAAGACACAAAAAACAAAAAAATATTTATTAAAAGATCCGCCTTTAATAAATACTAGAATGAATCCCAGAGCTATGATTGAAGTTATAAGAAGTTTAAGTATGTCTCAAAAAATGTGTAAAGAAGATGGGTTTTGGATCCCTTTTGGAGTTGAACATCAAGAGAATTCCGTTGAAGCTTGCACATTTTGTTGTTCAACATTATGATCATCAAAAGAACAGTATTGTGCTTGATAAAAAAAATTAAGATCACAAAAGAAAAGATTCATAAAGTCTTTGGTCTACCAAATGGAGGAAGAAGCTTGTTTGATTTTCATTTTGTTGACAGTGAGAATGAAACGTATGTTACATGGCAAAGCCAGGTTACAAAAGAAACAATGAATGCCACTGGATTCAAAGAAGCCATTCTGAAATCCAAAAGAGATGATGATATCTTTAAGCTAAATTTTCTTTCTTTGTTTGTGAATACGTTTGCTGAATCACATTCTTATGGGACGTGCAACATAGATCTTGTTAGAAGAGTAGTTGGAGTTGAAGACATCTCATGCATTGATTGGTGTGCATACTTAAATCACTGTATGAAGAATACAAGATCTCTATGGCATCAAGATAAAAAGAGATGCTATTATAATGGGCCAATGTTGTTATTGATAGTATGCTTTTTGTTTAATTATTTTAATTATTTTTTTATTTACGAATATCTAATACAATTTACAAACTACTATCATGCAGCTACTTTACTGTGACGGTCTCGAATGTCAGCGTTTAATCTTAAAGTCAAAAATTCCAACAATAACAATGTGGTCAACAGAGGATTTGAATAACATGCAGTCTTTTGAAATTGAAGATGGTGGGTTTGGATGTGGAAAAGTTATCACACAAATGGCGAGAGATAGCGAGGGACCGTCCAATGTGAAAGACAATCTTTATGACACTGTTGAGGTAACTTTAACTAAAATATAAAATATAATTTCTTTTTATATTAGCTTAAAGTATGATGTTATAAAAAATTCTGGATATTCTTATATTACATGCTTATGGTTCATAGTAAATATTCAAGATATTCTGAGATGATAAAATATTACATGCTTATAATTCTAGTATTTTGTTATTTTTCAGGAATATAAAGAGAACTTTGATAAGATGTTCAATAAAGTTTCATCCATAAAAGGAGGACATGTATGGAATTGTTTCTGATTGTATATCAAAGTTCCAGATGTCAATATAACAAATGAATTGAAAGAGAAGTTCATTAAGTTATTTTCAGATCCTATTTTTTCAAGTGTTGATAATCAAAACAATGAAAACGGAAAAAAAGGATCATATGAAAGGGTTGAATCTCAAAATGGTGACACGGGGGAGAATGATATAAGTTCTTACAAATCACCATATATGGATAAAGCTGTGAATTTATTTCATAGAATCGATTTGCAGAATGTTCTTTTGATTCAGGTTCTAATAAGATGTGCACAGGATAAAACAAAATGTAAGTCACTAACTCTTGCTATTTCAATTAAACATGTATTATTTTTTTGAACTGTTGTTTAACTATAATACATGTAGATATTTATTTTAATGTTGATGACATATTTTTTGTTCATGTTTAAAATTAAGGGAAGTACTTTTGAAACAAATACGGGAGAGATTATGCAAAGACAGGATTTTGAGAGCATGCGGCCTGAACATGTTATACATCATAGTGTGGTTGATTCTTGGGCTGCTGTTCTAAATTACGAGGAACAAAAGTCAAAAAGTAAACCATACCGCCTATTCTTCAATACCAAAATTATGGTAAAATAGAAAAATCCCCGCACGGTGCGCAAGAATATATTTATATAGTTTTTTTAACGTCAAACACACACATCCACACAATTATGTAATCCTTCTCCAAATTCTATAAATTGTGATTTAATATTTGTAAATGAAAAAACAATGTTAATAAATGTATATAAAGCATATATTGATTCTATATATAATGAATTAAAATTAGTATAAAAAATAAATATTTGATAATTTTATTGACTATTTTAAAGTTTGTAAACTGTATATAAATCTGTATGTTAATTTATGTATTTAATGAATAACAAATATATGAAAAACATAAATACTACAACTTTTAATAACATAAAAACACTACAATGTCTACTATAACATTTGTAAAAAAACCGTATTAAACACTGATAAATCATACAAAAAGTATATAGAAGAAACATATTATATATATATATATATATATATATATATATATATATATAGATCCGGTAAGAAATTTTTTTTGGTAGGAAGGTAAGAAGTTTTTTTTCTACATTATTTTTTTGACGAACAAAATAAATGAATCACTAGATGATTCATTTGTAAGATGATTCACAAGAAAAAATTCCCAAAAAAACATCTTTATGATTCATTTTTAAGTAAATTAAGAAAAAATTCATTTTTATGACAATTTTAGTGAATAACAACAAAATCATTGTATAAATGAATCATCGAAATGTTTTTTTGAGAATTTTTTCTTGTGAATCATCTTACAAATGAATCATCTAATGATTCATTTTGTTTGTTCGCGGAAAAAATATGTAGAAAAAAACTTCTTACCTTCCTACCAAAAATTTCCTTCTTATTTGATCTTAACTCTATATATATATATATATATATATATATATATATATATATATATATATATATAGACACACACACACATATAAGACGGCCGCCGGCGACGACCCCTTCTTGTTCTCGCCCAGCCGCTTCTTTTTTTGTTTTTTTTTCTTTTTTGAGAAACATACAAATAGTCACCAGATTCATATGAGCTACTGAGGAGTAAGCAATGATCTTCTTAAGATCGATCTGTCTTAAAGTGGTCAAGGAAGTATATATTATAGCAATCACGCTTAAATATTTATACGAAGTTGATTTAAAAACTCATTATAGCATGTTTGATGTCTTTAAGGCATAAACCAAAAAATTATTGATAACATTAAACTAATTATGAAAGAATACTTATTGTTCCAACAAAAATCCGCATAGTAATAACCATGATGCAGCAAAATACTCATTTTTTTTTCAACTTTTCATATTTTAATTAAAAATATCTTAAAACACGTGATTGTTTGTAAGAAAACTTAGTTATATATTACTAATATGGGTACAATGTATATAAATGAGAGGAAAATAAAAAGTCACTACCAATTACTAACTATAAGTTACAAAAACTTTTGAGTTGTAGTGATTAATAACTTTATATTTGAAATCATAAGTATACACAAATTAAAAAAACTCTTTTGTTGTTGTGAAAAATTCAAATGAATTTGATTTAAGTAAATTTCTCGCATTGCACAGAATAGAATTATATATATATATATATATATATATATATATATATATATATATATATACACACACACACACACACAGAGAGAGAGAGAGAAAGATACATACACGCTATTAAAATAATCATATCGCTATTATTAATTTTAAAATAATTATATTTATACGAAGTTGATATAAAAACTCATTATGGCATGTTAGCTGCCTTTTAAGGCATACAATATAAAATTATTCATAACATTAAACTAATTATTAAAGAAACTTTGTTAAGCATGTAAACTTATCAATTTAGGGCACTTCATATATGATTTGTACAACTTGCTATAACGATGGACTTGAAGTTAAGCTTTTATGATACAAATTACGGAGCATATCAATATACTTAACATGTATTGCTTTAATCAATTACAATATGTGGTTCAAACCACCTTTTATACATGTACATATGTAAATATAAAAGGAAACAAAAATCTAAGAAAAAACAAAAAATATTGAAATATTCATAACAAAAACAAAGAGATAAAAACAAATAGGCTAATGATGATGTTCTCACATGTAACTTCGAAAATTGCAAACCACAACTCGAATTGCACATCACTACTGGAAAAAAAATATAATACGATCAAACTATGAGTGAAAAATGATACATTCATCCACAACCTTGACTTGTAGAGCTCTTTTAGGGACTCCATCATTGCTAATATGTTCTAAAAGAATTGTGTCTATTGAAATTTTTTCTTTTCATTTTCTTATGACATCCTTCTTACATGTAAGAGTTTATATAGCATGTTTGGTGTTTAATGCTAATTCAATTACTTAGAAGACATTTGAAAAGTCATTTGAGAATATTAAAAGACAAAGGAGTTTCAAATCAATGTGGTGCTTAGAAATATAGTAATTTGAGAATATGAAAAAACAAAGGGGTTTTATATAGTTAAAATAATAACTTTACCAAATTATTATTTAATATTTCTACTTTGAAACAAAATGTTAGTAGTAAAGCAAACATATAGTTAACATATTAGTTTTATTAAACATTATAGTTTAATTTTTAAGTCATTGTGATATATACAATTATTTGATAAAAATATAAACTGTTTAAAATTGTGTAAATTATATATCAAATGAATGATAATATAACCGGTAACAAAACGTATGAACAAAAGTATGAACTGCAAATTTTAGTAACATAAAAATAGAAAAACATCTATTATAACATTTGTGTATATATATATATATATATATATATATATATATATATATATATATATATATATATACAACGAATAATTAAAAATATGAAAAATAAACACTATAACTTTTAATAACATAAAAACACTAAAACATTTATTATAACATTTTTATTAACTCTTCATATTTAAATCGCAAATCTCTTCAAATACATTAATGTTTTTAATGAGCAAAACTTTACAACATTATAAAAGAAAGGAAAATGAAAAGTTATTAGTGATTACTAATTAATAATCATAAGTTAAAAACTCTTGAGTTGTAACTAATAAATATACATAAATTAGAAAACTCTTGAGTTGTAGTGTGAGTTTCAAATGAATGCGGTACTTAGAAATGCATATTTATTATTATTATTATTATTATTATTATTATTATATTCGTCTAAATAATTGGTTTTGATGCATCATTTTAATCCCTTCAATTATTAAACATAAAGATATTTAATTATAAATTTATAACATACATAGGTGCATATACATGTTAAACAAATCACATATAATATATATATATATATATATATATATATATATATATATATATATATTCGTAAATGTCATATGTAATTATTGTCGTAGTAATATGGATAAATTACTTTCATATGAAGAACATATCATGATAAGTCTATCATAATTATATATAAAATGTTCAAAATTATGTTATCTTTTAAATATTGTCTTTTAAATATGTTGTGTAGGATAACCCAACAAAAAAATAATAGAAAATAAACATATCAAAATAGAAAAACTACAATCAAATAAATAAGAGCATTGGGTGGTTGAATATATAAATAAAGATGTTACATAAACATACATTTAAATCAAAAGAAAAAACTAACATTCATCAACTTTGCTCAAACAAAAAAACCTATATCTATTTTATGAATCTTCTTTCTTCATTTAACACCATTCAACCATAGAAACTTGATGACAATTCTTCACTAACCTGCAATCAAAATATTTTTCTTGAAAAAGAAGAATCATAAAGATATTCCAAGCAAAACATTGATGTTTGGAGAGTCACATTCAAGATTGAGTAATATACACAAATCACATATAAAGATTAAATGAGAAACTGAATATAAAGAAAGAATAGAAAAGCTTCATTTGTTTTTGTTGAAATAAAAAATCATATTACAATTACCATCGATGCGACATAACCTATTTCTTCAAATCATCATATTTGGATTATGAATGCTTCAACTATATGAAAACTTTTGAATCACAATATCTTCAAATCCTTCTTACATGTAAGATTTATATAACACAAAAGACACAAAAGATTGGCATTTTTATAGTAAAATTTTCACTAAATGCTAATTAAACATAATATAAGTTATAAAACTTTTGAGTGTTAAATCATAATTAAGAAAACTTTTGAGTTGCATTAGTTAAAAAATGGAGTTTCAAATGAATGTGGTTTGAGGAAGTTAAAAAAGGGGGTTTCAAATGCATGAGATTCAAGAAAAAATGCTAGCTTTATAAGTATGTATGATATAGATTCTTTTACAATTGGAACTTTTATATTTTAGTTGTAAATTATAACAAGATATTCTAATTTTTCTGTTTTTCTATGTTTATAGAGTTCTGAGTTATTAAATGAAACTAAATCTTTTGACGAGCGTTTTTTAACTTTTGAGACTCGTGTTGATAAGTTTCTATCTAATTTCAAGGCAGATGTAGATTTCAATGATCTTAAACTCGTAAGAATATTTTATTAATTAAAATATTACATTATTAAAGGATAGGAATTATGTTAACTTTTTGATCAATTTGTTGGAATTGCAGGTGGTTTTCCCAATACATAATGGTGATCAGATGTATGCTGTTGTTTTCAACCTAACATATCCACAAGTTCATATTATAGACAGCATAAAAACAAAATCGTTAGAAGAAACATATGGAATGACACCTACATCATTAGTAAGTTTCATTTACTTTTATTAAATGTATTAAAGTTACAATATAATAGATTGAATAATGTAATTTTGTTAATATACATTGCAGGAATTGTACTTTATACGATATCTGGAGAAAACTACATTTATCGTCAATAAAATCAAAGGTTTGCGATCAACAACAGTGAAGATGATGAAAATTGACTGGAACATAAAGAAGTTGACAATAGAGAATGGAGCACTTTTAATGAGACATATGGAAAAATATTGTGGAAAAAAGCAAGGAAAGTGGAACGTGGAAATGGAAAAAGGCAGTGATGTGCAAGATGTGCAATTTGTAAAATTACGTGCCTTATATTCTGTTAAGATTGCCACACATGAAATCAACAACCACAAGGAGAGAGTTATCAAAGAGGCAATCGAATTTGGAAAATTTGATCATGCGACTAGAAGAAAGATGTTAAAGGAAGGTATCAATAGAATGGATGAATTGGAAATGGGTAATAAATAGAATTTGATAGAAGTTTGGAATTTTATAAACGTGGTTATGGTGACTTAATAACAATTCCTTTTGTAATATCTATCTTATTTTGAACAAATTAGACAAAAAAATGATGCCTAGTATTATGTAAGAAACTTGATATGGTTTATTAGGTGATTAATGCTTAATGTATAGTTGGTATTATGATCACTTCTTAATGGTCATGGTAGAATATTCTATAGTAAACAAATTTTTTTTAGAATATTCTAACAGAATAATGTTTAATGGCATCATTATTCTATTAGAATAATATTAGATGTTGCATATACCTATATAACATTCTTACATGTATAATCTTGTATTATAATAATTTGATAACAAAACATTATACTGCAATCATTCGTATATACTTCAATGCAAAAATTAAAGATTGAAATATTAGAAGAATCAATATGTTTTCAAATGTATCACACATCATCACAAACCAAATGTCTCATACATCATCACAAACCAAAACATCTGAAAAATGTCCAAACTAAAGAAATTTAAACTTTTTTCTATATGGTATTATTAAACTTTATTGAAATACGAAAAAAATCGAAATATATTTCTAGACACAACTATGCACTTTGTACCTTGGAGTTATTCAACAAAGTCAAACATTTCCTTGAATTATGCCCTTTAACCCCACATGTTTTGCATGATCTTGATTGCTTGTTACCTTGAATAGTAGCCTTCTCCAAAGCACTTTTTAAACGTTTTCCTGTACCAGAACCTTTATTCTTCACCATAGGTGGATTTTCAACATCAACAACTTCAAGATTCGTAGTTGCTCCGTAAAGTTTATCAATATGAGCTTCTTTTGTAACCGGTAATTCGTCCGAACCTTGTTCACCAATATCAGTCATAAAAACTTCTAGCTTTTGCATGAACTCTTCTAACTTCTTGTCATCATCACTTAATGAAGACAAGCATTGATCAAGCATGGAAAAAGCTTTGTATGCAACCTTCTCAACATTTCCAGATGAATCACCATATCTAAAAGTCCTTTTCAAAACTGTGGTGGGGATAATATCTCTTATCCATCTCTTAAGAATGTATCTTGACGAAATCTCTTGTATGTCATAAATCTTTAGAATACAAAAGATGTGTCTACAAAAAATTCCAAACCGCTCAAAAAGCATGCATGAACATTTCACCGTTAGATCTTCTCTGTTGAATTCAACCTGTTTCAAACGTATTAGGATATTAAGTATATTCTAAAAAAATTATAATAATATAAAAAAAATTAAAGACAACAATTTAGTAATAAAAATTATAATATTAGAATTATAAAATGTCAACATTACCTCGAAATCACCTTCACTTGTGTTAAAATTCCATTCACAATCGATCTCAACTTTTTCTTTTTTTTTCAACTACTATCTTCTTCTTTGATAGATTTGTCTTTTTATGTTTGACAATGCATATATCGGAAACAACGCCTGAAGTAACACTCTTCTGTGAAAAAGAAACAAGTGAATGAAGAATCTCCCTTTGCACCATGAGAAAAATAGTCCTAATGTATACCATAGATGCATGTTTCTCCATATCTTCAAGAGGTGTTTTGATGATTGGAATTATAGTAGATGTATCAAAATCAAATTTGATCTGACTATTCCTTTGCCTTTACATAACAGACTCAAAAGCATTCATAAAATTGTTTAACGTATAACCATGATGCGATACCCTATTGAATGCTGAATTATCACTTTCTGAACGAGAAGTTCTTCTCATTAGACCTGACATCTCATTTCAAAATCTTTCACAACAATTTTGGAGACCCATACTATACTATTGAAGTTCGCCTTAAAATCTGATTCCTTCATTGTTTCCCAGCTTACCTTCAAAAGCAATTCATATATTATTCTGTTAGAATATAATATAGTATAAAAAGGCATTTCATTTAATATATTATTTCTAATTACAAAAAGATATTTCATTTAATATTTTGATAAGAATATAATACAGTATAAAAAAGCCATTTCATTTAATATATTATTCTAATTACAAAAAATATGTCATTTAATATTCTGATAAGAAAATAACAATAATGTCATATTTATATTGAAAATAATGTCATATTTATGTTGATAAGAATATAACAATAATGTTAGTACCTTCAATCGAAGTTTACTTGTGATATGCCACATACAAAATCTATGTTTTGTGTATCGCAATACTATCTCAATAGCTTTTTTCAATGCTGGATCTTGATCGGTCACGACCATGATTGGTGTTTTTCCAAAACACTTCAAGAATGACCGAAGTAACCAAATATAAGAATTTTTATCTTCTCTACACAACAAACCAGCTCCAAAAGTGACGCACCTTTTGTGATTATCAATGCCAGTAAAAGGTACAAATACCATACAATACCTAAAAAAACACAAAAAAAGACCATTATAATATATAACTAAAAAAATGTTTATAATTCTAGAATAAATACCTGTTTGTATGATATATTGCGTCAAACGAAACAACGTCCCCAAATAACTCAAAGTTTTGTTTTGAAGTGCCATCAGCCCAAAAGAGAGCATTTAACTGCTTCTTGTCACATCTGTATTCGTATGTAAAATTTGTAACATTCTCTTTACGATTCTGAAGCTTTGTAATCAACAAATTTGCATCAGTGCCCCTGATGTGACAATTTATATCCCTTGTAAAATTTTTCCAATCTATCTCTAGTCCACCAACAAATTCACATCCTCCTTTTATAACGCACATTAGCCTATATGTTGTAGTTGCCCCCACCTTTGCACTCGAAAGCTTATGTATAAAAGCTTGATCAACAACATCCAACTGACGTTTAGCTCTTGAAAGATGCATACAATCTTGATTGATCAATTTGTGGTGGTGATGTTGTTCAAAGCGCCAGTGGTAAACTTCTGAAGAATCTGGTATAACTTTGAATGCAACAAAAGCTTTACAATTTATGCGTTTACAATTACTATTTCTCAATTGCTTGTTATGATCATCACTAATCGTGTCTAAGGTAGAAGTATTTGGCAATCCCTCTCTATTGCATATAAAATATTTCGAAATTGTGATTCCATTTTTTTCCTCTCTGTTGATTTTCAAATATCAAAACCAGATCTTAATGCATAACCTTTATACCACTTAATAGCATCTTTGATATCTTTAAAAATTGAACCCATAGGAGGTATCCAACTAGCTTCAACCTCTGGAATCCAAAAGAAAGAACCATTAGCTCCAATGAATTGTTTGCAAGAGCCATATTGTGCTGCAACATTGTCACTTTGAACTACAAAAAAGAATATACCACCATGTTAACATATAATCAGAATAATTTGCATTCATATGACTATAATCATAATATGAAGTAACATGAACTTATCAACAACATCATTCTATAAGAATAACCGATATCAGTAACAGAATTACCTTGGATTTCCGATTGATTTTCATCATTATGCAAAATCTCTGAATCACCATAACTGAATTGATGATTTTCTTCATCGTAATGATCATTTCCGATGTCATTCATATCTAAATCATCCATAACTGTTACTAAAAATTGAATATGTTATATGCAACTAACAATGAAAGCAATGAAAGCTCAAACCTTGATCAATTAATCAAATCATGATATAAAGTAAAATTTAACAAAATTATCTTGGGTTTCTGATTGATTTTCCTCGTTATGAAGAATCTCTGAATCATTAGAACCAAACTGATGATTTTCTTCATCGAGATGATTGTTTTCGATGTCATGCATATCCAAATCATCCATAATTGTTATCATTATTGATATATAAATGTATGTACAATATTCTATAAAAATAACATGCAGTCTCATGAACTTATCACTAAGATGATGTTAATGAAAAGCAAATAGATGATGTTAATCAAAAGAAAACAGATGACATATTGCTGAAAAACATAATGATTGAATGAAAGTTAAAAATCAAACAATGAAATAGATGATGCATTGTCAAATAACATATTATAGATTAAATTGTTTTCTAGGTCAAACAAATTCAACAACAAATGATGTTTGATTGCTGAATTGGATGTCTCAACAATAGATCATGTTTGATTGCTGAAATCACAAATCATACATATATAAATTGGAGAAATCGATAATGGCTTGATGATTCAATTCATGAACTAGGTTAAAAATTGAATATGTTATATGCAAGTAACAGTGAAATCGATGAAAACTCAAACCTTGATCAATTGACGATTTCATGATGTTGAGTAAAATTCACAGCTTGAAAGATCGTAAACAATTGTTGAAGATGAAGATTAGCAGAAATCGTTGAACACTTGAACCTCTACTGAAATCGATGATCACAGAGTTAAAATTAATCAAAATATTCTAATGTCGACACATGAACATAAACATCAATCACTCAGATTATCAATTGCAAATGTAGAAGAATCAAGAACATGAACTCAAAAAACACAAAAATCACGAATTTAAAAGCTATGATTTAGCATTGTTCGATCAATGTCCAAATCAAATCGATTATCGGTTGAAAGAATATAAGATTGGAGATAGAATATCGATCAAATTGAATTGAAGAACAAGGAATGTTGATTCATTGAATAAATTGGTAGAAAACCGGAACAGGTGAGATGATTTCTTTATGACGTGAAAATTAAGCTAACCTGATATCTGATCATCTTAAATTTAACCTAGTGACTAATCTACCCCTAATTAACTAATCAGTTAGATTAATTAGTGTTAATCCCTTTTTTATGAGCCACAAGATCAAATTTGATCAAAGGCTAAGATTTGGTCCCCATGTCTCACAAAATATAGGTGATCTCAAATGAACCTCTACCTATATATATATATATATATATATATATATATATATATATATATATATATATATATATATATATATATATATATATATATATATGGATTCAACAATGAATCATTTTAAACCATAAAACAAAGATATTCATCTTGCCCGTTAGAGAACAATTGATCAACTGCAAAAAAAAAGTGTTGTATATTTAAAGGTTAGACGTGCACGCACTGGATCATAGCAAAAAATTCATCTCTTTTTTTCGTTTTTTTATTTTTAAGATTTACTTTTTATAAAAAAAACCTAATATACCAAATTTCATAATTTTTTATCCTCTTTCCATAGACATCGATATTGATAAATAAAAAAATCGAAAAAAACTCATTTTATTTTGTTGTTTTTTTTAATATTGACGCTTATTTGTTATCGAAAAAAATAAAATTAATATTTCAAAATTCATAATTTATGGTAATCTTTAAATAGACATTCATATCGATGTAAAAAAAAGGCTTTGGGTCGTTTTTGGTCATTTAGCTTTTGCCTTTGTACTCATTTTGTCTACTTAACTCATTTTAAGTTTTAAATGGTTAATGAACTTGTAAATTTATGCTACAATGGTCATTAAACTTTTGGTTTGGTCACTTAATTCTTGATTTTGTGCTCATTTAGTCACCTAACTTTTAAATTTGTGTTCATTTAGTTAGTAAACATTTAAAATAAAGTCATAAAAAATGAATTATAAAAATCTTTTAAAAACGAAAACGTGACAAAATGAGCTCAAACCCAAAAGTTAAGTGCCCAAAAAATGTTTCATGACCATTTTGACACATATTTACAAGTTCAATGACTTTTTAAAACTTAAAATGAGTTCAGTGACTAAATGAGCATAAAACCAAAAGTTAAGTGACAAAAAATGATCTTGAGTTTTTTTTTTCACTTTGAAGGTCATATTCACACTGTGAACAGATTCACACCGTCAATCTGAATTGCAAATAATTTTGTTTTTAGCATTCATAATGTGAATATGACTTACTATTTCAACACTTTGATCATTCACAAATTAATTTAGTGAAATTTATATGTGAATCGAAGTATATTTCTTTATAATTTTATAATATTTTAACGTTTTTATTACTCGAAAATTGGTTTTGTAAAATTTAAAAGTGAATTTATTCACACTGTGAATCTGAACTGCATATAATTATATTTTTAGAATTCACAATCTGGTTTGTTATTATTCACATTGTGAATCTAATGTGAATATAGTTCGTGTTGTTGATTTTTTTCTTTCAATCTTTAGGGTTATTTTGTATCCAAAAAAAACTAAATATACCAAAATTCTCAATTTTTTGTCCTCTAAAAATAAACATTCATATTGATATACAAATTTTTTGTTTTCACTTTACTCGTCAAATTCACACTATGAATATGAACTGCATATATACTTCAGTTTCAGCATTCACAGCGTGAATCTGAGCTGAAATTTTAATTTTTTTTACATCCATATGAACTTCTATTTAAAGAGTAGCAAAAAGTATAAATTTTGATATATTTATGTTTTTTTTTTTCGATAAACATAAGCCTTTAAATTTAAAAATCTAAAAAAATGAAGTGACTTTTCTTTTAAAGTTCATTTTTGTATATCAATAGAGGACAAAAAATAATGAATTTCGATATATTCATTTTTTTTCAATAAAATATTAATCATAAAAAATGAGTTTTTTTTAATAATCTGATGCATGCACATCTACCCTGGGTGATGAAAACTATGGATGAGGTTGGTTTCTTCGTTCCATGGTTTAAAATGGTTCTTTGTTAAATTGATATATATATATATATATATATATATATATATATATATATATATATATATATATATATATATATATATATATGTGTGTGTGTGTGTGTGTGTGTATGTGTGTGTGTGTGTGTGTGGTAGGGGTAAACGTGGTATGGTACATATTATTTTTGCCTCAAACCGGGTACCGTACCGACTATAGTTTGTACAAATCTTTTACTACTAGTACCGTACCAAGTATATTTGGTACCAACTTGCTTGGCTACCAATTTGTTTCGTTGGCACAAATTAGTACTCGTATATACCAACTTCATTTTAATTTTTTTATTATAATATTTAAATTTTAAAATCCAGTAAGGACATCGGGTAATTTTGATGTTTAGTAATGAATTTAGTTTAATAATATACTAGGTTACAACCCGTGGAAACCACGAGTAAGAAAAGAAAAACAGGTTTGATAATTAAAAAGGGTAATGAAAAATCAAAGATTTATCCTTGATCCAACCTATAAAAAATCCCAATCAATCAATAAACTAAAAAAATACATAATATAAAATGAAAAAACCAATCAACCAAAAAAACCACAAACAAACAATTGGTCATTCATTGATAGTTAATACCTTCTCTCCTTCGGTGATATTAGTTCTTTATACGGACTCTGAATAGAAAGAAAGGAGAATTTAATATATACCCTTATTGTTATTAAATAGGTAAATATTGTATTTTTCCGATTTAAACTCTAAATATCATATTTGCCTTTCTTAATGTTTTAAAATATCAAATTTTTCAAAATCTATTTTTTCAATAGTTTTTATTACTTAATAATCCTTTTTTTATAATTTTAAATGATTCTAAATCATTATTGGTAATTAAATAACAGGATCTTACTTTACCTGTGACCCTCTTCCTCTCGATCGTCCAGTTTGTCTTCCTCCTTGCCCTGTCACACCTTTCTTCTTGCAAACAAATATTAGCTTCATTATGTGGAAGCAGAACTACCTCGAAAGTAGAAATTATGACAGGGTTGGCCTTGAGAACTTGATTAAGGAAAAGTATGAAGAAAAGAGATGGGCTGCTAAAGATAGAATACTCAGTTCGGCCTCAGAGGTTTCAAGAAAACAAAGCCCCTACACAATTTCGGAAACCTACTGAAAAAGCTCATATACATATAACAGATTGATTCTCAGCTATTGGATCACAAGAGGTTCTTCTGAATTCACTTATGCGTCTACATGTTTTAGATTATGAACACTAATTCCTGGCAATGAAATAAGATCAGATTGCCCTTTTTCATCTTACATTATAAGGTCGGATAATTGTTCTTGAAAAGACTTATTTTGAATTTGCTGATAAAAACCAAAGAAAGTTAAATTAACCGTTTTACCCCTCTATCAAAACTTAAAAGTAGAATGTTTCAAGATTAGATGAAAAAAATTATGAGAATGCAAAAAACTTACCAAAATTGTTGGTATTGGATAATCTCAAGAAGCAAGCAACTAAAGAGATGGTGTTTCTGATGGGTTTTGAGCAAAACAACAATCCTATGGTGCACATGCAAACCCTAAAACTTTGGATCTAGGTTTCTCTATTGTACATGCAAATTATCGAAAGCTTACAAACCCTAGATCTAGCATACAAAATCTGAAAATATCAAATAAAACAAGTTTAGATGATTACCTTGTGCGTAGATTGAAGATCTTTAGCTTATGAGAACCTAGCACCTCAAATGTGATGCCTCTAATGGATCACAAACACCAAATCAAGTTGGATGATCTTGGAGAGAGGGGATGAGAGGCTCAAAATCGGCTCTAAGACTTCTTAGGGTTTCCAGTGGCCGATTTCTGAAGCCCTAGGGGTTTCTTATATAGTGGTGCTGCTAAGGTTTTAGTCAAAACCCTAATTGGATAGCTTAGGCCTTAAGCAGTCCAATGGAACCTTCTGGAATAAGGCCTTGGACGATTTTAAGGTGGGCTTCCACCCTAATTTCGTTCACCCCTTCATCCATATGATCCACAGCTCAAAATCCAATTATCTTATAATTGCAATTCCAGTCCCCTAAGATTAATTAATATCTTTTGATCACAAAATTAATTTCTTAATTAATTCTTGACCAATATTAATTAATCAATATGATTTCTCTTTTAATATATAATCCATATAATATATTAATAAACCATAATATCCTCTTTCTCCACTAATCATCCAGTCAAGTTGCTCCGGTGAAGGTAACCCAAAATGACTATGCTACAACCGGGTCAAGTACATACCAAATATAGTTATGGATTTAAACACTAATCCAACAGTTTCGTCCTATGGTACACCTGCAAGAGCAACTAAGTGAATGGTGTTTTGTTAATTTTCTTTTTAACTATTAAACAATAGGGAGGGGAGGGGGATATTAAATAGCCAAATTAGTAAGAAAAAGAAGTTAATCTTAAACTTCTGTTTTGTGACAAATTGCTTCTAGTTATCACACCAACCAACGCTGTTAGCAAGAAAGTATGTGTGTAATGTAGAGGTGCAAAAAGTGAACTGTTTTTTTTACAGGAAGCAAAAAACCGAACCGGTTATGTTGAAAACAGGTTTTGACAAAAATTGAACCAAGAGTTTTTAAACCAAAAAAATGATTTTTGAACGAACGTTCAATTCGAAAAAAAAATCTGAAAATACCAAACCGGTTTTCCAATAATCGGATTTTTTATAATAAAAAAAACGCAACCGGTTTTATGTTTAAAACCGGTTTTTGTCACAAAACATGTTGCTAATCCATCAACACTGAGCACACACATATCTGATGGTTGCACATTGCCATTCACTGTCATGTTTTGTTGCTCCTCCTCCTTCAACTTATGTATATTTATTTTTTTCAACAAAATAAACATGAGATCCATGACAATGTCGTCCCAAACATACCTACAAATCCAAACAAAAATTAAACTAAAAAGATAAAGATAAAAACACGATGATGATGGTATCCGAATCTATGAAATTGACACAAACACACACATACATTGTTAAGTACAGATGCACACTGTAGATTTAGAGAAACCTTGGTGGTAGTCGTTTTGGGTTTTCAGTTCACCTGAATTCATAGGTTAACTTGCAAATCAAATACAAAAAGTATATCTTTAACCTTGTACAACATGAGATCTAATAAAAGTTTTGGATTTCTTTTTTGTTCACCTGCGATTTAAAAAAAAACAATAGCAATAGTATTCAAAGGTGTTGTTTCCATTACCATTTTCAACTTTTTAGAGCTTTTCTCCAAGGTTTTGGACTCATTATCTTTTCTTGGCTCCAAATTGTTCTATCTTCAAAGAAAAATAACAAAAACAAATATCGTCTTTAGAAACAAAGAAAAATTGAAAATAAAACATGCAACACTTCTTTATACAAACAAATATTCAAATGGAAACTATGAAGTTCAATACTCATCTTCAAAATCCGTTTTTTGGCAAACAAAACCAAATATTGGGATCATTTTCAAATTACATCAAATTACCTGGTACAAATCAATTGAAGGAAATCATACAAAGGTTTCAAAATTAGAATCTTTATAGAAAAATATACTAATAAACTTGCAAATGACTTGCACCCAATGGATCAAATACAAAAAACTTCCTTGAGAGAACATTAAAAACATTTGATAAAAAAAACTCCCTACCAGTGAGCACAGTTACTAATATAACCAGAGTTTGTTACCATTCTTTGCAGTTTACCCTTTCCTTTTCCTCTAAACAGCTATTACTCACATGTGTTGGCTAATTGGCTTTCTTCTTATCCCTATTAAATCATGAATCAAACTCCTGTAGTTCAGACTAAAAACAAACATATAGAAGCAAAATCATAGAGTAACTCAATCTGTATATATAAAAATACTCTAAGATTTAAGATATTAAAAAGAGGGAAGATAAATTCGAGATGAAGAACCATATACCTAAAACAGTCGAGGGAGAAAATTTTCTGAAGAAACAAAACCCTTCTTCTCATTTCTCTGTTAAAAGTCAGACAAAGAATGGAAAAAATATTGTCAATAAGAAGTATTAAATGAAGAAATTTATAAAATTGAACCTTTACAAACAAACTCGTTGCTACCTTTTGGAAAGAAATTAAAACTTTGCGCAATCAGAAAATTACCTCAGTACTCGCTAACTTTAGTTCTTCGATCATAATGAAAAGCTTCACATGTCATGTTCTTCAGGATTAGAATATTAAGTGGTGCCCGGTTGGGATGGTGGAGCCAGTTTAGGGTTAGGGTTTCCAGTAAACGGTGTGTGATGGTGGCGGTGAGATAGACTTAGGGTTTCTCATTTCGACTTATGGTAGAAGCGGGGCGGTAGAGGGGTGTCGGTGGAGGTAAAGACAACATCAGGAGGAGGGTGGCGGTAGCGATGGCATCATGAGACTGGTGGTCACGAAGGCCTACTGTAGATTGAAGAGAGTAAAGAGGGAGACCGAAGAGATTTGGGAGAAACGAGGTTAAAGATGTGTAGAGGATTTTAGGATTTTCTGCAAAAGGAAATCTATGACTGTAAGTTACAAATGAGATAAGCGGTATTCGTAGAGAGAAGAAGAACAGTAGTGGAGTAGGAGCGGTGGCGATAAGCGGAGATATTCATCTTTTAATTTCATGTTGACGGAATTGATTTAGTTTCAAATGGATGTGGAATCAGATGAGTTCAAGAAGAAAAGATAAAAGAGGAAGCAGGGGCAATTTCGGAAAATCAGTTAAATGATAAGAGCGGGAAAAATCGAGGGGAGGGGGGCTAAAAGAATTCCACGTGGCAAAAATGCTCTTATTTATTAGATTAAAGGATTTAGATTACAAAAGAATTCAACTGAAGTAACTTTCAAGCAACATTTTAATTTTTTAATTTGAAGTGGTAATAATTGTTGACTAATGCGGCTAAATGATATATACATGTGCTCTTAAAATTAAAATATACGATTTTTTCTCTCTCTCTCTCTCTAACTTGGTTGGTATGGTACTATCATGGTATTTAAATTTATGTACCATTATCGTACCAAGTTTAAGCAATTTGTATGGTACTACTAGCCAATCAAGTTGATTAACAAAGATATTGGTTACCAACTTTGTAGGTTCGGTTAGTAACATATTGGTTGATTTTTCATCGTACATTTTTTATAGCCCTAATGAATGGTTACATGTAACCCTATGTCCATTAAGCGTCAGATTTTATATTTGTGCAAAGAACTATTTTATGTATTCTTTTTTTATATATTTATTTATTTATTTTGGAACAGTCTACACAAATACTCTAAGTCTTACTCAAAAACTTCACTTTTGTTCAATACATGACATGAACCTTTAACCCTAAAAAATGAATTTTCAAACACCTAATATCGATAGATCAATGACCTTTTACTGATTTTCAAATTAATCCTTTAGGCATGTATTCTCCCCAAAAAACTATAAAACATTACAAAATCGTGAAACTCACTTTGAGGTTAGCATGGCTTTAAAATCGGTTTAGGAGCAAAATTCCATAAATGTATATGAAAAGTAGCTGATTGGAGCTTCGTCTACCGGATGAATAGTGTTCTGCTGGAAGTAGCAGCACATCGCTAGGAATACTCCGGAAACTCAGAAAGTCGGATCTCAAGGTGTGGGAAAGAGGTCGATAGAAAGTTATGAAAATTTGGCTATTTATAGGATTTCTTAAAAGCGTGTTGCGCCCTGCCACATGGCAGTTTTCGAGTGAACCACGTCGACATCTGGTCGGTGGGGGGGGAGTGGTTCCTGCTGGTGCCACGTGTCACCTTTCGCAAGTAAATTTTCGCATTCTTCGAAAAAGTTGTAACTTTCGCATACGAGTTTCGTTTTCAACATTCTTTATATCTACGGATTCATAGTTCTGTGTACTACAACTTTCTTTTTGATCTCAACAACTAATTCATATTCAATTTTCACTTTATATTTTATAAAGATTGTACTGTGAATGCTCTTGCGGAATTCATAACTTCTTCATACGAGTTTCGTTCTTGATGTTCATTATATACATGGTTTCATGATTACGTAGACAAAAACTCTTGTTTACATTACTTTGACTAATGAGTAATATATTTTCGTTTCATATTTTACAACAAATACTAACGTACTTAGTCAAACGTGCAACTTCGAAAATGTCACACCCCCAAACTAGAACGGCGGAAACGTTCGGGGGCGGAGGACGTCATGTACAGTATCATAACAATGCACAATAGTAAAACAAGCAACACCATCATCCACTGCATTAATAATATAATTTAATACAAGTGTGTTCTGTGTGTAGTTTGAAAGACACCAAAATATGAATCAAAATATAAGACGAATCTTGAACATGCTCCGTCTTCTCAAAACCTGGTCATCGGTACCTGTCTACTGGTGACCTGAGAATACAAGTTATTTTGAAAGAGTAGATCAGCATTTAAGCTGGTGAGTTCATAAGTATTTTAGTGTCAAATGTTTGTATAAGTTTGATGAAAGTGTTTGTAAGTGTTTGATGTAAAGTTTGTAAGTGTTTTATGTTAATGTTTGTATACTTCCTAGAAAATCCTATATTTTCTACTAAATTGGAAAGTAGTCTTCTACCAAGACCCGACTGTTTTGTATGTTTGTTCTTTTGTAAAAGCGAGTGTTTTCCCCAATTATATGACTATCTTTATCAGAAAATAGTTTACATTACCGTTTATGTGAGAAGATCACTATATGAATGTAATGGGAAAATGACGATGTACAGTAGTATTGTATATAGTAACTACAGATATACTAACTACCTTAAACCAATTGTTTAATTAAGGTAAAATGTGATGAGATTATAACCATACTTGATTGACTAGTAAAACACGACGATCAAAGACGTCGAAATGGTATGACATTCGTCACCCGTAGACCTGCAGGTCCCACTGTAGCTAGCAGCAAGGTGTAGGATGGTCAATCTCGTATAGATCTATACACAAACTCACGCTCTCCCTCCAGGAGACTCTGGTTACAAAACGTGACACAACAGTATATTGCCATGCCATGAAGTAGTGGCTCACATTAATGTTATATTGTTCTTGTATTAGTGTAGTATCTTCCTTCTGTTCTTGTTATAGTATGTTCCTTCTGTTCTAGTGTATAGTATGTTTGAACTGTTCTTGTTATAGTATGTTCCTTCTGTTCTAGTGTATAGTATGTTTGAACTGTTCTTGTTATAGTATGTTCCTTCTGTTTTTGTTATAGTATGTTCCTTCTATTCTTGTTATAGTATGTTTGAACTGACTCATGTATGAACTGACTCTTGTAAGTTTCATTGTTCTAAAAATAGTGAGTAGTAATCCTCTAAACTATACCTATTATAGTTTACTAGTACTGTTGTTTGAATGATTGATCATGTTTGTACACCTTTGCTACCCAACGGTATTGAACTTATTGGAAGAACTTTTATACCTACATACATATACATAATATATAACTAAGATTTAAATGAAACTCGGACAAATAACCGATACCCTAAGTCCACAACCAAACAAGGAACAGGAAATAAAGCGAGTTATTAGTCCTAAGACCTTTCAACCTTATTTATATAACTATATCTATATAGACATGATGTTGACAATATATAATTTTAAAAGAGTTTTGTAAAACGATAAAGAGTTTATCATATAAAAGAGTTTTAACCATTTGAATGGTTATTGATGACTTGATGTCAGTTTATAAAATGATTTGAAACAGTTTGTTTGATAACACAGTTTTGACATATAAGAAATCCTCTTGTTTGATAGTTATAAATCACATGTGATTGATACTATAACTATATTGTTTTTTACTTGTATTCCCCCCCCCCATAAAAGCATATAAAATCATTAAAAGATAAGTTTAGGGGTATGAACTCACCTGCAGTGAGTGATTCGAATGAAAGATCGATTAGGATGCTAAGTATGCCAAGGGCAATCTTGAGCACAAATGGATCCTATTAAGCATATAATGACACATATATGTATATAATTAGTGGATATAACAACTATTAATGTAAGGGAACAACCTTAGGTGCTAGGAAACACATGGAATGAAGTGTTACGGCCACACAAGGATGTGTTCACGGCCACACATGAAGTGTTTATGGCCAAGGAGTGTTCACGGCCACACATGAAGTGTTTACAGCCCTAGGCTTGATCCTATGAAGGGTTTACGGCCATGGGTAGAAGGGTTCACGGCCACCATATGAACTAAGAAGGGTTTACAGCCATAACAAGATCCTAAGAAGGGTTCACGGCCACAAGAAGTGTTTACGGCCGTAAACACTTGAAGATCTTGCATTTTGGATCTTGATTCACGTTTAAATGGTGTTTGTTTCATGAGGATTCAAGAGCTTCCAATGGATAACTAGTATAAGGAAGAGATACTTACGTTTTGGAAGCTTATAGGGTGATTACGGACCAAAGAACAAGTGTGTGTTCTTGGTGTTCTTGATGATTTGAAGATCTAAACCCAAAAGAGATGAATTCATGGATGAAATTATAGGGTTTCACTTGAATAATAAGGATATCAAGAAAGAATGGAAGAACTTTTGAAGATCAAGGATGATTTCCTTGATGATACTTGAGAGAGTTTGAGTGTTCTTGACTTGATGATGTGAGAAATGAAGAATAATTAAGGAACTCTATACTAGTAGGAAGGGGTTTACGGCCAAGCTTGGGTTTACGGTCGTAAACCTACTTTGGGTTGTAAACATCCCTTGATGGATGATCTTGGCTCAATTTGAAACTCATAAATTCCTTACTCACAATACATAGCATTAAGTCCTATGTGTACAAGGCTTAAAACTTCTAGAATAACCCTTAGCAAGGCTACAAGGTAACAAAAACTAGTCTGACTTTTGATTGAATTGGATGGCTTTACAAGATAGAAATTTTGGGTTGTCACAGAAAAATCATAACTTCTTCATATGACGTTAAATTTTGGCATTTTTTTATATCCATGGTTTTGTAGTTACGTGTACTCTTTGTTTAGTGTATCATCTATGCATAATAATACTTAATTCATATATTTATTTCAATCATAGGTATTAAATCATTACTTATGTATAATGAAAAATATATGATCATCAACTATCTACATCCATCGAAGATTTAAATGATATTTCGAATGCATCTCAAAGTATATAACTTTATTTGCATTAAAATGATTGGAATATGTTATATTAGGTTTATTACACTAGTGTTTATAGCGATTTGTGTTTGACGAATGTTGACCTAATTTTAGCAGTTGTCACAGTATATATATATATATATATATATATATATATATATATATATATATATATATATATATATATATATATATATATATATATATATATATGTGTGTGTGTGTGTGTGTGTTTGTGTGTATATGTGTGTGTATGATTGAGTTCAATACATGACCAAATAAAATAAGCTAATAAAATCCATTAAATATGTCCACGCGACTCCGATGTCTTCCCTTCTTTCGATCCTGAATCAAATAAAGTGTCTGATGTCGGTGGTGTAATGGAGATAATGGTTGAAGATGATGAATAGAGAAAGAGAACGAAGCAAAGGCATTTGAAGGTCGGAAACTAGGTTTAGGATAATGAGAATGTGTCAATAATGGAGATGGTAATGGTGATGATGGTGTCAAGATGCAACATGTGATTCCCCATTATTCCCTTGTCTGTATGTGATTCCTTTACAACAGTGTATAATTTGATTTTGTTTCAATTTTGTAACGCCTTGTTTCGAATTGTTCCCATGTTGGGGATGGTTATCAGGGTTTGGGTATTGGCAGGATTCGGATCCTTGAGGAATTGAGTTTTGGACCCAGTTGGAGTTGGATAATGTAATTCAGATGTTTCGGGTATTCAGTTTGTGTTTTGGAATCAAATGGCATTTTGGTAATTTGTCAACTCGAGCTTTTATGGAAACTGGAGGTTCGTTCGGGATATATTATGGTGAGTATGAGTTGATAATAGTGTAGAGCGTCTTGATAACTTTTCATGAATATTACGATGGTCGAAATCAGAGTTGTATCAAGAAAGTTATGGTCTTCAGATGATTTAGGGTTTGGGGAAAAATCTAGTACGCGGAGCGTACCAAGGTGGTACGCAGGGGGTACCGAGGCAAGGGAGATTACGCGAGGCGCAACTGGAGGGACGCGCAACGTAGGTGCGAGGTTGGGTCAGGGTGCGAGACCTCGTACACTGGGCGTACGAGGAGGTACGTTTGGCGTACGAGGGTCAGGTTGAAAACCCTAATTTTTAGGGTTGTACCCTATATAAGCATAATGTTAGCCCTTTTTCTTCATTTCTAAGTTAGCCTCCACCCTCTCAAAACCCTAAATCGATCTTGAAGCCTCTTGATGGTGTTATTGACCTCTTAGAAGGTTTTGGTGCATATTTTGCCCTTGAGAAGGAAAGAAGAGAAACTTGAAGTTGTTTGGTTTGGTGGAAAGACCTTGGATCTAGATTCTGTTGGATTAGGTGTCTAAGCCTATAACTATAATTGGTATGTACTTGAACCGAGAGTAGCATGGCCCATTTGGGTTGCATATCACCAGGATAATTTGATAGGATGGACTATGGAAAGAGGTTATTTATGATTTATTAATATATTATAAGTTCTAATATATTAATATGAAATCATATTATTTAATTAGTATTGATCAAGAATTAATTTGGAATTAATTTTGTGATCAAAAGAGACTAAATAAATATATGGGGATTGATTTGGTAAATCATTCATTCTTATGGTGTGGGCCAATGATCCATGATTCTTTAGGTTGGGCTAAACCATTGTTACAACCCATGGGTGATCCATGGAGGTTTAAACCCATGGAGCCTAAGGAATATAGAAGGTCATGCACATTAGGGTTTACATGGTGTAACCCTAATCTTGCCACACTATATAAGAAGCCCCTTAGCAACCAAAATTGGGACAAGATACACTAGTGTTCTTGGATAGCATGGAGTCGATTTTGATGCAAGTATATTATCTCAAAAGTCATCCTTTGCCCAAAGGTGTGTTGTGATTCCATTTGAGGCATTCATACTATTGGTGCTAAGTTCTTAAAGGCCAAAACTACAAGCTACAACAAAGAGGTAATTCTACAACTCATTTCTATCAATTGTATGTTAGTTGTAGGCTTAATGCTTTGGAAACAATATTGCATGTATAATTAGAGAAAACATAGATCCAAAGCATTTAGGGTTGTATGTGCATCATAGGATGTTCTAGTATACTAAAACCCATTAGTGGTATCAGAGCCTAGGATTGTTTTCCACTATACTTGATGTTTTATTGGTTTTCAAAGCAAAAAAAAATCGAATTTTCTGCATTCTGGACAGTGAACTCGCCGAGTCCACTCAGAAAAAGTCCAACTCGACGAGTCCAGTTCATGTACTCGCCGAGTTGGTGCTCAGTGGGCAGTTTTTCGAGTTTTTTGCCTGTTTTGGATTAGAATCATTACCGCAAAATGTTTTAGTTCATAATATCTGATTTTGTTGATATGGTAATGATGATTCTCATTCAAATAAAATATAATTGTCAAAGTTTCATGTTTTGTACTAGTTTATATGATTAGGCTGATTTCTTGAAACTTGTTTGATATGAATTATCTTAACTTATGAGTTTAATTAGATCATTGACAAATTGTTTGATTTTGTTAGTTGGAATTTTTGATCTAATTGTTTTGATGAAATCCATAACTTTTCCTCAAGTTATGGAAAGTGAAAAGTCTTATTTTTAAATGTCATCATAAAATGGTTTTCAGTCTTCCATAACTTGTCCTCAAGTTATGGAACTTGAAGAGTCTTTTACATAAAAAAATTTATGAACTCCATAACTTGTCCTCAAGTTATGGAATGTCAAGAGTCTTTTCATAAATCCTATATTAAACTCATAAGTTATAGATACCAAAAGTTTTTGAATAGTTCAAAACTTGTCCTCAAGTTTTGGAATTTGTAAATGCAAAGTCTCACTTTGAAACATTTAGTTCCAAACCCTAGAATTTTAAAAGTGTAAAATTCAACCCTTATACTATTATAACATTATAGGTTTATTATTTATATATATATGTATAAGAGTAAAGTCAGTCTTACCGTTAGTAGGCCTCATTCAAGAAGTCGGTCTATAAGGGGGTATAAGGTTACTGCCTATAAAATGGCAGTTTAATGGGTGTCGACTCTCACCCACCGCTTCCTTGACTGGTGGAGGGTCATTAGCCGAACGGGTTTCACAGGACATTTAAATCCTCATTAAAAGTATAATGAAATACTAAGTAACTAAACACTTATAAATTCCCAATATTAGTTACTTAGGAAAATGTGAATTTGGTGCTAACCCATGAAATTGCACTTTGCACCTTGTTAAGTCGTTAGTGGAGCGTGTGTGGTTAACCGACACACTAACCTGGGACAGTGCGTGGCAAAGGGTAGCTTGATGTTAATCATAGATCAATGGAGCGTGTATGGTTAACCGACACATTGATTAGGTGGTTGTAACATTGGGTGTACCAAGCTAATTTGCATGGTTATTCACACCTTGTTTGTGATCCTCGGCATCCCAATCATAAACTTGAAGGGCACAATCAAGATTTAAACATGCCATTGAAAATTCAATGAATCTCAAAGGATCTAGGAATTTCAATCCATTTAAAACTTAATAATTAATTTCGTGTTTCATGATGGAAATTGGTAAATCGTCATTTACCTACCTTCAAATATTTTGCAATTTGGATTACAGCATCCCTCTTTCGAATTGTAAAATATTGTGTTGGGTCCTAGCCTTAATTTTTCATGTTGGGTGTTATATTAAGGACTAAAATCAACTAAACTTGAATTTCTCCCATTATAGATGTCTAGTTCAGACAACTATGGTCTTCCCGAATCTTTTGGAAAAAGCTTTCTTTATAAAGGTGATTTTCCACAAGGCGATCAAGGTGAAAGATTAATCCCTTCTTCGTGCTGAAGTGGAACTTCACTTCCTCCACCTCCTCCAATAATTCTCCCTAACCTACAAGTTCTAGGTCACTCAAAGCCCTATTGGCAGGAAGGAAAGTATGTATGTGCTCACGTCTTGGAGACGGAGTTACATATTGACAAGCTGGGAGAGTTGGGTGTCGAAGTCTCAAGGAAGTTGGCTGTTGATTGGGTTCTTCAATCACTTCCTAAGTCATATAGCGGGTTCCCTTAAGGACTACTATATGGGAGATCACGACATGACCCTTATTGATCTAACATATTTGCTTGTTGCTACTGAATCAGAAATGGTTTGGTGCACTGGTAAAGCAAAATTGATTGGAAGATCTGTTGGGTTATGAGCATAACATCAGTCCTATGGTGTTCATGCAACCCTAATTGCTTTGATCTAGGTTTTCTACTATGAATATAACAACATTGAATACCAAAGCAATAACCCTAATGTCTAGCATACAAATTCGAAATCACATACAATTTAGGGTTTAGATCTTACCTTGATTGTTATGTAGCAATAACAATCACAATCCACCAAGTCCTTGACTCTTGAAAGCTTAGTACCTCAAATGTTGCACCTCTAATGGATTCACAAACACCACTAGCAACAAGATGACTTAGGAGAGGGAGGAGGAGACACAAAATTTGTCCAACGGCTCTCTTAGAAGGTTAGACGAATTTGGTGGCCTAGAGGATTCATTTTATAGTTAGGCTTCTAGGGTTATCAACTTGGAAACCCTAATCCAGTTGCTTAGTCCTTAAGCAGCCTAATGGATCCTTCCAAAAGGCTCTTGGATGATTTCTATATGGATTCTCATATAGAATTCGTCCATTGCATCCTTATGGATCCTAAGCCCAACTTTGTAACTAGCTTATAATTACAGTATCAGTCCTCTTTATTTAATTAATCTATTTTGACCACAAAATTAGTTCTAAATTAATTCTTGATCAATATTAATTAAACAATATGATTTCTCTTTTAATATATTTATATTAATAAATCATAATTAATCCTCTTTCTCCTTAATTCATCCTATCAGTTGCTATGGTGAAGGCAACCCAAAAGGACCATGCTCATAATCAGGTCAAGTACATACCAAAATAGTTATGGGCTTAGACATCTAATCCAACAAGATCTATTTCCGAAACTTCCATGGACATTGACAATGGGAACACTGGAAGTCCAGAAAAGCTTTCTCTTCCCAATGGAAAGGGATCGGCCATAGTCAACCCGGTTGACCAAATGGTAAAGAGAAGGGCTAAGTCTGAGATAGTCTTGTGTACCATTCCCAAAGAGTCCATATGTTTCTATTGCCAAGAGAATGGGCATTGGTTGTGAAGCTGCCATATTTACCTGAAAGATCCAAGGATGGTAAAGTTAGAATATTTGACTCTGCTTCAGGTAAAATCCACTATCTAACTCTATTAAGTTCCTATTTGGAGAATCTTAATGCATGATGTAATGTAATTACATTTTGATGTTTTGAAGAATCGAAGAAATGAAAGAAAGCTTAAAGGAAGAGTATGCTGAGTCTGATCGCGAAGAGATGGATTTCGATCGCATGGTTCGATGATCAGATTTGTGAGATGTTGCTTATGAGTTATGATAGATTGCTTAGGAATAGATAACAACATATTTTCATTTGCAATTGCATTGTAAGGAAAAGTTTTCCGCGTTTTATAAATAAATAAAATTTTGATTTTGTTTTATTTTATATCTCCGTACAATGGCATTTGTGAAAAATTGTTGCTTATATGTTTCCATTGATAGCAATATTGGAAAATGGATTTGATTCTTTCGTTTGTGGTTGTGTCATAATTTACCAAATAAGGAAAGATTCCCATCACCCAAGTTTTAGTTGGATAGAAACTTGTCACACCCCAAAACCGGAACGGCGGAAACGTTCTGGGGTGGAGGACGTCATGTACAATATCATAACAATGCAAAGTAGTAAACAAGCAACAACATCATCCATTGCATTAATAGTATAATTTAATACAAGTGTGTTCTTTCATGGTAATAAGATACCAAAAACAAGTAATCAAAATAAAAGACGAGTCTGGAACACGCTCCGTCTTCTCAAAACCTAGTCGACTGTACCTGTCTACTGATGACCTGAGAATACAAGTTATTTTGAAAGAGTTTATCAGCATTAAAGCTGGTGAGTTCATAAGTATTTAGTGTCATTGCTTGTATGAAAATGTTTGTAAGCTTGAAGAAAATGTTTGTAAGTCTTCAATGTAAATGTTTGCAGTAAATAATTGTATCTCCTAGAAAATCCTATATTTTCTACTAAACGTAGCCTTTTACCAAGGCATCCAATGTTCTGTATGTTGTTTCTTGTAAAAGTGTGTATTTTCCCAAGTATGACCATCATTAACTAAATATAGTTTATACATTAATGGATATGTGAGAAGATCACAAAGTAAATGTGATAGGGAAAATAATGTTTTACCTCAGCAGTGACACTGCTGGTTATAAAGTGATAAAATACAGACTCTAGGTAGTATTAAATGTACAATACCCCTCGGGGAGTCTTTTGCCTTTAATCCCAAGTTGGTTAATTAAAGGTTTAAATGTGAACTCGTATGTAACCATGCTGATCGACGACTGAATAAATGATGACCCTCCGGTGTCATATGTAGTAAGGTGACATTTTGTCACCCCTTGGCCTTATCGGCTGGGACTGTAGCTAGCAGTCGAGGTGTGGGAGTGTCTGTCCCGTATAGATCTATACACACGATGCCCACTCTCCCTCCAAGACTGGTTACAATATGATACAACACTGTCTTGTTGTATCCTTAAATAGTATGTCACATTAAATTATCGTATATCAGTGTTTGTATAGTAAGTCATAACGTAGTAATGTTCTTTCTGTACTAGTGTATAGTATATTCTCTTGTATGGTGTATAGTATGTTCTCTTGTATAGTGTATGGTGTGTATTGTTTCTCGTTATAGTATTTGTATATGATAGTATTCTCCTAAACTATACCTATTATAGTTTACAAGTAATTTCTATAGTTTGAATGAATGAAGGTATGCCTTTTCTACTCAAAGGTGCTGAACTGATTGATGGTACTTTTATATCTACATATGTATACATAATATATAACTAATATTTAGACGACATTCGGACAAATAACCGATACCCTAAGGCCACATCCAAACAAGGAAAACAAAATAAAGCGAGTTATCAGTCCTAAGTCCTTTAAACATTACTTATATAATTATACATATATAGACATGCTTTTGACAATATATAAGTTTAAAAAGAAGTTTTGTAAAACATTTGAAGAGTTTAATTAATAAATATTGATGACTTGATGTCAGTTTATAAAACGATTTAAAAGCAGTTTGATTGACAAGACAATTTAAAGTATGAGAAGTCCTTTGTTTGAAACACAGTTGAAGTATAAGAAATCCTTTGTTTGAAACACAGTTAAAGTATAAGAAATCCTTTGTTTGAAAACATAGTTAAAGTATAAGAAATCCTTTGTTTGAAACACAGTTATAAATCACATGCGATTGATTATATAACTATATGTTTTCTACTTGTATTCCCCCCCCCCCCATAAAAGCATTTAAAATCATTTAAAAGGTAGATTAAGGGGTATGAACTCACCTGTAGTGAGTGGTTTGGATGAACGAGTGGTATAGGATGCTAGGTGTCAAGTGAAGACTTGAGCACACACACACGGATCCTATTTATCATATAATGACACATATATGTTTACAATTAGTGTTTAAACAACTAATTATGCAAGTAAAGACACCCTAGGACATGGAAAACACTTTGATTCAAGTGTTAGAAGTACAAAGGGTTGCATCTAAGGGGTGTAGGGCCTCACATAGGAGTTTACAGCCCACATGGTAATACCCCCATGAGTTCACGACCCATGGGTTTATGGCCCAATGAGTTTACGGCCGTAAACTCATGGTATCTTGTACCATTTTGATGATTAAGGTCCTATACTCATCTTGGAAGTAATCTAGACATAGTTCCAAGACTAAGAAAAGAGTTGTGGCAACTTTGCACCAATCATTAGGGTTTACGGCCAAGGGAGATTGCCTTGGCCGTAAACACCCTTTGTTCTTGATTTCTTTGTGTTTTAAGGTCTTACAACTCAATAGGAAGTGTTCTAAGTTCAAGTCTAAGCCTTAGGAAGGAGTGGTGGCACAAATACACCACTTATGAGTGTTTACGGCCCAAGGAGATTGCCTTGGCAGTAAACACCATATGTTCTTGAGTTCTTGATGATTTCAAGGTGTAAACTAAGTGATTCAAGCATTAAAACAAGCTAAGGCAAGTGTACTTACAAGATAGAAGCTTGATAGGGTGTTTAAGGTTCAAGAACACTAGTGTGTGTTCTTGGTGTTCTTGGTGAAATGAAGAACACTTGAAGATCTAACCAAAAGAAGAGATTTCATGGATGAAATCATGTATATTCACTAGATATGGAAGGATATCAAGTTGAAAATGGAAAGATTACTTACTAGATTGAAGATTGGAATGAAAGTTCTTGATGACACTTGATTGCAAAACCGAGTTCTAGGCTTGAAAGTGTGATAATGAATGAAAATGGCCAAGTATTTCATATATAGGCATGGAGTTTACGGCCACCATGAGTTTACGGCCGTAAACCCATGGTCTCATGGCGGTAAACTCATCATTTGAGGGTTTAACGCATGTTTGGTGGTTTGGAACTTTAGTTGACCCATTCTAGTATTTGATCCTTTGATGTACTAAGCTCAGTAAGCTCAAACAGACTCAAAATAGTGCTAATAGTTAGCAGAAGCAAGTTTGACTTGATTGAAATGTAGGGTTTGTACAAGATAGAAATTTTCGGGTTGTCACATCATCCCCCCGTTAGAGAAAATTTCGTCCCGAAATTAGAGTTTAAGCAAATATGTAGTTACAAATAACTAAGCGAAAAGATGAGGATATTTCAATTTCATTTGATCCTCGCGCTCCCAAGTGTAGTCAGGTCCTCGCTTGGCGTTCCAGCGAACCTTCACTTATCGGGATACGGCTTTGCTTCGTTTGCTTGACCTCTCGGTCCATGATCTCTACACGTTCTTCGACGAAGTTGAGGCTCTCGTTGATCTCGATCTCGTCGAGTGGGATTAAAAGAGTCTCGTCAGATAGGCACTCTTTCAAGTTCGAGACGTGGAAAATAGGATGTACGTTACTGAGTTCGCGAGGTAGATTGAGTTTGTAAGCTACAGGTCCGATTCTGGCGAGAATCTCGAAAGGCCCTACGTATCTTGGATTTAGCTTTCCACGCTTTCCAAAGCGTATTAAGCCCTTCCAGGGTGAGACCTTCAATAGAACACGGTCGCCCACCTGGAATTCCAACGGTTTTCTTCGTTTGTCTGCGTAGCTTTTCTGTTGGTCTCTAGAGGCTTTCATTCGTTCACGAATCTGAACGATCTTCCCTGTCGTTTCCCGAATGATCTCTGGACCTTTGGAGCAATTACCACTGCCTCTAACTCCAGATCGTGTGTCGTATAGCTGGCTTCGAGTGTCTTAAGTTGACGGGAGGCATAGGCAATGACCTTACCTCGTTGCATCAGAATACAACCGAGCCCTTGATTTGACGCATCGCAATAGACCACGAAGTCTTCTATCCCTTTGGGGAGGGATAGTATCGGTGCGGTGCATAAGGCTCGCTTCAGCGTTTGGAACGCTTTCTCTTGCTTCTCTTCCCAGCTAGAGGCCACGTCCTTCTGGGTCAAAGTCGTAAGAGTTTTCGCAATTTGGAGAGAAGTTCTGAATGAATCTACGATAGTAGCCAGCGAGGCCTAGAAATTGACGAATTTCTGTAGGCGTCTTCGGTGCTGACCAGTTCTCAATGGCTTTGATTTTGGAAGGGTCCACATGTATTCCCTCCTTACTGACAACGTGACCCAGGAATTCGACTCTTCGAATCCAAAATTCGCATTTAGAGAACTTCGCGTAGAGCTTCTTTGATCGTAATGTTTCCAAGATCTGACGAAGATGTTGACTATGCTCCTCCTTACTACGAGAGTAGATAAGTATGTCATCGATGAAGACGATGAAGAACTGATCCAAGTAAGGACGACACACCTTATTCATTAAATCCATGAATACTGCGGGCGCATTGGTCAATCCGAATGACATCACTACAAACTCGTAGTGTCCATAACGAGTTCGGAAGGTTGTTTTCGGAACATCCTCCTCTAGCACTCGTAACTGGTGATACCCGGACCTCAGATCTATTTTTGAAAAGAAGTTCGTCCCTTGAAGTTGGTCGAACAAATCATCTATGCGAGGCAGAGGATAACGATTCTTAATGGTAAGCTTGCTGAGCTCCCTATAGTCGATGCACATACAAAACGATCCGTCTTTCTTCTTGACGAACAAGACCGGAGCTCCCCAGGGTGAGAAGCTTGGCCTTATAAAGCCCTTGCTGAGCAGTTCGTTAATTTGACCGGACAGTTCTTGCATCTCTGCAGGTGCTAGGTGATAGGGCAATTTGGCTAATGGGGTAGCCCCTGGAATTAAGTCGATTCTGAACTCGACTTTGACATTGAGGAGGTAATCCTGGAAGTTCTTCTGGAAAGATGTTGGAAAAATCGTGTACTACTGGAATGTCCTTTTTGTCCTTCATCTCTTGGCTCATATCGACAACATGAGCAAGGAATGCGCGACATTCCTTCCGCGAGTATTTCTGGGCTTGAATACTCGAGATGATACGAAGGTCCGTTCTTGATTGTCGTCGTAGATAACTAGAGTTTCGTTGTTAGGGAGGTTAAGACGAATTGCTTTCTCAAAGTACATGATGTCGGCTCGATGTAGACTCAACCAATTCGTACTGGTTATGACGTCAAAACCTTGTGGTGGATTAGATGTCGTGAAGATCTAAAAGAAAGTATGATTACTCATAAGTTAAGGAAAAGGATAGGTACTTCTGTTCTATCTGTATCTCTTGTCTCGATCAGCGGGAAAGGCATTTGTTTGGCTCCTAAGTTTATTTGCATAGCAGCGCGATCACTCGTATTCTTGAGCAGTCTCCGTCCTGAAGTTCATATTAGAAGTCATAATTGGTTCATCAATCACAGCTTCGCGTATACGAGTCGTATATAATTAAGATTCAAAAGGCCGTCGAATAAATGATTCTTCTCTAAGCTCACATCCAAACAAGGAAAAGAAGTTAAAGCGGAATCATCAATTCTAAGCCTGTAGAACCTTGATTATATACCACCCTTGCGTATACATTCCTCAGCGATAGATTAACCGTATGGGTCTTCGGATTGAACTTGACGTACTGCACGAGCGGTATACCGGGGAGGTTTCTTCGGGAAGCATACGAAACATAAGATACCCTTCGCATGAGTATCTCGGAGTTCTGGAATGACGGCTTCGCTAGAAAGGCGATTACAGGGAAAAGAATTTCCGCACGAGACTGGCATTGTGAGGATCGAATTGACTCAGGTTACATGATAATGTCGGACTACTCAGAATAAAAGGCGTTAGACTAGATCATAAAGGTGTTACAAAAACATAATGGTGCAACTTTGACAGAGTTTCAGTATTTTAGTTTTATCTACAAGACTACTGCTGCGAACAAGGTATACTACAAAAAGCAAGTACACACAGCACGAGAGTCCCTTGACTGACGGGATCTCGCAAAAAGATATGACTCGAGTTGCACTAGTTTTTAACATTTTATAAGTCTACTATAACGAAACGCCCTAGAATTTCAACGTGGACCCGGAGTAGTCTCTCCTGCAGCAGTGATCCTTAGTATCTTCCCGTCTGTGCCAGAGTTCTTTGATATTGGACAATCCTTCTTGAGATGTCCTATCTCACCACATATATGACATATCTGGCTTGTACCAGCGTCGGTGGTGGCAGTGATGTGCAGGGTCGGAGTTATGTGGACACGCGCGTTCTCGTTGTTCCTCCTTTTTGGACAATTCCTTTTATAGTGTCCGGTTTCACCACAACTATAGCAAGACTGGCTGGCTCCGATGCCAGTGATTTGGGAGGTGGTTCGTGTCGGCGTTCTATAGACACTAGCAGTGTGCCCCATTCTGTTGCAATCGTTGCATTGCAATTCACGGCAAACTCCGTTATGATGAAAGTTACACTTGTTACACTTCGGGAGTGTTCCCTCATATCATTTGATCGGTGCTGAAGGAGCAGGGGTCGCCATTTGTTGTTGTTGCATGGCAAGTTTTTGAGATTTCTTGCGCTCCTTTTGGGCTTGACGCTTTCATTTCCTATTCTCAGATTTGTGGATTTGGGTGTTTGTGGTTGTCATCATTTGATGATTTCCTGGATTGTTACAACGATTTGAACTGTCAACACCTTTTCCACCTTTGTTTGCATTACCAGCGTTGAGTTGTGCTAGGACAGCCGTCACGGCAGCTGTTACCGCGGCTTGGAAAGTAGCGGCGTCTATATGCAGGATCGGGGTTTCGTTGTTTGGCTGGCTATTTCTGGATGACGGCATGATTCTGTTATATGATAAGGAATGAGTTCGTGAGCGATTATGATCGGCCCTTGATGTATTCTAATCATCCATGTAAATGTAAATTTATCGTTTTGTTAAACTGTTCTCGATGATTTGGCCTACATCCCTATGATATAGTACTGGTAAAGAATAGAAGTAAGTTCATAGAATCGTCACAAGACGTTTTTTCATCCGAACCAGTCTATCATTGGTTGGTGGATAACATGATCCAACTTCCGAAAAGAATTGGAAGTGATCCATGAGCTAAATTACCATAGTTCGATGAATTTGACGAGAGTGAGATTTAGATAGAATTCTAATGATAGTAGAATGAAAGTATTTGAACAAAGATTGCCACAGGGATTAGCCGACTGTCAATATCAGTGATATTTAAGATGTAATAAGTTCGGGAAAATTGACCTTGGAGTTGATCTTACATCATATCCTAAGTAGAAAAGTTTTGACAGGACTAAGGCCTACGAAAAGTACTTACAGTACAGGGGTAGTTACATAGGAAAGTGCTACTTAGAGCATAAATAGGAAGACCATTCCTTAGCCCAAAAAGGAAAGAAGGTAGAGCAGCTCCTACTGACGGCGAGTATCCCTCAGGTGAACCCTTAGTTCAGCCAGCTGACGCTCCACATCAAGTAGGTGTCTTTCGTATACCCTCTGGCATACTCGGAGGTCTATGACTTCGGCTCGAGTCGCAGCAAGCTCTTGCTGCAGGGCCTCGTGGTCTCTCCTAGACCTCTCACGAGCATCTTCAAGATGAATGGTGCAGATGGTATGCATTCTCGCATTGGCATCAACTTCCGTGATTCGATGGAGAGCTGTCATGTCCTGAATTTCGTTTCGGGCAACTCTGCGGACCAGGATTGGCAAGACCCTGTCTGCTGAGCCTCCTTCGCTCAGCTCATAAAAGCTTTGGTCTCCATTGAATGGTATGGGCTGATTCTGCTCTTGGCTCCATGTTTCCAAGCTTTCCACCCACAGAGGCGTTGGGCCTTGAAAAGCCGGACGAGGGTTAGGATTTGGGATTGGAGCCACTGGGGGTAGATTCTCCACTTCTGGCTCGGGATCAAGATCCTCTAGAAGGTCTTCTGCCAGACCATCCTCTAAGTGGAGTCCAGGTTCTGCTTCTGGTTCTGCATTTAGCCCTCCTCCATTCCCTTGGTCAGGAAAGTAAGGGTCGCCGGGGAGATGGAATCCAGCCATGTTATCTAAGCGAGAAGAGGGGGTTAAAAGGAAAAATAAATAAACATACTAATTAAGATAATTATTAGATGATCCTTACTAGTTACTCCAACATTTGCGTAGTGCATACCAGTCATATGTAACCAAGACAGGATAGACCTTCGAATAAGTGACCCTAACTCTAAGCCCACAACCAAACAAGGAACAGGAAGTAAAGCAAAGGTCACAGATTCTAAGTCTATAGCATCCTAGTTACATGTAACCTTAGCGTATCCACTCCGCAACTATTGACATACTAATAAGGACCTTTTTAGTTTGCACATAAGTAATTTATAGTAACACAAAATACTCCTATAGTATTTTAAGTTTATGTTTTGTTCTAATGTTTTCATTGTAGTAGTGTTCGTAAGTTTTTAGACTTGTTGCAACACCATAACCATTCTTAGGCACATGCTAGTCACTCCTCGGAAAATATAGTTGATCAGGCTATATCCCCCCAGATTTGACTATATGTCTCTAAGCCTAATTGTGTTGTTCAACAATCGTAATACTTTTGTTATGTTCTAGTATGACACTGTTCTATAGTAAGTATGTAGGTATGTAATTATGTATACTTTTAGTTAAGTACCTTAATACTTAAAAGTATAAACTCTTGGTCAGAGTATTTTAATCCCGTTGCGTTTATATTTTGTATATCTTTTATGGGTTGATATACTCGATTCACTATAAACAATGCTCTGATACCAATCTGTCACACCCCAAAATCGGAACGGCGGAAACGTTCTGGGGTGGAGGACGTCATGTACAGTATCATAACAATGCAAAGTAGTAAACAAGAAACAACATCATCCATTGCATTAATAGTATAATTTAATATAAGTGTGTTCTTTCATGGTAATAAGATACCAAAAACAAGTAATCAAAATAAAAGACGAGTCTGGAACACGCTCCGTCTTCTCAAAACCTGGTCGACTGTACCTGTCTACTGATAACCTAAGAATACAAGTTACTTTGAAAGAGTTTATCAGCATTAAAGTTGGTGAGTTCATAAGTATTTAGTGTCATTGCTTGTATGAAAATGTTTGTAAACTTGAAGACAATGTTTGTAAGCTTGAAGAAAATGTTTGTAAGCTTGAAGAAAATGTTTGTAAGTTTTCAATGTAAATGTTTGCAGTAAATAATTATATCTCCTAGAAAATCCTATATTTTCTACTAAACGTAGCCTTCTACCAAGGCATCCAATGTTCTGTATGTTGTTCTTATAAAAGTGTGTATTTTCCCAAGTATGACCATCATTAACTAAATATAGTTTATACATTAATGGATATATGAGAAGATCACAAAGTAAATGTGATAGGGAAAATAATGTTTTACCTCAGCAGTGACACTGCTGGTTATAAAGTGATAAAATACAGACTCCAGATAGTATTAAATGTACAATACCCCTCGGGGAGTCTTTTGCCTTTAATCCCAAGTTGGTTAATTAAAGGTTTAAATGTGAACTCGTATGTAACCATGCTGATCGACGACTGAATAAATGATGACCCTCCGGTGTCATATGTAGTAAGGTGACATTTTGTCACCCCTTGGCCTTATCGGCTGGGACTGTAGCTAGCAGTCGAGGTGTGGGAGTGTCTGTCCCGTATAGATCTATACAAACGATGCCCGCTCTCCCTCCAAGACTGGTTACAATATGATACAACAATGTCTTGTTGTATCCTTAAATAGTATGTCACATTAAATTATCGTATATCAGTGTTTGTATAGTAAGTCATAACGTAGTAATGTTCTTTCTGTACTAGTGTATAGTATATTCTCTTGTATGGTGTATAGTATGTTCTCTTGTATAGTGTATGGTGTGTATTGTTTCTCGTTATAGTATTTGTATATGATAGTATTCTCCTAAACTATACCTATTATAGTTTACTAGTAATTTGTATAGTTTGAATGAATGAAGGTATGCCTTTGCTACTCAAAGGTGCTGAACTGATTGATGGTACTTTTATATCTACATATGTATACATAATATATAACTAATATTTAGACGACATTCAGACAAATAACCGATACCCTAAGGCCACATCCAAACAAGGAAAACAAAATAAAGCGAGTTATCGGTCCTAAGTCCTTTAAACATTACTTATATAATTATACATATATAGACATGCTTTTGACAATATATAAGTTTAAAAAGAAGTTTTGTAAAACATTTGAAGAGTTTAATTAATAAATATTGATGACTTGATGTCAGTTTATAAAACGATTTAAAAGCAGTTTGATTGACAAGACAATTTAAAGTATGAGAAGTCCTTTGTTTGAAACACAGTTGAAGTATAAGAAATCCTTTGTTTGAAACACAGTTAAAGTATAAGAAATCCTTTGTTTGAAAACATAGTTAAAGTATAAGAAATCCTTTGTTTGAAACACAGTTATAAATCACATGCGATTGATTATATAACTATATGTTTTCTACTTGTATTCCCCCCCCCCCCCCCATAAAAGCATTTAAAATCATTTAAAAGGTAGATTAAGGGGTATGAACTCACCTGTAGTGAGTGGTTTGGATGAACGAGTGGTATAGGATGCTAGGTGTCAAGTGAAGACTTGAGCACACACACACGGATCCTATTTATCATATAATGACACATATATGTTTACAATTAGTGTTTAAACAACTAATTATGCAAGTAAAGACACCCTAGGACATGGAAAACACTTTGATTCAAGTGTTAGAAGTACAAAGGGTTGCATCTAAGGGGTGTAGGGCCTCACATAGGAGTTTACAGCCCACATGGTAATACCCCCATGAGTTCACGACCCATGGGTTTATGGCCCAATGAGTTTACGGCCGTAAACTCATGGTATCTTGTACCATTTTGATGATTAAGGTCCTATACTCATCTTGGAAGTAATCTAGACATAGTTCCAAGACTAAGAAAAGAGTTGTGGCAACTTTGCACCAATCATTAGGGTTTACGGCCAAGGGAGATTGTCTTGGCCGTAAACACCCTTTGTTCTTGATTTCTTTGTGTTTTAAGGTCTTACAACTCAATAGGAAGTGTTCTAAGTTCAAGTCTAAGCCTTAGGAAGGAGTGGTGGCACAAATGCACCACTTATGAGTGTTTACGGCCCAAGGAGATTGCCCTGGCAGTAAACACCATATGTTCTTGAGTTCTTGATGATTTCAAGGTGTAAACTAAGTGATTCAAGCATTAAAACAAGCTAAGGCAAGTGTACTTACAAGATAGAAGCTTGATAGGGTGGTTAAGGTTCAAGAACACTAGTGTGTGTTCTTGGTGTTCTTGGTGAAATGAAGAACACTTGAAGATCTAACCAAAAGAAGAGATTTCATGGATGAAATCATGTATATTCACTAGATATGGAAGGATATCAAGTTGAAAATGGAAAGATTACTTACTAGATTGACGATTGGAATGAAAGTTCTTGATGACACTTGATTGCAAAACCGAGTTCTAGGCTTGAAAGTGTGATAATGAATGAAAATGGCCAAGTATTTCATATATAGGCATGGAGTTTACGGCCACCATGAGTTTACGGTCGTAAACCCATGGTCTCATGGCCGTAAACTCCTCATTTGATGGTTTAAGGCATGTTTGGTGGTTTGGAACTTTAGTTGACCCATTCTAGTATTTGATCCTTTGATGTACTAAGCTCAGTAAGCTCAAACAGACTCAAAATAGTGCTAATAGTTAGCAGAAGCAAGTTTGACTTGATTGAAATGTAGGGTTTGTATAAGATAGAAATTTTCGGGTTGTCACAAAACTTGGAATCATGCAACTAGTAGTGTGTGATGAATGAGAACCTTCATCTTTGGGAATTAAGACTAATTCTTTGTTCACATGTATATACGAGTCAAGTGAAGGACTAGGGGATCAGGTACACTGGGTGTGCGTTGGTCAGGTCCACCACAGAGAACGATAAGACTATTCGTCATGATTTACTAAAGTTTAGTAAATATGGTTATGCTTACAAGTTTAAGTATAATTCTGAATCATTGGAAAAGTTTCAATGTATGGCAGAACGAATGAGAAGAATCAAATTAGGCAGAAAGATAAAAGTTTCTCCAATCTGAAAAGATGGGAGAGTACTTTAGTATCGTGTTTTATGATCATCTTAATGATTATGAAAATGATATCACAATTGATCCTCTAAGCTCATCTTAGTGCATTTCTATGGATAAGAAGAAGAATCGTGAATTATTGGAATGGTTAAATCAAAAAGGTGAATCATACTTCGTTCCAAATCGAGTCTTAGAGTCATACTCTAAGATTGAGCCTTGAGTGACATAATCTTAAGAAAGGTTTTGTAGCACCCGATTCCTTGTACGTATTTTAATTCAAGAAATATTGTAATTTACTCTGGGACTCGGCGAGTTGGAGGCCCAACTCGTCGAGTAGACTCGACTGTTGATCGGGGGTTTAAGTGACCTACTCGACGAGTCGGAAGACCAACTCGGCGAGTAGGAGCTGTCTGGACAAAACCATAATATTTAGGGTTTGCACCCTATTTAAACAACTTAACTCGTCCCAAACCAGCCTCCATCGTCCCTCTCACTTCCAGAATATCCCAACTCGAAACCCTAGCCTTATTTGAGTGCTCTCAAGCCATTTTGTGCATCTTTTTGTGTGTTTGAAGTTGGAGAAGGAGAAGGAAGTTTGGAAGTTCAAGTAGAAGCAAGGAGATACAGAAGTTTTACTCCATTCTCAGCTCATTTGAGGTAAAAAGCTGGAACCTTGACCATCTATCTCTTAGATTTTGTTTTGGGGTTGTTTCTACCCTTTTAATGAGTATAGAGAAGCAAAAATCGAATTTTGTGGATGTGCTTAGAGTTGCACTTCGGATCTAGGGCTATTAGGGGTCTTTATGGCATAAAGATGCCAACTTTGTTGCCATAAACACCCCATGCATCTTGTAGACCTCCTTTTATGGCTTTTTGAGCCAAAAGCCCCATGCATGTACATCAAGTTTGAAGCTTTACGTATAAATTAGACCCTGGGAGGCCAGATCTATGGTTTTGACGCGTTAAGACCCATTATAATCGACTGTATAATGTCGGACAAAGAGGGACTCGGCGAGTCACTTGGGTGACTCGGCGAGTCGGGACGCTTTTTCCCCAAAAACGACTTTTAGAAATGGTTTTGGTTGAGTGGAAGGAACACTCAGCCTGCTACGGGTTTGTTTTGGAACTGGAAATCATAGGACTCGGCGAGTGTATGAACAGACTCGGCGAGTCCAAGGCAATCTCCCAACCCTTGGAGACAGACTCGACGAGTTGTTCATACAACTCGGCGAGTCATAGACCCAATACGTTCATATGAGGGAGATGAACTCGACGAGTTCAAAGGGAACTCGGCGAGTCGGTTGAAGATGGTCCCGATTCTATGAATGAAGGCGAACTCATCGAGTTCTTGCTAGACTCGACGAGTAGAGTCGAGGGTTGTATCACTGAAAGGATAGGGACTCGACGAGTTGGTGGACTAACTCGGCGAGTCAAGTCAACTGGATGTTGACTTTGACCAGGGTTTGACCTTGACTTTGACTTGGATTCGGATTGACCCTTATAAGGGTTATAAGTATGCAATAGTAATTGGAAAAGGGTTGTTGTGTAGGGATTGGGGAGTAAAGACGAGTCGTTCCCGTGCCGAGGACCGTGCAGATACTACACGACATCGAGGTGAGTTACCTTCCAGTAGGAGTGGGTCTATGGCCACAATGCCGGCCCACTAGTAGGAGTTGTTTGTTAGATGACTGTCTTTGTGACAATTATTTGATGTGGTTATCTGATATGGTTTATGTGCTAGGATGCTATGACATATGTGTTTGTAGTGATAGGGGTGACATAACCCTAGTTACCGATTGAAAGATACCGAAGGGGTAGATAGTACCCATGCATGCCTAGCAGTGTGATCATGATATGTTATCAGCATGTTTATGATATGTTATTATGTGATAGCGGTAGGGGGTGAAATAGTCCCCGGTTACCGGTTGGAAGATACCGAAGGGGAGGTTAGCTCCCGGTTACCGGTTGAAAGATACCGAAGGGGAGGAGTTTTTCCCGGTTACCGGTTGGAAGATATCGAAGGGGAGCCCAGCTCCCAGTTATGCCATACAGATACCGGTTGAAAGATACCGAGGAATAGGCATTATGTGGTATGTGGTATGATGGGGGAACTCACTAAGCTTCGTGCTTATAGTTTTCAGTTTTGTTTCAGGTACCTCTTCGGCGAAGGGGAAAGAGCCGGCACAGTAGCGATACATCACACTCACACATGATTCCGCATCGAGCTTTCTGGCATTGTGCTCTGATTTTTATTACTATTGATGATATGGTTTTGAGACACGTTGTTACAGTTTTATAAATTGTAATGACATTGGCAATATTTTTGGTAAACTATTTTATGAGGTACTTAATTAAAATGAAATTTTTGGCCTTGAAAATTGGGATGTTACAAGTTGGTATCAGAGCCTTAGTTTGAGGGATTCGGATACACTCTCGGGTGTGTCTGAACTCAAACTAAGGACTTGGTATGAAAATTTTCAAAAAGGAAAATCATTTTTACGAAAAGAAGTTGAAAAGAGAAAATAACTTGAAAAAGAATAAGATGTGTGATGTGCGCGACCGACCGAGCTAATGTAAGTTTTCCCCAAGATACCCATACATGTTATGTTACGATATGATTATGAGAACTACATGCTAGATTAGGGCTAAGGATCTAGGAAGGATTCCTTATATGTCTACCGTATATGTATGAGAACTGCATGCTAGATTAGGACTAAAGGATCTAGGAAGATGCCTTATGTGCCTGTTATGTGTGCTTATTGGATTATATGCTAGAGCTGATTAGTTAGTAATGCGACGGCCTGAATAGGATATGTTTGGTATGGTTACTCAATGCTCGAATGCTGCTAGCTTCGTGCTTTGAGGAGTTCTAGTTATCTTTAGCTACCTCGTAAACAAATACGTTAAGTTACATATTGCGAGGACTACATAATTTCAGAAGGTTAGGTCTAGCCCTATTGCGCAGCTCTTGTTTGAGTCTAACCGTTGTAGGGTAGGACCTCTCATTCAAAGAATTATCTGGTCTTAGTGATAAGTTATGGTATTCGCGGGCTAGTTAGGTAAAGGTAGCAGGAATTCCTTATGCAGCTGATGGCGGAGGGTAGGCCGAAGAGTTACCCTAGGGTAAGCCTAGGATGGGATTAGCAAAGAGAGCAGCAGTAGTAGAAGGGACTTGGTGAATTCGAAGCAATCCTTGAGGAAAGTACGGATAGATGTGGAAGGTAGTATGGGCCCGTACTACTGAAAGCAGAGGATCCGTACTCGAGTCAAGGAGGGCCGAGATGGAATCAGGAAACTTGTAGAGTGTATGAAACCTCCCGAGGTTTATGTATGATTCTGACGATTATGTGTTATGTTTCAGAATGGTGATGATCACCCGTCACGGAGGAGGAGGTTCAGGATCAGGATCCGGTATAGGATCGGGCTCGAGGGCAGGTTTCGAGCCAGTGGACGAGGGACTATGCGAGTTCATTGCGTCTGTGATCACGAGAGGTATCCTTGAGTCGACCCCAGTGATTTTCGGGTCGATAAAAGAAGGGATCATTGAGCTGATGGAGGATCGCCTCAGGGCATTCAGGAGCGATATGGCATTCAGTCAGTCAGGATCACGCACACTGTCCTTTAAGGACTTCAGGGGCAGTGGTGCGCCGGATTTTCATGGGGCTAAGGACCCCATCGTAGCCAGGAGATGGATTGCAGACATTAAGTCTGCACAGTTGACGAGCTTCTGCCCTGAGGGGTCGAAGGTGCGATATGTCGTAGGTTGTTTGAGAGATAGGGCCAGGGATTGGTGGGAGTCGGTTGGTGACTCGTTGGGAGCCTCGGCTATTGAGGCTATGACTTGGTCGGACTTCGTGACCAGGTTCAGGGCTGAGTTTGCGCTAGCTGTGGAGCTTTAGCAGTTGGCCAGGGATTTCCTTGATATGAGGCAGACGATAGAGACGGTGGCGGAGATTACCACCAAGTTCCAGGAGAGGGTATTGTTGGTGCCCCAGTATGCTGGAGATGAGGATATGCGGAGGACCCGCTATCACGACATGTTGAGAGCTGATATTCGGGAGCATGTCAGATTCTCAGCATGTCTAACCCTGGATTCCATGATTGCCAGGGCGAGGGAGAGAGAGATTGACTTGGAGCACATCAGGAAGAGGAAGGCGGAGGAGGGACAGGTTACTGGGGCTTCAGGGAAGAAGCCCAAGGGATTCGACCCTAGGTCGAAGGGCCAGCAGGGCCGGGGCTGCTGTGGGAAATGCGGCAGGTCACACGAGGGGGTTTGTCGTACTGGGCCGGGATCAGGCTGCTATAAGTGCAGCAAGACTGGGCACTTTGGTACGGATTGTACTGCCCCTGCCCCCACCTTTCAGACATCAGACCTGATTTGCTTTCATTGCAATCAGAAGGGCCATAAAAAGGCCAATTGCCCTCAGTTGATAGCAGGAGCGCCAGCTCCAGCGACCCTACAGATTACTGATGGCCAGCAGGGCAAGACAGAGGCTCCAGTGGTGAGGAGCCAAGCCTTTCAGTTGACTACCGAGGAGGCACGCGCCACACCCGATGTGGTGACGGGTTAGATTTCTTCTCCCTAGACTTTATTTTATATTGCTTATGATATTGATGTGCCATATGATATGTCTTGTTTAGGATCGTTCCATGTGAACGGTATCCCAGTTCAGGTGTTGTTTGATTCGGGTGCTACCCGATCATTTGTCTCTCTTGCGCTTAGCAAGAGGTTCCCTGAGTCTTCGGGCATGTTGGATTGCCCTCTAGAGGTTGAGATTGCTGATGATCGATCAGTGTGAGCGTCAGAGGTTTTCAGGGACTGTGTTTTGAGGTTGTTCGAGGAGCGTTATTTGGTAGACATGGTTCCCATTCCGTTGCGTGAGAACAAGGTGATTATAGGCATGGATTGGCTGAGCCCCAACGGGGCAGTGATCGACTGCGCACAGCAGTTGGTTCGGATCAGGACCCCGAGTGGGGGAGAGCTGGTGATTCAGGGCGAGAGGCCACAACGCGGACCAACGCTATGTTCAGCAACGAGGGCTAGGTGATATCTTCATCAGGGTTGCGCTGGGTATGTCGCCTATGTTATGGATACCCGGGAGGTGGGTAAGACGACGGTGACAAATGTTCCGGTGGTGCGATATTTCGCGGATGTATTCCCAGAGGAGCTACCTGGGATACCTCCGGAGCGACAGGTGGAGTTCAGGATCGACCTAGTCCCTGGTGCGGCTCCGATAGCCAAGGCAACATATCGGTTGGCTCCTCCCGAGATGTAGGAGTTGTCTACGCAGCTGCAGGAGCTGTTAGACAAGGGATTTATCAGGCCGAGTAGTTCGCCGTGGGGAGCCCCGATCCTGTTCGTCAAGAAGAAGGACGGGTCACATCGTATGTGCATAGATTACCGGGAGCTAAACAAGGTAACGGTGAAGAACCGTTTCCCACTCCCGAGGATAGATGACTTGTTCGACCAGCTTTAGGGAGCATCTTGGTTTTCCAAGATTGACTTGCGGTCAGGTTACCATCAGATGAGGGTCAGGGATGAGTATATACAGAAGACTGCTTTTCGGACTCGCTATAGCCACTACGAGTTCGTGGTGATGCCCTTCGGTCTCACCAATGCTCCTGCCGCGTTCATGGACCTCATGAACCGCGTGTACAGACCGATGTTGTATCGGTCTGTGATAGTTTTCATTGATGACATCTTGGTTTACTCCAAGACGTAGGAGCAGCATAAAGAGCACCTGCGAGAGGTTTTGGATACCTTGAGGAGGGAGAGCTTGTATGCCAAGTTCTCCAAGTGCGAGTTCTGGTTGCGCGAGTTGCAGTTTCTTGGGCACCTTGTCAACCAGAACGGGATATTGGTTGACCCGGCCATGGTGGAGGCCGTGATGAGATGGGAGGTTCCGAAGTCTCCATCTGAGATTTGGAGTTTCATCGGGTTGGCAGGTTATTATCGAAGATTCATTCAGGACTTCTCCAAGATAGTCGTACCTCTGACCGGGCTGACGAAGAAAGCCGTTGTCTTTCACTGGGGGCCTGAGCAGCAGGCAGCGTTTGAGACGTTGAGATAGAGACTGTGCGAGGCGCCGATCCTCGCCCTGCCCGAGGGCGTGGAGGATTTCGTGGTGTAGTGTGATGTGTCCATTTCAGGTTTGGGCACAGTCTTGATGCAGAGAGGGCATGTCATCGCCTACGCCTCGAGGCAGCTGAAGCCTCATGAGGCGAACTACCAGACGCATGATATGGAGTTGGGGGCGGTCGTCTTTTCCCTTAAGATTTGGCGACACTACCTCTATGGGGTCCGTTGTACTATCTACACGGACCACAAGAGTTTGAGGTACCTCATGGATCAGCCGAATCTGAACATAAGGCAGCGTCGGTGGTTAGCGTGGTGAAGGATTACAATTGTGAGATCCTTTACCACCCGAGGAAGGCCAATGTCATGGCCGATGCGCTTAGCCGCAAGGCAGCACCGATCAGAGACATCTGCATGAGGATGACGGTGGTGACTCCTCTTTTAGAGCAGATCCGAGAGGCCCAGCAAGAGGCTATGAAGGAGGAACATCGGAAGGCGAGCGTATTGTGGGACAGGTTTCCTCCTTCGACTATGATAGCCGTGGGTTATTGACGCTACACCGCAGGGTGTGGGTTCCATACCACGGGGGTGTGCGCCAGGTTCTGATGGAGGAGGCACACAAGTCCCGATTCTCGATTCATCCCGGGGCGACGAAGATGTACAGAGATCTTCGACCCGACTACTGGTGGCCCTGCATGAAGCGGGACGTCGCCTGGTTCGTAGAGCGATGCTTGACCTGCAGGAAGGTCAAGGCCGAGCACCAGAGGCCGCACGACAAGATGCAGCCGCTAGACATTCCCATGTGGAAATGGGAAGATATTACTATGGATTTCATCACCAAGCTTCCCAGGACTGCACGGGGAGTGGATTCGATTTGGGTCATCATGGATCGGTTGACCAAGAGTACCCACTTCATACCGATCCAGGAGAGCATATCGGCCGAGAAGTTGGTCGATATCTACATCTGAGAGGTGGTGGCTCGGCACGGGGTGTCAGTTTCGGTAATTTCGGACCGAGACGTGCGGTTTACTTCCAGATTCTGGAAGAAGTTTCATGACGAGTTGGGTACTCGTCTGCACTTCAGCGCTGCCTTCCACCCGCAGACGAATGGTCAGAGTGAGCGGACCATCCAGAATCTGTAGGATATGTTGCGGGTGTGCGTTTTAGACTTCGGAGGTAGTTGGGATACTTACCTTCCTTTGGCTGAGTTTTCCTATAATAACAGCTATCATGCGAGTATCGATCGTCCTCCCTTTCAGATGTTGTACGGGAGGAAGTGCAGGACCCCAATATGTTGGGGTGAAGTCGGACAGAGGGTCATGGGGAGAACCGAAGTGGTGCTCAAGACGACAGAGAGGATTCAACAGGTTAGGAGTAGGCTTCAGACTGCTCAGAGTCGGCAGAAAAGTTATGCCGACAAGCGCCGTTCGGACTTGGAGTTCCAGGTCGGGGATATGGTCCTCCTGAAGGTGTCGCCTTGGAAATGCGTCATTCGATTCAGGAAGCAGGGCAATTTGGGCCCCAGGTATATTGGACCTTTCAGGGTTGTCGGCCGGGTGGGCAAGGTGGCGTATAGGCTGGACTTGCCAGCCGAACTCAATCAGATTCATAGCACGTTTCACGTCTCCCAGTTACGGAAGTGCCTGGTGGACGATTCGGCAGTGGTGCTCTTGGAGGATATTCAAGTGGATGACAGCCTGAACTACATCGAGCGGCCAGTGGCGATCCTTGACAGGAAGTCGAAGGATCTGAGGAGCAAGAGGGTGGAGCTGGTGAAGGTGCAATGGCAGCACCGCAAGGGGTCGGAATGGACTTGGGAGCCGGAGGAAGAGATGAGGGAGCACTACCCCGAGCTTTTTCCAGATTCAACAGCAGACTTTGAGAACGATGTCTAAGATAAGTGGGGGAGATTTGTAGCACCCGATTCCTGGTATGTATTTAAATTCAAGAAATATTGCAATTTACTCTGGGACTCGGCGAGTTGGAGGCCCAACTCGTCGAGTAGACTCGACTGTTGATCGGGGGTTTAAGTGACCTACTCGACGAGTCGGAAGACCGACTCGACGAGTAGGAGCTGTCTGGACAAACCCTAATATTTAGGGTTTGCACCCTATTTAAACAACTTAACTCGTCCCAAACCAGCCTCCATCGTCCCTCTCACTTCCAGAATATCCTAACTCGAAACCCTATCCTTATTTGAGTGCTCTCAAGCCATTTTGTGCATCTTTTTGTGTGTTTGAAATTGGAAAAGGAGAAGGAAGTTTGGAAGTTCAAGTAGAAGCAAGGAGATCCAGAAGTTTTACTCCATTCTCAGCTAATTTGAGGTAAAAAGCTGGAACCTTGACCATCTATCTCTTAGATTTTGTTTTGGGGTTGTTTCTACCCTTTTAATGAGTATATAGAAGCCAAAATCGAATTTTGTGGATGTTCTTAGAGTTGCACTTCGGATCTGGGGCTATTGGGGGTCTTTATGACATAAAGATGCCAACTTTGTTGCCATAAACACCCCATGCATCTTGTAGACCTCCTTTTATGGCCTTTTTAGCCAAAGGCCCCATGCATGCACATCAAGTTTGAAGCTTTACGTATAAATTGGACCCTGGGAGGCCAGATCTATGGTTTTGATGCGTTAAGACCCATTATAATCGACTATATAATGTCGGACAAAAAGGGACTCGGCGAGTCACTTGGGCGACTCGGTGAGCCGGGACGCTTTTTCCCCAAAAACGACTTTTGGAAATGGTTTTGGTTGAGTGGAAGGACCACTCAGCCTGCTAGGGGTTTGTTTTGGAACTGGATATCATAGGACTCGGCGAGTGTATGAACAGACTCGGCGAATCCAAGGCAATCTCCCAACCCTTGAAGACGGACTCGACGAGTTGTTCATACAACTCGGCGAGTCATAGACTCAACACGTTCATATGAGGGAAATGAACTCAACGAGTTCAAAGGGAACTCGGCGAGTCGGTTGAAGATGGTCCTGATCCTATGAATGAAGGTGAACTCTTCGAGTTCTTGCTAGACTCGACGAGTAGAGTCGGGGGTTGTATCACTGAAAGGATAGGTACTCGACGAGTTGGTGGACCAACTCGGCGAGTCAAGTCAACTGGATGTTGACTTTGACCAGGGTTTGACCTTGACTTTGACTTGGATTCGGATTGACCCTTATAAGGGTTATGAGTATGCAATAGTAATCGGAAAAGGGTTGTTGTGTAGGGATTGGGGAGTAAAGACGAGTCGATTCCCGTGCCGAGGACCGTGCAGATACTACACGACATCGAGGTGAGTTACCTTCCAGTAGGAGTGGGTCTACGGCTACAATGTCGGCCCACTAGTAGGAGTTGTTTGTTAGATGACTGTCTTTGTGACAATTATCTGATGTGGTTATCTGATATGCTTTATGTGCTAGGATGCTATGACATATGTGTTTGTAGTGATAGGGGTGACATAGCCCTAGTTATCGGTTGAAAGATACTGAAGGGGTAGATAGTACCCATGCATGCCTAGCAGAGTGATCATGATATGTTATCAGCATGTTTATGATATGTTATTATGTGATAGTGGTAGGGGTGAAATAGTCTGCGGTTACCGGTTGGAAGATACCGAAGGGGAGGTTAGCTCCCGGTTACCGTTTGAAAGATACCGAAGGGGAGGTTAGTTCCTGGTTACCGGTTGAAATATACCGAAGGGGAGGAGTTTCTCGATTACCGGTTGGAAGATACCGAAGGGGAGCCCATCTCCCAGTTATGCCAGACAGATACCGGTTGAAAGATACCGAGGAATAGGCATTATGTGGTATGTGGTATGATGGGGGAACACACTAAGCTTCGTGCTTACAGTTTTCAGTTTTGTTTTAGGTACATCTTCGGCGAAGGGGAAAGAGTCGGCGCGGTAGCGGTACATCACACTTACACATGATTCCGCATCGAGCTTTCTAGGATTGTACTCTGATTTTTATTACTATTGATGATATAGTTTTGAGACACGTTGTTACAGTTTTATAAATTGTTATGACATTGGCAATATTTTTGGTAAACTATTTTATGAGGTACTTAATTAAAATGAAATTTTTGGCCTTGAAAATTGGGATGTTGCAGGTTTATAACACTTATCAAATGTAGAGTAAAATGTTTTCTACTCTTGTACATTTGAAATTGGTAAGTTGTGATGTTTTGGATAAAACAAAGACCAACTAAGACCAATTGTGTGAAGTGTTAGTTTTAATTAGAATCTGCACTAACTCTTGAATATTTGTTTGTCAAAGTAATGTTCCTTGACAAAGTGAATCTTATATGTCAAGAGGTCAGCGGGAGTCTTAAAGATCTTGAAAGTTTCAAGAACTAATCAAGAGTAAACCTATTGTTAAACACTAGCACACGACTTGAGGTTTGTAACTTATCGTTTTGACATATTCTTGTTTCTGTTCCCATTCCAGTTAAAGTTGACTATGTATGTGAGTTCTATGAGTTCTCAATCGTTTGCATAACAAATTGGAAGCAATGGTATGCCCTTGTGCTGCCAATTGGCAATAAATTAAGATTGAACAAGTTCAGTCCATATGGGTTTGGTTTTGTCACTAACCATGTCTTGTGATTATGGTTATGACAAATTCACATAGATAGGAACACATATACCATAAAATCTAAGTGTCATAAGGTTTCTCTCCAATTCATGAAAATGATTGTGAGGAAACGCTTTCACTAAGTAGATGTTAATAGTTAGCAATTGTGATATTTGCATTCTCAAAATTCGATTATGATTACGACATCCCTCTTCATAGTTCGAATTGTGAGAAATGGCAAAGGTCTAAACATTTCAGACTTATGGCTGTAAGTACTAAAATTGTTTAGACACACATGTGAGCTATCTAAGGAAATGTGTATGAATTTGAGAAGCCTAGATAAAGTCTTATCGAAGCATCTCGTATCAGAAATTTGAACTTTGGTAAGAAAGTCAATAAGTATTGATTTCTAGAAGTCCAACTGATTTCTGGGTACATGTCAAAGCTAGTGGGAGCATAAGTGTTATGCTAATAAAGATAATAATTATTATGCTAGTGGGAGAATAATTATTATGGTAAGTGTTGCAAGTGAGCAATGTTAATTATAGAAAACAAAAGTTTCAATTCGCAAAGTTGTGGATTTGAAAAGTTGTTTTGCTATAATTAAGGGAGAGGAAATTATACTTCATTTCAAAATCTAAAAGATTAGATTGAGTTTTTAATCAAATTTGGTAATATATATATGAATGTTATGTTGGAATGGTTCAACATAAGGAAATTCTATATATGGAAATGTTAATTGCATTCTCAAAATTTGATTATGATTATGGCATCCCTCTTCATAATCAAAATTACGAGAACATGGCAAATAGAAATATTATAGCAAAAGGTTGATCAAGTATCATGTCTTTATGTTAGACATTATGAATCGCATCCCATATGCTTCGGGTATAGGATCGATTGCATATGCTATAATATTCTCGTGTTCTAAATTTTTCCAAATGTCTAGGGCATTAAGAGGGAAAAAGGAATAGAACCGGATATGACTAAAATGATTAAGCAATTGTCGAGGATAATCTGAGGTATACCAAAGATTTGTTGCTCATGGACAATTGGAAGTATATTTAAAATTTTGGAAAGGACCATATTGACATACTCTGAGAAGAGGTAACTCTTGTTCAGAAGTGATAGTCAAAATGGGAATATGGAAATGTTTCCATAATTGGAAGTTATTCTTTAAATCTGTGTAAGATTAGGAAACTTAATGCAAGAAGGGTGTTCAAAGGAATGTATTTCGAATTTGAGTCTTCGCTTCCGTGGAATTGCTTTGTTATCAATCTCTAGTGGAAAGTTTTGTAATATCCAAAGTTTTGTAATATCGTTGGTCAAGTCTTTGTGACCTTTGGTACCATGACATTACAAAGGATGCATTACATGAAAGTTTAGCAGTGACAAGAATTTGGAATTCTTACACTTGCAATAAACATTTGGAATTGTGAAATGAGCATCATTGAAATGTTTTTTTTCAATTGATCTATTTCACAAAGTCAGGACCATAGACAAACATAGTGTGCATGCTTGGAGCATGGCATAGCTATTGTTTTAATTCAAGTATTAAGTTGATAAATCGAAACATTATACAATGAATAATGAGTAATCAATATGGCACTCAAAAGTTTTGGGGCCATATAGGATTAGTATTATTCTTGTGTTTCACTTTGCATGTTTTGACTTCCAGAATAACTAGTTTATTCAAACCATCCACAGTCGATCATACTTTGGAAGTAGGTATTAAGGCAAGACTGTCATGAATGGGTCTGTAGAGGTGTTTTAGTCATGGCACAAGTTTGCTACAGTGTTCATGAGTACTCCTAGAATTAGATTCGAGTATTGGATTCAAACCACGCTCATCTGAATCACTTCATGGATTTTATCATGAGTGATTGTGAGACGATAATATTTTATATTCTTGAAACGGAGACAAGTGAGTTGTAGTTGCGAGTCGGTTGCATATTCACAAATGTAAACGCACCAGTAACTTGGTGTTATAAAACATATCATTGTGTGTAATTTGATGAGTAAGTACAAGCAAACATTTGGGTCGAAGTTTATCCGTTCCTTTTACCCCATGTGGATAAAAGCGATATATGTGGGCCCCTCGATGATTTAGTGATGACACCCCTAAGTGCTTGGCCAAGCCTGGACTAATTTGATTTGTTCAATTAGTTGGTCGTCATAAATCGGAAATCGGGAAACAACAGATGGACAGAGAGAATAATTATAATCCATGTCTCAGTCCATATGATATCTAGAATGGAGGAATATATGATCCCTTATCTAATGGACACGTCATTGACTAGGTCAGAGTTTGACAGCGACTTTTAAGAGCTACGATTGCTAGTCGGGTTGTGGAGTCATACTTGCAATAATAGTTATTATTGGGATACTGTTGGATTAGGTGTCTAAGCTCATAACTATAATTGGTATGTACTTGACCCGAGTGTAGCATGGTCCATTTGGGTTGCATATCACCAGGACAATTTGATAGGATGGACTTTTGAGAAGAGGTTATTTATGATTTATTAATATATTATAAGTTTTAATATATTAATATGAAATCATATTATTTAATTAGTATTGATCAAGAATTAATTTGGAATTAATTTTTTGATCAAAAGAGACTAATTAAATATATGCAGATTGATTTGGTAAATCATTCATTCTTATGGTATGGGCCAATGATCCATGATTCTTTAGGTTGGGCTAAACCAGTGTTACAACCCATGGGTGATCTATGGAGGTTTAAACCCATGGAGCCTAAGGAATATGGAAGGTCATGCACATTAGGGTTTACATGGTGTAACCCTAATCTTGCCACACTATATAAGAAGCCCCTTAGCATCCAAAATTAGGACTAGATACACTAGTGTTCTTGGAGAGCATGGAGTCGATTTTGGTGCTAGTATATTATCTCAAAAGTCATCCTTTGTCCAAAGGTGCGTTGTGATTCCATTTGAGGCATTCATAATATTGGTGTTAAGTTCTTAAAGGCCAAAACTACAAGCTACAACAAAGAGGTAATTCTACAACTCATTTTTATAAATTGTATGTTAGTTGTAGGCTTAATGCTTTGGAAACAATATTGCATGTATAATTAGAGAAAACATAGATCCAAAGCATTTAGGGTTGTATGTGCACCATAGGATATTGTAGTATACTAAAACCCATTAGAATCATCACCTTGTGGGGAAGCTTTTTCAGGTAACAAGTTTGCATCTTGACTTATGTGTGATTAGATCTCTTCATGTCTAGTTATTGTGGTTTTGGTCTTCTTCTTGGGTTTGTGGATGAGTTAGTTTGCTTATAGGTTTTTCCATTCAGATCTAAGTTCATTTTGGTATCATTGGGCACAAAGGTGCAAGCTTTATGTGTTTTATGGTGTCATGTATGCATTAAGTCAACCATTAAGTCCCTTTTTAGCTTAAGAGCTTCATTTAGCTATGTATGGACATAAAGTTGGCAAATTTATGTGTTGGTCCAACTCAAGAACGCCAGATCTGTGTTTTAGAGCTTTTTCATAATGGATTAAGTGGGAAAATCAAGTTGGGGTTGATTGAGTGAGTACGCTAGGTGTACAAGCAGGTACGTGCATCGTACAAGCCTCCAAGCGAGTACGCTGCACGTACATGCTTGTACGCCCCGCGTACTCAGTCTGAGTGGGTTTGTGTAGTTGGTCTACCTTTTTGGGCCTGGTTTCTTGGCGCTTTGTTGGGCCATCTGAGAAGGTGTGTTTTGTATTAGGGTTAAGTAGTGGGCTTTAAGGTAAGGCCCAAGTAAGGGTTTGGGCCCAATTTGGAAAATTGGGCAGGCCATAAATAGGCTTTGGATAATTATTGGTTGGTGGGCCTTTATGTTAGAAGTTTGAGGCCTTAGTCTTGGAGTAAACTAAGTGACGGGTAAAATGGTCTTTTTACCCTATGAATGGATTATTGGATTAAGTGTGGACCCTAATTGGGTGTTATTTGTTTGATAGCGCGGGGATTTTATCGGATCTGCAGTCAGAGAGTATCTATGGGATTCAACTGTCCGAGGTGAGTCTTCTCAGTATATCCATGGGTCGAAGGCACCAATGCCGGCCCATTACGTGTTATGTGGTATGCTAGATGTCTCTTTGATACTTGCATGGAAGACCTTAGGGGGGGGGGGAGCCCGTGGCATTTGGATATCAGAACATGGGGGAGTCCATGTCATTCCAGATAAAGACCATGGGAGGAGTCCATGACATTTCTGATAAAGACCGTGGGGGAGCCCATGGAAACTATTTTTATGTTGCATGATAACCTGTAGTTTTATGTTGTATGGTAATTTGGGGAACTTACTAAGTTTTGTGCTTACGGTCTTCAATTTATGTTTCAGGTACTTTGGTTTTGAACTGGAAGAGCTCGGGATGATTGCAGAGCACACACCATAAGTTTCTGTATTCCGTGATTTACTCTGATTTGATGATGTTTTGTTAAATCTGAATTTCCTTGGTTTTATGAGAAAGATATGCATTAAGGATTTATTAATCTAAAAACAAAAAATTTTATGTCATGATTTTTGGGACGTTACAAGTTGGATTCAGAGTCTTGGTTTGAGGGATTCGGACATACACTCGGGTGTGTCTGAACTCAAACTGAGGATTTGGTAAAGTTTTCAAAAGAAAAGTATTTTAAGAAAATAGTTTTCTACGATAAGAAAAGGGTGTGGTGCATGCAATCAGCCGAGCTCAAGTAAGTTTTCCCAAAATACCCATATATGTTATCTGATATGAGTTAATTTATGAATCTGTGAATCGCATGCTAGTTAGGGCTAAGGATCTGCTCAGTTTTTGCATGATAGAATGCTAGGAGAGATGCCTTGATATGTCTATTGAATGAGCTGGTAGACTTGCATGCTAGTGTTGATTAGTCAGTGATAGATTGGCCTGATATGTGTGATGCTTTGTAGTCTTAGGAGTATTGCATGCTATGATGTAATGGAAGTATCTATTGGTATGTGAAAACTGCCAATTTTGGACCCAACAGAAGTTAAACGAGTCAACAAAAGTCAAACAAGTCAACGAAGGTCAAACTAGTAGGATATAAATATGTAAATTATACCTTGCCTTTGGAGTTCTCGGTTAGGACCGAGATTACTAGGATCTCGGTGGTTCTCGGACCGAAATCACTAGGATCTCGATGGCTTCTTGGACCGAAGTCTCTAGGATCTCGGTGGCTTCTTGGACTGAAGTCATCATGCGATTTCGGTGGATTTTAAGGCGTTTTCGGCTGGAAAGAGAAAAGAAAAGAGTTGACTTGTGACGTGATAGATACATCTTTCCCCAATAAGAAAAATTACACAACATATAACAATGTTTTTACCTAACATATAACGATGCAAACGTCACTTCACCCTCACCCTTTCCCCCTCCCTATTTCTTACGACCGAAATCCCACCCCCTTCTCATTTTCAACGTTTTCTCCACCTTTTTCACCTTTTCTCTCAAGAAACAAGTCCAAATCTTCCAAGGAAAAATCCTCCAAGTTGGTTATTAGAATTTTTGGTAAGTAATTCTTGTTAATCTAGTGTTTCTACACACTTTCATGTTAGTTTTATCTCATTTACACACATTATCATGTGTTAAAACTCATAGGATAATACCATCTTCAAAGAGTTCATCAACCACTTTCAAGTGTTCTAGGCACAAAAATCGTCACCATCATCTTTTCAACCAACCACAACCACACTCAAGGTGAGTTCATACCCCTTATTTTCGAGATTTTCATGTTTTAGAGGGGGAGGGGAATACAAGTAAATCTTGTATAATAATTCAAGTTATTATACATGCTTCATCTCTTTGTTATGTGCAAAATATTATTTACATTAAATATGGTTACTACTGGTTATTTGAACCTTTATATGTGTTATGATAGTTTGAAGTACAAAAGTATGCAAATCAAGTATAAACATGCCATATTTTCTTGAGGTTATAAACACAACCTATAAAAACAAGGATTTTTGTGAACATAATATGCTTTTCTAGCAAAAATGGTCATAACTAAGTTATGACACCATTTTTGTGGGTTTTGACAAAAAATATGTTGTTTCAAACATATAAATTTAACTTTACTTAAATATCTCGAAAAGTGAAAATAAGTTTTACTAAGTTATACTTCACTATTTACCGGTTATTGCCGTTAAAAAGGCCAAAAACTAGAAAAATATGGTTTTATCATACCAAAAGTTCTTATACTTGTGTATATGTAAATTATATGATATAAACTTTTAAAACATCTAAACATGCTATATTATATATCTATATATATATATATATATATATATATATATATATATATATATATATATATATATATATATATATATATATATATATGGACACAACAACACATTTACAATAAACTATAATAAGTATAGTTTATGGGGCATAACACTATTTTACCATTTTTGGGACGAACGAATAATTATTTAAAGGTATAATTATTTTACACTATGAAATTACTTTGGAAAAATAATATTTTCCAATCACAAAAGGGTTTTCATTACACTACACGTAAACCGTTAATACAATTTTGTGAGACATCATCTTCACGTACCTACCAGGGTACCTTCAAAAGTCCTGTATTATAACCAGAGTCTCGGGAAGAGAGCGTGACACTTGTGTATAGATCTATACGGGACTGACAACCCCGCACCTAAGTTGTTAGCTACAGCTAGACCGACAAGTCTAGGGTGACAAATGTCTAACATTCCAACGGCTGAAGAACGTCGTAACAGGCCAACTAGTCGCTAGCATGGTTATAATAACTCACATGGGGTATTAACAATACATTTGGTTTACGGGGATAACATACATTCAATTAGTTTTATATAAAGATGAAACTTCATAATACTATTCTCTAGTACAACACTACTTACATTTTTGGTCTTGGGTTTAAAACTTACAGCCCATTTTTAAAAGAAAATATTGGATTTTATGAAAGCACAATCTATCATTTTTCAAGGAAAAGCTACCCATCTCTCTCATACAAAACGCTTATGAACTCACCAACTTAATTGTTGACACTTTTTTCAAAATCACTTGTATTCTCAGGAAATCAGTAAATAGGTAACCAAAAGGATTTTGAGGAATGGGACGTCAGTGTGTCACGTTATTTACTTTTGACATGTGTATTTAACATCAACTAAACAATGTTTTGTGTACAATGTAAACTTCTTAATTATCAATACAATGGTTGTATGGCTTTGATCACTACTATTCATTTGTTATGATATTGTACATGAAAGTCGTCCACCCCCATATGTTTCCGCCGTTCTGGTTTGGGGGTGTGACATGGTATCAGTAATTGCTAAGTGTATGCTTTAAAAATTATATACGATTGGGATCTTATAGCCCTAGAATAATTGATTCGGTCTTATTTCTTGTTCCTCGTCTGGTTGTGGTCGTAGGGTAGAGTCTTTTATTTGACAGTCTATTGGATCCTATTCTGTGTATAATTTGCATGCATAAGGCAACCAACAGTAAAGGTGGAAGTTCTAGCATGAGTTGTGGTGTGTTGGTTAAATGTCATATGATCGTTCTATGGGTTGGAGTGTTGCTGCACGAATGTTGCTTGCATTGTGCTTCGTGTAACCCTTAATGATAGGAGTTAGCTACTAAGTGAACATGAATGTATTCATGAGGTGGACGACTGACATTATGGGGAGTTACTCAGCAGCTGATGGCAGAGTGAGGTCGAGAACCTATGAAGGCCTAGGGATTGCTTCAGTGGGTTTTGTTGCGTTGGGTAGCGAGTGTTTGGTATATAGATTTGAGAGGGTGGCTTAGAGGATTCGGGAATATTCTTGAGGAAAGTATGGATACGTGTGGAAGGTAGTATTAGGCCCGTACTACTGAAAGCACATGATCCATACTCGAATCGGAGAGAATCTTAGAGAATCTAAGCAACTAGTGGTAAGAGGATTCTTAGGTATGTTCTGATAATTTGCATGTTGTATTTCAGTTTGGCGATGAGCACTCAGGGAGGAGGTTCCGGTTCTGGTTCCGGCTCAGGTGCAGGCATTGAGTCGATTAGCGAGCAGATGCGGTAATTCATCTCGTCCGAGATTACCCGCGGTATTCTAGAGTAGACTCCTGTGATCTTTGGTTTAGTTAAAGAGGGGATTCTGGAGATCTCGGATGAGCGCTTGGGTGCGATTCGTGCTGAGGTTATGGCTATCGTTAGAGCTCGCACTCTATCATCCTGTGAGCGAGAGATCGATTTGGAGCACCTAGGGAAGAGGGGACCAAATCAGGTGCGTGTAGTGGAGGGTCCCGGGAAGAGACCCAAAACTTCTGATCAGCGTTTGAGAGGTCGGCAGGGCCGGAGTCAGTGCAGCACGTGCAGGAAACTGCACAATGGAGCTTATCGTTCCAGGGGTATGGTGTCGCACCCCCAAACCAGAACGGCGGAAACGTTCGGGGGCGGAGGACTTTAGGTAAGTATCACAACACATGCAATATAGTAATCAAAGTACAAACAACCATTGTATTAATAAGTATAAGTTTTACATAAGTGTTTAAACATTACATATTTAAACACTAAAGTAGGTACAACAGAAGACAAGAGTCCCGGTACGGTACTAGGTAGTCTTCTCAAAAGCTTCGGGAGTGTACCTGTCTACTGGATTCCTGAGAATACAAGTTATTTGGAAAGAGTAGATCAACATTTAAGCTGGTGAGTTCATAAGTATTTTAGTTCTGTTAAGTATACCCTAAATTCTTTGAATAAGTTCACTGGTTTCTCCAGGAAATCCTATATCTCCTGAGGTGATTAACTGATAACCTCAATAGTTTCCCTCTGTAATTACCTAGTTTATACTGATTATACATAACATAATATCGAATTGACAGTTAAATGGGTGTATCTGCCCTAAGTCCACAACCAAACAAGGAACAGGAAGTAAGGCGGAAGTCACACATTTCACTGTCAATCGGACATTACTTATGTACAACTCTGATGTAATAACTAAGGAATTATAGAATTAACCACTAAAGGTCTTTTATGTTATACTAGTTTACTGAAAGTAACTGACTAGATTCCCATTTGTAAAAGTGGTTTAATCCCATAAACCGTGCTCTTTGTATTCATGTTTTGTATTTGTATTCCTTTATGAAAACTTGTAACTGAGAGTGTGCCTGGCTCCACCAGCTGTTATTGAAAACTGTATTGAACCATTGTATTTTGTATTCCTTAAACTGGTACTTTGAAGGTGTACTTTCGTTTAGTTGTTTATACACTAACGTATTGTTAATATCTTTTTAATGAGTTATTATAACCATACTATGACGGATGGCCTGAAACAAACGGTTTGTGGGCGTTTAAACTGGTGATAACAATTGTCACTCATAGGCTTATAAACCTGACTGTAGCTAGCAGCCTGAGTGCGGGGTTGTCAATCCCGATATAGATCTACACACACTTGTTTCGATCCCCGGCTGGAGATTCTGGTTATAATTTCAGGGCTTTTCCTATGTTGTCTAAAATTAATTAAACAACCTGAACTTAGTGTCTCATAAAAAGCATATAAACGTTACATGTGTATTATTTATGAAAAGCCCAATCATTCTGAAATAATGATTGACAGTGTGTTCTTGAATTAGAATTTCTAACATGTATTTGATAAGTGTAAACCCTTGATTTGTTTTGAATCAAAACCCTGGTTTCTTGTAAAACAGTGTATTCTAGTATACTTGAATCATGAATTATTACCTCATGTTTGCTAACTCGGGTACTCAGTATAATACCTTTGCTAATGCAAACCCGACAGGATGTATTATTACCTCGTGTTTGCTAACTCGGGTACTCTGTATAGTACCTTTGCTAATGCAAACTCTGTATAGTACCTTTGCTAATGCAAACCCGGCAGGATGTATTATTACCTCGTGTTTGCTAACTCGGGTACTCTGTATAGTACCTTTGCTAATGCAAACCCGACATTACCTCATGTTTGCTAACCCTGGTACTCTGTATAGTACCTTTATTAATGCAAACCCGGTATGATGTATCTTTACTTCTTTAATATGTTGTTCGTATATTAAAGGTGTTATACATATCTTGTTATATTTGAATGTATTTTGGTAATTTCCTTGGAAAGTATACAGTCGTGAATCATACTTGTATCTTTAGTTTTGAATCATAAATTATACCTATTATAATTTATATGTTCTATCAGATTAGCATGGTTTCTCATGGATGAACACATTTGCTCAACCTGATACAAAGGTAACGATACTAAAAGGAGTAACCTTTTATACTCATATATGTATAATATATATATATATATATATATATATATATATATATAATTAAGAAGGAAACGACCTTCGGACAAATAATACAACCTTAATTCCACATCCAAACAAGGAAAAGAAAATAAGATAATTCATTAGTCCTAAGCCCTTCAAATCTTATTTATATATTTATACATATATAAACATGATTTTGGCATATATAATTTCAAATAGTTTATAAAACGTTTTTCAAAGAATTTAACGGAGTTTTACATGACTTTAAAGATTTAACATGGCTTCACGTTATTTTGGAAGTATTTGGTAATTCTTAAAAGCATACGGAAACATTTGTGTGATTATTATCACATACAGTTATTAACACAATTTAATATTGTGTTAAAATTGTATTCCCCCCCCCCCCTAAAAAGCATTTAAAAACCATTAAAAAGGTAAATTATAGGGGTATGGACTCACTTTGATAAGCGGTGATTCGGGCAGCGTTTCGTTTCCCGGAAAAGAGTTTGTTTGACGAAAAACCGGCTCAAACCGGGCAGAGTTTCGACAGGAGAGAGGATGAATTCTCGAGAATTTCGGGGCTCCGGGGCTTGCTTCGGGCTTTAGACATGATACTGGGGCCTTCGGGGGTCGTGAGAAAGTCGAGGGGGTGAAATGGTGCAAAATGGGTGAAAAATGGGGTGAAAAACCCTTCCATCCGATAAGGCTCTCACCCTTTATATAAGGGTGTGAGGGTTCGGTCCGAAGGGTGACTCAGCAGCCACCTGGCGAGGCGAAGAGAGGAGTCAGCAGGACACGCAGCAGCTCCTGCGAAGGCGGTGGGGATCGGACCCGGTGCGAGGCACGTGCCTCGGACAGATGTAGGCTTCGGATTTGACCAACCTTCGGTCCAATGGGAGAAGGCCACGCATGCGAAAGGGTCATCCGAGGAGTGTCTCATGCGAAGGCTGTCGGCTGCTTAGTGGACCTCGGCTGCGGTCCAATCAGAAGGTGCCACGCAAGGTTCGGTCCTATCAGCAGGTGGCACGTGGAGGTCCGCACGTGATGATGACGTGTCCGAAGAGTGACATGCGAAATTTCTCGGTTATCCACAATTTCTCGATTTTTGTGCCAAAAACTTGCGAAATTCATAACTTTCGCATACGAGCTCCGTTTTTTACGTTCTTTATATGCACGCGTAGGTAAAATCATACTCTACGACTTTCGTTTAGACTTCGTCGGCTGGTTTTGACTTTATTTTTAATATTATTATTTTAAACAGACCGGGACGGGAATCCGTTAAAAATTCATAACTTCTTCATCCGACGTTCGTTTTCGTCTGTCTTTTTTACCGTTGTGCTACTTTTGACGAGACCTTCGATTCTCGTTTAAGTTGCGTCGGCTAAATATCGATCGATTTATATTTCGAATTTTTAGCTGTCTACCGCTAAACCGAAACTTCTAAAAATCATAACTTCCTCATACAAAGTCAGATTTTGACGTTCTTTTTATGAACGTTCTCGGTTTAACATATTCTACAACTTTCATTTAGATTGTTAAGGCTAAAAATCCTTTTATCGAAAATTCGCTTTTTACACTGAACAATGTTTTGCCGGTTTTACCGCGGATTTTCGATTGGTCATAACTTCTTCGTTATAACTCGGATTTCAGTGTTCTTTATGTTTTTGGAAACCTTGTTACAAACTTTACCACTTGGTTCATCCTAATTACGATTATTGATCAATTTATTTTTGACCAAAATTTGACTGGTGTCACATATGGGTTGTTACAAGTGTAGCAGGATTGATCATGTCAACAAGGATTGTCCTCAGGGAGAAAGCCTTTTATGTTTTCTCTACGACCAAATGGGCCACAACAGAGCCGTCTATCTGAGGAGGGGGGAGGAACAGTGAGTGCACCTTCTCCAGCTATTTTGTGGATCTCTGATAGTCGTGAGGGTAGGGGCAGGATCCCCAACAGAGAGGAGTCGGTCATTGCAGATGTCAGACAGGGGAGGTCCGTGCTCCAGCAGGTGATTTTGTGGGTATGTTATCTTCTGCGTTCTTTTCTGTTGTTATCAGTATTCATGCTGCTTTGAATTTTATATTGGTTCGGGTAAGCGTTATCTTTGGTTTAATTCTCTGATATTGTTGGATTATATATTTGAAAAATGTGTTATGTCTGTTCCATGCCATGAATCATTAGTGGATTATTGACGGGTTGTATCTCGTGTAGCGGGTTCTAATGTGTTCGATTGCTATTTTGGTTTTTGGTCAGGATTTAGCAGGTTAGTTCTCCAGTATCGTCAGGGTTCGGTGGTTTTAGTAATTGTCCTGTAGGAGAGGCAGTTGCCTAAGGAAGAACTGTTGGGTTCAAACACTACCGTTGCTAGGAAAGGAATGGTAGCAGGAAGATGATGGGCCAGTTGCATGAGTTGTTTGGTAATTGGAAATGTCAGGGTAGTTTCATATTTTCTCGGATTGAAGTTGATTAGGATTCAATGATTCTTCGAGAGTGGGAGTTGGGATGAAGATTCGTCAGTTCAGGTCAAGGGTTATGGTTTGTAGTCGCCAGCATAAGAGCTCGGGGAATTGGTATGGTATCATGATAGGTGATTTGGATTATCAGGTTAGTTAAGATTTCAAGAGTATCCTTCAGGGTTTCAGGAGTTAGGTGATCATGGAGTTGGCCAGTAATGGAACGCTGGTATTGTTTAACGTAGGGTATGGGCGGTTCATAATGGTTGAGGGATATGGGTCAGAGATCTATAATGATTAAGTGGCAAGAGACCTTCGTCGAGTCCAAGTGGGGGAGAATTAAGTGGCTGTTCAAATTAAGGTTGTGTTGGTGGGAGTTCAGGAAACTCCCGACCGCAGGTCGACATCTCCATTTTTAGTCATAGTAGGCTGTGGGATTCGAATGCATGACCCAAACTCCTGATTGGTTGCAGGATTCGGCTCAGGATGTGTGGTATTGTGATGGTTTGAGTGTGGTAAGGTCATGAGTGGTAACCATGGTTGGTTGGGAGTGCTGTAAGACCGTGATGTGATCGTAGAATTCATCAGTTCGAGGTAAACTATTATTTAGATGGTCACGAGCATGGAAGAAGAATCAGTTCGTGCCTTGAGCACGCCGACCAGGATGGTCAGGGAATTATTCTCTTTTCTAGGTTGAGGACCATTGGGGTCCGAGGCGGAGTCAGGACTGAGTGGCCCTCGATGGGTGGGGCCCGTGGGCGAGGCCCATGTAATTATGGAAATTCAGGTTGGACCTGTTAGAGATCGTTGGGTCAATGTATTGGATCTTAATTTGCAGGATCATGTGGGTGATCAGTGTGTGAGACTGGTAGTCTTATATATGTTGGACCTGCATAGGGGTTTTTAGACTGGGTAGCCGTGTTGTTTGGACTCTTGGTAACCTAGTGGTTGGACCAGGTGCGAGACTGGTAGTCTTAGAGATGGTTTGGGAGTAATTATTTACCGGTCAGGTGAGGGTTCGTCGAGAATCAGAAGGTTGTGGTGTGAAATGCAAGTGCATAATTGTGGATCTCGGGTTATGAGTGGAGTATCGAATTGGTTTTGGGTAAGATTTCGAGTCGAATATCGCGCATGTTTTGTGTAGGATTTTCATTCCAGTGAAATAAGAATTGGGGTATCTATATGCCAAGAGCATCAATCGTAGGGTTCAAGGGTAATGAATGGGTTTAGTTTTGATGGAAAATTGAGCCATTGTATTGTGTATTGAGTTGGTTCTGTCTGTGGGAGGGCCACAACGTATTTGGAATCAGGAGGAGGTAGGTCGTTGGAGACTGGGTATGATATGAGACTGCAGTTGATCTGGTGGCATTCTTGTAACAGTAGGTGTGGTGAAGAGGTGGTTTGGGCTGATATCACCAGGTAAGGTTTCTCTCGGGAGTCGCATGGGGCTACCGTGTGTTTGTGTGTCTTTTGGCTCAATAATTGGGTAGGAGTCCAGTGTTTCAGATAATTAGCAGACTATTTGGGACCAGGGAGGTCTCGGCTGCGTTTGGAAAGCAGTTAGGTGGCAGCAAGATGAGTTGGAGTGGTTTCGGTGATTTGGGATTCGTGTGTGGAGTCGCTTGTGATTCGGGGCATATGCTAAGTCGCTCGTAGTGGGATCAAAATAATCTCAAAGTGGTTGATTGGACCCGATTGCACAGCTCTTGTATGATTCTAACCGTTACAGGGAGGAATCTTCTACTCAAAGGATTATCTGAGCCTTCTGTCAAGTGTAGTGTTTTGCAACTATTCATGACCAGTAATTTTGTTCTTATGGAAGCATCAAGATAATCGGGGTTGGAAGTATTTTGTTTAGTCTGGTATTCATGAGGAAATGGTATGATAGTGGTTCAGTGTGGGCAGTCTATCGGGAAGTCAAATCAATTTGAGGTTTCGGGTTTCGGGAAAGGTAGAGGTGGTTTTCTGCAAGGGTTTAAGGTTCATTCTTCTTCAGGTTTGTAGAGACATGTGAGGGTTGGTTTCGTTTTCCTTGGGAAGGCAGGACTATGCTCGGGGTTGTGGTCATGTTGCTCAAATTGTAGGACGTACCGGAGATGGCATGGAAGGATTTCGAGGACGAAATCTAATTTAAGTGGGGGAGAGTTGTAACGCCTTTTTTCGAATTGTTCCCATGTTGGGGATGGTGATCAGGGTTTGGGTATTGGCAGGATTCAACTCCTTGAGGAATTGATTTTTGGACCCAGTTAGAGTTGGATAATGTAATTCGGATGTTTCGGGTATTCATATTGTGTTTTGGAATCAAAGGGCATTCTGGTAATTTGTCAGCTCATGCTTTTATGGAAAGTGGAGGTTCATTCGGGATATCTTATGGCGAGTATGAGTTGATAATAGTGTAGAGCGTCTCGATACCTTTTCATGAATATAAGGATGGTCGAAATCAGAGTTGTATCAAGAAAGTTAAGGTCTTCGGATGATTTAGGGTTTGGGGAAAACTCTAGTACGTGGAATGTACCAAGGTGGTATGCAGGCCGTACCGAGGTGGGGGAGGTTACGTGAGGCATAGATGGAGGGACATGCAATGTAGGTGCGAGGTTGGGTCGGGGTGCGAGACCTCGTACGCTGGGCGTACGAGGGTCAGGTTGAAACCCTAATTTTTAGGGTTGTACCATATATATAAGCATAATGTTAGCCCTTTTTCTTCATTTCTAAGTCAGGCTCCACCCTCAAAAAACCCTAAATCTATCTCGAAAGATCTTGATTGTGTTATTGACCTCTTAGAAGGTTTTGGTGCACATTTTGACATTGGGAAGGAAATAAGAGAAACTTGAAGTTGTTTGGCTTGGTGGAAAGACCTTGGATCCAGAATCATCACCTTGTGGGGAAGCTTTTTGAGGTAACAAGTTTGCATCTTGAGTTATGTGTGATTAGATCTCTTTGAAAGGACCCCTTTCATAATTAACATCATAACTCCAAACATGCTACATGCATATTCATAAACATATTTTACATATATGGTCTTATTACAAAACACTGGATACAAACCGACTAACGAGGTTTTTAACAAAGTTTTATATATATATATATATATATATATATATATATATATATATATATATTACATAATTTCCTAGGAATTTATACACTAAGTACAAAAGCTATAATGTCATTTATTCTACATCTTCTAACAGTACATAACTATACTGGATGCTTATCACCTGCAATAATTTAAACACTGAGAGGGTAAGCGGTGACGCTTAGTGAGTTCAATAATAGATACAATATAACGTTATGACATATATATACATCAATGTGGCATAAGCAAAGAGGAACAAGGAACAACAAAGACATATGTGAATCATGCGACAAGCTTTCCATATCAATCAATGATTTGATTCAAAGATATACAATCAATGAGACATAACAATTATAATACTTGATATACAGCAATAACGCTTCGGCTCAAATGGCACAAAAGACATACAATTTCTGATTAAACATTTTGGTAGATTTAAGGCTTTCAGCCCTATCTAACCTTCTTCCAATGCCATAGGGGTAGAAGTCATTCTCTTGCGAGACATGCTCTACACGGCCAGAGGCTACATACCAATACCACTGTGAATCTAAGTCCTTTCACTGATCACATGGCCAAAGGAACAACTTTGCTATCAAAATAGCACGAAATAATAACACGGGAAAATATCATGGAAAAGCACAAAACATATATAACACATAACATACAATTGTTCCTATATATTGAACTCACCGTGAAATAACTGGGGGTTAAAGTATTAATTTGAGCAGCACTTTGTGTCTAAAAATGACTTTCTATGACGAAACGGGGGATTTTAGTTGAAAACCGGGCTTTATGCGGGCACAATTTTAACTTGAAAATATCATTTTCTCGGGTCTTTAGTGCGTCGGGACTTGCTTCGGGTGTCAGGGATGATACTAGGACTTAGGGGGTTAAAAGTAGGCTAGAGAGGGGTTTTAGAGTGAAAGAGATTGAAAAATGGCAACCAAAATACGGGCAGCCTCGCATCCCTTATATAGGGTCCGGAGCACCTTACTACGCGGGGAGTACGAGACACGCGTCCAATGCTCCGAAGGAAGGGAACGTGGCTCGGACGTGTCCGCTATGTGGCTATCATGCGAAGACGGGTGACATGGTCAATCCGAGGCCCTGCCATGCGAACGCTGGGCACAAGCCTCTACGCGGGGCGTACCTCCTCGGACTAGTCTCGATATTTGGGCCATAAACTTCAAAAATTCGTATCTTTCGCATACGAGCTCCGTTTTTGACGTTCTTTATGTCCACGCATAGGTGAGATTATACTCTACAACTTTCGTTTAGACTTCGTTGGCTAATTTTGAATTTATTTTAAAGTTATATTTTTAACAGGCCGGGACAGGATAAGTCCGTTAAAAATTCATAACTTCTTCATCCGACGTCCGTTTTCTTCTGTCTTTTTACCGTTGTACTACTATTGACGAGATCTTCGATTCTCGTTTAGATTGTGTCGGCTAAAAATCACTCGATCTTTATTTCAAGTTTTTAGTTGTATAATGTTATACCGAATCTTAGAAAAATCATAACTTCCTCATACGAAGTCAGATTTTGACGTTCTTTTTATGAAAATTCTCGGTTTAACGAATACTACGACTTTCATTTAGATCGCTAAGGCTAAAAAGTAGTTTATCGAAAACTCACTTTTTACGCTAAATAGTGCTTGCCGGTTTTGTCGTGGATCTTCGATTGGTCATAACTTCTTCGGTATAACTCGGATTTCGATGAGGTTTTACCTAAATGTTTCCAAAGAAATTATCTACAACTTTCAATAATAAAATTTTACTTATTTCAAATTTTAGATTTTCGTTAAATTTTAATATTTGACTTTTGATTGGAATCTCATAAGACTTACAATATTTTCCGAATGATTCTAAACATAGTTTTACTTCATTTCTAGTAAAAACTATCTGTTAGAACTCAACGCTCAATATCATATAATATTTCATAATATTATTTATTTTTAAACTACAAAACACATTAACTGAACGTGTATGTTACAAATACCTCCTTCTTTTGAGGATTTCGTCCCCGAAATCACAACGATTTAAACAATTGAGGATATTTAGCTCTTATCTCATTCTTATTTTCCTAAGTATAATTTGGGCCTTGATGGTGTTTCCACTTGACAAGCACCAAGTCCACTTCTTTATTACGTAGATTAGTCGTTCTTTTATTTACGATCTCTTCAGACTCCTCTACATATATTAACTTATTATCCAGTTTCACCTCGGATAATGGAACCGCTTCATCATATATGCTTAAATATTTATGCAGATAACTCACATGAAACACATCATGAATACCTGCCAAATCTTCCGGTAATTTCCAAGTGGTATGCTTGTTTATCAATTCTCTAGAGATTTTGAAAAGTCCAATAATTATAGGACTCAATTTTTTTTCCCAAATCGCATAATGCCTTTTCATGGGGATAGTTTCAGCATTACGAATTCATCCACCTGGAGTTCTATAGGCCGTCTTCTCTTTACTGCATAAGACTTTTGTCGATCCTGGGGCCGCTTTCATTCTTTCTTGTACAATTTGAATTTTATCAGTGGTGTCTTGAACTATTTCAGGACCACTAAGGACTTTCTGTCTTACATCACTTTAACAATATGGAATACGACATTTACGCCCACATAGTGCTTCATATACCTTCAGTATATTTTCTACTGTTTGGATTGTTCTCTCTGTCTGATCATTTGTTTAGGGATAACAAGTTGTTAGTGACACGAGATCTCAATTCACATTGCATACTTGTCCAAGAATGAGAAGTGTAGCTACTATCACGATCGGAAATAATCTTTAGCGGCACACCATGTCTCGCAACAGTTTCATCCAAGTATACTTGTGCGTATTTCTCCATTGTAGTTGTTTCATGCATGGCAAGAAAATGTGCACTCTTAGTTAGTCGGTCGATAACTACCCAAATGTTATCATTCTGTCTAGCAGACTTTGGCAATTGGAGCAGCACTAGACATAAATCCAGTTCAGAATTCAATTTGCCTATCGGGGGAAGACCAGGCAAATTATCGGGGAAAACATTAGGATATTCATTAATAACGGAAACAGCATTTACAGTTTTCTTCCCCTCTTTTGAGATATCAACTATATAGGCTAGATAAGCAGAATACCCCTTCGATATAAGTTTACGGGTTTCTAGGAAAGAGAAAGTTTTTAAGATTTTTAAGTCTTTGTTTACCGTAGACATAAATATGATTCTTCTCTTCGATAGGGATGCGCACCATCTTTTCGTAACATAAGAGTTCTTTGCGGTTCTTTGACAACCAATTCATGCCGAGAATAATTTCAAAGTTCGGCAAAGAGATAGGAATCAGGTTAGCAAGAAAACTATAACCTTCAATTTCTATGACACAATCTTTGTAGACTTTATCAACAAGTAATGATATACTTCCCGCAGTATCTACATGAAATGATTGGGCGAATGAATAACAAACAATTTGGAAGGAATACACGAATTCATGAGACACAAAAGAATCTGAGGCACCAGAATCAAATAATATATTAGCAAGTCTAGAGTTGACGAGAAATGAACCATTCACAACATCCGGGTCCTCGTGTGCCTCCTCTACGGTAATCTAAAATGTACGGCCTTTAACTAAACGATTGTAAAACTCTTTAAACTTCTTAATTGATGGAGATGCTCAAATCTGCACTCGCTCTTCATTCTTTATTGGGCCTTCGCTCCTAATCTCTGAGTAAAAGAAAAATCAATTCTCATTGCAGACTCTTACTCCTTCATGAATTTGGGTTATAAACTCAACCCAAGATAAGGTATTCACTCTGCTACAACAACAACTCGAATGGTCATATTCTAGTGACCTTTGATTTCATAACGCAAGAGACATACAACGAATCATACTCTTATTTCTATTAGTCGAACACTATCATAGAAGAAACCTTCCTTCATGTTCTAATGTGATATAATATATTCATAACTAGTAGCATTTCTAGCTAATAGTTGCTTAATCCCTTAATGAAGGCTGTTATACTTTTATCGACTACCTCGACCATCTCCTTCTTCAACCTTCCGACTGAAGTTTCGTCGCTACACAAGACATGGTTCTCTGAACCAATCAACTCACTTCGCAGATTTATATTAATCGGACTCGATTCTTTATGATCACTAAGGTCTGAACGAAAATCATCTTCTTAGTCATCACCGAAACGAAGGTAATGACATACTCGAACAAAAACGGAATCGATTACTAGCTTCTTGGTAACCTTGTGACTTTCCCTGATCCAAGTGTGAGTCCTATGCTTCCAGTAGTATAGGCCTCTACTACTATTCACGCATACTCATACTCGTTCCAAATATTGTTTCACAGTTTTCCAAGTCACCATTCAAAAGTTTTCACAAAGCAACTTTTCACACCTGAGCGTGTTCAAACAAGTACATACAGTAATTTCTTCTAGACTCGATTAAGGATTTTGCGTTTCTATCAAACATATCTTGGATTTCCTATACTCGCCTTCTACGATTCTTCTCATGCATATGCTCGATCTAGCATATTCTAATACTTTTTCATAGGTCGATAGAAATTTTACTTCCAATTCTTCATATAAATTCTTTCTCGGGTAGTGTCTACTCTTCAAGACATACTATACCAAAATTTACTCTAGCAGCATGGAGATAAACGATCTTCAACTACCTGCATCATCTTCTAACCGATGCAAATGATCATACACATTTGTTTGTTTCATTATCCTTTCATGACATCGTCATTCCTATATATGAGTAAGTTTTCTTCTCATGGTTGTATCTTTTAAGTCTACTTCATAGGAGTCTATCCTAGGAAGTCAGCATTATAGTTGCATCTCAGCAAGCTCTACTAGCTTCAACTTGGTTCTCTGTCATTCCTAACTACAACATCTCTTCTCATACAATACTATGGGTGTATTGCTTCTTCAACTAAGCATTCTACCTTACTTATACAAGTAAGTTACTTAGCCTTTTACCACTAAATGACTTAATTCACCATCCTAATCATGTATGTTAAAGCTGGCTTAACACACAATGGAACTTCCATAAGGATGTGATAGAAGTCAATCGTCACTCAGTATTATTAAATACTAAGTCTGAACATCCTGTATAGGGTTACTACTTGAACTACATACTACATCAAAGTGTTTAGGCAAAGTCTTGGCCTATTGAGTCTGAAAACTTCATTATCCTTTCCTTTTATCTTCATTTAATTCTTCTAAATCTTGCACAACATCAATTGCGATACTGCCGAAGTATTGATCACCATCTTCGGTTCTTCTGACTCTATAAACAATCATTGCTTCAATCTCGACAACGGTGGAACAACTTCATAGATTGCACCAACACATTTATCTCGCCCAAATGTGTTTCAAACGCACATCATTCTTCCAAAGATGTTATTATTTCATTAAACATACTTTAAATGTATAATACCACTCTATAAGTATTAATACACTATTTACGATAACATTTCATAAATAATATTTTACGATATCCCTCGATCGTTTATCTATAAAATTATCGATGTCAACTATCATAAGTCTCTTTATCACTTCGAAAAGTTTCTTATCAGTTATAACACAGAAATTTTAGAATCTGGAATACTTAAAATTTCTTCTTCCAGACCAAGGTCGGCAACAGACCTTAAACTTTCTCAAGTAATAGCAATATAAGTAAGCAACCTAAGACATGCTATATTCATTTATCATTTAGCACATATTAGAATAAAAGGCATATTTCCTCTAATATTCTAGTGCTTGTGTCCATTTAGATATTCAACCTAAAATATACTAGATACTCGTCGTATCATCATCCCTTAGCAATCCATGTTTAAGTCTAGAAATTCTCAAAATTCCTAGTTCACTTAAACTAATTCTCTGAAAATTTTGAAGTAACTTAATATTTTAGAATACTAGGGTTTATCAATACTCAATACCCCACTTAAATCTTTCCTATGGTTTGTATCCATATACTTACAATGAATCCGTTCATATATTGAACTTCCGACGGTTTAAGTCTAAATACCAATCCATGGTATTTAGTTCACTTAAACTATTGCTCTGATACCATGACTGAAAGGACCCCTTTCATAATTAACATCATAACTCCAAACATGCTACATGCATATTCATAAACATATTTTACATATATGGTCTTATTACAAAAGACTGGATGCAAACCGACTAACGAGGTTTTTAACAAAGTTTTATATATATATATATATATATATATATATATATATATATACATACATATATATATATATACATATATATATATATATATACATACATATATATATATATACATATATATATATATATATATATACATATATATATATATTACATAATTTCCCAGGAATTTATACACTAAGTACAAAAGCTATAATGTCATTTATTTTACATCTTCTAACAGTACATAACTATACTGGATGCTTATCACCTGCAATAATTTAAACACTGAGAGGGTAAGCGGTGACGCTTAGTGAGTTCAATAATAGATACAATATAACGTTATGACATATATATACATCAATGTGGCATAAGCAAAGAGGAACAAGGAACAACAAAGACATATGTGAATCATGCGACAAGCTTTCCATATCAATCAATGATTTGATTCAAAGATATACAATCAATGAGACATAACAATTATAATACTTGATATACAGCAATAACGCTTCGGCCCAAATGGCACAGAAGACATACAATTTCTGATTAAACATTTTGGTAGATTTAAGGCTTTCAGCACTATCTACTCTTCTTCCAATGCCATAGGGGTAGAAGTCATTCTCTTGCGAGACATGCTCTACACGGACAGAGGCTACATACCAATACCACTGTGAATCTAAGTCCTTTCACTGATCACATGGCCAAAGGAACAACTTTGCTATCAAAATAGCACGAAATAATAACACGGGAAAATATCATGGAAAAGCACATAACATATATAACACATAACATACAATTGTTCCTATATATTGAACTCACCGTGAAATAACCGGGGGTTAAAGTATTAATTTGAGCAGCACTTTGTGTCTAAAAATGACTTTCTATGACGAAACGGGGGATTTTAGTTGAAAACCGGGCTTTACGCGGGCACAGTTTTAACTTGAAAATATCATTTTCTCGGGTCTTTAGTGCGTCGGGACTTGCTTCGGGTGTCAGGGATGATACTAGGACTTAGGGGGTTAAAAGTAGGCTAGAGAGGGGTTTTAGAGTGAAAGAGATTGAAAAATGGCAACCAAAATACGGGCAGCCTCGCATCCCTTATATAGGGTCCGAAGCACTTTACTACGCGGGGAGTACGAGACACGCGTCCAATGCTCCGAAGGAAGGGAACGTGGCTCGGACGTGTCTGCTATGTGGCTATCATGCGAAGACGGGTGACATGGTCAATCCGAGGCCCTGCCATGCGAACGCTGGGCACAAGCCTCTACGCGGGGTGTACCTCCTCGGACTAGTCTCGATATTTGGGCCATAAACTTCAAAAATTCGTATCTTTCGCATACGAGCTCCGTTTTTGACGTTCTTTATGTCCACGCGTAGGTGAGATTATACTCTACAACTTTCGTTTAGACTTCGTTGGCTAATTTTGAATTTATTTTAAAGTTATATTTTTAACAGGTCGGGACAGGATAAGTCCGTTAAAAATTCATAACTTCTTCATCCGACGTCCGTTTTCTTCTGTCTTTTTACCTTTGTACTACTATTGACGAGATCTTCGATTATCGTTTAGATTGTGTCGGGTAAAATCACTCGATCTTTATTTCGAGCTTTTCATGGGGATAGTTTCAACATTACGAATTCATCGCATAATGCCTTTTCATGGGGATAGTTTCAGCATAACATGGAAAAGCACATAGCATAGATAACATACAATTGTTCCTATATACTGAACTCACCGTGAAATAACCGGGGGTTAAAGTATTAATTTGGGCAGCACTTCGTGTCTAAAAATGACTTTCTATGACGAAACAGGGGATTTTAGTTGAAAACCGGGCTTTACGCGGGCAGAGTTTCAACTTGAAAATATCATTTTCTCGGGTCTTTGGTGCGTCGGGACTTGCTTCGGGTGTCGGGGATGATACTAGGACTTAGGGGGTTAAAAGTAGGCTAGAGAGGGGTTTTAGAGTGAAAGAGATTGAAAAATGGCAACCAAAATACGGGTAGCCTCGCATCCCTTATATAGGGTCCGAAGCACCTTACTACGCGGGGCGTAGTCTCACAGTACGCGGGGCGTACGAGACACGCGTCCAATGTTCCGAAGGAAGGGCACGTGGCTCGGATGTGTCCGCTACGTGGCTATCATGCGAAGACGGGTGACGTGGTCAATCCGAGGCCCTGCCATGCGAACGCTGGGCGTAAGCCTCTACGCGGGGCGTACCTCCTCGGACTAGTCTCGATATTTGGGCCATAAACTTCAAAAATTCGTATCTTTCGCATACGAGCTCCGTTTTTGACGTTCTTTATGTCCACGCGTAGGTGAGATTATACTCTACAACTTTCGTTTAGACTTCGTTGGCTAATTTTGAATTTATTTTAAAGTTATATTTTTAACAGGCCGGGACAGGATAAGTCCGTTAAAAATTCATAACTTCTTCATCCGACGTCCGTTTTCTTCTGTCTTTTTACCGTTGTACTATTATTGACGAGATCTTCGATTCTCGTTTAGATTGTGTCGGCTAAAAATCACTCGATCTTTATTTCAAGTTTTTAGTTGTATAATGTTATACCGAATCTTAGAAAAATCATAACTTCCTCATACGAAGTCAGATTTTGACGTTCTTTTTATGAAAATTTTCGGTTTAACGAATACTACGACTTTCATTTAGATCGCTAAGGCTAAAAAGTAGTTTATCGAAAACTCACTTTTTACGCTAAATAGTGCTTGCCGGTTTTGTCGTGGATCTTCGATTGGTCATAACTTCTTCGTTATAACTCGGATTTCGATGAGGTTTTCGCCTACATGTTTCCAAAGAAATTATCTACAACTTTCAATAATAAAATTTTACTTATTTCAAATTTTAGATTTTCGTTAAATTTTAATATTTGACTTTTGATTGAAATCTCATAATACTTCCAATATTTTCCGAGTGATTCTAAACATAGTTTTACTTTATTTCTAGTAAAAACTATCTGTTAGAACTCAACGCTCAATATCATATAATTTTTCATAATATTATTTGTTTTTAAACTACAAAACACGATAACTGAACGTGTATGTTACACTCTTCATGGCTAGTTATTGTGGTTTTGTTCTTCTTTTTGGGTTTGCGGATGAGTTAGTTTGCTTATGGGTTTGTCCATTCAGATCTAAGTTCATTTTGGTATCATGGGGTATAAAGGTGCAAGCTTTATATGTTTTATGGTGCCATGTATGCATTAAGTCAACCATTAAGTCCCTTTTAAGCTTAAGAGCTTCATTTAGCTATGTATGGACATAAAGTTGGCAACTTTATGTGTTGGTCCAACTCAAGAAGGCCATATCTGTGTTTTAGAGCTTTGTCTTAATGGATTAAATGGGAAAATCAAGCTGGGGATGATTGAGTGAGTACGCTGGACGTACAAGCAGGTACACGCAACGTACAAGCCTCCAAGCGAGTACGCTGCACATACATGCTTGTACGCCCCGCGTACTCGGTCTGAGTGGGTTTGTGTATTTGGGCTTTGGTTTGGGCTACCTTTTTGGGCCTGGTTGCTTGGGGCTTTGTTAGGCCATTTAAGAAGGTGTGCTTTGGATTACGGTTAAGTAGTGAGCTTTAGGGTAAGGCCCAAGTAAGGGTTTGGGCCCAATCTAGAAAATTGGCCCATAAATGGGCTTTGGATAATTATTGGTTGGTGGGCCTTTATGTTAGAAGTTTGGGGCCTTAGTCTTATACTAAACTAAGTGAGGGTTAAAATGGTATTTTTACCCCGTGAATGGATTATTGGATTAGGTGTGGACCCAAATTGTTAATTGGATGTTATTTGTTTGATAGCGCAGGGATTTTAGCAGATCTGCAGTCATAGAGTATCTGTGGGATTCAACTGTCCAAGGTGAGTCTTCTCACTATATCCATGGGTCGAAGGCACCAATGCTGATCCATTACGTGTTATGTGGTATGCTGGTTGTCTTTGTGATACTTGTATGGAAGACCCGAGGGGGGGGGGGGAGGGGGAGCCCGTGTCATTTGGATATCAGACCATGGGGGGAGCCCATGGTATTCCAGATAAAGACCATGGGAGGAGCCCATGACATTTCTGATAAAGACCATGCGGGGAGCCCATAGCAATTATTTTTATGTTGCATGATAACCTGTGGTTGTATGTTATATGGTAATTTGGGGAACTCACTAAGCTTTGTGCTTACGGTGTTCAGTTTATGTTTCAGGTACTTTGGTTTTCAAATGGAAAAGCTCAGGATGATTGCAGAGCACACACCACAAGTTTTCGTATTCCGTGATTTACTCTGATTTGATGATGTTTTGTTAAATCTGAATTTCCTTGGTTTTATGAGAAAAATATGTATTAACGATTTATTTATCTAAAAACAAAAATTTTTATGTCATGATTTTTGGGACTTTACAAAATATAATCCATTGATATAATGATCCACGAATTATAAAGGTGGTTATGTGGTTAACAATGTTAGTTGGTTATATTTTGAACTCATTTTCAATTGAATAAACCATCCTTTTAAGTTTTTCAACATAATTGTGCTCCATCATATCCTCCAACTCCATTTTCAATCCAAGCATGATCCTCTCGTAGTGATCAGTCTCAATGGGTGGGTCAACCAACGTGAACAATTTACACTTGCATATTTGTTTTTGATATTGGTATTAAATAGTGTTGGGTTATCAAGATAACAAGTTTTCTCAAGCTTCAAGATTTACGGATATTTAAAATTGTTTGCATCTAAAAATATTTTACCAAAGAGTTGATGCAGTCGCCTGGTCGTATTCTTCATTGTCCATGACACACTTTCGACCAATAACTTCTCATAATCACACAAAGGAACCGCATCAAAAGAGGAGTTGCAACGAAGGATTTGATTATGGTTCCTTGATGTTTACAAGCTCGATGAGAAAGAAATGGACATTATTGGTATTAGTAGGGTTTGGTGGAACTTCCTTAAGCTAAAACGGGGAAGAATGAAGTTGGGAGTTTTTCATTTGGGGCTTCAAATTTTAGCTTATTAATTAAGCTACAGAGCTAATAGTCACAGTGACACCCACATGTACAAGGCTAATATCAAGGTTACCGGTTCAACCGAGTATTTTTCTACAAATTACCTTATTTAAAAGATTATAAAAAGAGTTAATTGATCCATAATGTAGAAAATTTAGAATACGGTCTTACGACGAAAGTTTTTGGGCTTTAATGACAAACCCAGGTATCAACTGTGGTCATTATATATTTATATTGTCCTAAACCCTATTGAATCGGTTAAATGTAGTTTAGTAGAGTCGTTTAGAGTGTGCAAGGTGTTTGGCTAAGGTTAAAAAAATGAGTTTTTTTTTTTTTAATTTATTATCAATTCCACACCGGTGTAAGTTAAAAATAAATGTTTGGATAGACAACTTTTTAAAAAAAGATTATAACAATGTGGAACCGAAGATAAACTATTTTTGATAAGTTATTAGCCCTAATTTATCAAAACTCCAAATAAGTTATAAACCGATTATAACGATGTGGAACCGAAGATTAACCATTTTTGATAAGTTATTAACCCTAATTTATCAAAACTCCAAATAAATTATAAATTAAAGTCGTCCCACATCTCTAAAAACCCTTTTTAGTCATTTTGCCCGACACTAAATTTATAGTATTTTACCAACCATATAAATTAATGTAAACACTTTAAAAAAAAATGTGTTTAGATATAAGTAACAAGCTAATAAATTAAGAAATTAAAAACGCTTTTATCGTTTCAAATGAACACTACATCCCAAACATCCCCTTAGACTCTAGTGTCAGCCAACTTCACTACCATGCGTCGTCTCTGTTTCACCTGTTCTTCTTCAGCTAGGGTTTCGAAAATCTGATTACGATAAATTCAACATCGACCAGCTATTGGAATCCTTCTTGGCCCTCTCCGATTCCGCCTCAGTTGAAGCCGCATTCAATCGCCTCGTCGAATCTAGGTCCACCTATTCCGATCAAAACGATCTGATCGAACATGCTTTCCAGTGCGGATCCAACCTGCTCGAAGCTATCAAGAGAACCATTCGTAAACGCTCCCCCATCCATAATGCATTCGGCTGGCCTCTCCCACATGATCTCACTGTCAAGGTATTATGATTCCTATTTTGATCTGTTGATTTTTGATTAGCCAGTGCGTAATTGGAGTTGTTTAGGGATTTTGGATTTTGTTGTGTTTATTTTTGTTTTTGAATGATATGCGTAGGTTTTTTCTAGGCTCGATACACGAAGCGTATTATGTGCTGCGGCTACGTGTCGATACTTTCAGAAGTGTGCTACAGATCCTTTGTGCTTTGCTAATATGGACGTGGCTATTTCACCTCTCAAGGTCGACAGTGTCGGGTTATCTAAGATGATTGAACTAGCTGGAAATGCGCTTCAGTAATCTCTCTGTTTTTTTTCCTTTCCATTTATACTTGTTTTTTATTTTCTTAAAACTAGGTAAATTCATGTTAACTTCATGCTGATTATGCATTTATGCTCCATTGGCGGTCGAACTAAATGTACAATTTTGAATTGGTATTAGTGTCATTCGAGTGGATGAAGCATGTCTTTGTATGACATCCTTTTCTTTAATGAAGAATGATGAGATATAATGTTCATCAACTTCCATACTTGAAACGTTGGAGTTCTAGTTTCATGTTTCTGTACCATGACTGCGCACATTCAAGTGAGGCTGAGGTTTTTGATACATTCATTTGGTGAATTTTGTGAATGCATATAATGTTGTATTGTGTTTGATTATACAATTGCTGGCATTAATCTTTCATTTGTACTATTCATGGACTACAATATGCACACTTACATATATCTACTTCAATTCTAGGTCTATTAAGCTTGGTGTACTGCCGCCTTTGCCGCCTTTGCCGCCTTTACCGCCTTCTCTGGATTACGAATGCTATTTATATATCTTGCCAGTGTCTTTCTTGAGATCTTCTTTTGAGTGCAAATGGTGGTGCAGCTGGGTATGTTCTCACTGTTTTGGAATGAATGAGTTATCTTGGCTGAAATATACACTAATTGCTAACATTATATGTTGTATTATTATTTGCAAGGTCGTGTTTAAGAAGATTGCATCTGTACGATATTCCAACTCCAACGATCGATGGGGAGGAAATTGATTTAATATTAGCGGTTTGCCCGTCTCTGGTCGATCTCGAAATCGTGCGTTTGTCGTAAGTCCCTTTGCTTTGTTCTTTGTTTTTTAAATTCTCACTTGTTAATGAGGCTCTTAAGTTGTGAATGTTTTAGTATTATAATTGTTGTAGAATTAAGTGTATTAAATATTCTTAGTTACTGATTTGTTGGAATTAGCATATAATGTACAACTAGGATATCCCGTTTAAGTATCGTATAAGTAGGCTTTTCTTTTGGTGAAGAATACATTCCAAAGCTTCATTGTATTAGTGCCTTTGAACTAAGTATCTCTTAATTTTAGATACCTTCATCAGAAACCCATCTCATGGTTGGTGGAATGGAGAGTCTCATTTTGGATGCCTCTTCACATCCTTCAACCCTCAATAACCTTAACATCTCTAGTTCTACCTCTCATGACGATGAAGTCGTATCTCTTGTTACCGGCCACAAGTTCAATGGTCATAACTTTCTTTAATGGTAACAATATGTAATGATGTATATCAGTGAAAAAGGAGAGGAAAAAAAGAGAATACCTCACTGGAGAGACCTAGACCCCAAAATCAGATGAGAAATACCAAAAGTTGCCCCTTTGTTTATTAATAAACGTCCCGACTCCTTTTGCTTTGAGATTTGTCAATTTGCGAACACACCCAAACACTTATCCTAGTGTACCATATAAACCTTCCAAACTATGTTTATTAATTTATTTTATAGTGATGTGTGGTCTCCCCCACATGTAAATTCTATAACGGGATCACAGTAGATTCACTTGGGTGTTTCTCATGAAAACCAAATAAGAAGTGGTGGAAATTAAAAAAAAAATGTTTCATTCTATGACTCAAACTCAGGTTCACACTAAGATTTAAATCCTCTAAGACATATTATGGGAAAAGTTTATTTAGTTCTAATCTTAGTCCTTATCTCACTCAACACAATATCCTATGCTTAAGCTCTTGTGTAGATACTCCTCAACAAAAAGAAATTGTTGAAACTTGAGAGAAATATCAACATCTCATAAAAATTGCTCAATATCTCATGTTTTCTACTAAGGTTCCCAAACATTTTTGGGGTGAGGTTGTCTTACAACTGCCTACCTTATCCAACTGTTATGGCCCGGGATCTAGACCTCGTGACAGGACCAGTGTTGTTGGTGCTTGAAGAAGTCGTGAACTCCCTTGTAACCAAGCCTCTTATTTGCAGGAGACTAAACTAAGCTATTAAACTATTACTATTACTCTATTGATTGTTTTCAAATTCCAGCATGTCTTATTTCATGTATAACTACCCTTTAAATAGGGATAAACAAAAGACTCAAATCAGGAAACAAAGACTCTAAATTAGACTCAAATTAGACTCAAATAATAAAAGATCCTAATTACCAAATTTAAAAACGGAAACAAGATAACTTCTTAAAATATAAAATACTTATTATCTATTAACTTCCAGACTTATCAAGTATGATTCATAACATTACTCCCTTCCTTTGCATAGAGCTTGTCCGCAAGCTCAAAACCTGGGTATGCGTTGGTAAAAACAGCACGATCATCCCAAGTAACATCTTCTTCATCCTCCATCATGATACAAAACAATGTCGCACACTTATGGCCGATCGAGAACATCTCATTACAGTTAAAGCATAATCCTTTTGCTCGCCTCTCTGCCATCTCTGTAGCCGTAAGCCGTTTCAAAGGCGGATTCCGCACTTCAGATTTCACTGTTTCGGCTCCACCACCTGCTGACTCTTGGTTTTTACTTCCTGCTGAGGGTTGATTCTCAGTTAATAGAGGTGCTCCAAAACTCCTTGGTCGTCCCTCCTCCGCGAGTTTGAACTCAATCTGTCTGGCTAGGTTCATAGGATAGTATAGTGTGGTGGGTATAGCAAACTTTACTTTGTAACGGATAACATTAGTCAAACCTGCACAAAAATGCCAAACACTTTGCTCCGTAGTCACACTTATCGTTCGCCCCAGCAGCAACTCAAAGCCGTCACAATAGTCTTCTACCGTACCTATTTGCCTTAATCGAGTTAACTCGCCTAACGGGTTCATGCTCATCGGGGGTCCAAATCTGATTTTGCACTCTTCTGAGAACTCGAACCAATTCAAGCGGGTTTTCATTCTTCGCAGGTTATGGTACCATCCACTAGCTCGACCTTGTAGTTAAAAGGTGGCCTGCCTAACCCAAGCTTCAGCGGGGTCTGTTGTTCTTCGAAGAAGTCTTCACATCTTTGAAGCCGTTCGACTGGATTACCCTTCCCATCATATGTGGGAAACTCCATCTTGGCGAATCTCGGTACTCTTCACCCATGGTATCCCGTATTTTCCGTCTCTTCTAAGTCTTTTGGTGCCCCCTGATCCCTTCTGTTTGACCCTTCTCGTTTGAGGGAGTCCCAATGGTGTTTGAAAGGCTGAGGTTCACCTGTCCGCCATGATTCAAAAGCCTTGCTTGATCCTCTTCCTGCTTCTTCCTGGATCAAACCCTTACCTCTTCCATCCAAGCCTCCTTGGTACAAAAACTTACTTTTTGGATTGGCACCAAAGGTGGCGCCACGTCCCCTTCCACGCACCTGTTCCGATGGTCATCGAATCTCTCTGACTCGAACATCTTGTCCACGCTTTCATTGTCTTCTTGTCTGTTGGATTTGTTTTGGGTTAGGGTTTGCAATCCCTCTTCCAATGCTGCTTGCTTGGTCTGCAAGGCTGCCATAGCCGCCTTTAAATCATAGGCAGTTGCTTTGTGTTTGCTGGATCATGAACGCTTCCAATTTCTTCATCAGCTCTTCCTGTTGTGTCGACATCACGAGCGGCTCTGATACCAAATTTGTTATGGCTCGGGATCTAGACCTCGTGATAGGGTGCTTGAAGAAGCCGTGAACTCCCTTGTAACCAAGCCTCCTATATTTGCAGGAGACTAAACTAAGCTATTAAACTAATACTATTACTCTATTGATTGTTTTCAAATTCGAGCATATCTTATTTCATGAATAACTACCCTTTAAATAGGGATAAACAAAAGACTCAAATCAGGAAACAAAGACTCTAAAATTTACTCAAATAATAAAAGATCCTAATTACCAAATTTAAAAACGGAAACAAGATAACTTCATAAAATATAAAATACGTATTATCTATTAACTTGCAGACTTATCAAGTATGATTCATAACACCAACCGAATGCCTTCTTGGGTTCTTGACTCTCGAACTCTATGCCAAATTGTCTTGCAAATATTCCTTCACAAGGTTTAATAGTGTTTTGATCCTAAAGGTTTTGGTTTTATAACTCTATAGATGTTATCTTCTTTGGAATCATTCTTACTACAAATCTAATCATCTCAGCTTTGGCTGAGAAGAATGTAAGGCCGACCCCAAACCAAATCATTTTTAAGCGCACCCCATTCTTATGATAGCAGAATAGCTATAGACTTCATTTCAATTTTGTATGCATGCAACAGTAAGGGGAAATGAAAGATATCAAAGGCATGTTCTTTAGCAACCTACCTAATGGTGTATGAAATTATGAAAGTAATACAAGCAACAAAATGATATTTTTGCAATAATAATAGGTCCATATAAACCACCTGTTAAATCTTAGTTATTTTCCTTATTGGAACACCATAATATTTTCTTTTATGCATTTTCTTCTTTTTCTTCTCAAGCACTAAAAAGGTTTGTTGGTGTGCATTCTACAATGATGGGCTTGTGTGAATATTGTCCCTTGGTTGAGCGTTATGTCTGTATCCCTATCCCTTTTGAGCCAGGTGGGATCTGCCTAAAATTGGTTTATGATTTTTTCTCATACTTGGAAAGGAAAGAATGTTGTAGGATCATTTGAGCTCTTGCATGCAGATTTTTTGGAGTCCTCCCGCCTTAATAAATTTGGTCTCAAGTGCCCTAAGATAACCACTTTAGCACTGAATGGTTGCAAGATGTATACTTATGTGCGAGGCGGCGATGATCGTCCTTTTGACTTTGGCATGCTGTTCAAGGTATCTTTTGAGAGTATGATTGTTCTTGTATTTTATTTCTCTTCAGGACTTATATATGGCCAAGCCTCCTATTGACAAATTACAGACTCACTTCTTCCTTTACAATCCCTGTTGCATTGCATTGCAGGTGTTTCACGAGTTGAAATATGTTGACTTTTCAGGATGCACGGGGCTAACTGGCAGGTGCCTGTAACTTCTCGTATTAGATTATATCGATGAGATCCTGATAAGAAAAAACTTGTTATTACAAATACAGGGAGCTTGTGACCGGTGGTGGTGGAAATAATCTGGAGGTCATGATTTTACGTAACTGTGAACATCTCAAACAAGTACAAAAATTTGCCCTATTTTTCTTTTACTCTAAAAGATTTTGCTCTATCCCTGGCTCACACATGTCATGTAATGAGGGCAGGTGGCGGTTGAGCAGTTTATAGAAGCCCTTATTGGAGGACATTTGAGGCTCCTAAGACATCTTGTACGTGTGATTTTCTGTTACTCTTTCCTTCCTAAATTAGTTTATTATTTGTTGTTTCAAAATTCTTCAAATCTAAACTGAAATATTCTTCAAAACAATAGGACATATCAAACATAAAAGGTCTAGCACTTGATGATGGAGGGACCCAGAGAAGTTTTCGTGTGAGGTGTATTATGTAAAATTATCACCCTTTCTCTTTCTGTATGTAAATTTTTCTTACCAATTAATTGTCTTTTTGTGCAGTCCCATTCTCATACAGCAACTGTTGGAACAAAGGCCTAATTTCTGCCTTGTGGCTGAATTTTCCGATCCAAGGTTAGTAAATCATATTATGGAATTCGATGATGTGTATTAATTACTCTTTACTAAGTTTGCATTGATCAAATGATGACCATAACACTCCTCTCTACCTTTGCAGTTGACCAAACTTCAAAGTAGCAGGCATTATCAATCAATCTACACATCTCTATATTTTCCATGTGCAGTTGTACAGCACTCAACTGTGTTTCATCGTTCTTCCTTTTTTCACGGCAGCCTTGAGTTGTGCATCAACATATACACTCATGTTATTAAGTATGAAATCATTATGTCAATTATTGTCCACAGGATTAGAGGAGACAATTTCGATTGATTAACTAACAAAAAGATTGATTTTGGTTGTGATTTTATCTCTAATGGATTGAATGGTTCGAGCCAATTGTTTCTACATACATATAAAATCTTAAATCATTTTGTTCAAAAAATTAGATCATGATAAACGACCCAACCTAAATTCAACTCAAAATTAGGCTAACAAGTTAAGATTTTTAATCTGATTAATTAATTGCATCGGCCTATTTAGTTAAATGGGTTAGGGTAGCAATGAAATTTTTGACCAAAATGGCAACATAAATATGGTAGTTATTTTTATTTTAATAAGATTAATATTTAATTATCTTATATTTGATATATAATAATAAAACCTAGTTTTTAAACATGCCTAATAATAAAACCCATTCACTTGTAATTTGTAAGGCCTAGTTAACTTATTTAATTTTCCTTTTCACTCGAGATGACGCCAACTAAAAGTGATTTTGGACAATTATTTGTGTTATATATAGTTTATTTTGTTTTGATTACATGCTAAAGTTTCAATGGATCAACCTATGTTCAACCCTTCCTTAAACAAGTGAAACTAACTCAACAAACTTGACTCATTGGGGCCTCTAGTATAGCCTTTTATTACGATTTATTAAGCTAAATTTTCACAAAATCCACTACGTTTTCAATGTTTTATTCCAAAAGCCATTACTCTTTTTTGTTTTCAGAAAAAACCATTTGACATCTAGAAAATGTTGTAATTTAGCCATTGATGTTTTATTTTATTTTTGCAATTTAAACCATTCTTGACTCTTGGGCGTCCATTTCCTCTTCAGAAAGGTCGGAGTAACTGTTAGTGATCTTCTCATGAGTAGAAAGTAAACAATCATATTCAAATCAATACAAAATCTTAATGCAAAGCAAAATATAGTTCTTATACATTTAGTTTCATACCAAAAGTTATTTATTTTACCTCTTGTTAAATCAGTCCAAATGGGGAACTTTTGCAAATTTTAATGACTTTTTCCGAAGAAAAAAAATAATTGTTTTTTGAGTAAAATTTGGCATATATTAATTATTTCAAAAAACTAAAAGACGACAAAAAGTGTTCATGGTGGTTTAAAATGTTTCCGGTTTACATTAGGGTTGATGGGTGAGCAAAAATAACGAATCGGTACCATATCCTTTACTTCAGTTTGTCTGTTTTTTGGTTTTTATTTTTCTAACATTTCGGTACCATATCCTTTATTTCAGTTTGTCTGTTTTTTGGTTTTTATTTTTCTAACATTTCGGTATTTTTTTCCCACTTCTAAGTTCAAACTAAACCACTTTCCCGAACTGGTACCAATATCGTACCCTATACTCAATATTCCTCTTTTAGTTTTGTGTCATTTTGATATTCGGTATTTTCAGTTCCAAGGTCACTCCTAGCTTATCTTAAAATACTATTTGTTTTTAACATGTTCAAAACAATTAATCCATCCATTGTCATCGTTAAACTATAGGCAGACCATGAGAAGAAAAGTCAAATATAAAATAAGGATATACCTTCCGGCCTAATGATCTTTTATCTCAAAAGGACAAGGACGTAAACAAATAATAAACTAAAAAGGGAAGGGGTGATAGGTTCCCAATGTGAATTTTTTTCATACAAGCTTCTAAATCGTTTTGTCCATACAATAAATACAATTCCTATAATCATATTTAAACCTAACACATCATAACCAAAACGTCTCGATTTTGTTTCAATTACACTCTAAACTAAATCCATAATAACACACCATTACATAAATTCATCAAATTCAACCCATAAAGTTTGAGTAAAAACTTGTAATCTCTGTTCCTCCAAAGCTCGCCATAATCAGTCGAACTAACATTGCACAGAGAATGACCAAAATATCCTTGTACATCAAGGAAAAAAAAACCAAGGTCCGATTTTCTCTAATCAACGGGGTTATGTCAGGTTGTGAAATGTCATTGGTACCCTTGCCTTTCTGCAGCATAGCTTCCACTCTCATCTACATTCAAGTTCATAGCAAGGACTTCATGGCTCTCTGAACCTAAAACAGAATCAAATTCTGAAGAATTATGGTGGCGGGAGTTTATGTCTTTGATATCGTGGCGCTGATAGATTTTCAAAAGGTCTCCACCTAAATCCATATCATCTTCAACCTTCACACGGCGGTCCTCCGGGCCGGAGTCCTCCCCACCGGATTCCCGAGAGGTCACTGGAGGTGGTGGCCGGTGGACTTCTTCCATGAAAGCCCGGAACTTGTTTCTTGAAGGCTTTATCTTTGTGCAGAATACTTCTTTGAAATTTCCTGCACAACCTTGATCATAAATATTGATCCTGTTGTCTGCTCGATATCGGAAATTTTCATAGGTAGTCTGCAAAATGCACAAAAGTTTAATTATCACTTTTTCTATTAAGTCAATCTTTCTGCATTAAATGAAAATAGAATCATTCATATATAGCTAACTGGATTGCGTCTTGTCCTTGTTATTTCCATTAAGTCAAAAAGAAACAACACCTTATTCTATAGTTGACTTTTAAGAGTCAAAAACTCATTATTTTGACTTCAAAACTAATGCGATGTGAGAAAATCAAAATAGCTACATTATAAGCGTTCTTCTACACAAAAGTTCCAGACTTAGAAACTACAAGAAATCGTACTAACTTTATGTTAGAAAAGACGTATGGGCTTGAATTTTAAAAGTCAAAGTGAGACTAATATACTGACCTGGTTTGAGCTAATGAGATAAAGATGAAAACCCGTAAGCCCACCAACGAACCACAATGCAATAAAACAATAAGCCATCAACACCACCGCAAGAGGAGATTCTCTCATCCCGCTCCAAATCGAGCCACCATAATCCCTCATCAACACCTTGATGTAAAAAGCCGACATACAAAATACGTAGATACAAAGAAGCGTCGAGGAAGAAACAAATAAAAAGAAGAGTCGGTAATTACGCTGCAATAAAACAAAAAACAAGATTGGAAATTGGAGTCGAATTGATTAAATACAAACAACAAATATACTATAAATTGCGATAAATAAATAAATAAAAGGTATACCAATCCAATGCATTGGCCAACCCACGGACAATGGTGATCGAAGCGCTCGACACAATTGTTACAAACGGAACAATGAGAGCAACGAGGAGGTCGATAAAGCATGCACGTGTCACAGTATTTGACTCTAACCGACACTCCGTTCACAATAACTTCTTTTGTACGAGGAAATTGTAAGCTCGGTGTTTTATCGTTGGATACCGAACTTTCATACCGGAGTTCTTCTTCGGGTGGATGTAAGTTACGGGGAACTATTCCAGGGTCTCGAGATGAAGTAAGAAGAAGAAGTACCAATACCTATCATCATAAACTAAATAATCATCATGAGCTATATAAACCATAACGAAAGAATAATTCTAATGTTTAATGTACAAACTACAAAGTACAAAGTACTATTCGATAATATGATGAAATAAAAGGAATCTTGTTAATGGAAATCGATGTTAGTGATAAGTAGGTCATTTTTGGCTTGGAATATTGAGACAGGGGAAAAAAATCAACCATACATTGTAATTTTAATTTTTCTTATCAGGACACTGTACTTTGAAAAATATACTCAATTATAGCACTGAAAATCGCTTTGTATTTGGATGACATTTCTATAATTTGGTAGATTTTTTCAATGTCAAATGTCGTAAATTGAAGAAATGGAAATAGAGTGCTATAATAATAGACAAACAAGTAAAAGTACAATGATATGTCTCACATGTAACCCAAATAATAAAGCATCAAAACTTTAAAACCACTCCATTGAACTAATTTTTAATGAACCCAGTTGACCCGTTATCAATAAGATATAACCCGAATTAATGAATTTTTACTGATGTATGAAATGCATAATAATAACACGAATAATTGTGTAGTTGGGGATCAAGAGAACTAACATAGATTGTGAACAGAAATGGTGCCACAACAATCATATATCCTGCATTATATGAAGGAAACTCATGGAGAAGATGTCTTCCAATGAAATTACAGAAAATAACAACAGGAACCATGATCATTGATGCAGAAACAAGTATAGACCTAGCATCTGGACCAAAGATCAACCTTCCTCCAAGAAGGAACTTCTGAATAAACCAAAAATTGAAAAAGGTTAACATGAGTAATAAAGAAAGAAAGAACTTACATGAAGAAAGTCATATGAAGTCAGTAGAACTGTAGCATGAAGTTAAACAAAACTAATACAAACAATAAACTGTTACAAAAGATTTGGAGTTACCGAGTTAGATAAAGAAAATGAAGATGTACCAACAATTGACCAAAATCAAGTGGGTTTGTATAAAATGAAACACTTGGATGAACAAAATTGTAAATTTATCAAGTTTCAAGAAAATTTCATCAAGAAAGGTTAAGAGATACCAAAACCCACTAACAAACTCTACTCGCAAGGTCCCATGTATCAAAATGAACTAAGAACATGAATCCTTGTGTCTTTTTAAATATTTATACCAAAATCTAAACTCGCATACTACTGTATTTTTTTTTTCAAGCTGAGTCTTTCCATACAAAGAATTATGACTTTTTAAATAACCCTAGAGCCAAAACATGCAAGCTTAGGTTTTTATGTCAGACGAAGGGCCAAAATAAACAATGATTAAGCACAATTTAACCTCAGTAGAAGTTCTTTATACCGAATATTTGTTCTATATGTATGTCACAAACCTTATTTTTAAAGTGCCCCTACCTACTACAGACATACATATACATCAGCATTCCATATTAATATATAAATATATAGTCCAAATCAAATATAATTTAGTTAAAGAAGGTTCTATAATACAATTCAATTAACAGAATAATGAAAGAAGCTGAAAAAAAAAACACGAATCGAACATCCAACAAAAAAAAAGAACCAAAATTCAGGTATAATAATCACAAACCAAGCAACGCTACATGATCAATCAAAGAAACATCTATATTAGAGTAATAAGCTGCGAATCTGAAGCCGACCCAGATGATAAAAAGTCAAAGTAAAAGTTCAAAATCTTACATTTCTCCCTTTCCAGACTTCGTATACTCTCTTCTCCATGTAAAACGAAAACCCAACTCACGAAATCAGTAACGAATGTCTGAAACTTATTGTAGCTCATAAGTCATAGCAATTCGTCTTCTACAAAACCCATAGAAGAAGAAGTAAAATGTGAGTGAAGAGGATCACTGATGGAAATTAGAGAAAAAAAGGGTTTCGTTTGGAACGAGAAGCGCGCTCTTATGTCCCAATCAGTCTGCAAATTAAATTATGAGTCAAGATTTGTCTTTGCTTTTTTCTTTTTCAGCCATAGTGGAAATGATTTGGGGATGGTCTTGAATGTTGCTTTCTCCTTTTTCACTTTTCTTTTCTATAAATTCTTACTTTTTTTTTTCTCGAACGAAGATTTGCATTAAAAAATAAAAACACAGCAAATTTCATGTACAAGAATTTTTAAAAGAGAAAAGGTCAATAATCTAAATTCTCATGTACAAGAATTTAGTTTTAACGTATTTTTCCGCTAAGAGTTTTTATTTTTTCGTAGAGGCAACGATTACAAGGTCGGCCGGCTTTTTGAGCTGAGCAAATTGGGACTCCAAATGCCATTACGCCAAAGGCCCTCGATTATTCTTGTTATATTGGGGCATATAGTATATAGTATATAGTGTTGGCCCATTAATCTAGAGTCTAGTGGACTTATTTTGACCCAACACTCTTATTTAGACCCAGCGACCGGCGTGCGCATCCAACTATCAAGATGTCATCAACTCTCCAGACTTCATGAAATGATTTCTATAGAAAATCTAAATCGGAGGTCGTCCACTTCATCATAAGCCAACGCCCAACGGTTAGTTCTCATTGACTACTTCTTCTATTTCTTATTCAACTTAAATCGATTTCTTCTCCTTCGTTTCTGATTTTCTGAACTCGTGTACAACAACTCAACAAGGAACCACAAAGTTTTCAGCAACTGAAACTCTATTCTTTCCCTTCTTGTTTCTGATTTTAGTTTTTCTGAAATAGCAATCAAAACGACAACACCAATAGTCGATGACAGTTATGGGCGTTAGGGCGTATATCAGCCGAGTTAAGCTTGAGCTCGGTAGGCTCCGACTTGACTCGTTTAAATGCATGGGCCTTGAGCTCGAGCTTGGCTCGCTTCAAGCTTAACTTTCAAAGCTAAAGCTCTACTTGTGAAGGATTTAACATGCTCGAGTTTGGCTCTGGATCGACTCGTTTGTTAGACGAGCCTAAATGAGCTTAAGTTCGGCTCGAGCTTGCCTCTAATAATAGTCAAATACAAAGCTCGTTTTAATATTATTTGATATTTTTTTAGAACAACTTACATACGTATCTCACTACTCTACTCCTAAATCTACACTTTCGTCAACATTGAGACTTGAATCCTCAAGCTGATGTGCCTGTCTGTCAACTTCCGATACCGCTAAGTCAAAGACTATTTGGTATTATTATTTGATATTTGATATTTACTACTTAATTATTTAATAATAAGTTAATATATAAAATCAAAATTATAAATTATATTATATAAATATGCATAGGCTCGTTTAGGCTCTTGAACCTAATCGAGCTTCGATGATGAAGCTTTGTCGTTTAATAAACGAGTTGAAAAAGCTCGTTCGAGCTTTTTACAAGTAGTAGCTTGACTCATTTACATCCCTACTGAAAGAGAAATGGAAGTTAGTTGATTTATTTATGAATCGAGGCCTTCTATAGACTATAATCGAGTTATCAACAGTCGTTGCCTCTATGCCTCTATGCCTCACTAGAATCGAGAATCCATGTTTATGTGTAAGTTCTAGCCTTCTTTAAATATTTTATTCTTTCATACGTGAAATCCGATTTTTACTAAATATGTGAAAGTAAGAGATGAATTGAATTTCTGAATATTAATTCTTATAAGTTATAGATGGAATTGATTTCGGAATGTTAATTTGTTAAATTCGATCATACACTGAGTTTCAATTTCTTTAAATTCAATCTCCTTAATTTTGATTTCTCTGTCATTCTAAATTTTTTTTTGTTAATTTGATGTATTGGGCTTTCAATTTCTTACACTTTGATTTCTTTAAGATATTTTGCTTAATTCCGTTTTCGTTGTCATTATGAACTTCAAATTTTTGATATCGTTGTATTGGTTTTTTCAACTGCTTAGAGATTATTAACAACCTACCATAGGTATTCCCTTACTCTCGTTTTGTTTTTTTGTTAATATATTATCCATGATTGTTAACCGGATATTACTAATATTTGTTAGAAATGTTTCTTTGAAAATATATGTCTGGAAGTGAAAAACAGAATAAGAACAAAATACTAATCAATTTATTGAACTCAAAAAAGATTTATGAATAATTTTATAAAAAAATTAAATTATTTTCATGTTCAAGAAAAAAATAATGTCACACATGAAAATGTTTTATATGAGTAAAATAATACCATATGTCAAAATGTTTTAAACTAACAAGATAATATCATATATGAAAATATTTTAAATGAACAAGATATCATACATGAAAATGTTGAACACAAATGATGAATCTCTTACTAATAAAAGACTCTTTAAGGAGCCACGTGTCCCCTTTCCCCCTGCATTTAAATACATTTGAAGTATCATATATCACCAAATCCCTTAAATTTAGCAATATTTTTTAATTGCTTTATCTTTTACCATTTATACCTGCATCATAATAGGAATAAAATAATGATATTACAATATTATATTTGCTTATTGATTTCGTTTATATAAACCGAACCCCTAAAATTATTTCCAAGATTTGTCGTCTTTCTCATTTGATTTCTGCCTATTTCTTCTTCTCTGCGAATCTGGTACATCATTTTCCAAACAACTGTCAATCATTTTATTATTTTTCTTTATTTTCCTTATTTCTATCTTCTTCTCTTCTCTGCGAATCTGGTACATCATTCTCCAAACAACTGTCGATCATTTTATTATTTTTCTTTATTTTCCTTATTTCTATCTTCTTCTCCTTATCTTACGGTTCTTATGTACCATCTTATAGGCATCGATGTTTAATAAATATGTATGTTTTAAGTAACATGTGTTTTAGACTCCACAATTCCTGTTTAATGTTAACTAGGTAAGATTGTTGGTTTTATCAAAATTTCAATATGAATGTTAACTCAGTTAACATTGTTGGTTTTATCAAAACCTAATCATATTTACATTGTTTGTTGTACCAATGTTTTCTAATATTCAGTTTAATGTTAAATAAGTTTTTAGAGTGCCTAATTTGGCTAATTCTTTCTCACTTTCTCACTTCCTCTATTCTCATAATCTGATTTTTTTTTCTGCTTTATTTTATTGATTTACATTTTTTATTTTAGTGATGTTTTTACATATTGATAAATGTATAGTAGTAGACTTTTAATGTTTTATAAATAGAACTAGAGCCGAATGTCATCCTACTTTCAAAATGGCTACTAGGATGTACTTGAAATGGCATTCTACTTTAAAAAAATGATTTTTGTTTAAAATATGTCTGCTCTTAGTAATAATAGGTCTATGCAAGGTTTTTCAGAAAATATGTATTACGTTTTAGGGACATATACCACTATACCAGACATGGTAAGTGTTTTTTTTTAAAGGTTTATGAAATGGTAAAAACTATATACCCAAGCTATAGTTTCTTCGGTAAAAACTACTTATTTATAGCATTAAGCTTTCACATTTCTTATTAGTGTATTCTACTTTAAACAGTCTATTCAATTATTACAAATCCTTACAGTGTGTTTGAAATAGATAGGGCATCCTAAAACATAAAGTCTATACAATTCATACATAAAAAGTACATAGCTATTTCGTGTATTTATAGTGGTTGAAATAGATGGGGAATCCTAAAACATAACGATCTCTACAATTCTGTCCTTTTATATTAAAAAATAACAACTCTGCCCTTTTATATTAGAAACGGACAACGATGACATTTTATATTATAAAAATGACAAATATGCCCTTTTAATAGAAAAATAGCCATTGTTAATTTTCTATCGGCTATATTGTTTTTTAATTATGTTTTTTACTGTCAAATATAAATTCAAGCTATCACTTAGGTTGAAAATGACAATTCTACCCTTTAATATTAGAAAAATAACAACTCTGCCCTTTTATATTAGAAAATGATGACTATGCCCTTTTATATTATAAAAATGACAAATATGTCATTTCAATAGAAAAACTATCATTTATCAATTTTTGTCAGCTATATTTTTTAATTATGTTTTTTACTATCAAATATACATTAAACTTATCATTTAGGTAGTAAATGACAATTCTGTCCTTTTATATTAGAAAATGACAACTTTGCCTTTTTATAATATAAAATGACAACAATGTCCTTTTATAAATATTTATTATGTATAATATAAATTGTTTTTTTTTTTTTGAAAAAAGATATAGCTTTATGTCAATTATAACATCTTACCTTTGGATGGATTTTTTTTGGGATCTCATGGTTTTGATAATACTCTTGAGAAAGTACATTGCTATGATTTTATTGTTGGTCATTCCCATTTTACCCTTGATGTATAAATACATATTCATGCCCCTTATTATTTTGACCCTTTGTCGTCTTTGTCTTTTGATTCCGATCAAAGTCTGAACATGTAGAAAATACCTTCTTCATTCACAAGGAGTTCAATCAATCAGGTTAGTGTATAACCAACTTTCAAATTCTTCTTTTTTGTTTTGTTTTGTTTTGTTTTTTGTGTGTATTCTTCTCTTTCTTTTATAATCATAAAACAAATGGTTTCATAAATTTGAGATACATCGTCATTTCATATAATTTATGTTTTGTTCAAATACATTATTTGATGATATTTTTTGATATTTCAAGTTATATATGTCTACAAAGAAAAGAATAAATTTCAAAAAATAAAGATATTTATCCGATTAAAAACGTCAAAAAACATGAACGAATAAAACATCAGAAAGTAAATATTTATAAATTTATTGAATAAAACATTAAGAGTAAACTGCAAATTTGATCTGGTTACAAAAAGAAATGTGGAGAGTCCAAAAAGATTTGACTTGCATTATTGGTTCAAAATCACATATTTTTTGTGGTTACGGTCACTTTTAAACATAAAAAAACCGTTTTACCCTTTTTATTTCTATTTTGCTTTTGTTTTTGTTTATTTTAAATACTTTAAAATGTTTCAATTAATTAGAAATAAAAATGGATCCTCTCACTCATGAGCAAACTCCAAACGATGAGGAAAAGAAGAAATAACATAATCTAACTACAAACACAATTACTAAATCAAAATTAAACTAAAAAATCCAAACTGAATAGTGATCTAGTGCTAAGCGAAGATGGAAAAAAATCGTAATCTTTGAAGGAAAAATCAAAGATGGAAATATGGATATTGACAAAGATGGAGGTTTAGGATGACCATGAACACAAAATGAAGCTTGAGCAAATCTATAGAACCCACATCCCCATCTTCAAACTTTTGTTTTTCGTTTTTAATTTTTCGTATTCATCTTCTTCAACCTACATATACATAATGATAAACACACAGCTGCAAATTGAAACTGTTAAACAGAGCTTTGAACAAAACTCAAAAACCCAACTTTAAACCTGTGAACTTGTTATATTCCCTTTAATCCAATTAGTTAATGAAAGTTCAAATACATAATAAAAAAAAGAATTAAACCTAACTTTGAACTAGATCGAATATTTGATTGTGTGTTCATCGAAGCTTTCAAAAACCTCAAAACTCGGAAAACGCAAAACCTAGAAAAATCAAAATCGGAGTTGTCAAGCACCTCCAAATCATTGATACATGTAAGAAAGAAGACAAAGAGTCTTCGATTCTGGTGCATACTGGCTAGAGGCCAAGTCAAAACCGTTTCAACAAATCGATCATTCAGGGAGTCTTTTGATTCGTAAATCAATGGGTTTCTCTGTATCAATTTTGAAATTAAAGGCTTCTTTGAGTTGATGAACCTGATGAAGAACCTTGTTGCAGAAAACCTTGTCTTGATTTGGAAGAGAAATGGGATGTTGACAGAATTGAAGTGGGTGATGGTTGTGTTTTGATCATCAAGCACCCGTAGGCGACTTCTCTTTCTCTAGAATCTTAGGTTTATTTAAATAATTTTAATCTTGCGTTAAGCGGGCGTTTGGCTAAGCTTATTTATGGCTTATTTTCCGAGCTTATTTTTTATAAGCTCGTTTTTTCTGACTTATTTTTCATGAGTTCGACTTATTTTCTTAATGTAAGTCATAATAAGCTCAGAAGTTTAAAAAAATAAGTTTATAAAAAATAAGTTCGGAAAATAAGCCACAAATAAGCTTAGCCAAACACCCCCTAAGAGGGTTTCAAGCTTTAGGTTTATAAACCCAATTGAAGAAGAAAAGGGGATGTTTGGAGAAGACGAAACCCAATTGAAGAAGAAAAGGGGATGTTTGGAGAAGACGATGTCTAGAAGGAGTTGTGTTGTGAGAGAGAGAGAGAGAGGGGGGGGGGGGGATGGTGGAATGGGGGTAGGATGGGTTTTTCTTATTTTCTTAATTATCAAAATATCAAAATAAAAACATAAATGTAAAAGAATGTAAAAACACAAATAAAATAAGAGTAAATTACACGAATGGTCCCTATGGTTTAAGGTAATTTTCATGTTTGGTCCCTAAATTAATTTTTTAACTCGGAAGGTCCCTACTATTTTTTTTATTACGCGCTTGGTCCATGTCTTACTTAAAAAACTATTTTTCCCTTGATTTTTTAATTTATTTAAATAAACACACACCAACCTCACCCTCATCACCTTACCTTACCTACCCCATTATTTTTCCTTATTTAAATAATAGTTTTTGTAGGTAAGACAGTGACCAAATGCGTAACAAAAGCAAACATTAGGGACCAAGAGCGTAACAAAAACAAATAGTAGGGACCTTCCGAGTTAAAAAAATAAATTAAGGACCAAACACGCAAATTACCCCATACCACAGTGACATTTCGTGTAATTTACTCATAAAATAATTTGAGAGGGACCATATCCACAAAAAAATCTGATTTTGAACCAATGATACAAGTTCAATTTTTTTTACTTTCTATCCGCATTTTTTCGATAACCATAGGGACCAAATTTGCAGTTTACTCAAACGTTAAAAAATGCAAACAAACAAAACGTCAAAAAAACATTAATGATTTTCAAAATTTAATTAGTAACGTCCAACATTAAAAAGAATTATTGATTGAGGTCGTTGTCTCGGTCAAAAATAAGCCAACTAACCTAAGTAGATAGGGCAACTCGGGTCGAATCCACGATGAGTGTAAGAAAATTTAGGGTTTGTGATGGAGATCTGGATACCAACTTGGATCGTGAGAGCACATTCCGAACTGATATTTCTACCATATGCCTGGGTTCCAAGAAATTCAGCCTAGGATAATCCAAGTGGACACTTACGATTCAAGGCACAAAAATCGTAAGCCAATTTGCTAGAGAGATTCTGTGAAAGTTTGAAGAAAATGAGAGCTAAATTTTGTAACCCTCTTCTGAGACGGAAGAGCCATTTATATATTAAACGAGATTAGGGTTTTATTAGGGTTGGGCCGACATTAGTTGCTTTGGAAGCAAGTCAGGATAATTCGGATTTAATGAGGATTTAGGGTTACCAAAAAAACGAGTTTCGTTAGTTTTACCATAATCACCCTCAAGAAATTGAATTTTCCACTATGTTCCCATATGTAAAATTCGGTGAGGTTTTGGGGCGTTGCCCCAAACCCCGCTAGGGCTCTGCCCCTCGACCCCGCCCGCAGCCAGGGGCTCTGCCCCTTGGACCCCGCTAGGGGCGTCGCGCCTTTGGAAACCCCGGACCCCCGACTAGTCGTCTAACCGGCTTCAAATTCGATCTTATACATGTGTGCACTCCGCACAACCCCGTACATATACAAGAGTACAAATTATGAAGCTCTTTAGCTCACATGTTAGTTCCAGTTACTTAAAATGACATGGTGACACTAAAATCACCAACAATGAGTTCGTGGTTAAACGTTGTGTCAAAATAATCAACAAAAAAATGTATTACTATCAATTGTCACAGAAAAGATTTAAACAAAGATCAAACAAAAAGCTTGGAAATTTATTAATTAAGACGGAAATCTCAATGAGAAAACTAGAGTACTCCCGGTTCAGTTATGGACAGTTTAGATTCACACATTTTCTTCCCTAGAATCCTAATTCAGTTACTTAGATGCAATTGAGATTTATTAACTTGTAACATATAGTTTTGGGCACACGATATGTTCATTAAACTAGTTGTCTTACTCCTTATATCTAAATGGATTAGGAACAATTAGTGAACTAGCAATAAAATGTCTTACAACTACCTATTACCGCATTAAGATTCAATATCAAAAGTTGGATTAAATATATGTTGATTCAATCACTTGTCTTTGTTCCTAAACTAATTGAACTTGGAACAAATGATGAATTGACAATAGACTATCTTAATTATGACATCAAACAAATTCATACAATCCAATTTCAATTATCATTACCAAAGATCATCACATGAAGCATAAAACAACAATTGAAATTCACTAGAATCAAGTAATAATCAAGTGTGTTCATCCAAAAGTCATAAAGATCCCCGGAAGTAACCTAATGATTTAGCCTTCCATTGAATTCATAAAAACACTAACTTGAATGAAATAAATGAAATGATTAATAAAATCCATAAACAAAATTGGAATCATCAAACAATGTAGCCTAATGATTATCAAAGTATAAAACAATTAAACCTTGGGGAAGAAGAAATAATTTTTGGAAAATAAAGAATTGATGAAGATTCACCAATGAAATAATCTTCACTTGTAGCTTGATGATGAAATCGATGAACTCTTGCCTTGATTCCGGATTGAAATGGAATGGATTTGTGTTTCCAAATGTTTCCAAGGGTTTTAGAAGCCTCAAAAACGCAGGAAAAAGCTCTGAAAATCGGAGGTCGAACCCTAAAAACGAATGCATAAGTCCTTATTTATATTATTTGGCAGAAAATAATGAAATCGGGCGATGTGGGACGTTAGACGTCCTAGGAGACGTCTTAGACGTCATGTATAACTCCTAGGCGTTCTTTATACGTCTTTGCATGCCTTCTGACGTCCTTGAAATACACTAAAAATTGGCCAAAAACGCTAGACGTCTTAGGGGACATCTTAGACGCGTTCTAGGACGTTCTTCCTTGATTCTTATGCTTTTCGAGACACGCCGTTCCAACACGGGATGCCCCTAAAACGCCAAGACGTCCTAGGGGACGTCTCAGACGCCATGTAAGATGCCGACGGGGTCCTCCCCTTTTTTTCTTCTCCGAAATATGCTCAGATGTTGACAGTTTGACTTGGACGTCCTAGGGGACGTCTTATACGCCTAGATGCATCCTTCACCTTCCGTGCAAATTTTGGTGATCAAAATGACATAACTAGCAGAAACGCAAAATACGAAAGTTGTAGCAAATCTTGTCTAGTTTCCAGAACTTCTTTACTCATGTCAATCGGAGCTCCAGAACTTGAGATATGACCAAAACATTGAAGCATGGTCAATTTTCCCAGCAAAGTTTCTTCATTCTTTTAGCAATTCGTTTTACTCGCAGGTTCCGCCAACTTTTAGTACGATATATTGACCTGCATATGAAGTTTAACAACTCATCAAAGCAGTGCCATTCTTGGACAATTATACATCAATTCAATAGATTTATGACAATTTAATACATTCATAAAATAGACTTATCAAACTCCCCAACTTTATTCCAAACTCGTCCCGAGATTGGCCAAAATAATCAGCGTAGGCTTAATCTCTCATCCTAAGAAAAACTCAATGGAATCACAATTTCTGTACATTTTATCATAATACTTTCAATAAGCACAATATATTGATTTTGAGGATTCTTAGTTGCTTATCCAGACTTTTAAACTCAAAATACATGTTATGCTTATTTTACTTTGTTGTTTGAAACCCTCCACTTTTTGAATCCTTTCCAATAATCAACCTCATGAGTAATCAATTGAACTCATTGCCAAAGTCCCGTTTTCAAGATTCACTAACATAGGATAGGTAGTGCGGTCGATAACACTTAATGGACCAAACCATACACTCCCGCTATTGAGGGGTCACATATTGTTTCACACAGTGTCTTCAACTTGAACTTTTCTTCATATTTATCTTAATTGTGCATTCTTCAAGTTCTTTGATGGTATTATCGGATTTGATCATCTTTGTATTTGACTTGAGCTTGAATATATATACTTTGAAGTTCTTCATTGTCTTCTGATGCATTTTGGTTGTGTGAAAACAATAATAGTCCCCTCCTAACCCTAAAGGCACGAGAATAAGTAAGACCAAGTACTCAGAGCATGATGACACATATTGTTCGGTTGGGTCCTGAATTGAAAGATCGTAGGCTCGAGCCAAAAACCTTCATTTTTCAAACACTTAGGTATTTCACATAATAATTTTTAAATAAATATAAATATTTCCAAACCGGCTGAGCAAACCACAAAATCAATATTAAATAGATATTATGACTCAATGTATGAAACTCCTATCATTTTGCATCTTGATGAGTTACATTGAAGATATAGAGATGCTACTAACTCATCACATATTTCATAGAACCAACCCAAGAGAGAATAATAATAATAATAATAATAATAATAATAATAATTATTATTATTATTATTATTATTATTATTATTATTATTATTATTATTATTATAATAATGAGTTTAATAGCAGTACATTCATCCCAAATAAAAGACATAAAAATCAAAAGAAAGATAAAAAGAAAAAGAAAAGTCTTTAATAAACCATAAAAATAAAAATCAAAAGAGGATCTCACCAAAGTTCACTGCGGGGGCGGCTGTGGAGGATGTCATGGGTATGGTGGAGGATACCCAAAGATCGAGCCAGCTAAATTATCAAAGCGAGTAGAGTCTTCTGTAACTGGTGGTGGCTGATAATGCTCATACTTAGATGGCGGTGTATAGTTGCTCGGATCCCCAGATCGGTAGAAAATCGGAGCTGGAGCTCGATATTGATATTGTGGCTGATCAATATCCATTGGGTCATGCTGGAAATGACTCTGTCTGTAGGCGGCATTTGCATAGTACTCCTGCTGATACAGCTGACGAGTGGCAACACTATAAGTGTTGCCAGCTGTAATGCCAACTTTCCGCGTCTGCTCAGTAAGATCAGCTAGTGTCGTGTCGACACCCTCCATCCAAATATTTGTCCTCCCCATCCAATTCCTCACCTCCTGGTTATACATGGTTTGCCTCCCTACAAAGTCTTCCCAAGCTGCCCACATGTTCCATCCCTGACCTGCTGCCTGTCCCTGTTGCTGTTGTTGATCCCCCTGAATATCACCAACAAATGGCTCCTCATCCCCCACTTCGAGTGGTGTCGTATATGTCAGATTCGTGGCAGAATACCTCAGAGTATGCCTCCCATTTTCAACATGAAATGAGATATGTCTAAAAGAAGTAGCAGTGGGGCGAAGGATACGTTGGTATAATGTAGCTCGTGGGACCCTGATCCTATTCCCCATCTCCCTAGTCACATATGTCGATATCAGGGCGACATGGGGGTGCTGAATCTGTTCTGGATATCAAAACAGGATCATATGTTGCACATAACATTATATGCATAAGAGATAAAGATGGAACCTGTCATCAATACATATAAGTCCTTTGTCCTCACCGCCCTGGGATCACTATTCCTCGGGTTCACATTTTCAGTGATAATGTTATGCAGTGCCTTTGCTAAAGGCACCAATTCGCGGAACCTGTCGTATGCCCTCGTCCCCCCACGGAACCAATTTGCAATGCCTTTACTTCTGCCATGATAACCCCAGGTTTACCCCCCCCCCCCTCGTGTCAATACATCTATACTCAGTTGGCTGATTCTCAAGATCATGCAGATGATATCCAGTATCTACATGAAACATGTCCTGAATACCCTGCACAATCATCACTATATCATGAGTACGAACCGTACCAATCAGCTCCAACTCCTCCGACCTACCAGGCACCTCGACACGTCGAAGTGTCCTCATCCATTCCAACAATATATCAACATAAATTTGCATAGGATTGAAGTCCAACGCTCCATCCCATCCATAGCGATCAAACGTCTCCACAATATTGTACCCAGTGAAGCTTGGTCGTTCCACCATGTATGTGACATCCCCATTTTCACGGCCAGAAAAGACCGATTTTGTTTATGCTTTATAATAAAATCAGAGTAACTCTTTTAAAGAAAGTGTTGCGGAATTTGTTCCCAAAAAATATAGATAAGAATTTATCAAAACATTTCCAAAGAAATGTATTTTCATTACATTACAAAACTCGGGATGTCATCGTCAATACAAATCAAAAGCATAAACCAACAACAACATAGGTCTTACAACATTTCTATTTATTTTTACTGGCCTATAATATATAATCCCTCATCAGATCATCACATCTATGCTCTTGTGTCACTACCTATAAAACAAGAAACTGAGTGGGTCAGGCTGAGGAGCCTGGTGAGCATATAGGGTTTTCAACCCATAATAAATAAGTTTATTATTTTCAACAATCATTCAAACCGATTACCCGTTCTCGTTATCCTCACTTTACGTCCCTAAAACATCTATTATAAGGGACCTATCCTAAGGAATTTCATCGGGATGGACACTACTGCTAAGGGGATTCCTCAGCTACATAGGTCTGTAAGGCAACCATGAGGGGTATGGAGTACACCGGTGAATACGTCGTTCACAAACACCTACATGTTGCGCGCCTGCTAGTGTTCCACTGGACTTCCTAGAAAAGTCTGTGGTCGTCATCCATACTTCGCTAGATGACCGGAACATCCTCAACGTCGAGGCCTATCATCATTTTATTTCATCACACATCAACTATTTCATCTACCCATGTTTTACCCAACATATTTGTAGATATAAAATACATATACAGTTCAAATCTGAAAAAAAAAAATGAAGTTTAAATCTTTCATCCAGCATAGATCTCAAAGTATAATATATATATATATATATATATATATATATATATATATATATATATATATATATATATATATATATACAGTTTAGATCTGAAGAGAAAAGTTTAGATCTGACAAGAGAAAGTTTAGATCTGAAGAAAAAAGTTCAGATCTGAAAAGAAAGAGGTTTAGATCTTTCATCCAGCATAGATCTCAGGTAAAGAGATAATATATACACATAACACGTAATTTATATAAAATACTTCATATCTATGTGTAAGATGAAAGTAACCATCACTCATTTGTTAGGGTGGTGATTCGCACAACGCTTCACTTCTTAAAATAATCTCCTTTGACGAAACGACGGTTTCGCTAAAAACCAGCATCTGCGCGGGCAGAGTTTCAAACCGAAAAACTATTTTTCTCGGAGCCTTCGGGTGCTTCGAGGATTTCTTCTAGTGCTAGGGAGGTTTCCTAGGCTTCGGGGGTGTTTAGGAGGTTTAGAGAGAGAGTTGAGAGAGGAAGAAGTGGTGAAAGTTGTGAGAAATCTGGCTGCCTTCGCTCCCCTTTTATAGGCCGAAGCCTCGCAGTACGCTGGCTGTACCCTCGGTGGTACGCTGCGCGTGAGGGGAATGTGTCCGATCTTCGGTGGTGCATCGTGGTTGCTTCGAGACCGCAGAAGGAAGGAGACCGCCGAGCGTACTTCGGTTAACGCGAGGCGTCCGAAGGTCTACGCGGGGCGTAGCCTCGCATCCAGCTTCGCAGTTTAGACCTCCGACTTCTAAAATTCGTAACTTTCGCATATGAGCTCCGTTTTTTACATTCATTATATTCACGCGTAGGTAGGACCGTACTCTACAACTTTCGTTTAGACTCTGTTGGCTAATTTTGACTCTATTTTTAAAGTTATATTTTTAACAGGCCGAGACAGAAAAAGTTCGTTAAAAATCCATAATTTATTCGTCCGACGTCCGTTTTCGTCTGTCTTTTTACCGTTGAACTACTATTAACGAGACCTTCGATTCTCGTTTAGGTTGTGTCGACCGAAAACCGTTCGATCTACTATTCGAACTCCGAGCTGTGTACTGTTAATCCGAAACTTGGAAAAATCATAACTTCGTCATATGAAGTTAGATTTGGACGTTCTTTTTATGCACACTCTTGGTTTAACGTATGCTACGACTTTCGTTAGATCACTAAGGCTAAAAATCCCTTTATTGTAAACTCACTTTTTACGTCACGCAGTGTCGTGCCGGTTCTGTCGCGAAACTTCGACATGTCATAACTTCTTCGTTATAACTCGGATTTCGGTGTTCTTTATATCTCCGGAATCCTTGTCACGACCACTACGACTTTCTTCATAGATATTGGGTTTATCTAACATTTTATTTTTTGATGCTTATTTTCATTCTTAATTTATTATATCATTATAAACAAGTATAAATCACTTAAATTCACATAATTCACATAATACTCAAACAATTCCTTTTTATTACTTCGAAATAAGTTACAATTGTTGGCATTAACTATTACATCATCGCATCAATGCTTAGCCTCGAAACACAGGCGTTACAATGTACTCCACAATAAATCCAGTAATCGTATGAGTGACCTCATAAACTGACGGTCAAATGTCATCTGGATGCTCATGCAATGTATGGTATTGTGGGTTAAGAGCCACAGGTACATTTGGCTCCGGCTGTCTAACTGGTTGTCTCGCGGTTTACCTGGCTGCTTGATGATGCTACCCTTGATCTCTTTACTGGCATCTGCAAAATCAATCACACACAAAACCACAAAACAAAACTTGCCATTAAACGCATAAGTGTCACAAAAATAAAACAAAGATTCAGTTGGCAAGTTGTTCCAAACACAGTTAATTTAAATGCAGTCTGAATAAATAACTGTTTTAAGTCCTATTATGTTTTTAGTAATTACATATTTTTCAAAAATTTATCCAATCAGTAAAAACATAGCTAAACCAAAGGTTACCTGCAACTGACAAGTTCTAACTGAAACTAGAACAAATAAATATTCAGACTAACAATGCAGTGTCAAAATTCAGTGTTATTCTGAAAATTTCTAAAAACTTGAATTTTTAATCTAAGCACAAGTGTAATCGTAACAATTATTTTCCAACATTATATGTGCATTTTTTGATTTTTAACAATTAACAACAAAAGTTCAATTTTCAGAAAATTCCCGAATCAACACATGGAACTTGTTTGGAACATAATACTAACAACTACAAACACCAATCTATAGATTTCATACCATTATATGTCATATTTCCAAGAAAATTTCAAATTTTCTACCATATATGAACATACAAGAGAAATTTTGAAATTAGCCTAAAAGATAGAGTTTTGAAGCGAATACCTTGTTGAGATGATGTTTCTAGTGAAGAAGAAGCACTAACTTGAAGCAAAAACCCGAAAATAAGTCCAAAAATCAAAGCCCTAGTTTTTGTGGGTTTTAAAAATCAGCCAAAAGAAGTGATTTGAGAGTGAAAATGTTGCAATGTGATGTTTCTCACTTGATATCTTGAAGATTGCAACAAAAATCAAGAGTTTTGGTTGAGTTTTGAGGAAGAAATAAAAAAAATTGGTTTTTAATGGGTGTTCTCGGCCATGGCAGTTTGGAAAAGGAAGTGGGGAAGAATTGTGCAGAAAATGAACCTAAAACGGTTGAAAAACGCGTTGGTGTCCTAGTCGGCGTCTTAGACGCGTCCTAGGACGTCTCTCACAAATAAGGGCATTTTGGTAATTTCGCATGGGGTTTCGTCGGGGGAAAAATGGGCAGTCCGTCGGCGTCTTAGACGTTTCCTAGGACGCCTGAAGCTTCTATTTTTTTTTGCTGTTTTTTGCATTATTGATTGTTTGGGAACGTTTTTCGGGTATTTTTCATGCAATTTTTAATTTTAAGCAAAAATTAAATACCCCCTCCCCAACTTTAAACCATGGATCGTCCTCGATACAAAAAGAATTAAAACACACAAAACGAAAAATAAAAGTAAAAACACACCAAACTGCGAGTTGCTTCCCGAAAAGCGCTAAGTTTTACGTCTTCAGCCTGATGGTTTACCTCGACTAAGTTGTTTCTGAATATTGTGGTACCTCAAGCGTTGTTTTCTCAACAAGTGTCGTTTCGCCATCTACCATTCGAATGTAAGGTTTGAGTCTTTGTCCGTTTACCTTGAATGGTTCATCACCTTTCGTGTCTTTGATTTCACATCGTGATCTGTCACATTTGTCACCACAAAAGGTCCACTCCTTTTACTCCGAAGCTTTCCGGGCAAGAGTTTGAGACGAGAGTTAAATGGCTACACAAATTGTCCTTCAACAAATTGTTTTCGGACAATATGTCGGTCATGAAATGCCTTCGTCTTTTCTTTATAGATCTTTGAGCTTTCGTAAGCTTCTTTTTCGAATCTCTTCCAATTCAACAAGTTGGAGTTTTCTTTCCGTACCTGCATCACTTAATTCAAAGTGAGCCTTTTTATGGTCCACATGGCACGGTGTTCCAACTCCACCGGGAGATGACATGGCTTTCCATAAACTAGCCGATACGGGGACATTCCAATGGGCGTCTTATAGGCTATTCAATATGCCCATAATGCATCATCTAATCTTAGGGACCAATCTTTTCGGTCGGGACGAACAGCCTTTTCCAAGATGCGTTTAATTTCCCTATTTGAAACCTCTACCTGCCCACTTGTTTGTGGGTGATATGGAGTGGCTATCCTTTGTGTGACACCATAGTGTTTTAGTAACTTTGCAAAATGCCAATTTTTAAAATGGGAACCCCCATCACTAATAATAGTTCGAGGGATTCTGTGTCTAGAAAAGATGTTCTTTTTGACAAATTTACAAACAACACTATGGTCATTTGTGCGTGTAGCCTCGGCTTCGACCCATTTTGATACATAATCAATGACTACAAGAATGTAAAGATTGCTAAAAGAAATGGGGAACAGACCCATGAAATCAATGGCCCATACATCAAAATTTTCAACTACTAAAATTGGTGTCATTGGCATCATGTCCCGTCGTGAGATCCCCCCAACTTGTTGGCAACGAGTACAGGCTTTAACGAACATATGTGCATCTTTAAAAATAGAGGGCCAAAAAAAACTGATTTGTAGAACCTGGTGCCCTGTCTTTTTAGCACTAAAATGCCCTCCACGTGCATATGAGTTGCAATGTCAAAGAATGTCCTCTTGTTCTGTGTGTGGTACACATCGCCTAATCACTTGATTCACTCCAATTTTGAAAAGATTCGGGTCCTCCCATATGTAGTATTTTGTTTAAGAGTGGAAAAACCTCCTTTGTTGAGCCGTCCAATATGATGGAGTTTCCCCTCTCACAAAGTAATTCACTAAATTAGCAAACCATGGTATAGTTTTTTTTTGAAAGAGCAACCATGGTATAGTTTTGACAGCAAGAATATGCTCATTCGAAAAGTTTTCTTGAATAACTTCCGGTGAGTTGTCATTATTAATTATTCTAGATAAATGATCTGCCACAACATTTTCAGAACCCTTTTTGTCCCGGATTTCAAGATCAAATTCTTGAAGAAGAAGGATCCATCTAATGAGACGTGGTTTGGCATTCTTCATTTCCAAGAGGTGGGGAATGGCACTATGGTCGGTGAAAATTACAACTTTAGATCCCTAAATGTAGGATCTAAATTTGTCTACTGCAAACACAACCGCAAGCAACTCTTTTTCGGTAGTAGCGTAATTCAATTATGCATCTGAAAAAGTTTTTCTCGCATAACATATTGTAACATGTTTTTTATTCACCTGTTGTCCTAAAACTGCTCCTACCGCGTACTCACTCGCATCACACGTAATTTAAAAAGGTAAAGTCCAATCGAGTGATTGCAAGATAGGGGCTTCAACAAGTTTATTCTTTAATGTGGTAAAAGCTTCAAGAAATGCTTTATCAAAGAAAAATGGTGCATCTTTTAAAAGTAGATTGCAAAGAGGTTTTGAGATGGCACTAATATCCTTGATAAATCTTCGATAAAAGTTGGCATGCCCAAGAAAAGAACGGACGCCTTTTACCGAAGTGGGTGGGGGAAGAGTAGAAATAATTTGTACTTTGGCCCGATCGACTTCAAAACCATGCTCGGAGACAACATGGCCAAGTACATTTCCCTCTTTTACCATGAAATGACTCTTCTCCCAACTTAAAACCAAATTAGACTCAATACAACGTTTCAAAACTTTTTCTAATTGGTTTAAGCATGTCTCAAAAGAAGATCCAAAAATAAAAAAAATCATCCATGAAGATTTCTAATGCGTCCCCCACCATGTATGAAAAAATAGCCATCATACATCTTTGAAATGTGGCAGGGGCATTACACAAGCCGAATGGCATCCTTCGGAAAACAAAGGTGCCATAGGGACACGTGAATGTGGTTTTGGATTGATCATCAGGGTCGATGGCAATTTTATTGTACCCTGAGTATCCATCCAAAAAGCAATAAAAAAATTTCCCGGATAATTTTTCAATGATCTGATCAATAAAAGGGAGAGGGAAATGATCATTTGATGTTGCAACATTGAGTTTGAGATAGTCGATGCAAACTCTCCATCCGGTGACCGGTCTTGTTGAGATATTCTCTCCATCTTCCGTATCTACCACTGTAATACCCGACTTCTTTGGCACTGTTTGTGTCGGGCTCACCTAATCACTATCAGATATTGGGTAGATAATACCCTCATCAAGCCATTTCAACACTTACTTTTTAACAACTTCTCGCAGATTCAGATTGAGCCTTCTTTGTGCATCTCGGGATGGTTTTGCTCCGGCTTCAGTGATGATCTGATGCATACATGTGGCTGGACTAATTCCTTTCAATTCTGCTATGGTACATCCAATTGCTCCCTTGTACTTGGAAAGCACCTTCAGTAATGCTTCCTCCTATGGACCTGTCAAATCAGAAGATATGATAGTTGGTAAGTTCTCGTTAGATCCTAAAAAAGAGTATTTAAGATGTGAAGGAAGAGTTTTAAGTTCAAGAGTGGGTGGCTCCTCCAAAGATGGCTTAAGTGGGTCCGAAAAACTTGTTGGCAATTTTTCAACTTGATAACTCCATGGTGGCCTCTCTTGCTCAATAGCATTTTCAAATGCCTCCTCAACCATCTTGATGTCATCTAAGTCTAAAACTTTGTCCCTATCATTAGAAAGAAAAAGCTCCAACGGATCAGTGTGTAAGATTTTGGGAGTGAATGGATGCACTAAGTCATCAACCACATCCACCTGATAACATTCATAATCCGATTGTGAGTTAGGAAACGTATTAAACATTTAAATTCTAAGTTTTCTATTTCCAAAAGAGATATCCATGGCACCCGTTCTACAATTAATTTGTGCATTTATTGTTGCCAAAAACGGGCAACCCAAAACAATAGAAGGTTGACTTTCTTTTTAGGTGCTTTCAGTGTCAAGCACAAGAAAATCAACTGAGTAATAGAAATCTTCCACCTTAATGGTGACATCTGATAATATACCCCAGGGAATTTTTGTTGACTTATCGGCCAATCGTAAAATAATATCAGTTTGTTCCAAAGTGCCTAAGTCATGTTGATCAAAAAGATTTCCCGGGATTTTATTAACACTAGCTCCAAGATCAAGGAACGCCTTTTTGATATTAATGTTACCTAGGGTAACAGAAATTAAAGGTGTCGTGGGATCCTTAAGCTTGGGTGGAAGTTTATTTTCTATTATGGAACTCGCATGCTCGGTTATATCAATCTTTTAAGGGAAGTGTGCTTGGAGTTTGTGTTTTCTAATGCACAAATCCATCAAAAAATTTGCATATGAAGGCACCTCCTTAATAAGTTTGACTAACAGGATATTAATTTTAACTTAGCTAAATATATCCTACATGTCTTCCATTTTCGGACCTCTCTTCCCAAAGGGGAAGGATGCCGATTTTTCTAAAGCTGAAGGGTATGGTACGGTATTAACCTCCACACCATTCTCCTCAACTTTAGAGTCATCTTTACCCTTAGCTACTTTTTGTTTTTCAAATTTGAAACGTTTCTCAAACTCTTATTTTTCATCAAAGATGACTTCAGTGTCACTGTCATTATTTAAGGTAGGAGCACTTACCTTGTTGTCAACCTTTTTCCCACTACGCAAGGTGATTACCTCGTTCACTTGATGCTCTTTACCCAGTATTTGGTTGTGGGACGGGTTGACTGTGGTGGTACTTGGGAACTTGCCATCTTCTTTTTTCCCAATTTGCTCCGCCAGTTGAGCAATTTGCTTCTCGATAGCAGCTATGGACTTCGAGTTAGTGTCGGCTTTCTGATATGTTTGGGTTATGAACTCCATTATTTTGTCCAACTTGTTGCCATAAGGTTCCTCCTTCTTTGATGTTCCACCTTGATTAAAATTGGACTGTTGGAACTGTTTTGGCTGATTTTGGTTTTGGTAATTCCATTGACGGTTGTTGTTGTTGTTGAAATTCCCATTGTTGTTGAAATTCCTGCCTTGGTTGTAGTTCCGATTGAATGATCGCAGACTATTTTGGAATCGACCATAGTCATGCACTTGATTGATTTCCTCTTCACTTCTCATGCACTCATCTGCAATGTGTCCTGAATCTCCACAGCTTACACATATCTTCTGTCCCTGTGAAAAAAACACACCTTTCTCTTTGCCTAGACTAGAGAGTAGTAAGTCAAATTTTTTATTCAAATAATTAATATCAGATTTGACTTCATTTTTCCAGTTTTTGTCTAGTCCAACTGAAGCAGCAGATGAAACTGGGGTGTCCCGTTTCTTAGCTGAGTAATTGGTTTTTGAACCATGCCTCAACTGCTCCAAGAATCGCCAAGCGTCTTCACTATCTTGCATCAAGATAGTGCCGCCAGACGAGGCATTAATCATAGTTTGATTGGCAGTGTCAACTCCATCATAAAATAAACGTACAAGTTGCCAACGGGGAAATTCATGATTGGGACATGAACGCAACAATTCCTTGAGACGTTCAAATGCATCATGAAATTCTTCATTGGGTTTTTGTGCAAAATCTTGTATTGCGTTCCTTATTTCCGTTGTTTTACTAGCAGGGTAAAACTCGTGCAAAAATTTAGTTTTTAATTGCACCTAAGTAATAATACTATGGGGGGGGGGCAAGAGAAGTGAACCAATACTTAGCTTTTTCTTTTAAAGTGAACGAAAATAAGTGAAGTCTAAAGGAATATCTATTAGTTCCTCGCGGAGTATTCGCGTTAGCAATTGCAAGGAACTCATCGAGGTGATTGTATGGAACATCAATTTTATGGCCTCTAAAGACGGGTAAGACACTAATTAGTTGTGGCCTTACTTCCACATGGTGCTCATTTCCTTCCGCAAAGAGTATACGTGAAGCATCATCATACTCTCCCAACAGAAAATGAGACGCCACGGATTGTCTATTAGGTTGCGGAAAGTAAAGATGAGGGAATTGGTTACCTTCGTTGTAGTATCCTCCATTTGCATTGTTGAATCCACCATTTGGATTCCTTCGGTATTGATTCCCAAAGCCTTGATTTTCGAACCCATCATTGTAGTCATTATTGCCACCATTGTGGGAATTTTGGTTGTTCCAATTGTTGTAATTTCCGTTTCCACCCCGATTGCCTTGATTCCGCCTATTACCACCGTTGTGGTTCTGATTCCAACCAATTCCATTGTCACTTCCATCATCAAAGTCCCAGTCATCCTCGTTACCGCCATTACCACCATTACCGAATTGAGGACCAATATTTCTAGAATTTTGGTTCTGATTTCTAACATTACCACCGTTGTGGTTTCCTACATTGCCTCCCATATTTTGTGCCCAATTTCCTCCGTTTCCACCGTTTTGGCCACAGTTGTTTCTGTTCGGTTGTGGTTGTACTGGTTGGATGATTGGTGCACCAAAATTGTTGTTGTTCCAATTGTTCATATTGTTGTTGTTTGGGAATTGAGGAGTTGATGATGGAGGATTGTTGACTGCATCAACATGCCCCTCGACCACATCTTCCACGACAACATTATCTACACTCATAGTGTTGATGTTCCTTCTGGCGACCCGATTTGAGCGAGCTGTTCGTTCGATTTTCGGATCAAACGCAAACGGTGAAGAACGTACACTATATCTTGTATGCATGCACCAGTGTGCCTGCACAACACAAAAAAACAAACGTGAACTGAAAACAAGAATTAAAAATGAAAATAAAATACTATGACTACTTAAACAAAATAGTTCAAGCGCACAATCTCCGTGGCAACGGCACCAAATTTTGATCGAGGTCGTTGTCTCGGTAAAAATAATAAACCAACCTAAGTAGATAGGGCAAGTCGGGTCGAATCCACAAGGAGTTCGTGGTAAAACTTTGTGTCAAAATAATCAACAAAAAAATGTATTACCAACAATTGTCACGGAAAAGATTTAAACAAAGATCAAACAAAAAGCTTGGAAATTTATTAATTAAGACGGAAATCTCAATGAGAAAACTAGAGTACTCCCAGTTCAATTATGGACTGTTTAGATTCACACACTTTCTTCCCTAGAATCCTAATTCAATTACTTAGATGCAATTGGGATTTATTAACTTGTAACATATAGTTTTGGGCACACGATATGTTCATTCAACTAGTTGTCTTACTCCTTATATCTAAATGGATTAGGAACAATTAGTGAACTAGCAATAAAATGTCTTACAACTACCTATTACTGCATTAAGATTCAATATCATAAGTTGGATTAATATATGTTGATTCAATCACTTGTCTTTTTTCCTAAACTAATTGAACTTGGAACAAATGATGAACTGATAAGAGACTATCTTAATTATGACATCAAACAAATTCATACAATCCAATTTCATTTATCATTACCAAAGATCATCACATGAAGCATAAAACAACAATTGAAATTAACTAGAATCAAGTAATAATCAAGTTTGTCCATCCAAAAGTCATAAACATCCCCGGAAGTAACCAAATGACTTAGCCTTCCATTAAATTCATAAAAACACTAACTTGAATGAAATAAATTAAATGATTAATAAAATCCATAAAAAATTGGAATCATCAAACAATATAGCCTAATGATTATCAAAGTATAGGACAATTAAACCTTGGGGAAGAAGAAATAATTTCTGGAAAATAAAGAATTGATGAAGATTAACCAATGAAATGATCTTCACTTGTAGCTCGATGAGGAAATCGATGAACTCTTGCCTTGATTCCGGATTGAATTGGAATGGATTTGTGTTTCCAAATTTTTCCAAGGGTTTTAGAAGCCTCAAAAACGCAGGAAAAAGCTCTGAAAATCGGAGGTAGAACCCTAAAAACGAATGCATAAGTTCCTATTTATATTATTTAGCAGAAAATAATAAAAATCGGGCGATGTGGGACGTTGGACGTCCTAGGAGACGGCTTAGACGTCATGTATAACGCCTAGGTGCTCTTTATACGTCTTTGCATGCCTTCTGACGTCCTTGAAATACACTAAAAATTGGCAAAAAAATGCTAGACATCTTAGGGGACGTCTTAGACGCGTTCTAGGACGTTCTTCCTTGATTCTTATGCTTTTCGAGACACTGCGTTCCAACACGGGACGCCCCTAAAATGCCAAGACGTCCTAGGGACGTCTCAGACGCCATGTAAGACACCGACGGGGTCCTCCCCTTTATTTCTTCTCCGAAATATGCTAAGATGTTGGCAGTTTGACTTGGATGTCCTAGGGGACGTCTTATACGCCTAGAGGCATCCTTCACCTTCCGTGCAAGTTTTGGTGATCAAAATGACATAACTAGCAGAAACGCAAAATACGAAAGTTGTAGAAAATCTTGTCTAGTTTCCAGAATTTCTTTACTCATGTCAATCGGAGCTCCAAAACTTGAGATATGACCAAAACATTGAAGCATTGTCAATTTTCCCAGCAACGTTTCTTCATTCTTTTAGCAATTCGTTTTACTCGTAGGTTCCGCCCACTTTTAGTACGGTATATTGACCTGCATATGAAATTCAACATCTCATCAAAGTAGTGCCATTCTTAAACAATTATACATCAATTCAACAGATTTATAACAATTTAATACATTCATAAAATAGACTTATCAATTATTCGTTGTTCAAAAAAACTAAAACATTTTTGTAAATTACATAAAAAAAAATTAAAATGAAAAATAAAAAATAATTAGACTTTAAAGAGAAAAATAAAAAAATAATCTAATCTATGTCAAATGGTGCTAATATTAGACAAAATTACAAAAATGGTCCTTGTAATTGGCAAAATTATGTGATTTTAGTCCAAAAAGTTTTGATGGTGCACCAGTGGTCCAATTTTGGATCTTTTTAGTGGTTTTGGTCCCTATCAGCATGAAAAGACAATTATACCCTTTATATTTGTTTTTTTAATTTTTTATATTTATATTAATATTTTTAATTAATTAAAAACTAAAAAACCCACCATCCATCTCTCTCTCTCTCCTCCTACTATAGATCATCTTCTTTCTAAATCATTTCAAAACACACACTACACTATCAAGAACACATACACACAATCTCAAGAACACCTCCAGCTTGAAAAGTCGATTCACCGCCACCACCATCCGTCTCCAACCACCTCCATCTTCTCCACTCTAATCCCCCATATCTCCTTACTTAACCTGGTGCACAATCAATTTTTAGGGTTTTCTCTTCAAGAACAATCGAATTTCTGGGTTTGTTTCTAGAACTGAAATCGATTTTTGAATCTAAAAAAGCTTATGGGTAATGGGTTTTCAAGAACAATTGATTTCTGAAAAATCGATTTTGCCTGTGTATTTTCATATCATTTCTAGGTTTAGGGATTGAGGTAGAAGAATGGTGGAGGAACAAACCGTTTTGGTTTATCGGAGGTACTAGCGCTCATTTAGCTGCTATTCTTTAAGGATTTCTGAAAGTGGTCACCGGGATCGAAATCTCGTTCACATTGAAAGGGGTATCAGGCGCGATTCTCATTAAACATTTCAAAGTTTCAATCGAATCCAAGATACACACATGTTTCGTCCATCGTCTCTGGTCACTCTCTATCCCTCTCAGTCAGTTATGAAGTTGTAGCCATACCTCCGGCCCCGATCTCTTACAGTCTCATGTGCTCCATACTTTGTCTCTCACTACTCACAGTCGCACCATCTTTTTGTCTTTCTACTTCGGTGGACAGCTGCAGGCGGACAATGATCTTCTAATCCTTCGTGCCTCTGACATCCATCTGTCACTCACTCACAATAAGCCCGGTTAGAATCTGATTTCTGTTCAGATAAGTTTTACAGTTTTGCTTTAATGTTTTTGGTATTCTCTCGTTCTAGTGTGGTTGTGTTACTGTGTGTTAATTGCAAGTTGGTTGTGTGTTTTGGGTTACTTGGGTTCATTGATTTGCTTTGGATGTTTCAATTAGTTTGAGTTTCATTAGAATGTAGGTTGTTATAGGGATATTGTTAGAGAGAGAGGGTATTTTTCTTTTTTTTAGTTAAAATAATAAGAAAATAATTAAAAGAAAATAAAAAAGAATTATATAAGGGTATGTTTGTCATTTTAGTTTGGGTATGGACCAAAAACACACAGAAATATCAATCATAGGGATCAAAACCGCACAAGGTATCCAAAATTGGACCAATGATGCACCACCAAAACTTTTTAGGCCAAAACCACAAAATTTTGCCAACCTACAGGAACTCTTTTTGCAATTTTGTCCTAATATTAATACCCCTTTTCACTTATCATCCTCTGATGATGACATTTGAGGTAGACATAATTAAAATTTAACATTGTTTTTTGCAAAAACATTTTTTCCTATTTCTTCATAATTATAATATCTTTTTCTCTCTTACTATATATATATATATATATATATATATATATATATATATATATATATATATATATATATGCTTAGGTTGTTGTATTGTAACTAATTATTGTGTGAATGTACGAATGGTTGTGTACCAATCATTTTAGTTATTTTTAAGAAAAACATTTATCCATATTATTAAATTTAGAAAAAAACAGAATAAATCCATTTAATTAAAAGAAATGTAAAATGTACATTTCCATTACTTTCAAATTAGAAAACACAAATTTAAAAATGAAAATTTTGAATTTTAAGGAATTTTTAATTATCTTAATTTTGAATTCTGATTTTTTTAATTAAATCAATTTTAATTATGTCAAAATGTTATTCTGATAGAATGATGTTCTATGATATTGTTTTTTACAATGTTATTCTATTAGAATATTAATGAAGAATAATAAAATTCTTGAACCTGAAATTGAATATTAACAACATTCTAATATATTTATACACATCCGAACTTAAATACAAATTCATAAATATTCTTACAGATTGATACATTTTAATATAATTATACATATTCTAACAGAATGTCACCAAAATGAATAAAATTCTTAAGAATAGCATTCTCAAATATACAATTATTGAACAAATACACTTAATCTTCTTTAATGGTCCAAATAATCAAGTTATTTACACTTAATCTTCTTTAATGTAACTTGTTATTTAACTCAATTCCAAGTCTCTCTAATGTATGATTAATCATTGATTCTTTCTTCAAGTCATTCTGAAAGAATAATTCATTACCAAATGAAAAAGAAAAAACTAAAGTCCTTTGTACAAATTTGAAAACTTGTGAATTGCACCAAAACTCATAACCAAGAATTGTAGAAAATACACAAATCATAAAGGAAATATCGAGATTCAATTCTCACATAATCGGAATTCGAGATTTCATTCCGATATAATTGAAATTCAACATACAATTCTACCAGAATTACCCTCGCCATTATTATATATGAATGCAAAATGGAAATTTAGAATGTTAAATAAAACATAAAAAAATGTAATGTATGATGTAAGAGAGTATTAGATGATGTCATATAGCACCAAATTGCATCAGGATATGTACATACACAATAACTTTCTCCATAGCATGGGTTAAAGTAATACCATGCAGCTTGCATGATTCGTGTAAATTAGTGGATAATACATCCATTGTCAAACAATCAAAGAACCTGCCACATATAAATGTAAAAATAGGAAAGTTAAATCAATTTTAAGCAAAGTGAGAGTAAATACTTGTTATCGCCTTCTACTAAATTAGATAACAATATGGCGATCATGAAGGATAAGTAATTATCATATATTACTATTGAGTTTTTTTTTTTGCATTAAAAATCCAGTTACAAAAAAAAAAACTAAAAAAAACTAAACATCCAAACCACAGGTAGTAGTAGCAAGAAGAAGACCTTCCAAGGGTAAAAAGGTCTGACTAGCTACGACGAGTACATGGAAAGCCAGAACATAGTCCAGAAGATGAAAAGAAACAAAAAACTTCAATCAAAAAGCATCACATCCACCAGGTGCCAAAAACTTGATGCAAAATGAGAACAGGGGAAGAAAAAAGATTATAGGGCTAGTGTTTTATCAAATCAACTAAAGTTAATTCAGAAAATGTCAATGACACAGTTATTTGAGTAAAACATATCGATAAAAGACCCTTATAAGTCAAAAGAAAACTTTCAAGACATCATAAAAACAATGAAATTGATAAGAGAACACCGATTCCCACTTTTTTAGAGAATGAAACAAGAAATTGACTAAAATGTTGGATTTAATCGGAGAACCTAATTAAAAGGTGAAAAAATAGGGATACAAGTTTGATTGTGTTACCTGTTGAAGTATTTGAAGACCGATTCCTACAGTAAATGCGTGCTTACTTCCCGGTTCAAGATTTTCTTGAGGTTTATGCGGTTTTCGAAGTCACCATGGCCAACGATGGTCTCCAATCTCCGAAAACGATGTTTAATCCAGTCTCCGGCAACGACATTCAGTCTAGCGACGATAACTGCATATTCTTCTTCCTGGACTTTTCGACGGCTAGGTTGGATTGTGACATTCAAAATCTAGAAGGTCAATTATGAAAATAAAACCTCATTTATAGAGGCCAACTCGTTGAGTTTGGGGGAAGAAACTCGACGTGTTGGAAGTGTTGGTCGCCCATGTTTTTGAAGACCAACTCAACAAGTTGGAGAGGACCAACTCAACGAGTTAGACTTGGTTTGGGAAACCCTAATTTTGGGGTTTTGCACCTTATTAAGCAACTTAAACCCCATATGTTGGCCTCATTTCCAGCCACCGTTATCCTAAACCCTAACCTCGAAACCCTAAGGCGCTTTTGAGTGTTGTGAGCCATTTTGAGTGCTTTTGTGGTTTGTTTGAAGCCATTCGAAGGAAGGGAAGCTTGGTGAGAGTTGGTGATACAAGAAGGAGTTGCTAGATCTCGAATCCTTGCTTCATTTTCAACACTTTTCTCGTAAAAAGTCTCAACCTTGCTTTGTGAATTCATAGATCTCCTTCTTCGGGTTCTTTTGCATGTTTTGGTCCAAATGGAGTGGTTGTTGGGAGTTAGACATCCCATTTGGACAAACCCTTTCAGATCTAGGGTCCTAGGGAGATCTTTTGGCATAAAGGTGTCAACTTTATGGTCTTAAGGGCTCCATGCATCCATTAAGCCTTTCTTTGAACGAGATCAATCAGGTAAGGCACCCGAGATATCTCCAAAACACAATCACAAAAAACACTTGATGCAGAAACCTTGTGCTCGTCTACAATGGATACTCGCAACAGTTAATCCAACTCTCCAAAAGCCACATGAAAACTCCTACTGAAGGATAGGGTTACAAAGGACAACTCGCACTCGAGTCGAATACCACTAGTGTAGGTAATGAATTCACTAAAAAGGTACCTAATAGAAACATATATATAAGCATACATGAAATAACTTGACAAAAAAAAATAAATGAATACATACCAGTAACGACATCGGGTGCTGCCCTAACCTCATCTATATGATGGGTTTTGAGCATCCTAACACTCCTAAGGTGTACATGCAACCCTAAAACCTTAGATCTATGTTTTACTATGAATACATGCAAATTTGGTTTTCAAAGGTTCATAACCTATCTAGCATGGCATGGGGAACATTAAACATAAATGCTAGAAGAATTACATACCTTTCAATAGTGAGTTGATTTCTTGGAGTTTGAGAGCCAAGCACCAATAATGTGGATGCCTCAAATGGAAATCACAAATCACTACAAACTTAGAAAAACCAATGAGAGTGTATGTAGCTTATAGAAATTGGCCACCTTCTTGCACACACACAACTAGTGCCATTTCAAGCATCTTAAGCTCCTTTATATAGTGTGGAGGGTTAGGGTTACATCCATGTAAACCCTAATACCCATGACTCTTCCTTTCCAAGGATCCATGGGTTAAAAGCTCCATGGACTCCCATGCTTGCCAAGCCCATTCCAAATGAGTATTAGCCCACACTTATATAAATACAAGAGCCCATATTTAATTAGTCACCTTTTTTATCACCAAATTAATTCTAAATTAATTTATGATCAAACAATAATTAAATAATATGATTTCATATTAATATAATATAACTTATAATATATTAACAAATCATAAACATACAATTCTCAAAGGTTTAACCACACAAATAGTTCGGGTGAAGTGCAACCCAAATGGACCATGCCGGGTCGGGTCAAGTATATACCAAATAAAGTTATGGACTTAGACACCTTATCCAACAGTCTCCCACTTGGATAAGTCTAATAACTATATTTGCCTATATTACTTCAGGAACCAACCGACAATCGTAGCTCTTAAAACTCTGTTGAACTATGAAGCGCCATTTTAGATAAGTGATCATATAATCCTCTGTTCTCAAGATATCAGCCGGACAAATACATGGAACAACGTCATACTTATTGTCCAGCAGTTTGTTTCCCGATTTCCGATTTGTTTGACATAGAACTAAATTGAACACATCAATTCGGTTCTGACCGGGCCCGGTACATAGGTCAAAACAAAATCATCGAGGGGCCCAGATATCGCTTCTAATCCTCCAAGGACTAGAAGGAACAAATAAACTTCGACTCATATACTTATTTCTACTACTTGTTGAATTATACACAAAGGCATGTTTTATAACATCAAGTTACTGATGCGTTTTCGTGCAATCAATGCATAACCAACTCATAGGCAACAACTCATATCTCTAGGTTTGAAGACTTATATGATATTACCGTCTCACGATCACTCGAGATAAATTCCATGAAGTGATGCAAGTGAGCATGGGTTTATTTCAATACTCAGAACTTATGAGCACTCATGAATATTGTGGCAACCATTGCTATGGCTAAACACCTTTAGTCATCTACAAGCCCAATTCATGACAGTCTTAATTCATACCTACTTCTGACGTATGACCGACTGTGGAAGTTTGAATAACGTAAATTATTCTGGAAGTCAAAACATGCAAAGCTAAACAATAGTAAATAATTGACAAAAGACAGTAACACCTTACTCATAAATAAACAGACCTTTTATTCATCATCAAATGTCGATTACATTTTACAAGTTTCAGAAATAGCTATCTAATCTGTAAAACTAATATCATCCTTCAGCCCGATACGCCTCATATGCTGTAAATGCCTAACCCTCATCAGTCCCTTCGTGAGGGGATCTGCAGGATTCTCTTCTGATGATACCCTCTTTGCCACGAGGAGTCCTTCTTCTATCTTATGTCTTATGAAGTGATATTTTATGTCAATGTGTCTGGATCTGCCATGATCTCTCTGTTCCTTGGCTAAGGCAACCGCACTATTGTTGTCACAGAAAATCTCCATAGGCTCTTTAATAGTTGGTACAACTCCAAGGTCTCCGATGAAGTTCTTCAACCATATCGCCTCCTTTGCCACTTCACTCGCTGCTATGTACTCCGATTCACAAGTCGAATCAGCTACCGTCTCCTGCTTGGAACTCTTCCAAGTGATTGCCCCTCCATTTAGGGTAAAGACCCAACCGGACTGAGAGCGGAAGTTATCCCTATCAGTCTGAAAGCTAGCATCACTATACCCTACTACTCTCAAGTCATCACTCCCACCAAGGGTAAGGATCCAATCCTTAGTCCTCCGCAGGTACTTGAGAATATTCTTTACCACAGTCCAGTGAGCCTTGCCAGGGTTCCCCTGATATCTGCTGACCATGCTCAAAGTGAAGGCCACATCAGGGCGAGTACATGTCATAGCATACATGACCGAGCCAACAGCGGAAGCATATGGTAATCGACTCATCTCAGCTATCTCAGCCTCTGTACTCGGACTCTGAGCCTTGCTCAGTTTGGTATTGCTTTGGATCAGTAATTCTCCTTTCTTGGAATTCTGCATGTTGAACCTTTTCAACACCTTATCCAAGTAGGTACTCTGACTAAGTCCAATTAGTATTTTACTCCTGTCTCTTAATACCCTTATCCCTAGGATATAGACAACCTCTCCAAGATCCTTCATAGCAAAACACTTCCTAAGCCAGGACTTCACCTCCTGCAAAGTTGGGATGTCATTTCCTATGAGTAGTATGTCATCCACATAAAACACCAAGAAGCTAACTATACTCCCACTAGCTCTGACATATACACAGGACTCATCTTCACTTCTCGAAAAGCCAAACTCTTTGACTTTCTCATCGAAACAAAGATTCCATCTGCGAGGTGCTTGTTTCAATCCATAGATGGATTTCTCAAGCTTACACACTCTATTCGGGTACTCCGTACTGACAAAACCCTCTGGCTGATTCATGTAAACATCCTCAGCCAACTTCCCATTAAGGAAAGCGGTTTTGAAATCCATTTTCCATATTTCATGGTCATGAAATGCAGCAATGGCTAACATAACCCTAATAGACTTAATCTTCGCTACTGGTGAAAAGGTCTCATCATAATCAACTCCCGGAGTGAGAAAAGCCCTTTGCAACCAGTCGCGCCTTATAAGTGTGTACATTACCATCCATGTCGGTCTTCTTCTTGAAGATCCATTTGCACCCAACTGTCTTACGACCTGTTACATTGTCAACCAAGTTCCAAACTTGATTGTCATACATGGACTGTATCTCGCTGTCCATAGCCTCTTTACATTTAGCAGCCTCAGGGCCTGCCATGGCTTCCGTGTAGCTGTTAGGTTCATCCAGATTTATCAGTGTACTATCACTGATAAGTGTATCACCTTCCGCAGTAATATGGAAACCATAGTAATGCTCAGGTGCATTCCTAACTCTCGTGGAACGCCTCAGAGGTACAGACTCGTCAGTTGGATCAATATGAGTTTCCTCCTCAGGTTGATTGCTAGGGTTTGAGGTTCCTTCACCACTTGACTCTTGAAGTTCTTCAAGGTTAATTTGTCTCCCACTGTTTCCTTGGCTCATGAACTCTCTCTCTCTCTCACAAAAGACCCCTCTCCTTGCCACAAAGACCACATTCTCACTGGGTCTGTAGAAGAGGTAACCAAAGGATTTATGTGGGTAGCCGATGAAAATACACCTCTTACTTCGAGGTTCGAGCTTATCGTGAGTCTCGCGCCTCACAAAAGCCTCGCAACCCCAAATCTTGATGTGGTCCAAGTTGGGAACTTTCCCAGTCCACATCTCATGAGGTGTTTTGGCAACCTTCTTTGTAGGGACTAGATTAAGGATATGGGCAGCAGTATCTAAGGCATACCCCCAAAAAGAGATTGGTAGCGAAGCTCGACTCATCATGGAGCGAACCATCTCCAACAAGGTCCGATTACGCCTCTCAGCCACACCATTCAACTGTGGTGTCCTGGGAGGTGTCAATTGTGAGACAACCCCACACTCCTTAAGATAGTCGAGGAACTCTGTACTAAGATACTCACCACCACGATCGGATCGAAGCATCTTAATGTTCCTGCCCATATGATTTTCTACTTCCTGTTTAAACTCTTTAAACCTTTCAAAAGTCTCTGACTTATGCTTGATTAAGTAGACATAACCATATCTACTATAATCATCAGTAAAAGTCAGATAATAGCGATTAGCATCCCTTGTGGCAGTTTTGAAGGGTCCACATACATCAGTATGTATAAAGTCCAACAAACCCTCACCCCTTTCACAAGTACCAGTGAAGGGTGATTTTGTCATTTTCCCAAGCAAACAAGATTCACAACTATCATCTGACTTTAGGTCAAATGACTCCAAGACTTCATCCTTTTGGAGTTGGCCTATGCATTTCTTGCTTACATGTCCAAGACGACAATGCCATAATGATGCTTTATCAAAGCTAGTAGAGGAATCAATACACAACACATTATTTCCTAGGTTATTTACAACCGACATAGTTTCATACACACCATCACAAGGTAATGCTTTAAAATAAAGAACATTATTAACGAAAGCATTAATTCCACTAACTTCATTATCAAAAGAAAAGGTAAAACCTTGTTTGTACAAACCATGAAAAGAAATAATATTCCTCGCCATTTTAGACGAGTAAACACATTTATTCAAATCTAACTTTAACCCACTACTTAGCAACAAAGTATAAACTCCAATCTTGGTAACAGGTGAAGCCTTCCTATTCCCCATGATTAAGTTTATCTTCCCATGCTCCTCCTCCTCACTTCTTCTTAGGCCCTGCAAATCACAACATATATGAATACCACAACCTGTATCAAGGACCCCAAGAGTTAGAATATGGTGAGTTATTAGACAATATAGTGTAAATACCTGCATGGGATGGTTTCACTTTCCCATCCTTGACATCTTGCAAGTACTTTGGGCAGTTTCGCTTCCAGTGCCCCTTATTCTGGCAGGAAGCAATCAGCATTAGGGATGGCAGAAGGAGTAGCAGAACCACCTTTGGTTCCACTTGATGAGGAGCCATCAAGAGACTTTCCCTTGGTACCCTTCGAACGGGTCTTCCTCTTCTTCCCTTTGCCTTGCCCGATAGCCAAAACAGGGGTAGCTGTAGGAGTAGGAGTAGTAACAACCGACTTACCTTTAAGACCACTTTCGGCGGTCTTCAGAAGTCCTTGAAGCTTGCTGAGTGTAACTTCCTCCTTGTTCATGTGGTATGTCATGCGGAATTGATCATAACACGAGGGTAAGGAGTGCAAAATGATGTCAATTGCCAACTCCTCAGGGAAGTTCACATTCAATTTCTGCAAACGGTCCACATACCTTTGCATTTTCTGCATGTGGCCCGTGATGGGTTCACCATCCTTCATTCAGGTTGTTATCATGGAGGAGATTATGGCATACCGCTCTTGACGAGCTCTCTGATGGTACCTTTCCATCAAGTCTTGGTGCATCTCAAAAGGGTAATAGTCCTCATAGGACTTTTGGAGTTCAACTGTCATCATGGCCATCATGATGCATGCCACTTTGGTGGCATCTCTCTCATGTGTCCTATATTCAACGATCTCCTCGGGAGTAGCAGTAGTTTCATCGAGTTCCTTAAGCTCCTTGTCGAGGACATATTCCTTGTCCTCGTAACGAGTGACCATCCTGATGTTACGGATCCAATCCATAAAGTTGGAACCATTAAAGATGACTCTCCCACAAAGGTTCATGAGAGAGAAGGAGTCGGTAGGGTTAGAACCCGAAGCATTGTTGGAAGACATCTGAAAAAGAAGAAAGATAAGTTTAGATTAGATATATAGAGTCCTTAATAAGACACCCAAATGTAATATTAAGGCTAGGACCCAACACAATATGTTATAACTTAGAAGAGGGATGCCTTAATCTAAGCTATAACATATTTGAAGGTATGTGAATGACGATTCACCAATTTCCACCATGAAAACAAAATGTATTATTAGGTTTAATTGGTTTTGAAATTCCTAGATTCTTTTGAGATTCATTGAACTTTTCAATGGCATGTTTCAATCTCGATTGTGTCCTTCAAGTTTTGTGACTGGGATGCCGAGGATCACAAAACAAGGTGTGAATAACCATGCAAATTCACTTGGTACCCTTAATATTATCACCTAATCAATGTGCCGGTTAACCACACGCGCTCCACCGATCTATGATAAACATTAAGTCACCCTTTGCTATCCTTACTAGTCCAAGTTAGTGTGTCGGTTAACCACACACGCTCCACCAACGACTTGATAAGGTACAAAGTGTGAATTTCATGGGCTAGCACCATATTCACATTTTCCTAAAGTAACTAAGATTGGGAATTTATAAAAACATTTAGTTACTTTATAATAATCATTATACTTTTAATGAGAATTAAAGTCATTGTCCTACCCGTTTGGTTAACGACCCTCCACCGATCAAGGAAGCGGTGGGTGAGAGTGGACACCCATTAAGCTGCCATTTTATAGGCAACAACCTTATACCCCCCTTATAGACCGGCGTCGTGAATGAGGCGTACTAACGGTAAAACGACTTGATCTTATACATATATATATAATTATTAACCATTAATCTTATAATAGTATAAGGGTTGAATTTTAACTTTTAAAATCCTAAGGGTTGGAATTAAAGTGTGTGTGACTTTACAGATTCCAAAACTTGAGGGCAAGTTTTGAAACTATTCAAAACTTTTCATTTCATAACTTATGAGTTAATGGTTCATAAAAGTGAGGACTCTTCATTTTTATGTAACTTATTTGTTTTAAATGTACATTAAAGAAAGTGACCTTTGGAAATCCATAACTTGAGGACAAATTATGGAATCCATTAAAACACATAATTGATCAAGAATTAATCATTAAACAATTTAGCAAGTAATTCCTATGATCTAACAATAACTCATAAGAACATGAATATCATATCAAAATTTCAAGAATCATATGAACACATATAAAACATGGAATTTTGATATTGGCCATTGTAAATAGATTAGCATAACCATTACACCATCTAAAACAGGTTTTAAAACATCAAAACAGTTTAAGGTAATGTTTCTAGTCCATTTCCAGCAGCACAAGTCGAAAAACTGCAGTCAGAGCCTCCTACTCGTCGAGTGCAGGAACCTACTCGACGAGTAGGATGAATTTGTGCTTGGACTCGTCGAGTCCCCCCATGGACTCGGCGAGTCCACTGTCCAGACAACTCAATTTTTCAATTTTTTCACAGTTTGCATCAAGTATTCAAGAAAACAATCCTAGGCTCTGATACCACTGATGGGTTTTGAGCATCCTAACACTCCTAAGGTGTACATGCAACCTAAAACCTTGGATCTATGTTTTACTATGAATACATGCAAATTTGTTTTTCCAAGGTTCATAACCTATCTAGCATGGCATGGGGAACATTAAACATAAATGCTAGAAGAATTACATACCTTTCAATAGTGAGTTGATTTCTTGGAGTTTGAGAGCCAAGCACCAATAATGTGGATGCCTAAAATGGAAATCACAAATCACCACAAACTTGGAAAAACCAATGAGAGTGTATGTAGCTTATAGAAACCAGCCACCTTCTTGCACACACACAACTAGTTCCATTTCAAGCATCATAAGCCCCTTTATATAGTGTGGAGGATTAGGGTTACATCCATGTAAACCCTAATACCCATGAATCTTCCTTTCCAAGGATCCATGGGTTAAAAGCTCCATGGACTATCCATGGACTCCCATGCTTGCCAAGCCCATTCCAAATGAGTATTAGCCCACACTTATATAAATACAAGAGCCCATATTTAATTAGTCACCTTTTTTATCACCAAATTAATTCTAAATTAATTTATGATCAAACACTAATTGAATAATATGATTTCATATTAATATATTATAACTTATAATATATTAACAAATCATAAACATACAATTCTCAAAGGTTTAACCACACAAATAGTTCGGGTGAAGTGCAACCCAAATGGACCATGCCGGGTCGGGTCAAGTATATACCAAATAAAGTTATGGACTTAGACACCTTATCCAACACTATAGTCAACTAAAATGCACGAACTCTGGCCTTCGGGTCCTCAGACTTCACCGAGTAGCCATCCATGATTTGCAGTGACGTATAGGTTAGTGCTTGGACTGGTCTAACAACAAGCAATGGGCAGTTGGCCATCACATGGCCAACCTCATCATAGTGGTAAAAGACTCACGTGTTCGGCGGCGGGGGATGCTGCTGACGGCAATCTCTGGCATAATTTCCCTTCCTACCACACTTGTGGCACCCAGTCCATGAACGACATACACCGTTGTGCAACTTCCCATACTCGCTACAAGTGCGGCCATTCTGGCCTCCAAATCGAGAATCATCGGGGTTAAACCGATTAGCTATAGGTCGGTTCTGAACTGGGGTATGCATCTTCTCCTTTGCCTGTGTCTCAATCTCGATCTCTTTCCTCCAAGAAAATGACTTCAGCTCTGCAAGGGTCTGGTACTGCTGAGTCGACACAAACTCCCGAATCTCAGTCTTGAGCATTCTCAAGTATCATGACATATGTACTTGCTTTGAATCAGTATACTCAGGGAAAAATAAGGCTCTCTTTATAAACATCATGGTGATATCCCTCACTGATTTTGTCATTTTCTTTAGCAACAGATACTCTTGAGTCAATCTCTCTCGCTCTCTTTCTCTTTCTTTCTCTCTTTCTCTCTCACACATTCTCTTTCTCTCTTACTCTCTCTCTCTCTCACTCTCTCTCTCTCTCTCTCTCTCTCTCTCTCTCTTTATCTCTCTCTCTTTCAATGTAGACCAGTGAAACATACTCAACGCGGAACATCTATGTGAACTGTTCTCAAGTCACTGTGTCTCGCTCCGTAGGAGAATAAGCATGAGTCACCAACTTCTACCCGTCATTTTCCCTCCGCGGGAGAATAAGCATGAGTCACCAACTTATACCAGTCCTTTGCCTCATAGAAAAGAAGGTTTAGTGCAAACTTGTGTTGGATTAGGTGTCTAAACCCATAACTATAATTGGTATACACTTAAATTGATAGTAGCACAGTCCTTTTGGGTTCCCCTCAAGATTAGCAACTAGACATGATGATTTTGGAGAGAAAAGTTGATTTATTATTTGATTAATAAATTGAAATAAATAATTTGTTAATATATTATGAGAATAATATATTAATTAGAAATAGTAATATTTAATTAATATTTAATCAGAATTTAATTGAAATTTATTTTGGGATTAAAGGAATTAATTAAAAGTGCATAGACTAAAGTACAATTGTTCAATAGTTGAGCAAGAGGCAATCTAGAACCCTGCATTAGGCTTGGACGGTTTTCTTGTAACCTATGGGGTTCTAGAATAATCCTTGGTGGATAAACAGGAAAGTGGATAATTACCCAGTTTAAGTTAATCTTGGATTGGGGCTTATCTAGGGTTTCCTAATTGCACTATAAATAGGGTTTTAACCCTAGAATTTCTGGCGAACTCGTATTTGGAAGACATAGCCGAATTTTGGAGCCTCTCTTCTCTCTTCTCAATCATCTTACTTTGCTAGTATTGGGTGTGAACCATTAGAGACGCGAAACTTGTGGCGCTTGCTCTCAAGGCTTCAACAACACAAGGTTTTTCATTGTTATTACTAAATAGCAATCAATGTATGTTTCTTCTAACCCTATTTGTATTTTTGAATATATACTAGTGTTCTAGGGTTTCTATTTTGTTGTTCAAGTTGTATGTTCAATGAAAGAAAACATAGATCAAGATCTAGGGTTGCATGCACACATAGGATTTTATATGTTTTGCATAATACCCATCAGTGGTATCAGAGCGTAGGTTAATTTTTCTATTGAATTGATACAATGGTTGAACTTGAGCAAGGAGAAACAAAACAGAATCGTCATTCTATTTTGACACCACGACGTGGTGACCTTCGTTTTTGCTCTACCACGACGTGGTGGGCTGTCAGATCCATAAAATTCGGTTTTATTGATTGTCTCATGAATTGATTAGGATAACTACCTTTAATAATCTTTTAATTTTATAAATCTGAATATTTTCCAAAAGTAATTTGATATCCTTATCTTGAATTCATGATTGGCTTAAATTTTAATCAAAATTAATTTCTTAATTTTCGAAATTTAAAATATAAACCCTACTATTTTGAAAAGTTTAAAATACATCCTTATAGATCTTATTATTAATTTAATTAAGTGATTAATTAAAAGAGAATGAATAAAATCATAAAATGGTTTAAATTTAATTAAATTAAAAGTTTAATTTATTAAAAGATTAAACCCTTGAAATTTTAAAATATTTTAAAATACACCTTATACTATGTATTAAAAGTTTAAATATATATTATATGTATAAGAATAGTCAGTCAAACCGCTAGTACACTCATTCACGAAGACATACTATAAGGGGAGTTTAAGGAAGAGGCCGGTAAAATGACGAACATTGGGTATCCATTCTTACCCACCGCTCTCGTGTATGGTGGAGGGTCGTTAGCCGAATGGGTTTGATAGGACATAATCTCATTAAAATTATAATGGTATAAAGTAACTAAACTATTTTAAAATCTCACTTTTAGTTACTTTAGGAAAAATGTGAATTTGTATGCTAATCCATGAAATTGCACATTACACTTTATAAGTCGTTAGTGGAGCGTGTCTGGTTAACCGGAACACTAATGGGGACTAATAAAGGGTGGTAATGGGTGTCTTGAAAATTATCGTTGATTAATGGAGCGCGTGTGGTTAACCGACACATTAAAATGAGATGATAAATGACACCGAGAGTACCAAGCTAATTTGCATGGTTATTCACATCTCGTTTGGCCAAGCCTGGACTGATTTGATTTGATCAATTAGTCAGTCGTCATAAATCGGAAATCGGGAAACAACACATGGACACAGAGAATGATTATAATCCATGTCTCAGTCCATATGATATCTTGTAGAATGGAAGAATATATGATCCATTATCTAATGGACGCGTCATTGACTGGGTCAGAGTTCGATAGCGGCTTTTAAGAGCTACAATTGCTAGTCGGTGTTTAAGTCGTGCTTGCAGTTATAGTTATTAGACTTATCCAAGCGGGAGACTGTTGGATTAGGTGTCTAAGCCCATAACTATAATTAGTATGTACTTGACCCGAGAGTAGAATGGTCCATTTCGGGTTGCCTTCACCAAGACAATTTGATAGGATGGATATTTGAGAAAGAGGTTCTTTATGATTTACTAATATATTATAAGTATAATATATTAATTGAGAAATCATATTATTTAATTAGTATTGATCAAGAATTAATTTGGAATTAACTTAGTGATCAAAAGAGAGTGATTAAATTAACGGCGACTAATTATGTAAATTAGTGATACATATGGTTTGGACTATTGATCCATGACGGGCTAAGTTTGTGTAAGAATCCGTTAAGAGTTAGTACACATGAGTTATGGATCATAAGCCTAAGTGTAAGAATTAGGGTTACATGTGACTCTTGGACTCTACACTATATATGTAACCCCTTTATGCACAAAATTAACACACTAGTGATCTTGGAGATGCTATAGCCGAATTTTGATGCCTAGAAACTCTCTCTGAAAGTCCTCCTTTGTTCATGGTGTTTGTGACTTGTTTGAGGCATCACACTTGGGGTGCTAAGTTCTTAAAGGCCAAATACATCAAGCTACAACAAAGAGGTAATCATCTAATCTATTTTTATGATTCAAGTATCAAATTGTATGCTAGTTGTAGGCTTCATGCTTTGGATATTTTATTGCATGTATAACTAGAGAAAACTTAGATCCAAAGCATTAGGGTTGTATGTGCACTATAGGAGTGTTGTAGTATACAAAACCCAATAAGGACAAGTTCCAAATTTTCGTTTATTATCAATAAAAGTGAAATTTTGGTTTATATAGTTGGTTTACTTTATATTACCTTGCAATGACATTTATGAAAATATTTATTACAATTATATTATTAGCAATATTAATTGTGGATTTGATTCTTATTATTTCACTTTTGGTAAATGTCATAAATGACTAAGTGATAAATAATTCTCATCACCCAAGTTTCAATTAGATAGAAACTTGGAGTCATACAATTCGAATTGTGTGATTTATGAGAATCTTGATCTTTGGAAGATTATGACTAACTCATTGATCACATGTTTTATGTTAGTCAAAGTGAAGGACTAATGAATCTAGTCCATTGACCTGGATGATTTAAATCCACCACAAAGGATAAAAGTTCTATTCGTCATAATATACTGATGATTCAGTAAATATGCTTGTGTTTATATGATTAAGCATAACTCTAACATTTTGAAAAGGGTTTTTCAAAGAGTGACAGAATGAATAAGAAGAATCTATTAGGCAGAAAGTGTTGGATTAGTGTCTAAGTCCATAACTATTTTGGTATGTACTTGACCCGATTGTGAGCATGATCCTTTTGGGTTGCCTTCACCATAGCAATATGTAGGATGAATTAAGGAGAGAAAGGTTTAATTATGATTTATTAATATATTATAAGAATAATATATTAAAGGAGAAATCATATTGTTTAATTAATATTAGTCAAGAATTAATTAAGAATTAATTTAGTGGCTAAAAGAGATTAATTAAACTTAGGGGACTGGAGTTGTAATTATAAGATAATTACAATTGGGCTATGGATCACTTAATAATATATAGGTTGGACGAATTCTATGGGAAGCCCATAAGGAATTTGTCCAAGGGATATGTTAAAGGAGTACATGGGCTGCTTAGGGCCTAAGCAGTCAGATTAGGGTTTCCTAGTTGCAAACTCTAATAGCCTCCATGTATATAAAGGACCCCTATGCCCCAAAAACGTGGCCAAGTGTTCCTTTAGGGTTTCCAGCCCCTTTTGGTGCCTCCCCTCTCTTCTCTCCTTCATCCAATTGCTTAGTGGTGTTTGTGACTCCATTAGAGGTGCAACACTTGAGGCACTAAGCTTTCTGAAGCCAATCAAAGCAAGGAATTGATTGTTATTACTATATAACAATCAAAGGTAATTACTAAACCCTTATTTCAGTTCTTATATGATAGATCTAGGGTTTATAGCTTTGGATATTCAATTGCATGTTCATTAGACAAACTAGATCCAAAAGCTATTAGGGTTTGCATGTACACCATAGGAATGATGTATTGCTCGAAACCCATTAGTGGTATCAGAGCCTAGGGCTGTTTGTTAGTGAATTTGATGCTTATTTGATCGAATTTTGGCTGAAAATCGAATTTTTTGAGGTTTTTCGACTTGACTCGCCGAGTCAATTGGGTGACTCGCCGAGTCCATAGTGAACTCGACGAGTCCAAGCCTGACTCGACGAGTCAGAGGGTCAGATGGAGGATTTTTCGGGTTTCTTGCCTATTTTTGTTGTGGGATAATTACCAAAACGTTTTTTATTGATAGAAATCGGATTTTTATGATATTGGGTGATTATCTTCGCCAAAATAAAAGATAATTTCATATTAATTGAATAATTACTTCCTTATATGATTAAATTTAATTATTTGAATTATTTGGTGTATTATCTTGCAAGAAATTAGACTAGGTCAAAACTATATAATTGTCTTATTTGAATTGTTGATCTAGAATGTTATTGACAAAGTTTGAATAGTTTCAAATTACTCCCTTTTAAGTTTTATAGTTTAAATTTGAACTTAAAAGTTTTGTTTTTGAAATTTAAATAGTTAAACCCTAATGTTTTGAAATGTTTTAAAACTTTCCCTCAAGTTTTGGAATTTAAAAGTTGATTAAAAGTTTAATTTTGAAATGTTAAATTCTAAAAACCCTCGTATTTTTGAAAAAGTTCAAATTACACCGTTATGGTTTTATTAATTAATTAAAGTGTATAATTAAAAGAGAGTTAATAATTCCATAAAGTTTTGGTTTACATTTAACTAAATTAAAAGTATAATTTATTAAATTAGACCACCTAGTATTTTAAAAGTATAAAATACACCCTTATACTATATGTAACATTTAAAGTCTAATATTATATATGTATGAGTAAAAAGTCAGTCTTACCGTTAGTAGGCCTCATTCACGAAGCTGGTCTATAAGGGGTGTTTAAGGAAATTGCCTATAAAATGGCGATTGATTGAGTATCCACTCTTACCCACCGCACTCTTGACTAGTGGAGGGTCGTTAGCCGAACGGGTAGGATAGGACGAAACCTTCCATTATAAGTATAATGAAGTACAAAGTAACTAAATGCTTTTACAAATTCCCACATCATAGTTACTTTAGGCAAAATGTGAAATTGCATGCTAATCCATGGAATTACACTTCGTACCCTTGTCATACGTTAGTGGAGCGTGCGTGGTTAACTGGCACACTAATTTGGGGTTGACATTGGTAGTGAAGGGTGGCTCGATGTTTATCATAGATCAATGGAGCGTGTGTGGTTAACCGGCACGTTGATTAGGTGATAGTATCATTGAGTACATCACGTAGATTTGTATGGTTATTCACACCTTGTTTGTGATCCTCGGTATCCCAGTCGCAAATTTGAAGGGCATAATCGAGATTAAACATGCCATTGAAAAGTTCAATCAATCTCAAAAGATCTAGGAGTTTCAATTCATTTAAAACTTAAACTTCATTTTTGTTTTTCATGGTGGGAATTAGTAAATCGTCATTTACCTACCTTCAAATATTCTGCAACTAGATTACGGCATCCCTCTTCTAGGTTGTAGAATGTTGTGTTGGATCCTAGCCTTGATGTTTCATTTGGGTGTTACATCAAGGATTCTTATCAACTAACTTGAATTTCCTCCCGTTTTACAGATGTCTAAATCTTACAATGGTCTTCCCAACTCCCTTGGAACAAGCTTTCCAAATGAAGATGACTTTCCACGATACGATCAAGGAAATGAGAGTTATGCTTCACTTCCTCCACCTCCTCCAATTATTCTCCCTAGCCCACAAGTTCAAAGGCTTGAAAAGTTCAAGCTCACTCAAGCCCTATTGGCAAGTAAACACGAAGATGGGAAACCTGTGTGTGCACACGTCTTGGAGATAAAGTCACATATTGACAGGTTAAGGATGTTGGGTGTCGAGATTTCAGGTGAGGTGGCTGTTGACTGGGTTCTTCAGTTGCTTCCTGAATCATATAGTGAGTTCGTTAGAGAGTACTATATGATGAACCATGACGTGACCCTCATTGATTTGACCTATTTGCTTATAGCTACTGAATCAGCAATGATTTGGCATGCTCATCAAGCAAATTTGTCTGGTGAATCAAACTCCCAAACTTCAATGGACATTGAAAATGGTGACATTGGAAATCCAGAAAAGGTAAATTCTGAGATAGTTCCTTGTGCCATTCCAAAAGAGTCCATTTGCTTCTATTGCCAAGAGAAGGGGCATTGGAAACGAAGCTGCCCTATTTTTACCTGAGAGATCTGAGAGATGGGAGAGTCAAGACGTATGGCTCTACTTCAGGTAAAATCTATTAACTAACTCTACAAGTTCCTATTCTTTGATTCTTAATACATGATGTGACAAGATTACATTTTGATGTTTTTGCGGGATCGAAGAAAAGAGAGGAAGCTTTAAGGAAGAAGCGTGCTGAATCAGATCATGAAGAAATGGATTTCGATCGCATGGACTCGAGGATTAGATTTTTGAGCTGCTACTCTAGAGTTAGGATAGATTGATAAGAAATATGTAATAGCATAGTTTTTCAGTTGAATTGCATTGTAAGGACAAATTTTTCCGCAATAAAATAAATTTTGATTTTGTCTTATTTATTTATCCTTGCAATGGTGTGTATGAAAAATTGATGTTTGATTGTTTCTATTGTTAGCAATAATGGATTTGATTCTTAATTATGTTATTTGTGGAAATGTCGAGAATTTGCCAAATAAGGGAAGATTCTCATCGCCCAAGTTTCAGTTGGACAGAAACTTGGAGTCATGCAACTTGGTTGCGTGATGAATGAGAAACTTCATATTTGGAAATTAGACTAATTCTTTGACAAAGTGTCAAGAGAAGGAATAGGAGATCGAGTACACTAGGTTGTGCATTGATCAAGTCCACCACAAGAGTGATAAAGATATTCGTCATGATTTACTAAAATTTAGTAAATATGGTTATACTTATAAGATTAAGTATAATTCTGAGTTGATTGAAAGAGTTTCAATCAATAGCAGAACGAATAAGAAGAATCAAGTAAGCAGAAAGATAAAAGTTTCTCTATTCTAAGAAGAAGGGAGAATACCTTTTATTGTGTTTTATGATAAGTCTTAATGATTAAGAACCATATCTCAATTGATCCTCCAAGTGAGTCTTAGTGCATTTGTATGTCTAAGAAGAGGAATCGAGAATTGTAGAAATGGTTAAAATCAAGAAGTCAATCATACTTCGTTCCAATATCAAGTCTTAGAGTTATATTCCAAGATTGTGAATTGAGTGACAAGTCTTAAGTAGGTTTATAACACTCATCAAATGTGGAGTTTGGAAAAAGTCTTCTTATTCCTGCACATTTGAGATTGGTAAGTTGTGATGTCTTGGACAAGACAAAGACCAACTAGAACCAATTATGTGAAGTGATAGTCTTGATAAAAACTACACTAACTCTTGAATATTTGTTTTGTCAAGGAATGTTTCTTGACAAGAGAATCTTATATGTCAAGGAGTCAGTGGGAGTCTTAATGGTCTTGAAAGGTTTCAAGAACAAATCAAGAGTTAAACCTAGTTGATCATCACTAGCACACGACTTGAGGTTTAAAGCCTATCGTGGATAACACACTCTTTTTCTGTGCCATTCCAATTGAGTTAATTATGCATGTGAGTTCTATGAGTTCTCATTTGAATGCATAAAGACAAAGCACCTTGATCAATGGAAAGTACATTGATATGAAAGGGTGAGTTGCTTGGAAGACATGGTGGGCATTCATGTTACCATGAGGCAAGAAATCAAGATTGAGCATGTTCGGTCCATATGAGTTTGGATTTGTCGCAAACTTTGGTTTTGGCAAATTCACATGAATAGGAACACATACACTTTAAAATCTAAGTGTCATGAGGTTTCCCTCCTTCATGAAATTGATTGTGAGGAAATGCTTTCACTAAGAGAGATTTTAAGAAGATAGCAATTGTGATAATTGTATTCTCAAATTCGATTATGATTACGGCATCCCTCTTTATAGTTCGAATTGTGAGATTTGGCAATTAGTCTGAACATCTGGGACTTAGTAACATAAATTCTGAATTGTTTAGACACACATGTGAGCTATCTAAGGAAAGGTGTATGAGCTTAAAAAGCTTAGATAAAGGCTTATCAAAGCATTAGGTATTAGAAATATGAACTTAAGGAATTCAATAAGCATTGTTTTCTAGAAGTTCAAGTGTTTTCTGAATACATGTCAAAGCTAGTGGGAGCATAAGTGTTATGCTTGTATGGAAATAATCATTGTATTAGTGGGAGAATGATTATTATTTCAAGTATTGCGAGTTAACAATATTAATTATAGAAAACAAAGATTAACTTTGCAAAGTTGTAGGGGTTGAAAAATTGTTTTGCTATAATTAAGGGAGAGAATATTATGCTTCGTTTCAAAATCTAAAAGCTTAGATCAAGAAATGTTAATAAAATTTAGTCAAGGATACATAGCACGTTCTCAAAATTCGATTATGATTACGACATCCCTCTTCATAGTTCGAATTGTGAGAACATGGCTAACAAAATATTATGGCAAAAGACTGATAAAGTATCATGTCTTTATGTGAGACATTATGCACCGTGTCCAATACGCTTCAGGTATAGGATCGATTGCATATGCTATAATATTTGACCATTCTAAAATTTTCCAAATGCCTAGGGCATTAAGAGGGAAAAAGGGACTAGAATCGGTTTTTGACTAAAATAATTAAACAACTATCAAAGGATGATCTGAGGTTCACTGAGGATTTGTCGCTTGTGAGTAGTTGGAAGTATAGTACTGGATGGACTATATTGACATTATTATGAATAGATAAGATTCTATTAAGAATGAGTTGTCATATGGCAAATATGGAAATGTTTCCATTAATGGGAGTTGGATATTAAGAAATATGTCTATATTAGAAACTTTTATGCGAGAAGGATGTTCAAAGGAATGTATTTTGAATGTGAGACTTCACGTCTATGGAATTGTTTTGTAACAATTTCTGATAGAATACCTTGTAATTTCATTAACCGGGTCTTGGTGACTTTTGTGCTATGACATTACGAAAGAATCATTGCATAAAATGTTAGAATCTAACATATTCTAAAAGTGGCAAGAATTTGGTATTCTTATACTAATAATAAGGATTGGGGATTGTGAAATGAGTTTCATTGGAAAAGTTTTTCAATTGATCTATTTCACAAAGTATGGACCATAGGAAACCAAAGTGTGCATGCTTGGAGCATGGGACAATTGTGGTTATAATTCGAGTAATAAGTTGATTTTCTGAAACAGTAAGCAATGAATAATGAGTAATCAATATGGTGTTTAAATAAAAGTGTTTTTATTTACGCTCAAAAGTTTTGGGGCCATATAGGATTAATATTATTATTGCGTTTCACTTTGCATGTTTTGACTTCCAGAATAACTGGGTTATTCGAACCTCCACAGTCGGTCATACGTTGGAAGTAGGTATGAAGGAAGACTGTCATGAATCTGTCTACAGATTGTCTAAAGTGTTTAGACATAGCACAAGTTTGCTGCAGAGTTCATGAGTGCTTTGGTAAGATTAAAGTATTGGATTAAACCCACGCTCACTTGAATCACTTCATGGATTTATCACGGGTGATTAGTGAGACGATAACATTGTATATTCTTGAAACCGAGACGTGTGAGTTGTTATTTGCTGGTCGGTTGCGCATTGATGATAAGTAAACGCACCAGTAACTTGGTGTTATAAAACTTATTGTTGTGTGTGATTCGATTAGTAGGTGCAAGCAAGCCTTTGAGTCAAAGTTTATCCATTCCTTTTACCCAAAGTGGGATAAAAGCGATATCTGTGGGCCCCTCGATGATTTAGTGATGACACCATAAGCGCTTGGCCAAGCCGGGACTAAGTTGATATGTTCAATTGTAGTCTGTTGTCAGTCGTCATAAATCAGATGTCGGGAAATAATACATAAACAGAGAGAATGATTTAAATCCATGTCTCATGTCTATACGATATCTTGAGAATGGAGGAATATATGATCCCTTATCTAAAAGACACGCGTATCTGATAAGATCAGAGTTGACAACGACTTTTGAAAGCTACGATTGCTGATCAGGTTCTGAAGTTATGCAAAATAGTTATTAGAATTATCCAAGTGGGAGACTGTTGGATTAGTGTCTAAGTCCATAACTATTTTGGTATGTACTTGACCCGATTGTGAGCATGATCCTTTTGGGTTGCCTTCACCATAGCAATATGTAGGATGAATTAAGGAGAGAAAGGTTTAATTATGATTTATTAATATATTATAAGAATAATATATTAAAGGAGAAATCATATTGTTTAATTAATATTAGTCAAGAATTAATTAAGAATTAATTTAGTGGCTAAAAGAGATTAATTAAACTTAGGGGACTGGAGTTGTAATTATAAGATAATTACAATTAGGCTATGGATCACCTAATAATATATAGGTTGGACGAATTCTATGGGAAGCCCATAAGGAATTCGTCCAAGGGATATGTTAAAGGAGTCCATGGGCTGCTTAGGGCCTAAGCAGTCTGATTAGGGTTTCCTAGTTGCAAACCCTAATAGCCTACATGTATATAAAGGACCCCTATGCCCCAAAAACGTGGCCAAGTGTTCCTTTAGGGTTTCCAGCCACTTTTGGTGCCTCCCCTCTCTTCTCTCCTTCATCCAATTGCTTAGTGGTGTTTGTGACTCCATTAGAGGTGCAACACTTGAGGCACTAAGCTTTCTGAAGCCAATCAAAGCAAGGAATTGATTGCTATTACTATATAACAATCAAAGGTAATTACTAAACCCTTATTTCAGTTCTTATATGATAGATCTAGGGTTTATAGCTTTGGATATTCAATTGCATGTTCATTAGACAAACTAGATCCAAAAGCTATTAGGGTTTGCATGTACACCATAGGAATGATGTATTGCTCGAAACCCATCTGAAAGATAGAGGTTTTTCCAAAGGAAAGGAGAGTGCTTTAGTATCGTATTTTTTGATCATCTTAATGATTGTGGAACTATATCTCAATTGATCCTCGAAGAACATCTTAGTCAATTATTTGACTAAGAAGAGGAATCAGATATTGTTGAAATGGTTCAAATCAAAAGATGAGTCACACTTCGTTTTCCAATCAAGTTTTAGAGCCATGCTCTAGTTACTACACATCGTATCCTGAAACTTATTTCATACTAAGTAGGTAATAATATTTTCTTACCCTATCACATTTTCGAATTGGAAGTTGTGATGTTTTTGGATAAAACAAAGGATACATTAAGACCAATTTCATGAAGTGTTTCTTATCCACACTAACTTTTGAATATTTGATTTTGCTCGTCAAGGAATGTTCCTTGAGAGAGAAACTTATATGTCAAGAAGTTAGTGAGAGTCTTATTGATCTTGAAAAGTTTCAGGAGTCAGTCAAGAATAAACCTTTTAGTTGTCACTAGCACGCTACATGAGGTTAATAACCTATCGTGTTAAGTTAACATATTCTTGTTTTTGTGCACCTTCCAGTTGAGTTGGCAATGCTTATGAGTTCTATGGTTCTCATTTGACTACAAAAGGCAGAGCACGTTGGTCAGTGAAAGTACATTGATCATTATGGGTGAACTCCTTAACAACATGGAAGCACTAGTAGGCCCTTGTGCTACTAGATGACAAGAAATTAAGAATAAACAAAGTTCAGTCCATGAAAGATAAATTTGAGTTTGGTTTTGTCCTAAACCTTATCTTATGATTAAAGGTTGAAAATGATAAATTCACATGGATGGGAACACATACATCATAAAATCTAGGTGGCAAAAGGTTTCGCTCTAATTCATGAGAATGATTATCTAGGTGGCTGTGTTAATTGCATTCTCAAATTCTCAATATGATTACGATATCCCTTTTCATAGTTCGAATTGTGAGAAATGACAAGGAATTGTTTGAACTTTCACGACATATAGCTATAAGTTTTAAAAGTGTTTAAACACACACACACACACACACACACATATATATATATATATATATATATATATTATCTAATGAAAGGTGTAAAAGTTTGAGAAGTCTAGTTGAAGACTTATCGAAGCATCGCGTATCAGAAATCTGCACTTTAGTAATAAAGTCAAGAGTATTGATTTCTAGAAGTCCAACTGATTTCTGGGTATATGTCAAATCTAGTGGGATCATAAGTGTTATGCTAGTGGGAGCATAATTTTTATGCTAAGTGTTGTAAGTTGGCAACACTATTTGTATGAAACGAAGTTTACAAATTTTCAAGTTGCAGAGTTTGGAAATTGTTTCGCTATAGCTAGACTTAAAGGAGTGGGCACTCATACTTCTTTTCGAATCTAAAGGTTTAGATTGAAGGTTTTAATAGAAATTAGTCTTGGACATATATGAATATCATGTTGAAATGATTCAACATAGAAAATTCGATATATAGAAATATCATAGAAAGAGACCGATCAGATATCAGGTCTTTAATGAATCGAGTTCCATATGCTTCGAATACGGGATCGATTACATACACTATAATATTCACTTGTTCTGATTTTTCCAAATGCCTAGGGCATTGAGAGGGAAAAAGACTAGAACTTGGTGTGAATAAAGTTGTTAAACAACGATCAGAAACATTTTGAAGTTTACAAAAGGATCAGTTACTTGTGGACAGTTGGAAGTATAGTATTAATTTGGAATAACCATATTGACATGTTTTTATTGGGATGATTCTTAGTCAAAATTGATGGTCATATGGGAATATGGAAATGTTTCCATAGAGGCATTTGATGATTAAAGTCTACATATGTGTTAGAAGCTTTAATGCAAGGAAGGCGTTCAAGGAGTGTATCTTGAATTTGAAACTTCATTACTTTGGAGTTGTTTTTAGTAACAAAATTCCAATGGAACATTCTGTAATATCGTTGGCTAAGTTTCTGTGACTTTGAAGCCTCGAGATTACAGAAGATCATTTCATGTAAGGTTGAACTCTAACACATTGTAGTAGTGACAAGAATTTGCAATTGTGAAATGAGCATCATTAGAATCGTGTCCAGTTGATCTGTTCACAAAGGAAGGACCATAGAGAGACATAGTATGCATGTTTATAACATGGCATGACTGATGTTTAATTCAAGTGTTTAGTTGATTACTCAAAATATTATACAATGAATAAAGTCTAATTAATATGGTGATTAAATAATAAGAGTTTTATTTATATTCAGTAGTTTGAGACCATAGTTAATTAGGTTATTATTGTGTTTCACTTTGCATGTTTTACTTCCTGAATAATTTGATTATTCGAAATTCCACAGTCGATCGTACTTTTGGAAGTAAGTAGCGAATTAAGATTGTCATGAACTGGATTGTAGATTGTCTATGGAGACTAATAATAGCAATATTTTTGCTGCAATGTTCATGAGTACTTAGAAAATGGGGATTTTAAGTATTGGATAAACCCACACTCAGAGAATTGCTTCATGGATTCTATCAAGAGTAATTATGAGACGATAATATCTTATATTCTTGAAATGGAGATATATGAGTTATTGTTTACAAGTCAGTTGTGCATTGATAATATGTAGACGCATCAGTAACTTGATGTTATAAAATGTATTGTTGTCCATTATTTGATGAGTAAATAGTGCAAGCATATAAGTCAAAGTTTCTTCGTTCCTTTTTCCATAACAGGAAAATCGATATCTTTGGGCCCCTCGATGATTTGATGATGACATCTAAATTGCTTGGCCAAGCCTAGACTGAATTGATGTGTTCAATTGGTAGTTTGATTTCGGTCATCATAAATCAGAAATCTGGAAACAAAACTTGGGCAATGAGATTGATTAAAATCCATGTCTCATGTCCTTATGATATCTTGTAGAACGGATCAATATTTGATCACTTATCTTACGACATGTAACTGACTGGGTCAAAGTTGAACAACAGATTTTGAGAGCTACAATTTGCTAATCAGTTTTAGAAGTTATACTGGAAACTATAGTTATTAGACTTATCCAAGTGGGAGACTGTTGGATTAGGTGTCTAAGCCCATAACTATAACTGGTATACACTTAAATTGATAGTAGCATAGTCCTTTTAGGTTGCCCTCAAGACTAGCAACTAGACAGGATGATTTTGGAGAGAGTGGTTGATTTATTATTTGATTAATAAATTGAAATAAATAATTTGTTAATATATTATGAGAATACTATATTAATTAGAAATAGTAATATTTAATTAATAGTTAGTCATAAATTAATTGGAATTAATTTTGGGATTAAAGGAATTAATTAAAAGTGCACGGACTAAAGTGTAATTTTTTAATAGTTAAGCAAGAACCAATCTAGAACCCTCCATTAGGCTTAGACGGTTAGTGGATAAACAAGAAAATGGATAATTACCCTGTTTAAGTTAATCTTGGATTGGGGCTTATCTAGGGTTTCCTGATTGCACTATAGATAGGGTTTTAACCCTAGAATTTTCGGCGAACTGGTTTTTGGAAGACATAGCCGAATTGTGGAGCCTCTCTTATCCCTTCTCAATCATCTTACTCTGCTAGTGTTATGTGTGAACCATTAGAGGCACAACATTTGTGGCGTTTGCTCTCAAGGTTTCAACAACACAAGGTTTTTCATTGTTATTACTAAATAGCAATCGAGGTATGTTTCTTCAAACCCTATTGGTGTTTTTGAATATATGCTAGTGTTCTTGGGTTTCTATTTTGTTGTTAAAGTTGTACGTTCAATTAGAGAAAACATAGATCAAGATCTAGGGTTGCATGCACACATAGGATTTTATATGTTTTGCATAATACCCATCAACTTGACCTTTTGGCTCTCCGGACATGAACACATGAAGAAACACCCCTCAACATCGGATATCCACCTCATAACAACAATTGGAACCATGACCCCATCAAAATCTAGGGGCTTTGTGTTACTAAAGTACCAGTATTGCATCGACCCTCCTCTCTGAAGTCTTGTAGCAATGGTAGCTACAGGGGAAGCATCATCAGTGACAGAATCATAATGCTCGTCAAACATCTCAATCAACGTGGTCTTGACAAACCCGAGCATTATTGGAATCGCCTCCCTGACTGCCAACATCATTTGAGTATTGATCAAATCTTGTATCTCATCATTACGCAATCCTAGCCTCTCCGAGCCATCAACACATGAACATGAACCTCTCGTCACCACCATACTGAAAATAAACAGGGAACATGTCAAAAATCACATCATAGCATATAAAACTACAACTCAACTACTCATTCCTTAGAATTCATTACTTCCTTGATACACGTACGGGTCTTGTGCTTCCAGTAGTACGGGACCATATTACCTTCCACACATGCCCGTATTTTTCCCAAGAGTTTCCACGAAATTCATGGGTCACTAGGCTCACTACAACTAGGTGTATTCACACACCCTACACACACACTCCTAAGAGTGACCGCTAACTCCTAATTTCTACCAGGACTCCATCCTCCTTGCTCCCATCTCATGAAACCTACATTAACACTATGGTCGCCTCATGTATGTTAATCATACATAATGTCGGATCCGATAGATAGTCGAATAAATGATTCTAACCTAAGCCGACAACCAAAAAAGGAATAGGAAGTATGACTAAATCAAGCATTCTAAGGTTAGAAAATCCTAATTATGTACAATCATGATGCATATACTTAGTTACGAACAACAATAATATCATTTATCTTTTGAAAAAAAACAACAATAATATCAGTTTCATAATGCACAACAAAGCAATCCCTTAGGCTACAATGCATCGTAAATCAGGGAATTCTATCACGCAATTCCTGAAGATTCCTTAGCCTATATACTAACATGCAATTCTATCATTTAACATATCAACAAATATTCATATAACAAGTGTTGGTATATTGGGGGATAACTTTCTCTTAAGCTCCGACTAATTGTACACATCACATCCTCTTTTTGAGTTATTTTGAAGATAGTTATGATTTTTGCAGATCCATAGTTTGAGTATGGAATCACACAAGTGTTCATCCAGATCCCTCAAACCATGGATCTGATACCAACTTGTAACGTCCCAAAAACCATAGTAAAATTTTTCATTTTCAAAAGACATTTTCATAAAAATCATAAGTCATACAATTCATTGTTTCAAAACATAATCATAAAATCAAAGTATCAAATAAAATCTCTCAAACATAAATACACATATGATGTGTACAATCACGTCTTTACCTTCCCCCGATCCTCAAAAGTACTTGAAAAATTTTAATCCACAACTGTAAGCTAAATCTTAGTGAGTTCCCTAAAATACCCCACACATCAATACACAAACAATGCATGCATACTAGGCCTTCAACACAGGGTTGGACCTACTCCTAGGCCAACAACATATAGTTGGACCACTCTATTGAGCCTACAACATATAATTGGACCGCTCTCCTTAGGCCAACAGTATCAACTAGACCCCCCGTGCCTCTTGGCCTTCAACATAGAGCTGAACTGCCTCAACCTAACCACAATATGTCGACATATGCATATAAACAATAACGGGCACACACAAGTAATTATAACAAATCAACATGCTTAACATATCACTACAACATAATAACATCCTACACACAAGGATACATATTGTAGTACAAAGTATAGTGATATTGCCATATTTATTCATATATTTTGTGCATTATCTTAGTATTTTTAGCTACATGTGTGCTTAATTTAGGAAAAAAGGTGCTTAATATGTTTAAATTCTGTTTTGTAGCGGCAAATACAAATACATGCTCGAGATTAAAAAGAAGCAAAATGCAGAGCTGGAAGCAAGAAGAGTTGGATCGACTCAACCAAAGTCAAAATCTATGGATTTTGAAGTTCCCACGACATGGATATTTACCTCTCACGTTGTGGAGAGGTGTTTATACGCGATCATAAAGATGACTTGGGGAATATGTGATTTAAGTGGGCGCCACGACGTGGAACTCAATTCTCCACAATGTGGTAGACAAATTTTGGCAACTATAAATATATCGTATTTGCTCGTTGTCCTAACTTATGTATTAAGATATTGCCGACTTTTGAAGACCAAATACATTCCTTGGAGTCTTTAGAGACAAGAATTCAACTAGAGCTTGGTTTTGAAGAGAACTAAGGCAATCATTACTTCTAAACATTTGGTTTTCTTTGTTTCATTATGTCTTGCAAAGTGAATTTCGCTTTTACCTGTTTTTTGCAGTAGTTATGGGCTAAAAACCCTAACTTTGTTTAGAGTAGAATGATCCTAGTTGATATATGTTGATCTAAAGCGTTATGGATTTATATTAGTTGCTTATTCATTATGCTTGTTTGATAAAGAACCTATTGTGTAAATACAATCAACTATTCTGTTTATTATTGAGTTTTATTAGGATTAGATTAACTATCAATCTTGATATACTTGAATCTTTATGATTTCGTGATTTATGAAATTATAAGACTAATGTTTTGATAAAAAAAACCTAGGGTTAAATAGATAAGTTGGTACATTAATGTGGTAGCTAATATATGATGAATATTCATATATAGATTTGATGTTTATTACAACTACATGTCAATCATTGTTAATTTGAACTCAATATTGGTTTGTTTGATTGTTTGTCCACTTGATCACTGAATAGATAATCTTCCTAAATCAAAGGATTAGAACTTTAAACATAATTCTAGTAATATTAGGAATCGATAAGCAACAAAACATAAATTCATTGCAGTATCCATAAAATCAACTATAAAGATTAGGTGAATCGTATCTAAACGAAAGTCTTTTAAAAATCTTGTCTTACAAATTGTTTTCTGTTTCTTCTTAAGTTTAATTTGATTTTGTTAATTTCTCTTAAGTAATCTGGATTTGCAAAACCAGAACACCCCCCCCCCCCCCCATTTATTTGCTTGTTTAATTAGTTAACTTTAGTAGATATTTTAGCTGTTAATCATTCATGTTCCTTGTGTTCGATACCCGACTTAGTTGAGCTATTCTATTACTCGATTAGGTACATTGTCTATTTCGTATTGGCTAGTCTAGATTTTGCTTGGTTTACAAATAAAAAACTAGTATATAAATTACGTACCATATAGTTAGAAAACTCACCTCACAGACGAAAGTATATATCAACTCGGCTCACATTGAAGTACAGACCGATATATTCTAGTCACATTAGGAATCGGTATGCAACAAAACATAAATTCATTGCACTATCCATAAAATCAACCATAAATACTTGGTGAATTGTATCTAAACGAAAGTCTTTTAAAAATCTTGTCTTAAAAACCGTTTTCTATTTCTTCTTAAGTTTAATTTGCTTTTGTTAATTGCTCTTAAGTAATCTTGACTTGAAAAACCAGAACCCCCTCCCCCCCCCCTTATTTGCTTGTTTAATTAGTTAACTTTAGTAGATATTTTAGTTGTTAATCATTCTTGTTCCTTGTGTTCGATAATCGACTTACTTGAGCTATTTTATTACTCGATTAGGTACACTGCCTATTGCGTATTAGCTAGTCTAGATTTTCTTGGTTTACAAATAAAATTTTGTACCATATAGTTAGGGTTTAGCCCTTAATGTATTATACTCTAGTTAGGTCAAAGTGGTAAAAATAAGATCAAAACCCCATGCATGGATCCAAAACTCTATAGAACCTCAGATCTAGAACATGTGACCACATAGAGACCTCAATGATCCATAGAGTTGCCAACTTTATGGAATCTATCCACTCAAACCACCTTAAACATGGAGAAAAGTGCTTAAAAGCCTAGATCTAGAAGTGGTGAACAAAAAGATGAGAACTTGTGGACTTACAAAGGTCCAAGATGTGCACAAGAAGATAGTGAAGGACTTGGCTTGATGGATCCTTAGACTTAGAGCACCTTTCTTCCTTCTTTAAAACCATAAAGTACCAAAATGAGCTCCAAGATGAATGCAATAGGGCTAGGGTTTATTTATGGACTTGAGAGGGTGATGGAGGTTGAGGGTGAGCAAACCCTAGCCATCATATCCTTTAAATATGGCACTAGGCCCAAAAATTAGGGTTTTTCACTCCAGATGTCGCCAAGTTCTGGCCATGGCCTTGTCACGTCGTGGTGCATTATAAGTGCGCGTTTCATATCAGCTATAACAACGTTGTGGTGCTTCCCCCACCATGCCATATTCACCATAAAATTCCAAATTGTTAAGTTCTACAAAGAGACAACCTTAAAAGAAGTATACCTAAAAAAAGTGTTACAGAAATTGAACATCACAAGTTGCAATAAGTCTCATATAGTATCATCACTTCATCAATTTATCTTGAATTAGGTAAATCACACTCATGATATTTCCTTTGTGATCTTATGCCTTTAGTTGTACATGATCAAAATGTGTGTTAGGCTCTCTTCCTACATACCATATGTCCATCTACAAGGTTCTTATGGGTGTTTTGGCTAAACTTGAATCTTTGAGGAGTAGGTTCTTTTTGGGTGCTGATAAAGATGAAGAAAGATTTCTTGGGTTAGTTGGGAGAAAGTTATGTCCTATACATAAAATGGAGGTCTTTGTGTTAATAATTTATTTTGCTTTAATTAGGGCCCTTTTGTTTAAATGGATTTGGTGTTTTAGAACTCTCTTGGATGTTCTTTGGGTTCGTGTGGTTAAAGCTATTCATGATCATCATGGTTTTCTTGATCGGGATTTTCCAGCTTGTAAATTTTTTATTTGGTTAGACATTATTAAATCTATGTCTCATCTTCAAGAGAAAGGGTGGATTTATTGTCTAATTGTAGGCAGGTGTTAGGTGATGGTGCGCGGATTTCTTTTTGGAAGGATCTGCAGCTGGGAGATATTCCATTGTATGCGAGGTTCCCGATATTTTTTTCTTTGGAACAATTTAAGGATGTCACTGTTTCATTTAAGATGCGTCATGATTCTTGGTTTTCTTCTTTTCGCAAACCGCCTATGGGTAGAGTTGAAAGCGTGCAATGTGAAGATCTTGGGGTTTTGTTGCATTCGATTTCCTTTGCTACTTTTCCTGATAATTAGGTTTGGAAATTAGATTCGACAGGTGTGTTCCCGGTTTCTTCCTCTCATTTGTATATAAACTCGATCTTGCTTGGTTCAAGTTATTTCCAAACTAGATGGGTTAAATCACTTCATAGCAATGTTAATGTGTTTACTTGGAAGTTGATGCTTGATAAACTTCTTATCAGATTGAATATTTTAAAAATAGGTATGGAGATAACGTCGTTGAATTGTGTCGTTTGTGGGAATGGTGTGGAATCAGGTAATCATCTTTTTTTACTTTCGTGGTTGCTTCGTTATTATTGGAGAAAATTTTGAGATGGTGGGAGATTGATGTGCCTTTACTTCATTCTTTCTTCCATTGGATTTCTATGTTTGATGATCTTTATTTGAGAAAATTGGTTACGGAGATTTTGGAAGGTGTTTTCTTTGTTATGTGGTGGCATATCTGGATGTTTCGAAACAAGGCTTTGTTTGCTAAAGACCATCCGATGAAGCATCTTTTCATTGGGGTTCGTCTAAGTCTTATTAAGGTTTAAGTTAGGTTAGATGTCTTCAAAACCCGTCTTTGTGTTTCATGTAATCTCCTAGTCGGTTGTGTTTTTGTTGTTTCAGATGTTGTTATGGTTGTTTTTTGCCAAGCGACTTGCTAGCGCTTTTTTTTTATAAACATTTGTCTTTCTAAAAAATGATCTTTTTTCTTTTTCTAATCAAGATGTTTTCTTTTTGTTTTTTACAGTTTACAACAACAAAAATGATGGTTGATTCATTCATGTTTAAGAAGAAAAAGTTGATTACATTATTAACGTCTTAATCAACATCAAGTTATAATGTACAATACATACACAATACCTTGCAAACAAATTTGAATATGATTTTATTTTGGTAGGATTTTATGATATTGTTCCAATCTAACAATCATGATTTTGCAAAAGATAAAAAGGTTCCAGATAAGATTTCAAATCTTGACAACCTTAGGCAACGATGCTTGTTATATTTTCTATATATCACATTTTTTGTTTGTTGACTTATAAGAGATATCATTTACACTTTAACTTATAACAATATTTTTTTAAGCGTGATGACTCATACATAACATTTTTTTTAGCAATATACAACAATTTATGATTTATACAGTTGTATATTACAAAACTATCTAATGCATAAATTGTTGTGTATTGTTAAAAAATGTTGTGTACAAATCATTACCCTTTTTTAATTTTTAGTATTATCTCACACAATTTAATCTATAAAGGTTATTAAACAAACATTTATTTGTTCTTTTTCACTTATACATAAAACCATAAATCAAACATTTATTCAAGAAAAATTCTCCAACTAAAAAGGAAACAACCAAAAAGTCTTTGGCTTAGCGGTATGGTGTGTGTCATCCCTCTTTGAATTTAAGGGTTCAAGTCTCATTTGAAACATATAGTATTAAGGTGTAGATTAAGGTTCGAGGGAGTGGTAACACTTCTAGCACCTTAAATTTACCCTACTACATCTATTAGAAATCCAAAAAAAGGATTTCTCAACAACTTCATCAAATATAACCGACTTCTTGGGTAAAACCGTTCCAAAAATAGAAGTATTACGAAAATTCCATAAACACCGGAAGGAAGTAATAATGACCGCATCAAACGCCTTTCTTTGACCTCTACGCAAATTTACATCATCCGACCAGTTGATTAAAGACTGCACCGAGATCTAAGCTGGAAGAGATAAACCCCATCATATACCTACCCTAACCCAAATATCTCTCAAGTCAGGGCAACCGGCAAAAATATGATCAATAGTCTCCGCTGCACCCATACAAATCGGGCACATGATAGAAGGAACCATAATACCCCTAATCGATAACTTCTCCCTTGTTGGAATACTAGATAGCTGAATCCTCCATATTAGAATATTGAGTTTAATAGGAACTCAATTATTCCAACGTGTACCCTTATACCTTGACACATCATTTTTTTTGTCTGTCATGTCATTTTTTTTATCTGCCACCTCACTAGTACATTTTCTTTAAACATTTCATAGGGAATGATAACATCTCTAACATTTTTTTTAATGAAAATAGAAAGAGTTTAAAAAAACATTGGTCAAATGGTTTTGTAGTCAAAAGCACCAACCAATAAAATCCAAGTTTCCTCTCGCTCTCCCTCTCCCTCTGCATGAGATGTATCTTAGCAAGCCTCTGTCACACGGTAGGGGATGGTGTGTAAGAGGCTTGATGAGAGTGGCATAGCGAGCGACTCTCTGGGACTTAAGAGTAGATTAGTATATTTAAAAAAAAAAGTAAAAAGAATGGATTTTTATATTTATCCATATATATACATCATTATCATTTTAGCTTAAATTTAACCGTACACAACTTAATAGAACATAAGAAGAACATAGCATAATCTTATAAATTTACTATTCAGAATTTTTTCACAAAAATATAAACAATGATAAAAAGCTACAGAAAAATAAAATAAAAATGTTAGAAATATTACTTTGAATTTTGAAAAATAGAGTTGGACCGAGTCTTCCAAGAGCACATGCCGCTTCAATGTACACCGCGTTAAAGTTGCCAAGGTGATAGCGAAATACTTTTGTTGTTTATTTGCTTGTCTTTATTTGAAACTAAGATGATAGAATATAACTTACTTTTCATTTCTATATTATCAATATTTTTGTTATGGATGGACTCATGGGGTACGAGAATGTATAGGGTGTCATGATCGCAACATTTGGAAGGGAGAAATGTAATTACTAATTAGAGTATGATGACAAAGAAGTGGACAAAAGTAAATTAGATTTACTTTTATACCCTTGAATTGTATATGGCATTTTATTAACATTTTCTAAATTTAATTTAAATGAAGCAAATAATGATTATTTATAGAGTTTAGAAAAAGAAAGTGTTTGGGTTTCAACCATTTTGATTTTCTTATTTTCATACATTTGAAAATGAGTTCACCGTGTATTACAATCCGAATATATTCAATCACCAATCCTCGATGATTTGTCTTCCTTCTCACCCGTTGACTCCGTCGTCTTTCCTCTCTTCCCGTTAATGGCGGCTCACTTTCTGTTCCTCCATCTTCCCACTGAAACCCCTTTCTCTCTCACTAAAATCCCCCTATTTTCTCTCTCTAAACTATCATGGATCCGACCCTCCAAGCCGTGCTCGCCGCCATGGCCAGCTTCACTTTCATCTCCCTCCTCATCTGCTTCTTCTACTTCATCTGCCGGACAACCAGAAATCGCCGCCGTGACCCGGAATCTCGACCCCGAACCAGAGCGACCCGAACTGTACCCAATCTCGGTACATCAACCTCCTTCATTAGCGTCGCCGAGAGCCAGCTGTTTGACCAGTCGTTAAATCAGATCGAGATGTCCGACCTAGTCAAGGCGACTCGAAATTTCTCTCCGGATCTCATCGTCGGCGACGGAAGCTTTGGGTTAGTTTACAAAGCCAACCTCCCTTGCGGTGTCACCGTCGCCGTGAAGAAGCTCGGCGCCGACGCCTTCCAAGGGTACCGAGAGTTTCGGGCTGAGATGGAGACACTCGGAAAAATCCGACACGAAAACATCGTTAAGTTTTTCGGGTACTGCGCAACGGGAACGGATCGGATCCTGATTTATGAGTTTATCGAAAAGGGTAGCCTCGACCAATGGCTCTACGACACGTCATCAGCCCAGAATGACACGTCAACAGTAAGGTTACCGTTATCTTGGAGTACAAGAATCAATATCATCAAAGGAGTAGCAAAAGGACTAGCATTTATGCATAATTTGGATACACCCATAATTCATAGAGACATTAAAGCTAGTAATGTTTTGTTAGATGCGAAATTCGAAGCTCATATTGCGGATTTTGGGCTAGCTCGAAGAATTGAGGGCTCGCATTCCCATGTCTCGACTCAGGTAGCCGGGACAATGGGATACATGCCGCCAGAGTATTTTTATGGGGCTGCTTTGGCAACTGTTACCGGAGATGTATATAGTTTTGGGATACTCATGTTCGAGGTTGCCACTTCTAGGCGACCGAATTGGCCAATGAAAGGCGAAAATGGAAAAGAGATTCGATTGGTTGAATGGGCTACAAAAATGGTGTCACAAAATCGGGAAATGGAAATGGTGGATGTTAGTATATCGAAACAAGACTTAAAAGAGAGTGAAGTTTTGGAGTTCTTCAAGATTGCTACATTTTGTACTACCGAAGCACCCAAATTACGACCTACTATGAATGAAGTTGTTGAGTTGTTGAACCGAGTTCAAGATGAAGCTACAAGTTAATGGATTTTAGTAAGTTTTGATTTCATTTTTTCTTTTGCGATTCCAAGATTTTAAGATGGGTTTTATTTTTTTTGGGCATTTTAATTGTAGATTCACCATCAAAGGGATGTATTGTAAAGAATAAATTTACAAGAAAAATACCCTTACTCAAATTATATAATAATACTAATAGTAATATATTATGTGTATTTAATGTTAAATTGATCTTGGAAATTCATATTTACTTTATGTGATTCATCATTATTTTGATTTTAATTTTTTTTTGAAAACTAACAATTTTCTTATATATTTTTTGAAATATCTATGAACATGATAAAAAGTCAATACATATCGACGGAAGTCAAACGGGAAACAAGTTGTGTCGCTAGTCCTTTCTGGATGACAAAACTAATTCTTTTGATAACAACTCTGTGGATCTAGAAGATATAATATTAGTATGCATGACCCGTTGAACTTTGTTGAGGATCTCCACCGCCTCTGGTGCGAGAAAACCCAAAGTATCAAATGCGAAATATATAAACACATGTTGATTTTCAATACATGTATTCTCGTGCTTTGCCACTTTACACGCACCAACTTTCAAAGCAGCATTTCAAATATAACAAATAGTTATTTATTTGCTAGAACATATGTTAATTATAGTTGCATAGGGGTGGTATGATTATGACTATTAAATAATTGAGTAAATTACTGAAATCGTCCCTGTGGTTTGGTCAAAATTGCACGTTTGGTCTCTAACTTTTTTTTTGCACTCGGATCGTCCCTGTGGTTTGATTTTGTTGCGTTTTTCGTCCCTGTGGTTTGATTTTGTTGCATTTTTCGTCCCTTACATACATAAAGTTAGGGACCAAACATGCAATTTTTACCAAACCATAGGGACGAAAAACGCAACAAAATCAAACCACAGGGACGATCCGAGTGCAAAAAAAAAGTTAGGGACCAAACGTGCAATTTTGACTAAACCACAGGGACGATTTCAGTAATTTACTCTAAATAATTATATGGATTTTGTTTGACATCGAGCGTTTGAGAGCTTTTAATTTTTAGCTGTTAACAAAAAAACTCAATTTAAATAAAAAGATTCGTTTGGGAGTACTAGTGTGTTATGTCCCAAAAATCACAATAATTTTTTTTATATTTTTAATTAAAGAAGAATCATTGTTTTAAATCAAACCCAAGTAATAAAAACCCAAGATCAAGTACAATTGTTCCAAAATCCATGTATTACAACATCTCTAAACATATCACCAAATGATGTGTACGATCACGTCTTTGCTTTCCCCCGTTCATTTGAAGTATCTGAAACATAAAACTTAAATTGTACACCAAAACTTAGTGAGTTTCCCCCAAAGTATCACACACAACCAATACAGGTAACATCATGCATATATGAGCCTTCAGCTTGATTGGACCGCCTCGCAGGGCTTACAGCCTATCTGGACCGCCTCGCATGCCTTCAGTCTATCCGGACCGTCCCAGGTATCTTGGCCTTCAGCATAAAGCAGGACCGTCTCAACCCAACAAACCATAACATATCGATATATATAATAACAATCAATAACCAACAACACAAGTAATCATATAGATCTACCAATCTAACGCATACTCAATAAACACGGGTAATCATACATATATACCAATCTAACACATACTCATCATAATATCAAGACAATAAACTAGGATACAAAAATCCAGTAGGTCGGCCTTGGTGCCTTCGACCCACAAGTATAGTGAGGAAAACTCACCTCACAGTCCGAAAAGATAGCAGAAAAGAACGCCGCTCCAAATGTCAACTCTACAGGTCACCTATACAGAAAACGGTGACCTAGACTCAACTCATAGCTAAAAAACCCAAAATGCCCCTAAGTCAAACTTGGTCAAAATTTTGGTCAAGGTCAAGGTGAAAAATTCAAAGATTCCTTCTGGGTTGCGTACGCCCGACGTACTCCCCTCTACGCCCAGCGTAGATGGTACCCTCGCAATCCACAGGCTCGAACCCTGGTACGCGCAACGTACCTCCAGGTACGCCCAACGTACTAGAGCTGAACCTCCACTTTTCCATTAAGCTCTTATTTTGTTAAGTTAAAGCACCAAACTTCAGATCCAAGTTAAAAGGGACATCCTAATGGATAAAGTCTCTGACTTTATCCATTTGCATGCATACAAGAGGGTAAAAACTCAAACCCTTGGTCCAAAAGTTATCCAAAGTCCCAAAAATCTTGTATGGCTCAAAAAGAATGCCAAAGCCCTCATTTTTAAGAATCTATGAGCTCAAAACTACAAAAAAACTACATAACAAGGACCTGGAGTTGCGCATACTCCACTAGATCAAACTATGGGACTAAAATGTACACAAACTCTAAACTAGCAAGATCTAAGCAGCTAACTCATCAAGATTCGAACTCTATACCTCCAAATGATGCTTGAGGGTGAGATGCTTTTGGATCTAAGTGGTATTGAGCTTCCAAGGTGGTTCTTCACTCTTCTCTTTGCTTTAATGACACCAAAACACACACACTCAAGCTCAAAATGCTCACACAATGGATTAGGGTTTGCTATGAATGTCTTGGGAGAGGGAGTCTGGTGAATGAAGGGGTCTCAAAGAGATAATGATGCTTAAATAGAGATCAAACCCTAAAAATTAGGGTTTGACCCTCATCCACTTACGCCCGACATAAGCTGGAGTACGTCCCGCGTACTAGGCACACACGATTTCATTTAAATGACAAAGGGACCAATTTTGCAAATAAATTTCATATTTAAGGGTATAAATGAAAAATACCTGAACAATTAAATATCTCAAACAACCATCAAAGTATGCCTGAGTAAAATATTATCAGAGTACAAATCCCAAAATCATAAAAATTACCGAAACATGGGTGGATGCGCTTCGATCAGGCCGATCCTTTCCATCTCGAACCAAAAGTACCTGAAACTTAAACTTAAACCGTAAGCATATAGCTTAGTGAGTTCCACAAATACCACATACCATACATAATTCATACATATCATACATAACATACAAAGGATCTATTTCACCCACGATTCCATTCCGACTCCTTCGATATCTTTCAATTGGTACAGGTCTATTTCACCCCTACAACTAAACATACAATCATACTAGCAAGAGTCACAAATACAACAATTACATACAGGAATATCGGTAAGTGTCACGAAGATCACTACCATCCTATAACATAATCCAATGGGCCGACATTGGTGCCTTCGACCCACAAATACACTGAGGAAACTCACCTCAATCAAAATATGCATAAATCACACTCTCGGGCTACTGCTACCACGACTCCTCACACTGAGCACAGTCAACCCAACCCTAATAACTATTTTGGGTAATAAATGAAAGTCCAAACATAATTCTTATCACAAAGAGTAAAAGACCCTTTTACCCTTCCTAATCTAGGCCCAAAAAGCCATAACCTAAGGCCCACTAATAGCCCAAAAGACCTAAGGCCCAAGAATGACCCAAAAGGCCATTTGGTGAGTACGCCTGACATACCACCTTGTTATGCCCAACGTAGAGGTTCACAAAGCAAAGGAAATAGTACTGCAACACGTTACGCTGAGTGTACGCCTATGTACGCCCAACGTACGCCCGTGATTCCCAAAACTCCATTAAGCACTTAATGCCTTCAGTCCAAACGTCCAAATCACAGATCTAGTTCTTCGGAAACGTCTTAAATGATAAAGTCATCAACTTGATGCCTTTGCATGGCTCAAAGAAGCCCAACATGCATTTCTAACACTCTAACTTCTTATTTATACCATCAACTCATGCATGGTCGAGCTTAACCCATCAAGATGTCATTTTTATGATTCTACAACTCTAAAAATACCAAGAAATGACCAACACAAGTTCTGGAGTAACTTTTACTCTCAAGAACCAAACCAGGGGACCAAAAGCATACCAAACATAATCCTAAATCTAGATCTAAGCTAAGGAATCATAAAGTTTGAAGCTTTATACCTCTAGAAGCTTGCAAAGGTGAAAATAGTTCTGGATCTTCAAGCTCTAAGCAATCTAATCCTCCTCCAAAGAGCTCTTTTTCTTCAAAATGCACCCAACACACACCAAAACACATATAAAACTCAGTATCCTCTAAAACGGGGTTAGGTTTTTGTGGAAGCTGCTTTGGGACGAAGGAGGTTGGTCATAGAGGAGGTCTTGGGGTAATAATGGTGTTTAAATAGGTTCCAAATCCTAAAAATTAGGGTTTGTATCAAGCTCGAGTACACCTAGCGTACTTTAGGTACACCCAACGTACTAGGAGAGTTAACCTCGTACCCAAGGCTCACAAGGTACGCCCCGCGCACCTTATTTACGCTCAGCGTAAATACACAATACACAAAAATAAACATTTAGGTTTTTAAGGAATTTACTTGGGAGCCGAGCGTTACATCATTAGCAACCTAACCTGACCGAAATATCTATTAAAAAACTATTTTATTTATCTTTAAAAAACTATTTTCTTTATCTTCTGGAGTAACTTTTACTCTCAAGAACCAAACCAAGGGACCAAAAGCATACCAAACATAATCCTAAATCTAGATCTAAGCTAAGGAATCATAAAGTTTGAAGCTTTATACCTCTAGAAGCTTGCAAAGGTGAAGATAGTTCTGGATCTTCAAGCCCTAAGCAATCTAATCCTCCTCCAAAGAGCTCTTTTTCTTTAAAATGCACCCAACACACACCAAAACACACACAAAACTCAGTATCCTCTAAAAAGGGGTTAGTGTTTTGTGGAAGCTGCTTTGGGACGAAGGAGGTTGGTCATATAAGAGGTCTTGGTGTAATAATGGTGTTTAAATAGGTTCCAAATCTTAAAATTTAGGGTTTGTCTCAAGCTTGAGTACACCTAGCGTACTTTAGGTACGCCCAACGTACTAGGAGGGTTAACCTCGTATCCAAGGCTCACAAGGTACGCCCCGCGCACCTTATTTACGCTCACCGTAAATACACAATACACAAAAATAAACATTTAGGTTTTTAAGGAATTTACTTGGGAACCGAGCGTTACATCATTAGCAACCTAACCTGACCCAAATATCTATTAAAAAACTATTTTATTTATCTTCTACATACACAAACAAACTAACTATATTTTTTTCTCCACATTAACAACCCAACCCAATCCATTATTTTATTTTAATATATATATATATATATATATATATATATATATATATATATATATATATATATATATATATATATATATATATATATATATATCAAAAAATATATCAACATTAGTCTCATTTTGTAGAGAATTTTTTTATCTATTTTAACATTAATACCACATCTATTTTTTATAAAATAAATGAAATATAAAAAAGCAAAAAGAAAAGAGAAACATGGTGAACTAGGTTGTGAGGGTAATCCACTCACACCATTTCTTTTCTTATTTATTTAATTTTCAATTTTTTTTGGGTGAGCCATGGTGAGTTGCTCACTAATAGGGATAGTCTAAGAGCATCTCCAATGAGAGTTTTTTTATAAGTTATTATTATTAACTTATTAATAATGAGTACTTATTCTCATTGGAACACATGACTTTTTTTCTTATTTTTGTTGACCACTCGATATATATTGTGGTCAATATAGTTTAACCATTTGTATATTTTATCCCCTCATCTTCTAAGTATATTTTAATTTACCCATTCTTTATATTTTAGTTTTCCATTTATTTACTAGTTAATTAATTCTATCAAATATTAAGTGACATTTTACTTAAGAAATAGAAATATTACGATAATATTTATTAGAATAGTTTGTATTAAAATATGACGTGTGTTTAAAAATAACTAACTAAATGAAGAGGGGTTATATAGAAAATTTTAAATAGATAAAGATAGATTGGTTAAATTTTATGAAAAAACTGTTGAAAGAGTTCAATCATTGGAGAGACCATTTATTTAGAAGTTAAAATTAATGGAATTGTAAGATGGCAATAACGTTAAGCTATAACATAGCTTAACCATTGGAGATGCTCTAAGATGTAAACAAACAAACTCGTGGAGAATCCCCAATGATTAACCTATACCATGACTTATTATTATTGTCACTTCATCATTCATTAACTTTAACCTCTATTTAAATTATCTCTCCAATGGTTAACTTCTTTCCATAGTTTTTTCTTTAAATTTAACTAATGTATATCATTATCTATTTAAAGTGTTCTATATAAACCTTACATTTAATTTTTTGTTTTTAAACACACATCATATTTTAATACAAACTATTTTAATAAATATTATCGTTATAAATTTATATTTTAATATATATATATATATATATATATATATATATATATATATATATATATATATATATATATATTTTGAATAGTTTATAAAAATGATAAAAAACTATGCACTTTTTTTAGTAGTCAATATGATTCTTTTTTACTAATTTTTATTGATCATTCAAAATATATTGATTAAACACTTAATCCTTTTATCTTTAATAATATTTCATTTTATATCCTTGATTTAGTGTTAGTATTTATTAAAATAATTAATTGTATCATACTCAATTATTTAAATATTAATGTTAAAAGATAGTACTTGTTAAAATATTAACATCTAGCAATAATATTTATTAAAATGTTTTGTATACGACATTTTAAAAAATGATTAGTTAAGCGAAAGAGTTTTATAGAACATTTAAAAAAATGATGCTAAATTAGTTAAATTAATAATAAAAAAAGTTATACAGGAAATTAATAATTGGAGAACTTATTTAACTAGAAATCAATACTAATGCGTGACAACCGTCAAAATTTGAGACAGTTTTAGATTTGTGTAACACCCCAAGTTTTGTCAATTGTAGTCCCTGGGGATGGAAGGGTAAAGTCATGAAGAGCCTAAGGGCTAAATTGTAAGTTTGGGTTGGTGCAATGCCTTCACCTCCAAGAGCTCAAAATAGCCACCAACTCACACTCTCACACAAGAACTAGGGCTTGGGACGTTCTGGAGGATGGAGGCTAAGAGTGATGAGAGGAAATGAACCATAAGGATGTTTATATAGTCCCCAACCCGAGTTATTAGGGTTTCCTCCTGTTATGAGTATGCCCAGCGTACACAAGTGTACGCCCAGCGTACTAGGGCGCGCCCTAGTACGCTCAACGTACCCTTATGTACGCGCAACGTACTCCTCCTAGTCCCAAACTTACAATTTAGCCCTTAGGCTCTTCATGACTTTACCCTTCCATCCCCAGGGACTACAATTGACAAAACTTGGGGTAGGAAGAGTACGTTGCGCGTACATAAGGGTACGCTGACCGTACTAGGGCGCGCCCTAGTACGCTGGGCGTACACTTGTGTACGCTGGGCATACTCATAACAGGAGGAAACCCTAATAACTCGGGTTGGGGACTATATAAACATCCTTATGGTTCATTTCCTCTCATCACTCTTAGCCTCCATCCTCCAGAAACATCCCAAGCCCTAGTTCTTGTGTGAGAGTGTGAGTTGGTGGCTATTTTGAGCTCTTAGAGGTGAAGGCATTGCACCAAGAAGTTGGAGAAGAAGATTGGCTCATAGATCTGAAGTTGGTTTGTGTCTTAGAAGCTCCAGAAGGTAAAAAGCTTCAAACTTTATGCTTGTATATCATAAATCTAGCCATTCTAGCATTTTGGAACCATTTCTTGTCCCAAAAGTCCCAAAATGGTGCATGTTATGATTTGGACGAGATGAGCTGTCCTTTCAGACTCTTAATGGGATGTTGAGTGATAAAAATGAGGTCCTAATGGCCTGAGAGGTCCCATGCAAGTAGTAGAAAGGTCTTAATGGATTAAGACCTTGGATTAAGAACTTTTTTAGACGTCCAAAGTGATAAAGTTAGAGACTTTATGAGTCCTGGGCACATTTGGTCGAGGGATCTGAAGTTTGGGCTTAAGTGCTTAAGCCATTAAGCACTTATGAGGATTTTGTGAAAACTCGCGTACGCCCTGCGTACCGGGTCAATGGTCCTGTTTTCCAGTCAACATGAATCGGAGTACGCCCCACATACCAGAGGAGTACGCCCAGCGTACTACCTCTGTTGGGCTTTTGTTACTTGGGCTTCGAGTATTGGGCTGTTTAAGGACTATATGGACTTGGGCCTTTGCTGGACTCTCTAAATAATTGGAATTGGGCCAAGTTTAGATAATGGATCTTGGGATTAAGCCCAATTAGGAAGTTGGGCCCAATATGGTAAATTGGGCCAACTTTGGGCCTTACACATATGGACTTGTAGTTCATGGAATCGATATTGGGCCTTGGCCCAAATGAAAGAAAAGGCAAATTGGACTAATATTAGTTGTGGGATTCTTGGTCAAGATTAATGTTCCTATTTTGACCTATTACTCGCTATTTTGGATAGTTCGGGATTTTCGGCGAGTTGGTGATTCGGGTGTTTGATTCTTCATTTCAGAGCGGCTTTGCGAGGTGAGTTATCCTCACTATATCAATAGGGTCTACGGCACCAAGGCCGGCCCTTTATCGGATTTGTATCCGGGTATTGCATGATATGTTTATTGATCTGTTAGATCGGCGTCTTGGTAGTTAGGACGGTATTATGTTAGTGACCTGGTTTAGGTCGGTATCCTGGTATATAGGATGATGCTATGTTAGTGACCTGGTTTAGGTCGGTATCCTGGTATATATGATTATGCTATTCTGTATGATCTGTTAGATCGGTTGTTTGTCTATAGACTATTATATGATTATCTGTTATATGTGCACATGGTTGTTTTGATTGGGGGTTGGGTTGAGGCGGGTCCTGCTTCGTGCTGTAGGCCAACATACCCAGGGCAGACCGGATAGACTGCAGACCCGGGAGGGCACATAGTCAGGCGGAAGGCCCGGCGAGCGGTCCGGATAGGCTGAAGGCCCCGAGAGGGCGGACCAGACGTGCCGAGGCTCGGAGAGTGGGCCAGATAGGCTGAAGGCCCGGTGCGGGCGGACCAGTCACACTGTAGACTCGATATGCATGGTTGTTATGTAATTGTTTATATGATACGATTATGGTTATATGAGGTTGGTATTTTGGGGGTAACTCACTAAGCCTTCGCGCTTACATTTATCGATTATTGTTTCAGGTACAGCGGCTGACCGCGGGAAGGCGAAGGCGTGACCGTACACTTCCTCGGTTTATGATTTTGATTTCTGGGAACTCTGATATTAAACTATTTTGGAAAACCTTTTTGTAATAACTATTGGTATTTTGAATGTTTTAAAAGTTTAAATTTGACTTGAATTTTATGGGTGTTACAATTTGACTAAACTTAGTTGCACGTATAGGCACGACACATACTAGACTTAGTAACTAGAAGCTAAGTTATAACCTACTAGAAACTTGGAAACAATTAGAAATGGTGGATAGTGTACTTAGATTTCATATTGATATGTGAATTCTACAACTACTTAACTGTAGTGACTATCCATATTCGGGTCACTCTTTGACTCGAACATCTTGTCATGAATCATATACACACATCATGCACTTGACCTAGTGGTATAAATTAGGTCCGAGCCTCGTAGGAACTTAAGTCAAAGTTGACCTAGGACTAGTATATTTTATTCTTCAATTTCGCTTGAATCTCGAAATAACTACATAGAAATGTCAATAAACCGATAAAAATAAATTACAAACATTATTTATTACTTAAATAAGAGTTAGGAAACCCAAAAATATTTCGAAGTCCCAAAGATTCAATTTATTTCGATATCCAAAGATTTACAAAATTCCGAAACCCTAAAAGCCCTAAAAACTCAAATTTATAAACTTTAACACCTAAAACTCCATAAAATTTGTTATGAACCTTATAATATCACTTTAAAATAATTAAATTCAGGAAAATATCCTCAAGGAAAATAAAAATTAAGTCAATAACATTTACCCTTAATTTATAAGTCAAAAATCAAGGTTTTATGAATAAAAACTAGGATAAGGTCATATTTTATAAAAACTTGATATTTTTATAAAAAAAAGTTTAGATTTTATAAAATTTAAAAGGGGGAGCCCCTCTCTCCATTCAAGAAGCGGACCTCTCTTCTCTCTCTCTCTCTCTCTCTCTCTCTCTCTCTTTCTCTCTCTCTTACTTGAAAACCCTAATACTCCATTTCCCCAGAATTTGAATCATTCATCTCTTCCCCACACTCCATCTTCTCTCATTCTCTCTCATTTCTCTCCACCACCACCACCATTTTCTCTCATCCTCCCTCCTAACCACAAAATTTTCCAGAAAATTAGTCCAAGAACACACCTCAAACTCGAAATCTTCATCATATTGTGGTGTTCTTGAAGGTAAAATCGATTTCTACTTCACTATTCCTTGAAGTTTTACATTTTCTTGCATTTTCTCCATCATCTACTCCATTCTAATGAAAGATCATGAACACATAAACATACACATACACTCACGGTTTTGATGATGATGGTGGTAGGATTTCACCCAAAAACAACATGCATGTTGTAAATGGTGAAGCTCATGACCAAAACCTAAGTCAAAATTAACATAATGCACTTTTCTACAAGTTTTGGTGGAAAATCACCAAATGCACCCTAAGTTTTCTTTCAAAAACGACTTTTGGACATTTCAAACTCATGAATGGTCTTCAAACCAACATGCATGTGATGATCTTCAAGCTTAGATGCTAGATGATCAAAGTTTGTTGTTAAAAGCTTTCAAATATGTTCATAAAGAATTTATTCCCAAATAAATATCTAAAACTTATTTTCTGATCAAATCCGATTTTTCCCAGAATCAACCAACAAAATACGAAGTTTTGAAAATTTTCAGAAGACAAATTAATTTTCTCGAATTATTATAATTATTACAAGAAAATATAGCAATAATTCACATAAAATACTTTTTGTGGTCCATAAATTCTGGAAAAATTTTGATATCACCCATACACTGATTAAAGACGTTTCGCGAAGTTTCATCAATTTTTGTTACTTCTGTCTATGATTTTTAATTTTATTTATGATTAACTCAATTAAATAATAAAACCAAGTTCCAGGATATTAAAAGAGTATTTAAGAATTTTCGCTTCTTCTAGGTCATGTTTCAATATCATAAAAATATTTTGAGGATTTTTCATAATATATTTATATTTTCCACGATTTTTGGGTATATAATGAACTAAAATTAGGAAAAATAGGTTTACTCATCAAAATTTCATGAAAATTTAACAGAACATCTTACATTAAATTAGGATGCTATATAAAAAGTTGGATGATTTTTCTCTTCTGTATGCTATTTTTGTTTTATTTTCCTAAGATTAAACATTCATAAATCCAAAAATCGGACTCCACTGTTTACAAATGACTCTTGATATTTTTTCCCAAATTATATCCAACATCAAACAATTTTAATTTTTTTTTTAGGAATTATATTAATAGTTTTCTATTTATTCAAAATTTTATTTATTAAATACACATAAATTATGAAAATCGGACTCCTATATATAAAATACATTCTTGGTATTTTTTCCAGACTATATACGTTTAGTAAAAGTGGAACACCAATTTTGGAAAATTTTACAAACTCTTTCCTAATTATCTTCATTTTTGTTAGAATAAACACACAAAAATCATAAAATCGGGTTACACTATTTGAAAAATCAATTTTAGTATTTCCCGAGCTTATGTACACTGTATATGGTTTATACAAAAAGTTTGGTAATTTTCATTTACTGTTTAATAATTATTCACGAATTAATGTTTATTTAAGTGAATAAAACAAAGAAAAATATCTAAACTGTTTGGAAACCAAATTTTATATTGTTCCCAACTTTTATATGTCTAATAACACTAGTAAAAAAGTTTGGAAAATTTTAGAATCTGTTTTCTAATTATCTCTATTTTTGTTAGAATAAATATACAAAAATCATAAAATAGGGTTAAACTATTTGAAAATCAGTTTGAGTATTTTTCCCAGTTTATATACATTGTATAACAACTTTATACAAAGATTGGGAATTTTTGTTAACTCTTTATTATATTTCACGATTTTATGATGTTTTCAAGGAATTAAATGGTGGAAAAATGGTTAAACATATTTAAAAATCATGAAAAATTACAAGAGGATTCTAAATTATAGTTAGAACTGAAATGTAAAGTTTGTAAATTTTTTAGAACTGATTTGATTTAGTTTTGGATTTTTAGCTTGTAAAGCCCTTCCAAAAGTGCTAAAATGCATTTCAAACAATAACACAAAATGGGATTTGTCACTTGCAAATGTTAATAAGTCAATTGGTATATCAAAATCTGAATTTTCAGAAAAGTGTTTGCAACTTATACAAAACCTAACTTTGACACAGTATTGACATAATTCTATTGTAGAAGTTAAGTATACTAGTATTAGATTTCGATTAGAGACTTACTAGTGTATACCATTATTATAGGAATCGGTAGTGGTACAAGTGGAACTTAGATCAAGGCATCATTTGCATCATCTCAATGCATTTTGAGTATTCACGCATTCCCCTATTTTCGATTTTTATGTTTTGGGGTGGAAAAGCATGTCCGAAAAACTATTTATTGTTCGTTGTATTTAAATTGATTTGTATCAAACTTGATTGCTATATTTTGCTATGTATGTCTATGCAACTTGAAACATGAGGCCTTATCGTCTTAAGTCCCTTCCCTTTCACTTTACTTCAACCATTAACTCTTTGAGCCAATGGTCATTACAGATAGCGCTATTAGGAATTGACAACTCCTCACTCGCCCGATTGTTGGAGTGTATGATACCATATAATCTATGGAACGATAAGCATAGAAACTTTGATTTCGATTCATGAAACCAATATTATTTTTAATCTGTGAACTCACCAAATATTTCGGTAGTTGACCGCTCATTTTACATGCTTTTTCAGGAACTCGTCTATAAGATGGCACTTAGGGACACATCACTTTTAGGAGCATTCGCATGTTCTGTATTTCAATTACGTTGTAATTTCTTTTAAAAGTTGTTCAAACCCATTGTAAATTTGTAATGGTTTTTAATACTATGGTTGGTGTTGTCTTTTAGCTTTTGCTATGAGACCCTTTATACTGTCACGCCCGTATTTCCGCTTTAGGGGGTGTGGCATAATGAGTCGATGAGATGACAATGTTTTTGATCTATAATATAGGTTTATCATTGGAGATGTTTTTATAAATATTAAAAGTTTATAATACATCAATGGTCTTTTTTGAGAAATCTTAATAAAAGTCTAGACATTTTAGCTTTGTAATTAATTTAATTTTTTATATATTTTACTTAATAGTAAAGCTTAAGAAACTTAAAATTATTTATAGATTTGCCAATTTACTTTATAGATTGATCACCAATTAAGAATGATGATTTTTTTTATATAAAAATGATAAAATTTGAGGATTTTTTAATCTTATCTTATTATCTTAGTAATTTTTTCATTGTGATGAATTATATCTGTTGGGTTTTGAGCACTATAACACTTCCTAAGTGCACATGCAACCCGAAATGCTTTGGATCTATATTTTCTCTAATTATACATGCAATTTGATTTTCCAAAGCATTCACCCTAGCTAGCATACAATTGAAGCTATATAATATAAAACTTAGTTTGGATGCTTACCTCATGAGTAGGGTAGAGTTCTTGACCTTTGAAAGCTTGAGCACCTCAAGTTTGGTGCCGCTAATGGTTCACAAACACCATATGCAAGAGGAGGCTTGAGAGAATAAGTTATCTAGCTTCAAAATCGGTTTCACTCTCTTAGAGTGAATGGAGTGATCGATTTTAGCTCTAGGGGTATGTATTTATAATGTGGAAAATGCTAGGGTTACACTTTATAAACCCTAATGACCTTTCATATACTTAGGCTCCATGGGTTAACCTCCATGGACTATCCATGGGTTATAACATTGGTTTAGCCCATCCTAAATAACCATGGATCATTTGCCCACATTATAAGTATGATTGATTTACACAATCAATTCTCATATATTTAATTAGTCTCTTTTGATCAAAATTAATTCCAAATTAATTCTCGATCAATACTAATTAAATAATATAATTTCTCAATTAATATATTATACTTATAATATATTAATAAATCATGAGTAACCTTATTCTCAAAAGTCCATCCTATCAAATTGCGCTGATGAAGGCAACCCAAAAGGAACCATGCTAACAATCGGGTCAAGTACATCCCAGTTATAGTTATAGGCTTAGAAACCTAATCCAACAGTCTCCCACTTGGATAAGTCTAATAACTATAACTGCCAATGTAACTTAAACCTGACTAGCAATCGTAAGCTTTCAAAAGCCGTTGTCAACTCTGACCCAGTCAGTGACGCATCCTTTAGATAAGGGATCATATAATCCTCTGTTCTCAAGATATCAGCTGGATAAATACATGGAACAATGTCATACTTATTGTCCATCAGTTTGTTTCCCGATTTCCGATTCGTCTGACATAGAACATAACTGAACACATCAATTTAGTTCTGACCGGGCCCGACACATAAGTCAAAACAGAATCATCGAGGGGCCCAAGATATCGCTTTTAATCCTCTTAGGATAAAAGGAACAGATAAACTTCGACATTATATGCTTGTACTAACTACTCATTAAATCATGCACAATGACACGTTTTATAACATCAAGTTACTGATGCGTTTTCGTATCATCAATGCACAAATAATTCATAGTCAACAACTCATATATCTAGGTTTGAAGACTTATATGATATTATCATCTCACGATCACTCGTGATAAATTCCATGAAGTGATTCAAGTGAGTGCGGGTTGATCCAATACTCAAATATTATTTCAGAAGTACTCATGAATGGTGTAGCAAACCTGTTGCTATGCCTAACTCCTTAGACAATCTATAAGCCAACACATGACAATCTTCTTTCATACCTACTTCCAATATATGATCGACTGTGGATAGTTTGAATAATCTTATTATTTGGGAAGTCAAAACATGCAAAGTGAAACACAAGAATAATACTAATCCTATATGGCCCCAAAACTTTTGAGAGTATATAAAACACCTTTTATTTAATCACCATATTGATTACTCGTTATTCATTGTATAATGTTTTGAATAATCAACTTAATACTTGAATTAAAACAATAGTTATCCCATGCTCCAAGCATGCACACTATGTTTCCTATGGTCCTTACTTTGTGAAATAGATCAATTGTAAACATTTCCAATGAATCTCACTTCACAATCCTAAATCCTTATCACAAGTGTATGAATACCAAGTCCTTACCACTTAATGTAATCTGTTAGATTCTTAATCTCCAACTCCTATTATGGAAAACACTTCCATATTTACCATGTGACAACTCATTATTAATAGAACCCTGTCTAATCATAATAATGTCAATATGGTCCATCCATTACTATACTTCCAATTGTCCTTAAGCGACCAATCATTGGCGAACCTTATATTGTCCTTAACAGTTGTTTAACCACTTTAGTCATATCTGGTTCTATTCCTTTTTCCCTCTTAATGCCCTAGGCATTTGGAAAATTAGAACACGAGAATATTATAGCATATGCAATCGATCCTATACCCGAAACATATGAGATACGATTCATAATGTCTTACATAAAGACATGATACTTGACCAGTTTTTTGCTATAATATTTCTATTTGTCATGTTCTCACAATTCGAACTAATAATCGAATTTTGAGAACAAAAATAAAATTTCCATATATGAATTTCCTTATGTTGAATCTTTTCAACATAACATTCATATATGTACTTGACTAAATTTGATTAAAATCTCATAATCTAAGCTTTTAGATTTGAAATGAAGTATAAGTTCCTCTCCCTTAATTATAGTAAAACAACTTTTCAAACCCGTAGCTCCGCGAATTGAAACCTTTGTTTTGTATAATTAACATTGCTAACTTGCAACACTTACCATAATAATATTGCTCCCACTAGCATAATAATTACCATCATAACACTTATGCTCCCACTAGCTTCGACATGTACCCATAAATCAGTTGGACTTCTAGAAATCAATACTTATTGTCTTTCATTACCAAAGTTCAGATTTCTGATACGAGATGCTTCGATAAGACTTTATCTAGGCTTCTCAATATCATACACATTTCCTTTGATAGCTCACACGTGTGTCTTAACAATTTTAGAACTTATAGTAATAAGTCTCAAATGTTTAGACCTGTTGCCATTTCTCACAATTCGAACTATGAAGAGGGATGTCGTAATCATAATCGAATTTGAGAATGCAAATATCACAACTGTTATCTACTTAAAATCTACTTAGTGAAAGTTTCTCCTCACAATCATTTTCATGAATTAGAGAGAAAACTTATGACACTTAGATTTTATGGTGTATGTGTTCCTATCCATGTGATTTGTCATAACCATAATCACAAGACAAGGTTAGTGACGAATCCAAACTCATATGGACTGAACTTGTTCAATCTTAATTTCTCGCCACCTGGCAGCACAAGGGCCTACCATTGCTTCCAGATTGTTATGAAAACAATTGAGAACTCACAGAACTCACATGCATAGTCAACTTCAACTTGAATGGGCACAGAAACAAGAAAATGTCAACATGATAGGTTACAAAACGTAAGTCGTGTGCTAGTGATTAACATTAGGTTTATTCTTGACTAGTTCTTGAAACTTGTCAAGATCTTTAAGACTCCTACTGACCTCTTGACATATAAGATTCTCTTGTTAAGATACATTCTTGACAAACAAATATTCAAGAGTTAGTGCGGATTCTCATCAAGAATAACACTTCACACAATTGGTCTTAGTCGGTCTTTGTCCTATTCAAGACATCACAACTTACCAATTACAAATGTACAAGAGTAAGAAACATTTTACTCTACATTTAATGAGTGTTATAAACCTTCTTATGATATGTCACTCAAGTTACAATCTTGGAGTATGACTCTAAGACTTGTTTTGGAACGAAGTATGATCCACCTTAACTGATTTAACCATTTTAACAATTCCCGATTCCTCTTCTTAGCCATATAAATGTACTAAGGTGTCCTTAGAGGATCAATTGTGATATGGTTTTTATAATCATTAAGATGATCATAAAACATGATACTCTAGTACTCTCCCATCTTTTCAGATTGGAGAAACTTTTATCTTTCCGCCTAATTTGATTCTTCTTATTCGTCCTGCTATACATTGAAACTGTAACGCCCCGTTCCTGGTATGTGTTTACCTTTACTTTTTGTTCATTTTTAGAAGGGCTACTCGACGAGTTGGTGGCCCTGACTCGTCGAGTAGAAGGCAGAATATGTGCGGGCTTTAAGTGATCTACTCGACGAGTCGAACCCTGACCCGACGAGTAGGCTAGGCTGGATGAAACCCTAATATTTAGGGTTTGCACCCTATTTAAGCATCATATCCAGCCTCCATTTCAGCCTCCCTCACCTCCAAAGCACTAAACTCGAAACCGTAATCCTCCATAAGTGATCTTGATCTATTCTTGCCATTTTGAGTGTTATTTTGTGTCCTTTGAAGCTTGTGGAAGAAGTAGAAGAGAGAAGACTTAAGAGGGAAGAAGTAGATCCAGGAACTACACTCTTCTAGCTACATTTTCTGGTAATCAAGCCTTCAACTTGATCCTTCTCTTATTAGATCTATTTGTTTGCACTTTTTGGAAGTTTTGGTCCAAGAACCTTAGCCCTTTGGATTGGGACGTCTCAAGTAGTTCATATCTCAGATCTGGAGTCTAGGAGGGGTTCCATGGCATAAAGGTGCAAACTTTATGACCATGGAAGCCCCATGCAAGCTTGTGAGCAAGAACATGGTCTTTTTAGCCCTAAAGGACCATGCATGAAAGAAAAGTTTGGGACTTTACGTATCTAACTGATGATACCAGCCCAGATCTTGTATATTGTACTTTGGTTTAGGAAGTTATGGCTTAAAGGTCAAGATTTATGGCTTAGAATAATTAGGGTTTGGGTTAAACCCATTATGAAGGACAAAGAACGGGTAAAGTTGGAAACTTTACCCTTAAGAGTGCCTTTCCAGTAAGTAGAAGAAGTTTGGGGCATAGATCTGGAATGAAGGAGCTTAATCCATTGAGATGGCTCAATCAGACAGGGGAACTCGGCGAGTCCAGGGAAGGACTCGACGAATTGAAGCGGGCAGTCCCGGTTGTTATGACAGAAAGAACTCGACGAGTTGACTCAGTTGACCACGAGTTTGAGCATTACAGGTACTCGCCGATTTGGGAGATAACTCGACGAGTTGGGTTGACTGGGAGTTTACTTTGACTTTGAACTTGACCAGAGTGTTGACTTTGACCAGGGGGTAAAATACTCATTTTACCTATGAAGAGTTATTAGTTTTTGATTAAGTGTTATTATGAAAGTTATAGCCGGAGAGTAGTCGGAGCAGCAGAAAGGGATTCCTTACTCATGCTTTCAGCAGTCAGTCATACGAGGTTAGTTTTCCTCCAGTAGGAACAGGTCTACGGCCACAATGTCGGCCCGTTTATATGATAGTAGTTCCGGATTTCGATCCGATGTCGGGGTTAGCCCGATGCAGTTTATATGTTCTGGACTTCGGTCCGATGCTGGGGCGGTACCGAGAAGTAGTTATGTATGCTTGATGTCTTTGTGATTCATGCATGTTGTATGTTATGTGTTATGTGTTCCGGGCTTCGGTCTGATGTTGGGGCAAGCCCGATGTATGCTAGTTTATATGTTTTATGTTATATGTTCCGGGCTTCGGTCTGATGCCGGGACAAGCCCGATGCAGATTATGTGATTATGATATATGTATGTTGTGTATGTGTCGGGGTAAGCCCGATGCCGGGGTGAGCCGGATACCCGATGTGGTCGGATGCCGGGGTGAGCCCGATGCCGGGCAGGAGTCCGATGTCGGGTAAGCCGATGCCGGGTTCGTCCCGATGCAGTTGGGAGTAGTCCCAGAGTTATGTTACTTGTTATATGTTATGTGCATGGTATGTGGTAGTTTGGGGAGCTCACTAGGCTTCGTGCTTACGGTTTCAGTTTTGGTTTCAGGTACTTTAGCTAGCAAAGGGAAGGGCTCGGGATGATGGCATGGCACACACCAAAGTCTTTTGGCCTGGGAGATTACTCTGATGTTTTTATCATATGTTTTGATCACGTTATTTGACCTGGTGTTTTGAGATACATGATACATGGTTTTCTTATGATTATGGATGATATACGGTTTTATAATAATTTTCAAAACTAAATTTTTGGACCGTATTTTTGGGATGTTACAGAAACTTTTCCAATGATTCAGAATTATACTTAGGTGTCGTTTGATAGTTACTGATTGAGAAAGTGCTGACTGGGAAAGATCTGTATGGGTAAGAAATCCTGACTGAGTAAGAAATCATGTTGTTTGATTGTACATCTGACTGAATGTGCTGACCGATTAAAAATGACCATTTTACCCTGTTGACAGTGATAGATGAAATTGCTGAAAAATAAATTCAAAAACTATAAAAAAGTAATTACAAGCATACAAGATGTACATGAAACTTAAATAAAAAAAACTATAAAACATTTTCTAGTTTATGTATCGATTCACAAACACCCTTTTTCTTTTTGGTGGTTTTAATAATGAACAATTTTTATTTAATATAAATTAGTTTTACAAGTTCAGGGGGTTTGTGCTAATTCTGGAAAGTAGTTTTGTAAAGGAATTCAGTATTGGGGTAGGTTCTGTCAACATGAAGAGCTTCAGGGACCAGCTTTGCCATTTTAAGAAACAGGGATCTGTTTCTTATCTTCAGCGATACAACAGCAATGGAGGATGCGTCGTTTTCTGTTGTTGAACCTGCAAATCAAAGTTCCAGGGAAATTTATTTGATCCTTAACCTAAAATACTCTCATCGATCGTTTTAAAGGAGGCCTCACTCAAATTGGTTGAAACCGGGAGTGAAAGAAAGGGAGAGAATGAACGGTAGGGCAAGGGAAGATTAGGAAAAGCTTCACAGTCAGCGATTGTTCTCAGCTTTCTCGCCCAGACTTCTCTTACCGAGTCAGCCATCCTAATTTGGTTTAACAAACAACCTCAGCTGACCGAGTCAGCCAAATACGTCTGACCCGACTCGGTCAGACGTATATCAAACAACCCCTTAATCTTGTAAGCATAACTATATTTACTAAGCTTTAGTAAATCATGACGAATAGTTTTATCGTTCCTTGTGGTGGACCTGGCCAGTGCACAACCAAGTGTACCCGATCCCCTAGTCCTTCACTTGACTCACATATACATGTGAACAAGGAATTAGTCTTAATTTTCCAAAGACGAAAATTCTCATTCATCATACAATACAAGTTGCATGATTCCAAGTTTCTATCCAATTGAAACTTGGGTGATGAGAATCTTTCCTTATTTGGTAAATTTAGACACTACCACAAACGAAAGAATCAAATTCATTGCTAAAAATTACAAACATCAATTTTCACATATGCCTTTGCAAGGAAATATAAAACAAGATAAAATCAAAATTTTATTTATTTATAAAACGCGGAAAAACTTTTCCTTACAATGCAATTACAAATGAAAACTATGTTATTACAAATTTCTAAGCAATCTATTATAACTCTTAAGGAGCAGAAAAATCTGATCATCGAACCATGCGATCGAAATCCATCTCTTCACGACCAGACTCAGCATGCCTTTCCTTTAAGCTTCATTTGATCCTACAAAACATCAGAATGTAATCTTATCACATCATGTATTAAGAATCTACAAATAAGAACTTAACAGAGTTGGATAGTGAACTTACCTGAAGCAGAGTCAAACCTTTTGACTTTACCATCCTTATGGTCCTTCAAGTAGATACGGCAGCTTCGCAACCAATGTCCTTTCTTTTGGAAATAGAAGCAAACAAATTCTTTTGGAATGACACATGGATCAATCTCAGATTTGGCCTTTCTCTTATGATCAAAACTTTTGACCTTGGCCAACTCTCTTCCCATAGGAGAAGGGATCTTTTCTGGACTATCTATATTATTGCCTATGTCCATGGCAGCTTGGGAAGTAGATCTTCCAATCAAATTTACAATTGCGCCAAATCATTGCTGATTTAGTAGCAATAAGCAAATATGTAAGATCGATAAGGGTCATGTCGTGATCTGTCATATGATAGTCTTTAACAAACTGACTATATGACTCGGGAAGTGATTGAAGAATCCAGTCAACAGCCAACTTTCTCGGGAATACGACACCCAACATTCCCAGCATGTCAATGTGTGACTTCATCTCCAAGACATGTGCACACACATACCTTCCATCTCTGTGCTTGCTAGCCAATAGGGCTTGAGTGACCTTGAACTTTTCAAGTCTTTGAACTTGTGGGTCATGGAGAATTATTCGAGGAGCTGGAGGAAGAGAAGTTCCACTACAACACGAAGAAGGGATTAATCTTTCACCTTGATCGTCTTGTGGAATATCATCTTTATAAGGAAGGCTTTTTCCATAGGATTCGGGAAGACCGTAGTTGTCTGACCTTGACATCTATAATGGGAGAAATTCAAGTTAGTTGATTTAAGTCCCTAATATAACACCCAATATTAAATATTAAGGCTAGGACCCAACACAATATTCTACAAATGCGAAGAGGGATGCCGTAATTCAATTGTAAAATATTTGTAGGTAGGTAAATGACGATTTACCAATTTCCACCATGAAAAACGAAATAGTTTATTAAGTTTTTGTTGGTTTGAAATTCCTAGATCTTTGAGATTCATTGAACTTTCACTGGCATGTTTAAATCTCGATTGTGCCCTTCAAGTTTGTGACTGGGATGCCGGGGAGAAGGGATCTTTTCTGGACTATCTATGTCATTGCCTATGTCCATGGCAGCTTGGGAAGTAGATCTTCCAATCAAATTTACCATTGCGCCAAATCATTGCTGATTTAGTAGAAATAAGCAAATATGTAAGATCGATAAGGGTCATGTCGTGATCTGTCATATGATAGTCTTTAACAAACTAACTATATGACTCGGGAAGTGATTGAAGAATCCAGTTAACAGCCAACTTTCTCGGGAAAACGACACCCAACATTCCCAGCATGTCAATGTGTGACTTCATCTCCAAGACATGTGAACACACATACCTTTCATCTCTGTGCTTGCTAGCCAATAGGGCTTGAGTGACCTTGAACTTTTCAAGTCTTTGAACTTGTGGGTCATGGAGAATTATTGGAAGAGGTGGAGGAAGAGAAGTTCCACTACAACACGAAGAAGGGATTAATCTTTCACCTTGATCGTCTTGTGGAATATCATCTTTATAAGGAAGGCTTTTTCCATAGGATTCGGGAAGACCGTAGTTGTCTGACCTTGACATCTATAATGGGAGAAATTCAAGTTAGTTGATTTAAGTCCCTAATATAACACCCAATATTAAATATTAAGGCTAGGACCCAACACAATATTCTACAAATGCGAAGAGGGATGCCGTAATTCAATTGTAAAATATTTGAAGGTAGGTAAATGACAATTTACCAATTTCCACCATGAAAAACGAAATAGTTTATTAAGTTTTTGTTGGTTTGAAATTCCTAGATCTTTGAGATTCATTGAACTTTTCAATGGCATGTTTAAATCTCGATTGTGCCCTTCAAGTTTGTGACTGGGATGCCAGGGATCACAAACAAGGTGTGAATAACCATGCAAATTAGCTTGGTACACCCAATGTTACAAATCACCTAATCAATGTGCCAGTTAACCACACACGCTCCATTGATCTATGATTAACATCAAGCTACCCTTTGCCACACATTGTCAGTCCCAGATTAGTGTGTCGGTTAACTACACGCGCTCCATTAACGACTTAACAAGGTGCAAAATGCAATTTCATGGATTAGCACCATTTCCACATTTTTACTAAAGTAACTAAGATTGGAAATTTAATAAAATTTTAGTTACTTTATAATTGTCACTCTACTTTTAATGAGAATTCATGTCCTATCCTACCCGTTCAGCTAATGACCCTCCACCAGTCAAGGAAGTGGTGGGTGAGAGTGGATACCCATTAAACTGTCATTTTATAGGCAGTAACCTTATACCCCCCTTATAGATTGGCTTCGTGAATGAGGCCTACTAACGGTAACACTGACTTGTCTTATACACATATATATTGTTAAACATATAATATTATAAAGTATAATGGTTGAATTTTAACTTTTAAAACTCTAGGGTTTTGGAATTAAATGTTTCAAAAAATGAGACTTTACAAATTCCAAAACTTGAGGGCAAGTTTTGAAACTTGTCAAAACTCTCGGTTTCCATAACTTATGAATTAATGTTGGCTTTTATGAAAAGACTCTTGATATTCCATAACTCGAGGACAAGTTATGGAGTTCATTAAAACATTTATGGAAAAACTTTTTATTTTCCTTAACTTGAGGACAAGTTATGGAATTCATAAAAGGCATTTAGATCAAAAATTAACAAGGAAAAATTATCATATAATTTTCTATTGATCTAATCTAACTCATATAGCAAGACAATTCATATCAAATAATACAAATAGTTAACCTATTATCTTAATATTTGACAATTGTCCTTACATTTCCATAACCTATGAGTTTAATGTCATTTTAATGTATGAGACTTTTCTTTTTCCATAACTTGAGGACAAGTTATGGAGGTCATTAAAATTCATTTAGATCAACAATTAAACTAACAAGAAGTGTCAAATAATACCTATGATCTAGTTAAACTCATAAGCAAAAATAATTCATATCAACAATTTTCAAGAAATTAGCTAATCATATAAACTAATACAAATCTTGAAATTTTGAAAATTATCTTTTAAATGGATGAAGATCATCATTACCAATTCAGAAAATACAATTTTTATGATTACAAAACAGTTTGTGGTAATGATCCTATCCATTTCTGGCCAAAAACTTGAAATTCTGCAAACAGGAACACCAACTCGTCGAGTACATGAATTGGACTCGCCGAGTTGATGTTTTACTGAGTGGACTCGTCGATTCTGTTCATGGACTCAGCGAGTTCACCTGTCAGAGTGCAGAAAAATGATTTTTCCAGCTTTGAAAACAAGTGAGCATCAAATATAACAGAAAACAATCCTAGGCTCTGATACCATTGTTGGGTTTTGAGCACTATAACACTTCCTAAGTGCACATGCAACCCTAAATGCTTTGGATCTATGTTTTCTCTAATTATACATGCAATTTTATTTTCCAAAGCATTCACTCTAACTAGCATACAATTGAAGCTATATAATATAAAACTTAGTTTGGATGCTTAACTCATGAGTAGGGTAGAGTTCTTGACCTTTGAAAGCTTGAGCACCTCAAGTGTGATGCCTCTAATGGTTCACAAACACCATATGCAAGAGGAGGCTTGAGAGAATAAGTTATCTAGCTTCAAAATCGGTTTCACTCTCTTAGAGTGAATGGAGTGGCCGATTTTAGCTCTAGGGGTATGTATTTATAATGTGGCAAATGCTAGGGTTACACTTTGTAAACCCTAATGACCTTTCATATACTTAGGCTCCATGGGTTAACCTCCATGGACTATCTATGAGTTATAACATTAGTTTGCCCATCCTAAATAACCATGGATCATTTGCCCACATTATAAGTATGATTGATTTACACAATCAATTCCTATATATTTAATTAGTCTCTTTTGATCAAAATTAATTCCAAATTAATTTTTGATCAATACTAATTAAATAGTATGATTTCTCAATTAATATATTATACTTATAATATATTAATAAATCATGAGTAACCTTATTCTCAAAAGTCCATCCTATCAAATTGCAGTGATGAAGGCAACCCAAAAGGAACCATGCTAACAATCGGGTCAAGTACATCCCAGTTATAGTTATAGGCTTAGACACCTAATCCAACAATATCATCTTAGTTTAATCTTATGTTATTCTCTTTGACCGAAAGAGAATATCCACTATGAAAATAATTTTTTTCTTCTAAAAATATTTTTTTAATAATTTTATGACAAATAATATTAATCAAGATTGTCAATATTGGTGTAGTATATATGACCATTTTTCTGTTTTGCAAAATCATGATCCTAAGATTGATCCGGGGTCGTAAATCCTACCAAAAACATGGAAAAAAATCTCCAATACATCATATAATAATAAAAAATTCAAAATTGTTTCTAGTGTTCATATTCAACGCACTCGGTTAATCCAAGACAAAATCTTAGAATTAAAAAAAAAACAGTAACAATATTATAGTCAATAATATGATTTTACAATGTTATCTTAAAATAATACCAAGGGAGCTAAAAAACAAATCAGTTATGATCATGATCATTTTACCTATGTGACATCGTAGGATTGCATATTCTTACGACTCGGGTCATGATTTTACCAACCTAAATATCATTGGTTTGACAAAGGTTTTTTGTTTCTATAAAAATAATTTTTTATTTTAGTTTATTATTTTTACTTTAAAAAATATTGTGAGATAACATAATTTGTAGAAGTAAATTTAGATCATACTTGTAAAAAAAATAACTTTGTATTTAGTTGGTGACCCGTTTACCAAGTAAATGACAAATTTGTAAACAATTGTAAGTTTTTGGGGCTTAATTGCTAATAACAAAAATATAAGAACTAAATCAATTATCGGTCCAAACTATAATGACTTTTATGAATATTCCCCTAATTAATATTTGCAGCATCATGTTTTCTATTAAATTATATTAATTAATTATAAATATAAAATTTAATTGACAATTGACAAATTATGCTTCAATAAACTCATAATTTATTTAAATTCATTATATAGGAATGATTTATTTTGTTATAACTTTGTAATCACATATTTTATAATAATATTGTAATATATATATATATATATATATATATATATATATATATATATATATATATATATATATATATATATAGGGTGAGGCTCAATAGAGAACCATAATTAACCAAGGAACCAATCGTGAGCGTTGGAAATCATAACGATCAACGGCCAAGGAAATAGATGTACACTTTTACATTGGACGCACACACACCGGATTATACCAAAAAATCCACCCTTTACAAAAAACCCACCATTTTTTTTCGTTTAAAATTTTTTTTAGGCCATGTTTTTTATCGAAAAAAAAACCGAATATACCGTTGTTCACGATTTTTCGTTCTCTTTCCATAGAGATCCATGATGATATATAAAAAACGAACTTTTTTTTCCGAAAAAAACCCACTTCATTTTCTTTGATGAAAAAATTTAAGGTCTATTTTTTTATAGAAAAAAAATTAATAAATATATCAAAATTCATATTTTTTGTACTTTTTAAACATAGATTCATATTCAAGTTAAAAAAAAAACTTTATTTCAGTTTAGATTCACATTGTGAACCTGTTCAGATTCATATTGTAAACCTATTCAGATTCACATTATGAACCTCCTTAGATTCACAGTGTGCATAATAAGAAGTCAGATTCACAGTGTGAATCTGAACTGATCGGAGCTTTTTCACATTGTGAATGTTAAAATTTGAAATATTTACAGTTTAGATTCACAGTGTGAATCTACACTGATCGAGGTTTTTTTTTTGAACATTCTCAGATTCACAGTGTGTATAATAGTAATTCAGATTCACAATGTGAATCTGAACTGTTCGAGATTTTTCATATTGTGAATGTTAAAAATTGAAATATTTACAGTTTAGATTTACAGTGTGAATCTGTACTGTTCGAGGTTTTTTTTTTTTTTTTTTTTTTTAGTCGGTGTTGATGTTTATTAATAGAGTACAAAAAATTAATATTTTGGTATAATTAGTTTTTTTTTTTTGATAAAAATAAACTTAAATATTGAAAAAACTAAGAAAATTAAGTGGGTTTTTTTCGAAAAAAAAATTCGTTTTTTATATATCATCATGGATCTCTATGGAAAGAGGATGAAAAATCGTGAACAACGGTATATTCGGTTTTTTTTTTTCGATAAACAACTTGGCCTAAAAAAAATTTTAAATGAAAAAAAGAAAGTGAGTTTTGTTATAATCCGGTACATGTGCGTCCATTATAAAAATTTTCAACCCTTCTTTTGCCGTTGATCGTTTTAAATTCCGATGTTTTAGATTGGTTCCTTAGTTCCTTGATTAATAATGGTTCTCTATTGAACTTTTCTCTCTCTCTCTCTCTCTCTCTCTCTCTCTCTCTCTATATATATATATATATATATATATATATATATATATATATATATATATATATATATATATATATATATATATGTTAAAAGTTAATTCGTATAAGGGTGTTGTCGACGACTTATATAAGTTAGAAAAATGAAATATATTATAAATAGTTTTTTTCGGGAGAATTATGAGTATAGTTGAAGATGAAACATTATTTGTTCTATTTTGTATTCTATTTTTTGGAAAATAAATAAAGGTGGGTTAGATTGTCTTAGTATAATAGGTGTTGACTTTACTCGCAAACATATCGCTCAACATGTTTTCTGATTCTTATAATCTCAACCATTTTTGAAATCTTGTATTTTTGATTTTTCAATGATTTTTTAGTTTCCAATCAAAAAATAACATCCTCGCTAGCATCTTTTGGTAGCGGAACAAGAAAATATACCTATAACCGTGTCTTTATTGCCAACCATACTCAAAACCTGACTCTTTGCTCCCACTTGAATTTGTCTACATGAACACTAAGGGAAATGCTCGATGCAAAAGACGTGGTAAGTTTTTTAATCCTACCGGATACGCCACATTGGATAATCATGTGAAGGATGCAAGACACTTAAACAAGGTATGACCCTGATACAAGCTAATATTGGCACGAAGATGCCCTGTGTGTGTATAACAACGACTATCTACAAGACGTGTTCCTCGAATTTGTGATCTAGTAACTGATCCCATTCGACGACTTCAATAGCCCAAGATGTATAAACATCGTGAAAATAAAGCTTAAGGTGCATTATAACCCGATAAGTTGTAATACTCTTAGAAGAGATGTAATAGAACTTTGGAATCCGTCAAATATATGTGATTTTACGTTTCCAATATTATTAACATAGTGTGTCATTGACATGTGACGTTTGGAGCACTACAATGGCTAATTGGATTCATATTATGTCATTATGATTCATTGGTTTAACATGCAAAATTGGCTAATAACCATACAAAAATATCTATTGGAATTGTTTGGGTATAGACACCTTGTACGGATTTATATCGAATTTAGGTGTTGTAATTACTATTTTTTTATTACGAAAAAAAATCAAGACCAAATTACATAAATAGTCCCAATAGTATATAGTTTATTTTCCAACGCATATAGTTTGTGTGGTTTTGATTTGTTGCGGTGTTGTTCCTTAACCCATATAAAATAATATTATTACCCTTTTCTATTATATCATGTATTTTTCTTTGATTTTCTTTATTTTTATAGAGTATTAAATTAAATGTACCCTATAAAAACGAAACCCTCTCTCACCCCATCATACTTCCTTCCTTTTCATTTACCCCAAAAGTCGTAGGCTTCTTGTTGTTGTCATGATTTTCATTACCCTCCGATCAAACCTCACATATTCTTTCAACAATCCCCTTCTTCAGTTTTTCTTAACCTAGTGTTGTCTATCAATGAGATTTTAGATGTAGATTGTTGTTGGACCACTGAAGTTCACAAAAAGTTATTCAAGAATGGCGAAAGAGATTATAGAAATGGTAAGTTGTAGAAGTGATGATTGTGATATTCGTATGGATCAATACTTTTTAATTTTGTGTTTAGTGAGGGACATATGATGAATTGGCTTCATCCAGTTTTGGATTCGTTTGTCAAGAATTGGGAGGGAAAGTCATGAGATGAGGAGGGTAAAAGTAGTAACATAGGGGGTGGGGATATTGTGACATCTCCAGTTTCATGGGCAGAAAAAACCGATTTATTTATGCTTATTTAAAAACCAGAGTATCCTTTTTGAAGAGTAATATTGCGAAATTTGTTCCTAAAATATGATAAAGTGTAACACCCTGTTTCGAATCGTTTTATAATTCAGGTCCGTGACCTGAAAATCAATTATCATAAGGCTTTGGGCCTTGGGGGAAAGAGAGATTTAGACCCCTTTGGATGTGGGTAATGTAGATTAGGTGATACGAGAGTTCAGTTGGTGCTTTGGAGCCCAAGGGTATAACCGTAAAGTGAGAGTTCGGGCATTTTATGATTTTTGGATTTAAGTTCAGAAAGTTTTAAAGCAAAGGAGAGTTTATAGGGTTGTAAAGCTTCTCATTACCTTTTCGTGGATATAAGGATCGTCGAAATCGGATTTGAAACAAAGAAGTTATGACCGTTTGAAGTTAGGGCGGTTTTGGGTTAAGTCGCGTACGCTAGGCGTACTAGGGTATCTCTGAGTACGCTAGGCGTACTAGGAGTATATTGGGCGTACGCAGTCAGTGTCCAAACCCTATTTTCGTGGTTTGAGCCATATTTAAGCTCCTAAACTTCCCCAAACCCATTCAATTCTCAGCCTCCACCTCTCTAACACCCTCTCTTGAAAACCCTAACCTTAGTTTGAGCCTTTTGATAAAAAGGAGGTGTGCTTGATTGCTTTGAAGTGTTCTTGATGCATCTTGGAGAAGAAGGAGCTCTTTGGAGAAGTGTTGGTTGCTTTGAAGTTTGTAGATCCAGACTTTATTCACCTTGATCTTTCTTCTAGAGGTATACAGTTTGAATCTTGATGATGTATTTGATAGATCGAGCTAGTCTTGGGTATTATGAGCTTTTGGTCACTTTAGTGCATAAAGTTTTGTTGAATCATGAAAAGTGACCCTCTTGAACTTCAGCTACCGCAGCCAACAAGCACCTGCAGTCAAGCTCCCTCTTCAGCAACCGCATCCGAAGTCATCTAGTCAACCGCAATCATTCTTACTTTACTTAGTTTGTCTTTCTGTAATACTCTCTATTGTCCAGTATGCCTTGCATGGCTACTCTTAGAGAGTGAATCAAATGTATTTCTTGAGACTCTATAAATAGAGCTTATTCTCATTTAATGAAATACACATCTTAGAAGTTATCTTTTCTATCTCTCTATCTAATTACGTTTCTCTTCTTACTCTCAAATCTTACTAGAATATAACTGATTACAATCTCTCTTCGGAGCAAGTCTCTTGTGACTTAATCACTAAGTTTGATCTCACTTATTAACTTGGCTTGAATGCATTCCTCGTTATGAATCAACTTATGTGTATACTTGATATAACAATTGTTGTCATTTCCATTTCTTTACTTTTCCGCAACTAACTCTCTAACTATCTAACTCTAACTTATTAACATTATTGTTGAGCTTTTAGATCCTTCGAGATTAACTATTCCGCAATATACTTGTTCTAACGTTTGTTCAAGTGTGTCTCAAAGTTTTTCTCTCAACAATTGGTATCAGAGCCATAGTGGTTGCTTTTTTTGAAAAACGGAACTCTGATTTTCAAAGGGCCTTCTATACCACTGAAGCTCATTTCTTAAAAAAAACTTGAAAAAAAAACAAGGAAATATGGCACAATCGTTATCTCTAAATGTTTCCAACAGTGTTGGTGGTTCTAATCGAGCCCCAATATTGGTTGCAAATGAATATCATCACTGGTCCCAGAGAATGGAAAGATACTTAAGGAGACTTGGTAGAGATGTATGGCGATCCGTAGAAGAAGGACCACATGTCCCAGTTCTTACACCAGTCCAAACTGACGGCGCTACAACCAGACTAGGAGGAGGTCAACCAGTCATGAACCGTCCCACCAAGGATGATCTCGATAAAATGGAAAATGATGCTGTTGCTTTTTATGAAATCTCTTGTGGAGTTGCTCCTGACAACTTCGATATTATCATAAATTGCAAATCAGCAAAAGAGATCTGGGAAGTTCTCAAGAATTTGTACGAAGGCTCAGAACAAGCACAAGACAAGAAGCTTACAACCGCACTCAATGAGTTCAACAACTTCAAAGCTCATACTGGCGAAAGTTTGGAAGACTCCTTTAAAAGGTTCAACCTGATAATCACCAAGTTATCCAATGCAGGCACCATCCGCAATAACCATGAAACAAATCTTCAGTTTCTTATTGGTTTGGGAAGACATTGGACTACGACTAAGATGATAGTCCAAGGCGATAGAAAGATTCATTCTTTGTCACTCTACAAGCTCTATGGAGAACTGCAAGCACAAGAATCCACCGTACTCAAACACTGTGCTGACTTCGGAGAACCACTTGCTCTCATAGTACAAGCTCCACATAATCAATCTTACTCTCCCTCGTATGACACTCCACGGCAGTCATACGAAGCTGATTCAGAGTATGATGGTGAAGAAGAATTTCAGAAGGCTATTGCTCTAGTTAGCCAACAGTTCAACCATCTACCACCTCCCTCCTTCCGCAAGAATCAACAGTTCAACAAACCTCCATTCAATCGTAACTTCAACCTGCAGAATAACCATCCTGGATATCCCAAAAGTTCTCATCCACCACCGCAATCTCAAAATACTCAATCAAAGGAGGCACCGCAGTCTACTCAAACCACTGACTTCGGTACTCCCTCAGAAGACAAGACTGATGTTGTGATTTGCCACAAATGCAACAAAGAGAATTATTTTGCAAGAGATTGCAAGGCCAATGTAGTAAAAGACAGAGCATTCTACCTTAGAATGGCTCAAGAGTTGGAAGATAAGGAAAAGGCAAGGGCATACGTAGCCCATGTCAAAAGAGACCATCAAGTTTGGTCATCCGGAGACGAAGATGAAGCCATCAGTAGTGTCAAAGGAAAAGGGAAAATCTGCATGCTGGCAACCGCGGATGATGATGGGTCTACAAAGCTGGAAAAGAACTACTGCTACATGGCAAAGGATAGAACTCTAAGCATCGTCGAACAGGTAAAACTCATGATCCAAACTCTAAACTATAGCATGCATGACTGTCAACCCTTCATAGATGATCTTAATGACACGTGTGCTGCCGTCCTTACAGACTATAACAAAGCCTTAGATGAGAAGAACATTGCGTCCCAAGAGATGTTCCATGTGAGAGGACGACTGGATAACAAAAGACTCAAAATGGCTATGTTAGAAAAGGACTTAGAGTTAGAAAAATATGCAAGAATGTTGAGTGAAACACAATTAGAGATAGCTTTGAACCAGAGAGATTTAGCTCAGAGTGAAATTGTACGCTTAAATCTCTTAATCGAAAAATTGTTCAATGAAAGTGAAGCTATTGAAAATTTGGTAAATAATGGAACCGTGGACAATACATACAATTGGGGTTGGTCAAATGGATATCCTACCGCAATGGATTCCTCACCCCGGTTCAATAAAGACAGACTGTATGTCCCTCCAGACCGAGAATTTCATTTCCCAGTCAATGACAAGACCTTTCCCGAAGACATCAAAACTCACTTCGGTAGACTCCATAATCTAAGCAATAATTGTGTCATTGAGGAAATTACGCCTGAGGTTTCGGGTCACACAAGTGATTAAATTCCTATCTGTGGCACCATTTACCGAAATTCTCAAAACTCATCCGTAGTTGATGAAGAAATTGTCATTGAGGACCCCGAAGTATCGAAAGACTTCCCATCTCTGTCCTCAGACCGCAGTGTCTCACACTGTAGTTAAAAGTCCCACAAAAGTCCCACTGAAGTCCCAACTCAGACTTACTCTGCGGTAGTCAAATCATCTCTACCGCAGTCCTCAGTAAAAGGAACTGTGACTCTTCAGCCAATTCATCATGAATTACCCATAGAGAACTTTGAAGTGGGTCAATGCTCTCAAACCCCTGAATCTTCAAGTTCGGATGACTCAAGCCCACGTTTTCAAAATTTTTCTAAGAATTCCAGGAAACCGCAGTTGAACATCAAAGACTGCGGTTCCCCAAAAACTTTAGCAAAAAAGGCTTTCAAAGAGGAAATTCGCTCCCGAGGCACAAATAGACAAACTTTTTCGAAAAACAAGAAGCATGTCAGATTTCCAAAGTCCAAAAGTCCAGAAAAATTTGTTTTCTCACACTATTTTTCGAAAAACTCTCCAATCAAGAAAACATACAAAAAGGAATGTACAGTTTCAACAGTCATTCCTAATTCATCTGACACACCCCAAAAGAGTGTAAAGTCTTTTCGAAACAATGGTTTTCAAGTTTATTCCTCAGATGATCCGAAATGGAAAGGTATCTTACCCACTCCAACACTTTTAAAGTCACATCAAAATTTTAACAAGTGGAAGGGTATTCTACCAAATCCAACAAAAAGGACACAAAGATTTACATGTGCTGAACCTTTTTCAAAACAAACTTTTTCAAAGTCGAACAACACTCATGTCAGAAATTACCAACCTCGGACCGGTCACAAGCCCAACAACTCATCCTTTAGACCGCTGACCAAACGTGGTGTCAGAACAAAAGACAAAATCTCAACCTGTAAGTGTCAGTGTAGTTGTCAAAAAGATTCATCCTATGTTAAATCTAGTTGGAGTCAGAAACCTCGTAATTTTTCAAAAACACACAACGCTCCAAAACTGCACAAACACCCAGGACTAGGATTAAAAGTTGACAAGAAACCAGTCCCTGCAACCTCGGTCCATGCATCATTCAGAAACTCATCTGTTGTCCCAGGCTCCAAACTAATTTGGATGCCTAAACTAACCGTGTAATTCTCAGGCTTTGTGCAAGGAGGAACAAGAAGAAGAATGGTTAATCGACAGTGCCTGCTCCTTGCACATGACCGGAAGGTTAGAATACCTTCGGGATTTCAGGCCAATTTGCAACGGTGGAAATGTCACATTCGGCAACAATGCGAATGGGGTCATCCGAGGTTATGGTGTTCTCACTACGGGGAACTTCTCTATTCAAAAGGTTGCTTATGTAGAAAGCCTTAAACACAATCTCATCAGTGTTGGCCAACTATGTAAGGCAGGCCATCGAGTTGAATTTGATGATCAATTTTGCTATCTAATGACAAGTGATAGGAACACATGTTTGATCAAGTCTCGATCTGAAGGTACTATGTATCCTTTGGATGTCTCTCTGATCATAGGCAAACCACAGTTATGTTTCCTATCCAAAGCTGTATCCGAAGTCAGCTGGCTATGGCACCGCAAGCTAGCTCATCTCAACTTCAGATACATCAACAATTTGGTCACTGGAGAACTAGTCAGAGGACTCCCTATTCTCAAGTTCAGCAATGATACTCTCTGTCCTGCATGTGAATATGGGAAGCAATCCAAAGCAAGTCACCCCATGGTGATTGACTCTTCAATTTCTGAACCACTAGAGCTCCTGCACATTGATCTCTGCGGTCCATCCACCATAGCCAGTCTCCATCACAAGAAGTACATACTGGTTATAGTAGATGACTTCACACGCTTCACATGGGTTTTCTTCCTCAGACTCAAGTCAGAAACACCATAGATTCTCATCAACTTCATCAAGGAAATAGAACTTCAGATCAAGCTGCCAGTAAGACGTATCCGCAGTGATAATGGATCCGAGTTTACTAATCATCTTCTCAACAGTTTCTTGGTGTCCAAAGGCATCACTCACAACTTCTCAGCTCCTTACACACCGCAACAAAATGGGGTAGTAGAGATAAGGAACCGCACTCTAGTAGAAGCAGCCAGATCCATGCTCAACTTCGCACACCTTCCTCTCTACTTCTGGGCTGAAGCAGTAGCAACCGCATGCCTTGTACATAACCGAAGCATTGTGTGCAAACGTCTCACCAAAACACCTTATGAGGGCCTTAACAACCGCAAGCCAAATGTTCGCTTCTTTCATATCTTTGGGTGTAGATGTTTTGTGATCAACAACAAAGATCATCTTAACAAGTTTGCACCGAAGTCTGATGAAGGCATCTTCCTTGGCTACTCCACTAACAAGGTTGCTTATCGAGTTCTTATTAGACGCACAAGGTTGATCATTGAAAGCTTCGATGTGAAATTTGATGACTATCACATCCGCAACACCCCTCCATCCACTGAAACCACAGCAATCCTGGAAAGTGATATTCATGCCTCTTCGGGTCCATTAAACCTAGTTGAAGTCAACTATGACGATCTCTTCGACCCTGTAGAAACAGCCAAATTATCCGAAGTTCTTGTGTCTCAAGAAGCTCAACAGCAGCACGCAGATGTATCTGGTCCATCACTATCCGAAGTAGCATCTCTTAATACTTCCACCTCGCCGGTTGAGGGGGAAAGCTCTACTTCGGATCAAGCAACAACCATTGAGATTCCAGTACTTGATATAGCTCAAGTTCCCATCCGCAGAAAATCATTACCATCCAACGTCTCTTCGGACTCGGATGATGAAAACATAGAGAACATTCACACAAGAACAGACTCTAGGATTATCACTCTTCCATCCGCAGTCCAGGGGGAACCTTCTCAGGTTCCAGAGGAACTCCCATCAGCAATCCAGGGGGAACCTCTTCCAACTACTCAAGAAAATTCCATTCTCGCTCCAACAATCCAAGATGATTCCGCAGGATGTTCTCAAGTCCAGGGGGAACTGCCATCTCCAACCGCAGAGTCTTCTGATATCGAAGACATTCCCTCTACCGCAGCTGCTGATCATCTGCAACCCTCTCTACACGTATGGACGAATGACCACCCACCAGGTCAAATCATTGGCAACCCATCCGCAGGTATCCAGACTCGATCTTCCAAGGACTTATCTGATCATTGTCACTACGCAACATTTATGTCATCGGTCGAGCCCCGAACGATCAAAGAAGCATTACTAGAACCTGATTGGATATCCGCAATGCAAGAAGAGCTAGAAGAATTCAAAAGAAACAAGGTGTGGCAACTCATTCTGAAGCCACATGGTCACACCATTGTTAGTACTCGATGGGTATTCAAAAATAAGCTGGATGAATCTGGTGTGGTAGTCAGAAACAAGGCAAGGTTAGTTGCAAAGGGATATAGTCAACTTGAAGGTATTGACTATGATGAAACGTATGCTCCGGTGACACGAATGGAAGCCATCCGAATCTTCTTTTCATACGCAGCCCACAAAAACATCAAGGTACACCAAATGGACGTAAAGAGTGCATTTCTCAATGGGGAATTAAAAGAAGAGGTTTATCTTCAGCAACCTCCAGGATTTGAAAGTATTGAATTCCCAGACCACGGCTACAAACTTGAAAAAGCAGTCTATGGTCTGAAGCAAGCCCCAAGAGCGTGGTACGAGACTCTCTCTGAATTTCTTGTCTCGTTCGGATACAAAAGAGGAGTGATTGATCCCACTTTATTTAGAAAAGCAAATGGTGATCACCTTATGCTTGTACAAATATATGTGGATGATATCATCTTCGGATCAACTGATCAAAGAATGGTGGATGAATTTGCTAAGCTCATGACCAACAAGTTCCAAATGAGCATGAATAGAGAGATTAACTTCTTTCTAGGACTTCAAGTGAAACAAGTTCCGCAAGGGATATTCATTCATCATGAGAAATACACCACTGAACTGTTAAAAAAATATTCTATGGACAACTGTTCTTCGGCTAAGGTCCCCATGGCCTTCGGATATAAGATCTCTGCTGATCCCTCAGGCGAATCTGTGGATCACAAGACTTATAGAGGAATCATAGGCTCTTTGATGTACCTCACCGCAAGCAGGCCAGAAATTGTCTTTGCAATAGGTGTATGCGCAAGGTATCAGGCTGACTCAAAAGTGTCACATATGACCGCAACCAAACAAATACTACGGTACCTAAAAGGAAGCAAGTCTCTTGGTTTATGGTACCCCGCAGGCAATGATTTCAGCCTTCAAGCATTCACAGATGCGGATCACGCCGGATGCAGACTAGATCGAAAAAGCACCTCAGGTGGATGTCAATTTCTGGGTGGAAGACTCGTCAGCTGGTCATCAAGGAAACAAAGTTGTGTATCTCTGTCTATCGCAGAAGCTGAATATGTGGCCGCAGCCAGCTGTTGTTCACAAGTCCTATGGATGAAGACACAACTTATGGACTACGGATACAGAATGTTGCGGATACCAATTTACTGTGACTCTGAAAGTGCTATAGCGATTTCTCACAATCCTATTCAGCACTCCAAGACCAAGCATATTGAACTACGGTATCACTTCATCAAAGACCACATCCTGAAAGGTAACATTGAACTCATCTTTGTCAATACTCATGAAGAGATTGCTGATGTGTTCACAAAGGCACTTGACTCTACAAAACTCAACAGTTTCTTACAAATGTTAGGAATGATGAATCCGGACCCACAATTCTTTCTGAATTGATAGGTACCATAGACTATCCTTGGTCTCTGTTGCGGTCCTAACTGAAGTTACTTATGATAGATGGTTTTGGTATATCCTGTGTACCGCAGTCTATGTACCGCAACCATATATCATATTTATCTTTCACTGGTCCTTATTGTTTGTTGTTACTAACTTCTTGTACAAGTGCTCTCCTCAGTTCTTCTACTACATTCATACATCTATCCATCCGCAATGACAAATGATCCATCCGCAATGGCAAAGGATCCATCTGCAATGAAGTTTCCATCCGCAACCAAATTGATAATTTCTCAACTGTTTCATTCATCTTTGAATCATAGTGTGCTATTTAATGATCCTTCATTAAATAAGAAAAACATTAAATAAAAACATTCCTTGAGAAACTGTCCCCTCTCCTTTTGAATAAACCTTGTGTCAGACCTATTTTAGGTATGATGACAAAAAGAACGTTTTTCCTTAAACAAATCCTTAATCTGTCTTTTCCTCTTACCCAGCACGTCCAATCCGTTACAACTTCTTTTTGCACAACGGATCAAACAAACCCTCACCACACGATCACCAGACGTGATGTTGTACGTCTGACATTTCATTAAATGAAAACCCCTTTTTGGTAAAATCTCAAAAATATAAACCGTTTCATAACATGTGGCTGAAATTTCTCCTTCCAAATCAAAAGAACCCCCAAATATTTTTACCTTATCCTTTTCACCTAGGGTAAAAACGTTTCCCGCTCCCATAAGCCCCTATAAAAACCTTTCTTCTTCCCCAAGAACAGTTTACGCTCTCTGAACTTTGAATCCTTTCTCCATTATCGCACTCTGTTTCTACACTTTCTCTCAAACTCCTACAATGGTGAAATCCGGTGTATCCAAGAAGCACTCCAAAGCATCTGGATCAGTGAACCCTACTGGTTCAGACTCTGCTTCAAGACATCCCACTCCTACGATTGCATCAAGCAATTTCAGAGCCGTGTTCGAAGACCATTCGTCTTACAATCCTCCGATCAAGCTGATGATCAAGTTCTTGAACAATCACCCCCTGTTTGGCCCTTTCGATTCGTTCACAGATGTTGTTCCTCTCTCAACCCTATTCAAATGTGCCTTTTCAGCCTATCGACCACTCAAGAACCCACAAGAAGTGCATCTTAACATTGTTAACGATTCTTTGGTCATCATGTCTAAAGAAAAGTTTCTTTCTGCCATTAACCTTCTTGTTCATCCCTCCATCAAGATTTTTACTCCATCCATGGCGGACATCACTTCTGCACTTTACCAGATGGGATATCAGAAGAAAATCAAAGGCATTGGGGAATTCAAGAAAAACCAACTGCCTGCGGTCTGGCAATTCGTTTGTCATTTTGTCATCCGCAGTCTATCCGGCAGAACCGGAGGCACGGATAATATGGGACTCAAACTCCTAGAGTTGGTATGGAGTATCTTCACTGGCCATGATGTCAACTACGGTCAGATTCTATGGGATGATTTTCTACAATACATTCCCAAGGAGAGCCCAAGGGAGAACCCTACCGAACTTACATTTGCAAGGTTCTGGTCCCTCTGCATTTCAGACCTTCATGCGGACGCAGGAATCAACATGGGCAACGACATCAACTTCTTTGTCACCAAGGATCTTAAAAGGTACAATCCCTCATCTGATCAATCTGTTTTTGGACCTATTAGAAGACTTCCAACCCACATTCTCTCCACTCTTGGCCTTGAGACTGCTGATGTCTCAGATCATATTGAGGCTACGTAAGGTATTGCCCCATACCTTCCTACCCCGCCTCTTCAAACCCCATCCACAATCATTACCCCTGGAAGTACCGCAGTTCCATCTTCCACTACTCTTTCCAATCTTTCTCAAAGAAGAAAGAAATTAGCCTCAACGCATCAAGGCCCCCGCAACGTCTCCAAGAAACTAAGAACCCCAAAGAAAGATACTCCCAAACCAACCGCACCCTCTAAGAAACGCAAAATCACCCCAACCGCACCCACAAACGATAGTGATTCTGATGAGGATGCGCAACCAATTGCCATCCTTAAGAAAAGAAAAACCTCTCCCACTGGCCAAATGCGTGACCGGACTGATACCTCAGCCTCTCAAAAGGCTCCGGTAGTCCTTGGGGTGGTCGCAGACCCATTCAACACCACAATCGAATACCACTCCGACTCAGAAAGTGAGTCTGTTTCATCTCATCGTGGAGACTCCCCCCCAGTTCAATCCCAAGAGGATAACATTGGTTCTCGCCCTAAGGTCTCCAGGGATTCCCGACCGCATTTCTTTTCTCCCGAGGAGTTGAACTCCATCCTCTTGAATGTAACCCATACACTTCAAACACCTTCCCAACCGCAGGGCACTTCTTCCGCCCTTGCCGGAACTGAGCCGAGGCCAAACTTGACTAAGGGTCAAGGAGACCGAGGAAGCTCAGGAAATCCTACTCTGCTTACATCAGTAACAGGTGGTTTAGGCACGGTGAGCACAAATGTGCCAGGATCCGTGGACCTGAAGGACACTTCGGTGCGATACCAAGGAGTTGACGGTGAAGACTCTAATGACTCATGGTTAAACTACACTCCGGTATCTGAGGCCGACATTCAGAAGTATTCCGCTTTCCGTAGGGCATTCCAAGCACGAAAAGATCAACAAATCAAGCAACAACAGCAAAAGGAACAGGAAATCCAATTTGTGGCTAAGTATTCGGCAGACGCAATTAACAATGCCAATACCGTAGCCACCATACTGAAGGTTCAAGACTGGATGACTGAGATGGCTGAGCCAATCCGCAAGGCTCAGTCCACTCATGACGGTGTCAGTGCTTCCAAAGTCCCTCCAACTCCAACTGTTCAAGAATCACAAGACGAAGGAACCACAATAGAAGTCAGCTCTGCTCCCACCTTCGGTTTTGATGATGTTGATCTTCAGGAGGTAAATTAACCCTCTCCCTCTGATGATGATCTTATGATGTTTGATGAAGAAGAAGAATCTAGTGGCTCTCACCATTCAACTTCTAAGCCCAAGGAGAAGAATAAAAAGAAGAAGAATGTTGTAACAAGAAAAGAATTTTTGAGCCTGCAAGCAAAGGTCGATCAAATTCTCGCTGCGGTCAAGCCAACTCAACCGCAACCAGATGACATGCCCGGACCGCAGTTTTTAATCGAAAGGATAGAGCGCTTGGAAACTCGTGAGAGATTGGCTGCTGAGCGCATCTCCCTCAAAGTTGAAATGGGAATTCGGTCCCTTGATAATAATCGACAAGCAGATCACAAGGACTTCATGGCTGCTGCGGAATGCCTCATCTCTGAGGTGACCGCAATCAAGAAAGATCTACAAGAAGCCATTGCGGACCAAGCCACCCAATCTCAAAAGCTGATAGCTGAGACTCACACTGCATATGAGTCCACTATCTTAGTCCTTCAAGCTACTATCAACCGCCTGCAACGATCTTTGTCAACCAACTTTCATGGCCCAGAAATCCTTCAACTCACTAAGGAAATTCACAGGCTGCTCTTCAACTCCACCATCCCCAACAATCAACAACTGGAGGATGCCCTCAAAGCTCAATTTCAAGAAGTTTATGCCAAAGTTGATGGCCTAAGACAATGGCTTGAGGAAGCTCCTGCGTTGCATTCCTCAAGAGGGGGAAGTGAAGAAGAAGTCCATCACTCCAATCACTCCAAAAGCATCTCCCAACATCAAAGCCCCCCCCCCCCATCATTACAGAAAGAATTCCTACACCACAACCCTCACCGCAACCATCTCATCATACTCCACCACAAAAGGAGATCACTCCTGAGAAACCAGAGACTCCCCCTCACTTCAAAAATCTGGTGGATCATATGTCCTCTCCAAGCTCAAATGACTCCCCTGCCACTACCCAAAAGAAAAAAGACTGGAAAGCAGCTAAACTTGCTGAGCTCATATGGAGAGAATACGGTTTTGACACTGTCATGGATGAATCCTTGATAAACTCTTGGATCAATCCCCACCGCAGACTGCTGGATGACGACTACAAACCATATCTCACATATGCTGAACCCCCCTCGGATGGTTACTGGGATGTTCCAATCTCCCCAAATGCTAAATACTTCACAGTGTTTGAGCAGTTTGACCGCAACCTTCCAGACCACAAAAGACTGCCAATGGAATTCGAGAGACTTAACCGATTTTATGCCAAGCATGCCTCTCCCATTGAGAAAATCTGGTCTAAGGATAGACCATCCGCAGTCAAAAACTACAAGCCTCGGAAGTTCATGAAGGCTGACTTCATCCAATACACTCTCACTAGAAGGGAACACGACTATGTCCGCACCCAAGCTGACTTCCCCTGCATGAATCCTGAAGAAGTCTTTCTCATAGCAAAGGTGTTCCAGAACAAGTCGGAGAAGCACCCGAAGATGAAGATAGCTCTTGAAATAGCTAGTACGTTTTTGAAAGAAACTGTCTGTGATTTTGCTAAAATCGACGCATACATCTACCCCACCATTGCCAAAAAGTTCGATCTACCACCACTCGATCCTGCACCGATGCCTACCGAAGGTTATCAAGAAAGATCCTTAGGTGCAACTAACTTCCCTGAACTCGGAGTCATTTTCAAAAGGAAGACCGATAAAGTCAAATACTTCATTCCTATGACTGCCATGAATCGCCTCACCAGGAAGCAACTTGAAATCTGTCGAACCGCAGTTGAAAGATCAAAGCACACAACTGCCGAAGTCAAGTTCGAGATTTTAAGGAGGATCATTTGGTTGGAAAACATCCGGAAGTTTTGGTGGATCCTGATCAAGTTTCTTAAACTTGATAGCTGAAGAAAAGTTAAAGAGGTCACTTAGGGGGAAATTGTTGAATCATGAAAAGTGACCCTCTTGAACTTCAGCTACCGCAGCCAACAAGCACCCGCAGTCAAGCTCCCTCTTCAGCAACCGCATCCGAAGTCATCTAGTCAACCGCAGTCATTCTTACTTTACTTAGTTTGTCTTTCTGTAATACTCTATTGTCTAGTATGCCTTGCATGGCTACTGTTAGAGAGTGAATCAAATGTATTTCTTGAAACTCTATAAATAGAGCTCATTCTCAGTTAATGAAATACACATCTTAGAAGTTATCTTTTCTATCTCTCTATCTAATTACGTTTCTCTTCTTACTCTCAAATCTTACTAGAATATAACTGATTACAATATCTTTTCGGAGCAAGTCTCTTGTGGCTTAATCACTAAGTTTGATCTCATACTTGATATAACAATTGTTGTCATTTCCATTTCTTTACTTTTCCGCAACTAACTCTCTAACTATCTAACTCTAACTTATTAACATTATTGTTGAGCTTTTAGATCCTTCGAGATTAACTATTCCGCAATATACTTGTTCTAACGTTTGTTCAAGTGTGTCTCAAAGTTTTTCTCTCAACATAAAGTTTAGATCTTGAAAGTTTGTGACCTTGTTATGGATGAAGTTGGAAACTTTATCCATCTAAACACCATATTGATTCAGATCTAAAAGCTTGAGACTTGGACTTAATGGATTAAGTTGAAAAGGATGCACTTTTGATCCATTTGAGACTTGAAGACTAGATCTTGGTTGGTTGGACCATTCTAATAGATAAAGTTGGAAACTTTATCCATTATGGAGTTATTAGGAACCATAAAAATATCATCTTGATGGGTTTTGATGAATTATGCTTAAGTTGATGTTCATATTATGGGTTTAGATGGATAAAAATGGGTTTTGGGTCCCATTAAGACATGCAAAAGAGTACAGTTGGCAACTTTATAGATTAAGAACCTTATTTAGAGGTTAGATCTGAGTTTGGACGTTTTGGTCTTAAGCATTAAGAGCTTAATATGAAGTTTTGGTCATCTTATGAGTATGTTGGGCGTACGTATGCCTACTCTCAGTGTAATGCATGAAGTCCCCATCCTTGATCTTTAGCGAGTTGTACCTTGTGCTTCAGTGGGCCGTACACGGGGCGTACGAGTAGGGTACGTAGGGCGTACTCGCGAGGTCTTCTTTTGGGCCTTGGGTCTTTTGGAGTTTGGAGCATGGGTTGTTGGATCAGATATAAGAAGGGTAAAACGGTCTTTTACCCATTGGAAGTATAGAATATGGTTTGGGACCTTCGATTTTGGGAAATTGTATTAAATTATTGATTAGGGATATTTTGGTTATGTTCAGTGTGAGGATTCCGGTAGCAGCATCGCGTGTGTTTCAGTTATCTCGGATTGAGGTGAGTTTTCTCACTGTATCCATGGGTCGAAGGCACCAATGCCGTCCCATTACTTTGTTATGTTGAATGCTAGTTGTCTCTTTGATACCTGCATGAAAGACTAGGATCTGGACCCTGTCACTTGTATGTAAGAACGGGAGTTGCCCCTCGACATTGCAAGGAAAGACCATGGGGGTAGCCCATGGCACTTGTATGTAAGACTGAGATTTGGCCCTCGACATTACAAGGAAAGACCATGGGGGTAGCCCATGAAACTTGTATGTAAGACAAATATTTGGCCCTCGGCATTGCAAGGAAATACAATGGGGGTAGCCCATGACACTTGCATGTTTTGGTATGTGGTATTTTGTGGAACTCACTAAGCTTTGTGCTTACGGTTTTATGGTTATGGTTTCAGGTACTTCCGTTTCGAAAAGAAAGGGTCCGGCTTGATCGCAGCGCATCCACCCATGTTTCCGAAACTATATTATTTTGGGATTATACTATGATAATTGTTTTTTATTCTGATATACTTTTGAATGATTGAAAAAGATAATTGGTGTTTCTAGTTGAATTAAAAATGAATTTTTTACCTTATAACTTTTGGGACGTTGCAAGTTGCTATCAGTGCCTTGGTTTGAGGGATTCAGGCACACTCTCGGGTATGTCTAAACTCAAATTTGAGGAATTGGTAATCTTTTGAATGAAAATAAGTTTCTAAAAAGATTTTTCTAAAGACAATAAGGTTCCGAAAAGATTTTTATAAAGAAAAACGGGGTGTGATGCGTGCAATCATCCTAGCTCAAGTAAGTGATTCCCAAAATACCCATACATGTTGATATGTGATGCCTTGTAGCCTAGGAAGCATTGGATGCAATGCTAGATTGGGAATATGTATTGGTATCAGTAATTGCTAAGTGTGTGCTTTAAAAATTGTATATGGTTAGGATCATATAGCCCTAGAATGACTGGTTTGGCCTTATTTCCTGTTCCTTGTCTGGTTGTGGTCCTAGGGTAGAATCTTTTATTCGACAGTCTATTTGATCCTGTATTGTGTATAATTTGCATGCATAAGGAAAACGGAAGTGAGAGTGGAGGTTCCTAGCATGGATAGTAGTAAGTGAGCTTGGGATGTCCTTTGTTCGTTCTGTGGCTTGGAGTGTTACTGCATGAATGTTGTTTGCTTTGTGCTTTGTGGAACTCTTAGTGATGTGAGTTAACTATTAGCTGAATATGTCAAGTCACATGTTGCAAAGGTTAAATAATCTCAAAGTGATGGGTTTGACTCTATTGCGCAGCTCTCGGTTAAGTCAAGCCATTGTAGGTTTGAGTCTGTTACTCAAAGGATTATCTAAGCTTTGTGGAACGTGATTATATTCATGAAGTAGTTAGCTGATATTAGTGGGAGTTCTTTAGTAGTTGATGGCATGGTGAGGTCGAAACCTGGGAGAGCTGTAACATCACAAAAATGACAACCAATTTAAATATTTCAAAACAACTCATTTACTAATAAAAGTATTTACAAAACCATTGTTTCCAAACCATTATTTAAAATCAGAGTCTCCCAATATCAACAACATAAAAATCAGAATGTGTACGGTCACACCTTCGACTTGCCACGGTCCTCTGAAGTACCTGAAACCATAAACTAAAACTGTAAGCACAAAGCTTAGTGAGTTCCCCCAAAGTACCACCACAAAAACATAACAAATAACAACCTGTACGGGGTCCACAGCTAAAGACTGGATTACCCCTGTGCCCACAGTATGAGCCAGCCTTGCCTATCGGTCCCACAACTCATATCTGGCTTGCTCCTGAGCCCACGTCATAAGTATGGCTTGCCCTCGGGGACCACCGCTTATGTCCATCTTGCTCCTGGCCCAATCAGTCATCAGACTGGTATGCCAACATACAACAGGTCCAATCAGTCATCGAACTAGAATACCCTTGGGCCCTCAGTACGAGTCTGGCATGCCAATCGGGCCCTCAGCTCATATCTGGAATGCCCCTGAGCCCTCAGTATGAGTCTGGCATGCCGACCGACCCTCAGCTCATATCTAGAATGCCCTTGGGTTTGTTAGCTACCGCACAAAGTAGTACAACCTCAACCCAACCCAATATGTCGACATATAACAGATAACAAACATAATCAACAGACATATAATCATACAATCATAAATCACAGGTAGTCCTACTTATCTACCGGCCTACGTATATCAGCAACTAACATATAATCATACAGATCTATTCCATACTCAGCATATCAATGTATAGCAGCATATCAATCCAGTGGGTTGGACTTGGTGTCCTAGACCCATAAGTACTATGAGGAAAACTCACCTTGCAGTTTGACGAATAGCTGAACCATAGACTGCTCTGAATACCGGCTCTACAGGTCACATATTCAACAGATAGAGACCAAGGCTTAACTATAGCTCGAAATACCCTTAAGTGAAACTTGGTCAAAGTCAAAGTCAACGGTCAAGATCCAAAGTCAAAATCCCTTCCTAGCAGAGTACGCCCCACGTACCATGAGAGTACGCCCAACGTACTCTGATGTTGAACAAAAACGGAGTGCCGGCCGCGTATGCGCAGCGTACCTCCAGGTATGCCCAACGTACACAACCCATTCCCTAAAACTCCATTAAGAGCTTGTTCCATTAAGCCCTTTCGTCCAAATCGGTGTCCTAAGTTATAAAGTTCCAACTTTAAGACTTTGCATTGCTATAAAGTGCTTAATGTCCAAAACCCTAAGTTCTTAACCAATAAGACCACTTAACACATGCATGGTTTACATATAACACTCAGGATCATATTTTTATGGTTCATAATAGTTCCATAATGGATAAAGTTTCCAACTTTATACATTAGAATGGTCCCAACAAACAAGATCTAGTCTTTAAGTCTCAAAGGGACCCAAAAGTGCATCTTTTTCAACTTAATCCATTAAGTCCAAGTCTCCAACCTTCACATCTGAATCAAAATGAGATGGATAAAGTTTCCAAATTTATCCATAACAAGGTCACAAACTTTGAAAATCTAAACTTTATGCACTTAAAGTGACCAAAAGTTCATAACATCAAAACTAGATAGATCTAACAATTTCATCATCAAGATTCAAACTTTATACCTTTAGAAGAAAGATCAAGGTAAACAAAGTCTGGATCTACAAGCTCCAATGCAACCAACACTTCTTCAATGAGTTCCTTCTTCTCCAAGGTACACCATGAACACTCCAAAGCACTTAAAAACACCTTCTTTTTTTCTCCAAAGGCTTAATCTAGGGTTAGGGTTTCAAGAGACGGTGTTGGAGAAGTGGAGGCTGAGAATAGAGTGGGTTTGGGGAAGTTAAGGAGCTTAAATAGGGCTCAAAGCACAAAAATAGGGTTTGGGAACTGATCGCGTATGCCTAGTGTACTCAAATTACGCCCAGCATACTCAAGCATACTCAGTACGCCCATCGTACTCAATTTATTCCCCGCGTACGCGGCTGATCCAAAAATCGTCCTAACTTCAAACGGTCGCATCTTATTCGTTACAACTCCATTTTCAATGTTATTTATATCCATGGAAAGGTGTTGAAGAGCTCTACAATATTATCTAAATATCTTGGACTAAAAACCTCTCGAAAAAAAATCCATATTCCATGCAAGAACCTGGCCTATGACTTTCCCTTTCTACCCTTCGGCCCAAAACACAATTCAAGGGTAAAATATTTTAACTATCATTACCACCTTCCACAAGGACTAAATTTTGCCTCCTTAAGGACCAAAACATTACATAATCGACTTCCGGTCCATGGCTCAGAAATGGCAGGAAACATGATATTACAATTATCTCCCACTTAAATTAGATTTCGTCCTCGAAATCAGCTCTCGCTTCCGCTTCACGACGGAACCCCTAGCTGAAAACCCGAAGATATGATCAGCTCTAAACCTCTTCATCCAATCGTTGTCATGCTAAACCCGCACATAAGTGCACCATCGCGACGAGTACCCACTGGAAAATAGGACCACTGACTATTTACTGTTGTTGAAACCTCCATTCAAAAACAAGGCGACTCCCAACACGAGTCTCGTCTATATAACCATTGTAGAGAAGCACGTACAATGCCAACATATTCCATAACTTCCTAGTTATAAGACCAAACTTCTTGTGAGAACCACAGAGTCAGGGACTCTCAAAACTACAATCACTAAATCAACTATATCAATATGCTTCCCGAGACCGGGAACCCATCAGATCTAAACTTTAGGACCCATATTCCAGGACTGATATTCATCCATTCGTTGAACCCACCCCTTGTCTTTGACTAAGAACACCACCAACCATGCAGAATGAAGTACTCAAACACATCGATCACGAATTTCAACCAATTCCAAATCCATAATATGTACCAAAAACCTTAAATAATCCCTTGACACCCTGACACGCTATTACCAACCACTTCCCCTATGAGCAAAGATGATCAATCCAAGAATTTTCACGTTGCATCCAACCTTTATTAGCTCAGGTTTACCCACACCTGAAAATTACTCGAGACATTCACAATGAACTTTATGACTCGAGACTCCATAACCGATACCCAATCTTGGTAACCAAACCCCTAATAACAGCTCGCGAACAAACGGGATTTTTAATGAAAACACTCAGCAAGAGACTTTCTGATGCATGACTAATACTCCCAACAACCCTTAATGTAACACCTATAAAATTCAAGCCAATTTAAACTTTTAAAAACATTTCAAATCCATTAACTATTACAAACTTGTTTTCAAAATGTGTCATATCAGAGTATCCAAGAAACAAAGTCATAAAAAGTGAGGAGCTGTACGATTACGCCTTTGCCTTGCCACGATCTCCTGATGTACCTGAAACAATAAACTGAAACTGTAAGCCCGAAAGCTTAGTGAGTCACCCCCAAAATACCGATACACATACAGTCCACATAACCATGTCAGCAATATCATAACATAACCAACTGAACAGCATGCAGTGGGTCCACAGCTTTACAGACTGGATTACCCCTGGGCCCACAGTGTGAGTCTGGATTGCCTTCCGGGCCCACAAATCACATTTGGATTGCCATCGAGCGCACAGTACGAGACTCCCTTAGCTCGTATCTGGAATGCTCCTGAGCCTACAGTACGAGTCTGGAATGCCCCACCTGGCCCTCAGCTTGTATCTGGAATGCTCTCGGGTTTGTTGGTTACCGCACGGAGCAGGATCAGCTCAACCCATCCCACATAATATATCAACATATAACATAACTACTGAGCATGCAGATAATCATATAACAACACAGGTAGTCCTACAGGTCTACCTAACTGGCATAACCACTAGCATGCAACACTAACTCATACCCAACATCTAACACTGCTAGGATAACATATCCAATGGGCCGGCCTTGGTGCCTTAGACCCCTTAGTATAGTGAGGATAACTCACCTCGCAAGTAGTGCTGAAATAGTGTAAATCTGTGACTGCTGTCTCACCGGGAATCTCGAAATGTCACATAATAATAAATACTAGGTTAATACCCAACATTACTCCCTTGACTAAGTGTCCTCATAACTCATTAAGTCCATTCCCTTTTATTGACCAAAGTCCCACACCAAACCCTTAACTTGGAAGTCCATTTACATAAATCCACAATTGGCCCAATTTACTAAATTGGGCCCAGACTCCCTATTGGGCCTAAACCCAAGATCCACTACCACTAACTGGTTCAAAACATCTTATTCACTAAGTCCAGCAAAGGCCCAAGTCCCTTTAGTCCATAAACAGCCCAATACTCGAAGCCCAAATATCAATGTCCCAACAGAGGACGTACGTGGGGCGTACGCGACCAGATGTTGACCACCATCGGGGTGGTTGACCCAGTACGCTGGGTGTACTAGATTTATGTTGGGCGTACCCCATAACTGGCCAAAACCTTATTAAGTGCTTAAAGGCTTAAGCAATTAAGTCCTAATCTCAAATCTAGAGGCCTAACATGTCCAGGGTCCATAAAGTCACAGACTTTATCACTTTGGACGTCCATAAAGTCCCAAATACTTGGTCTTAATCCATTAAGACCTTATTTCTCTTGCATGGGACACCTACAGCCTATGGGACCTCATTTTTATTACTCAAAGCCCTTTCAAGAGCCTGGAAGGACAGCTCTTTACGTCCTCATTCACAAAATACACCACTTTATGGCTTTTGGGACAAGGAATGCTTCTAATATAGTAAAATGATGAGATCTAAGCATATATGCATAAAGATTGGAACTTTATACCTTCTGGAGCTTCTTGAGCACAAACTATCTTCATATCTATGAACTTGATCTTCTTCTCCAACACTTGAATGCAATGCCTTCCTCTTGAAACACTCTAAAACACACCAAATAAGCTTATACTCACAAGGAAGAGCTAGGGTTTTGGGGAGGACGAATGTAGGCAGTGGAGGCTGAGGATAATCAGAGGAAGTTATCCATAAGGATCTTTATATAGTCCCCAAACCCTAAATATTAGGGTTTTCTGCTAACATGAGTACGCCCAGCGTACATGAGTGTACGCCCAGCGTACTAGGGCGTGCCTAGTACGATCAGTGTACCCTTATGTACGCTCAACGTACTCCTTCTTGACTTAAAGTTGCAACTTTAGTACCTTTACTCCTCATGGTCCAACTCAACCAACTCCAGGGACTACAATGGCAATTAAATAAAGAGAAGGGATTTGAAATATACCGGCGAAATTCGGGATGTTATACTTAACTACTCACTTTATCCAAACCAGCTGGTTCGTGAGTCTCCTGACTTCCAACCATGCACCGACGCCGAAAGTACCACATGCATAAGAAATAAACAATCATGATCACTGGGCCCACAACCTATGTCTGGAATACCCCTACAAGGTCCTCAGCATACGTATGGATTGCCACCGAGCCCACATCATGAGTCTGGAAATCCCTTCCCGGCCCACAACCCATGTCTGGAATGCTCTCGGTATTACACCGATCTTGTCGACATTCCATCATTCGCTTGCAAACTCACGACTAGCACCACGGGGCCTCTAGATACTCAACCTCATTCCACCGCCTTGTAGAAACCCAATCAATGTCTCTCTAAACGCTCACCGAGCGCCATAACGCCATACTCTTCTACCATGCACAATTACTTTCATAGTACAAGCTACTACCAACGCAAAATACGACGAAAACCTGGTCACACACGAACCGAGAATGGAATAAACGGTCGTACTCTTGTTCCATTCAAAGGCTATATCCCAAATAAGAACTATGCATATAATTCAAACCGAGTGCTCCATTGCTATCTTATCCAGCCCACATACACCCCTCATATTTCTAATGAACTTACCACAATACACACCCTTAGGGAACCTATAACCTTACCCAAAAGGGGTGAAGTACCAGAGTTCTAACGAAATGACATACCTCAATCGTTAACAGAAGACATCCTCATGAATGATCGAAACAAGATCCCATACATTGATTGAGATTGAACACACCCCATCAATACCTAATTATCTCAATAAAACTTTGAAGTTTATCCAGAAATGCTGCTTAAACTGTAGTGGGATCTGTCCAAATACCAACCCTACCAGCACGACATGCGAAAATATTAGATTCCATGCAGATCTAATGTCCCTACTGGAAAACTAAGCAACATTGTCCCAAATTCTAGACTCCCAAAAACCAAGGACAGCTTCCAAACATGAGTCGAACTTGCTGATAGATCGATGAATCCGTTCAACTCCAACTGAAACAGCCCAAAACTTCTGAAGAATCTCCGTTTTGATGATGTATGAAATGACTACTGATTGAGAACACATTGACACCTAATCCAATGAACCAAAACCCTCGCGGAGCTGAACATACCCAACTCTAAAACTGATTTCCCGATCGTCATCTGCCTAATCTAGACTATAAATAGTAATCCATCCAACGAGCTGCCAATTCTTTCAGCAACCGATACTAAACCTGAGTGATCCTAGCGGCTCCTCATCTGTTCACTGGCACCCCCAAAAGGAACCAATGGCTGCGACGAGCTCCTTAACCAACTATTTTTTTTGCTGAGAGATAACTCATGTATCTCCTGAATACATACATCTGATAGCCACTTACTCCACACCCCTGACTTTACCAAATCTTGAACTGAGATTCCACATATCCCGCACCGCAGATCCCTATGAGTCATTCTTCCAACATCACGAACTCAAACAGCTTAATGATCCTCCATGCAGAATACCCAGTTCTCCCCTAATTAGGGTACGAATTACCACCCACTAGTGTTGCAACTCAACCATACCTTAAACCGGCCTAACCAGGTATAACCATCCCTTGACCTGGAATGTATAACACATGCATAATGATCTTCCATATAAGGACCAAGCAACCCTAAGAGATTCTGATTTTCAGATGAAGACCTCAGAAAATTTTCCAATCATAACTACCTTTAACATTAAGGATTTCATACATAAGCAAACACCAACTTACTATCCAAAACATACATTCCTTGCCTGCAATCCTGACCGTCAATCCGGTACCTGACCTGCCTACATCCAAAGAAAACAGACCCTTGATCGCTTATCTAAGCATCCATACCACATCAATCCTCATGCGCACTCTCACGTTGTCATACTGCCACCAAACACCGCAACCAACTGGCCCAATGTTGGGTTTACATCCTAACTCTGAAAATCACAAGCCTGCTCACTCCTCCTCAGAACTTGGAAGACTGAAAGGACATAATCCTTTCCATAGATAGAGACATTCCAATCCATCAGTCTACCACTCAGCTTCCAGCTGTAATCCTTAAGCCGATCATAACAATCATTTCCTTCTTGAGTATCGCGACTCAAATGTACGGCCTCGAGCAAAGCCCTCGAGACCTCAAAACCCACAAACTCATCTAGGTCTGCACCATTCAACCCAAACTAACATCGCCACTAAGGCCTAAAAAAATTACCAGTCCCCTCCTCATGCCTGAACAACCATAACCAAAAGATCGACAGATACGGAACCACTACCATGAATCCTGGTATCAAACCATGCTATCTTCCACGACCATCCCTTAGAATCCCCGAAATTTTCCTTGATTCGAGTATGGATCCTATGCTTCCAGTAGTACGGGCCCAATACTCCCTTCCACACCTACTCATACTTTCCTCAAGAATCATCTCGAGTCCTCTAAGACACCTACTCATAGTAGTACCCCCAATACATGTTCAATAGCGTAGTAACCACACTAAAATACTTCCTAGCCTATCCTAGGATCCACATCTCACCCTACCATCAACTGCCAAACGACCCCCATTGGTGGTAGTTAACTGCTGCATGAATACAAACGCTTTAAACATAACTTAAATAATCTTAGATTGAAAGATTCAACCCTACCACGGTTAGACTCAGACAAGAGTTGCGCAATACGACCAAATCATTTACCCTAAAATCATTTAACCCATGCAGCATGTGACTTAACGTATTCAATTAGTAGTTAGTTCACTCCCGAAAGAGTCATACAAAAATCAACAAGGGAACTCTATAGGAACTAAGGCATCATGTATCAGGAAATTATATCATGTAATTTCTGAAGATACCTAGCCTATCACTAGCATGATGTTCTAACATAAAAATAATATCAAATAATAGTGTGGTAACTTGGGTTATACTTACTGACTCCGGCTGATCATACACATCACATCCTTTCTAGATTAATTTTGAAAACAATTTTGAAAATCATTAATATTATTATTATTTTTTTATTTTTATTTTTTTTCTTTTTATTTTTTTAAACTTTTGCAGGTCCTTAGTTTGAGACTGGATTCACACGGATGTTCCTCCAATTCGCTCAAACCAAGGCTCTAATACTAACTTGTCACATCACAAAAATCACAACCAATAAAAACTTTTCAAAACAAACCATTTACTGATAAAAGTATTTACAAAACCATTGTTTCCAAAACATTAATCAAAATCATAGTCTCCCAAGGTCAACAGCATAAAAATCAGGATGTGTACGGTCACACTTTCACCTTGCCCTGGTCCTCTGAAGTACCAGTGTAACAACCCAAAAATCATGACCAAAAATTTCATTTTAATTCGTTAAGTAAAACCATGGTTGTCAAATCTTTTCATCAAAACATAATCAATATCTCAAAACATCATAATCAGAGTATCTAAATATCAGAGTACAACATCCCAGGCTAAAACATTATGGTGTGTGCCATGCAGTCATCCCGAGCTCCTTCCTTCGCTACCGGAAGTACCTGAAACCAAAATTGAAAATCGTAAGCACGAAACTTAGTGAGTTCCCCAACCTACCAAATACCATACATATAACCACATCCTGGGCCCCGCCCGCTGCTTCGGGACTACCCCGACATCAGACTCGCTCCGGCATCGGGCCCCGCCTGGCATCAGGCCCCGCTTGACATTGAGCCCCGCTCAGTATACATATATGTTTCTCTTAGGCCTCGCCTGTCTCTGGGCCCCGCCCGCTAAACACATATAATCATATAACATAACACATAACATATAAGCTAAACATACTCTACTGTACTCCTGATCTAAGGCCTCGCCCCTGTCCTGCAATTGATGAGTCATGGAACCCCATCCACACTCCTGCTGATAGTGAGATACGGGCCCCCTCCCACACTCAGTATTCTCCTATCTCGGGCCCCGCCCCTGCTCTGCTAATAATGAGATACGGAACCCCGTCCGTACTCGGCTAGTGATGAGATACGGGACCTCACCCACACTCACCTCCCTACCAGGCACATACAAGTATCATAAAGACAACAAGTATAATCTAACAAGCAACATATAAACCTTCCTCGGGTTTGCCCAGAAATCGAACCCTAGTCCGGAAAGAGACTATCATATGAACATTCCTCGGGCTTACCCCGACATCAGACCTTGGTCCGGAACCTATAAACACTGGCACATGCAAGAATCTCAAAAACCTCTAACATACTAACATTCATCGGGCCTCGCCCGGCATCGGACCTTGGTCCGGAAGCATACTATCATACAATTCCTAGGGCTAACCCCCGGGTCTTCCTATCATACATAAATTATATGGGCCAAAATTGTGGTCGTAGACCCATGCACACAATGAGGAGACTCACCTCGCACTGCTGAAGACTGACTGAACTCTTCTGGCTGCTAACCGGCAATTCCCCGAACTGCTGCTCCTTCGGCTCCCCGAGCTATCAATACCAAAATAATACTTAGACCAAATACCCTTCAAAAGTCAAACTAGGTCAACCCTGGTCAAAGTCAACGGTCAAATTCAACGCTCCGAGTTGACTCAACTCCCCGAGTTGCTCCATCAACTCGCCGAGTTCTAGTAACCAAAATCCTGAAATCGCGATCCAACTCGTCGAGTCAGCCCCTGACTCGCCGAATTCCCTGGCTAACTCATGGTCGCGATTTATCGAATCAACTCGTCGAGTCAGTCCTCAGACTCGCCGAGTTCTAGCATAAACAGAGTCGGGCAAACTCACTTCGACTCGTCGAGTCCCTTCCTGGACTAGCCGGGTCCCTGCAAAACCAGAAATGGGAAAACCCTCTTAAACTCTTCGAGTTGGCTATCAAATTCGCTGAGTTCCTTCAGTCCACTTCTCATTCAGTCGATTCTAAGCCAAACTAATGCTCCCAAATGTAGATCTAACCTCCTAGAACATGTTTTCCATGTAAAGTTGCAACCTTTACGTGCATGCAAGTCCTAAACGCCAAAAAATAATCAAAGAGGAAGATTATGCCATGGAGAAGGACTTCAAGCTCCAAAAAGCCTGAGACTTTATGAGATTAGAGGCTTTGGAGAGTCCAGATCGGAAGTTGCAACTTCAGATCATGATCTACACAAGAACTAGCCCACAAAGATGCTAGAAATGTCCTTGAAGCTTAAGATGAAGAGATCTATCCATAGAATGCTCAAGGTAACGACTTGTTACCTTCTAAATGCTGCCAAACTGAAGTAGGTGTTGGATTTACACTCTCCTCCTTGTTCCTTTCTTCCACTCTTCCCAGAAATGCACCTCAAATAACTCTTTAGCTTCACAATGCTCAAGAAATGGGGTTAGATGGCTAGGGTTTTGCTTCTGGACTTGAGAGGGCAGTAAGGAGGCTGAAAGAGAGGCTTAGTGTTCTTTAAATAGGGTACAAGGCCCGAGTTTAGGGTTTCCCAAACCCTGACCAACTCGCCAAGTTGGTCCTCCAACTCGCCAAGTAGGTCACTTAACCCGCGACCCGGAATATGCTCCTACTCGTCGAGTCATCCCCCAAACTCAACGAGTTGCCTTCTTGTCTTGGGATTTTCCTTTCCTTTATTGGTCTTCTAGATTCTAGGTGTTACAACCAGAAACCGTAAACTAAAACTATAAGCACAAAGCTTAATGAGTTCCCCCAAAATACCACCACGAAAACATAACAAATAATAGCATGTACTGGGTCCACAGCTAAAGGTTGGATTACCCATGAGCCATAGTATGAGTTTGGCTTCCCTATCAGGCCCACAACTTATATCTGGCTTGCTCCTGAGCACACAACATAAGTCTGGCATGCCCTCGGGGACCACAACTTATGTCTCGCTTGCTCCTAGCCGAATCAGTCATCGGACTAGTATGCCAATATACAACGGGTCCACTCAGTCATTGGACTGGAATAACCATGGGCCCTCAGTACGAGTCCGACATGTCAATCGGGCCCTCATCTCGTATTTGGAATGCCCATGAGCCCTCAGTATGAGTCTGTCATGCCGACCGAACCTCAGCTCATATCTGGAATGCCCCCTGGATTGTTGGGAACCACACAAAGCAGTATAACCTCAACCCAACCCAATATGTCGACATATAACATATAACAAACATAATCAACAGACAGATAATCATACAGTCATAAATCATAGGTAGTCCTACTTATCTACCGGTCTACGTATATCAGCAACTAGCATATAATCAAACAAATCTATTCTATACTAAACATATCAATGTATAGCGTGATATCAATCCAATAGGTCGGCCTTGGTGCCTTAGACCCATAAGTACAGTGAGGAAAACTCACCTTGCAGTCTGACGAATAGTTGAACAATACACTGCTCCGAATACTGGCAGGTCACATATTCAACAGGTAGAGACCAAGGCTTAACTATAGCTCGAAATACCCAAAATACCCTTAAGTCAAACTTGGTCAACCCTGGTCAAAGTCAAAGTCAACAGTCAAGGTCCAAAGTCAAAATCCGTTCCCAGCAGAGTACGCCCCGCGTACCAAGAGAGTACGCCCAAAGTACTCTGATGTTGAAAAAAAATGGAGCGCCAACCGCGTATGCGCAACGTACCTCCAGGTACGCCCACCGTACGCAGCCCAGTCCCTAAAACTCCATTAAGAGCTTATTCCATTAAGCCCTTTCGTCCAAAACTCAGATCCAAACCCAAAACGATGTCCTAAGTCATAAAGTTTCCAACTTTATGACTTTCCATGGCTATAATATGCTTAATTTCCAAAACCCTAAGTTCTTAGCCCAATAAGACCATATAACACATGCTTGGGTTACATACAACACTCAATATCATATTTTTATGGTTCATAATAGTTCCATAATGGATAAAGTTTCCTAATTTCTCCATTAGAATGGTCCCAACAATTAGTGACAAAGCCAAACTCATATGGACTGAACTTGTTCAATCTTAATTTCTTGCCACCTGGCAGCACGAGGGCCTACCAGTGCTTCCAAGTTGTTATGCAAACAATTGAGTACTCATATAACTCACATGCATAGTCAACCAACTGGAACGAGCAAAGGAACAAGAATATGTCAACACGATGGGCTACAAACCTCAAGTCGCATGCTAGTGATAAACAATAGGGCTAGTCTTTAATAGTTCTTAAAACTTTTCAAGATCTTTAAGACTCCCACTGACCTCTCGACATATAAGTTTCTCTTTGTCAAGAAACATTACTTGAAAAACAAATATTCAACAGTAAGTGTAACAACCCGATATTTCAAGTCAATGTAATAGTATAGGTCAACCATTGTAACTAGTTTTAAAGTAATAAAGAGAAATTATTTGAATATTATGTGCATTTAATTATTTTTAAAGATGTAATAAAAATGATAGTCAAAAATAAAATGTTAGATAAACTCGATATCTATGAAGGAACTTGTAGTGGTCGTGACAAGGATTCCGAAAATATAAAGAACACCGAAATCCGAGTTATAACGAAGAAGTTATGAGCTATCGAAGTTCCGCGACAAAACCGGCACAACACTGTAATAAAATGCTTTTTAGCCTTAGGTATCTAAATGAAAGTTGTATTATACATTAAACCGAGAGTTTGCATAAAAATAACGTCCAAATCTGACTTCTTATGAAGAATTTATGATTTTTCTAAAATTCGACATAGCAGTACACAGCCCCAAATTCGAATTAAAGATCGAATGATTTTTAGCCGACACAACCTAAACGAGAATCGAAGATCTCGTCAATAGTAGTACAATGATAAAAAGACAGACGAAAACGGACGTCGGATGAAGAAGTTATGAATTTTTAACGGATTTTCTTGTCTCGGCCTGTTAAAAATATAATATTAAAAATAAACTCAAAATTTGCCGACGAAGTCTAAACGAAAGTCGTAGAGTATGGTCTCACCTACGCGTGGATATAAAGAACGTCGAAAACGGAGCTTGTATGCGAAAGTTATGAATTTTTAAAGTTCCGGGCACAAAATCCGAGAATTTTCGCATGTGCTAGACCCGGATTCGGCCACGTCACCCTACACCTTGCAAGTACGACGCGTGTCCGACCCGTGGCGCGTCTGAAGCTAGCTCCCCCGAGAATCCAACGTGTGTCCTATCTGTGGCGTATTCGAACCGAGCCACTTCTCACCAGCGAGGGTCTGACGTGTGCCCCCTCCCTGCGAGACTTCGGACCTGCTATAAATAGCATGTGAATCCTCCTGGTTTTGGTTGCCATTTTCACACTTTTTGACACTTTACACTTTTTTAATCCATTCTACAACCCCCCAAAGCCTCGGGAACCTCCCTAACACCCGAAGAAAGCCCCGAAGCACCCGAAGTCCCCGAGAAAAGAGTCTTTCGGTTTGAAACTCGACCCTCGCAAAGCCCGGTTTTCAACAAAAACTCCCGGTTTCATCAAGGAAAATCATTTCTAGAAGCGAAGTGTTGTCCGAATCACCACCTTTATCAAGTGAGTTCATACCCCTATGTTTTCACTATCTTTTTATATTTTAAGGGGGGAATACAAGTAAAACACAAGGAAATCTTGTGTTAATAATAAAACTATTCAAATGATTTACAACTGTCGTTTTTACTAAGATAAACATACTACCTTACTAGTTCAGGATTTCATATAAAAACAACATATAAACTATAATAGGTATAGTTTATGAAACGAACATATTATTTTACAAGTTCAGGTTACAATACAGAAACAAACATATAAACTATGATAGGTATGGTTTATGAGATATATATATATATATATATATATATATATATATATATATATATATATATATATACAATTTATTCATTTCAAAATGAGATTTCATTATTCTACACATAACCGTCGATATAGCTTTGTGAGACATACTTAAAACTCAGTCATGAAATTATAACCAGAGTCTCCTGGAGGGAGAGCGTGACACTTGTATATAGATCTATATGAGACTGACAATCCCGCACCTTAGCTGTTTTCAACAGCTAGGCCGACAGGCCTTAGGTGACAAATGTCGTACCATTTACGACGCCTGAAGAACGTCGTGTTCAGGCACTCCGATGTCATCAAGCATGGTTATGATATCTCACAATTTGGTATTGAACTATACGATTAGTGTATGAATAAGTAAACAACTTCACATAGTTTTATTAAATAATAAAGCTATAATACAGTGTTTTACAAGTACAGCTGGTAAATCCAGATAATTACAATTATATTATGTTCATACGAGTACAAACACAGAATACTATTTCAGTGTAGAGAAAACATACTTTTCATGGTTTTATGTGAATTAAAACTACGTTATACCATTTCAGAGTACAATAATAATTACATGTTTTGAGTACTACATATTACCACAAAAAATATAGGATTTTTTGGGAAAACACACTTACATTTTCAAGGAAACAAATTACAGATTTTCAATTACAAACATGCTTATGAACTCACCAACTTAATTGTTGACACTCTTTTCAAAACTACTTGTACTCTCAAGAAAACAATAAGCAGGTATCCATAGGTTTTTGAGATGACGGAGCTTCATAGACTCATGTCTTTTAAACTTTTGATATACATTTTGTTGTCATGTATATAATGATTTTGAACATAAATGTAAAACTTATACTTTATTAATGCATGGTTGTTGTACTTTGATTGCTATTATGCATTTGTTGTGATACTGAACACGAAGTCATCCGCCCCCGAACGTTTCCGCCGTTCCGGTTTGGGGGTGTGATAGGTAGCGCAGTTTCTCATCAAGATGAACACTTCACACAATTGGTATTAGTTGGACTCTGTCTTATCCAAGACATCACAACTTACCAATTTCAAATGTGCAGGAGTAAGAAAACATCTTTTCTATTCCACATTTGATGAGTGTGTTATAAACCTTTCTTAAGATTATGTCACTCAAGGCACAATCTTGGAGTATGACTCTAAGACTTGATATTGGAACGAAGTATGACTCTCCTTAATTGATTTAACCATTTCAGCAATTCGTGATTCCTTTTCTTAGCCATACAAGTGCACTAAGATGTCCTTAGAGGATCAATTGTGATATGGTTTCATAATCATTAAGATGATCATAAAACACGATACTCAAGTACTCTCCCTTCTTTTCAGATTGGAGAAACATTTATCTTTCTGCCTAATTTGATTCTTCTTATTCGTTCTGATATACATTGAAACTTTTCCAACGGTTTAGAATTACACTTAATCTTGTAAGCATAACCATATTTACTAAGCTTTAGTAAATCATGACGAATAGCCTTATCGTTCTTTGTGGTGGACCTGACCAGTGCACAACAAGGTGTACTAGATCCCCTACTCCTTCACTCGACTCACATATTCATGTAAACAAGGAGTTAGTCTTAATTTCCCAAAGATGAAGGTTCTCATTCATCATACAATACAAGTCGCATGATTCCAAGTTTCTATCCAATTGAAACTTAGATTATGAGAATCTTTCCTTATTTGGTAAATTTAGACACTACCACAAACGAAAGAATAAAATCCATATTCAATATTGCTAACAATATATAAACACCAATTTTCACAAATGTCATTGCAAGGAAATATAAGATAAAATAAAATTCAAAATTTTATTTATTTATAGAATGCGGATAAACTTGTCCTTACAATGCAATTACAAAACTATGTTACTACATATTTCTAAGCAATTTATCATAGCTCCTAAGTGGTAGCTCAAAATTCTGATCATCGAACCATGCGACCGAAATCCATCTCTTTGCGATCAGAATCAGCCTACTCTTCTTTCAAGCTTCCTTTCTCTTCTTTGATCATACAAAACATCAAAATGCAATCTTATCACATCATGTATTAAGAATCTATAAGTAGGAACTTAATAGAGTTAGATAGCGAACTTACCTGAAGCAGAGTTATACATTTTGACTTTACCATCTCTTAGATCTCTCCACGTAGTCAGGGTAGCTTCGCAACCAATGCCCCTTCTCTTGGCAATAGAAAAAAATAGACTCTTTTGGAATGGTACATGGGAAAATCTCAGACTTAGCCTTTCCCTTTCTGGACTTCCAATGTTTCCATTGTCAATGTCCATGGAGGTTTGGGAAGTAGATCTTCCAATCAAATTTGCATTACCAGTGCGCCAAATCATTGTTGATTCAGCAGCAATTAGCAAATAGGTAAGATCGATAAGGGATATATCGTGGTCTGTCATATAGTAATCTTTAATAAACTCACCATATGACTTAGGAAGTGATTGAAGAACCAAGTCAACAGCCAACTTCCTTGACACAACGACTCCTAACATTCCCAGCCTGACAATGTGTGACTTCATCTCCAAGATATGTGCACACACAAGCCTTCCATCTTGGTGTTGGCTAGCCAATAGGGCTTGAGTGACTTTGAATTTTTTAAGTCTTTGAACTTGTGGGTTAGGGAGAATTATTAGAGGAGGTGGAGGAAGTGAAGTTCTACTACATCACGAAGAAGGGATTAATCTTTCACCTTGATAGTCTTGTGGAATATCATCTTCATGAGGAAATTTTTTTCCAAAAGATTCGGGAGGACCATAGTTGTCAAAACCAGACATCTATAAGGGAGAAATTCAAGTTAGTTTATTTAAGTCCTTAATATAACACCCAAATGAAATATTAAGGCTAGGACCCAACACAATATTCTACAATTCGGAAGAGGGGTGCCGTAATCCAATTGCAGAATATTTGAAGGTAGGTAAATGACGATTTACCAATTTCCACCATGAAAAACGAAAATGAACTTTAGGTTTTAAATGAATTGAAATTCCTAGATTCTTTGAGATTCATTGAACTTTTCAATGCAATGTTTAAATCTCGATTATGTCCTTCAAGTTTGTGACTGGGATGCCGAGGATCACAAACAAGGTGTGAATAACCATGCAAATTAGCTTTGTACACTTAATGTTACAAATCATCCAATCAATGTGTCGGTTAACCACACACGCTCCATTGATTCATGATTAACACCGAGCTACCCATTGCCATCCTTCATTAGTCCCATATTAGTGTGCCGGTTAACCACACACGCTCCACTAACGACTAATAAGGTGCAATGCGCAATTTCATGGGTTAGCATCAAATTCACATTTTTTCTAAGTAACTAAGATTGGGAATTTATAAGTGTTTAGTTACTTGGTATTTTCATTATACTTTTAATGAGAATTAATGTCCTATCCTACCCGTTCGGCTAACAACCCTCCACCAGTCAAGTAAGCGGTGGGTGAAAGTGGACACCCATTAAACCACCATTTTATAGGTAGTAACCTTATACCCCCCCCCCCCCTTATAGACCGACTTCGTGAATGAGGCCTACTAACGGTAAGACTGACCTTTTACTTATACATATATAATATATTATATTTTTAATTTTATATAGTATAACGGTGTATTTTAAACATTTAAAATACTAGGCGGTTTAATATATTAATAAATTATACTCTTAATTTAATTAATCTTAAACCATGTTATTATGGATTTATTAAACTTCTCTTTTAATTAAACACTTTAATTAATTTAATAAAGTCCATAAGGTATAATTGAACTATTTAAAGCATCTAGGTTATTAAAAATTCAAAATTAAAACTATTTAATTAATTTTTAAGTTATGAACCCAAAAGTTGTATCTTTTGAAACCTTTCAATTATAACAGTTAATGTTTTCATAATTTGAGACTTTTCAAATACCAAAACTTGAGGGCAAGTTTTGTAACTCTTGAAAACTTTTCATTTCCATAACTTATAAGTTTAATGTTATTTTAATGGATGAGACTTTTCATGTTCCATAACTTGAGGACAAGTTATGGAACTCATTAAAAACATTTAGATCAATTTCAACAAATAAAATTATCATATAATTCATGATTGATCTAACTAAACTCATAAAGCAAGATAATATCAAATCAATAATTTACAAGTAACTTTGTTTATCATATAACCAACAATTATCTTAAAACTTTGACAATTATCTTTTCATTGGATGAGTATAATCACTACCATATCAGAAAAAACAAATTTTATGATACAAAACAGTTTGTGGTAGTGATCCTAATCCAATATAGGCCAAAAAACCCAAAAATCTGCCATCTGCCAGTGCAACTTGTCGAGCCAGGCTTTGGACTCGTCGAGTTCATCATGAACTTGTCGAGTTCATCAATGGACTCGACGAGTTCAGGCTGGCAGAAGGGCATTTTCAGTTTGCTTCAACTTTGAACAATGAACAATGCAACTATATAACTGAAAACTACCCATGGCTCTGATACCACTGTTGGGTTTTGTGTACTATAACACTCCTATGGTGCACATACAACCCTAATAGCTTTGGATCTAAGTTTTCTCTAGTTAACATGCAATAAAATTCCAAATCATGAAGCCTACAACTAGCATGCAATTTTGGTACATGAATCATAAAATCAAGTTAGATGAATACCTCTTTATTGTAGCTTGTAGTTTTGGCCTTTCAAGAGCTTAGCACCTCAAGTGTGATGCCTCAAATGGTTCACAAACACCTTGAACAAAGGAGGACTTTGAGAGAGAGTATGGAGCACACTAAAATCGGTTATCTCTCTTCCTAGAGCTCTTAGTGCCGATTTTAGCTAAGGGATGACACATATATAGTGTAGGATTCCAAGAGTCATGGGTAAACCCTAATCCATACACTTAGGTTATGATCCATATCTCATGTGGGCTAACTCTTCATGGATACTTACATAAACTTAGCCCATCATGAACCAATAGCCCAAACAATGTATATGTCACTGATTTACATAATCAGTCCCCGTTAATTTAATTAGTCTCTTTTGATCACTAAATTAATTCCAAATTAATTCTTGATCAATACTAATTAAATAATATGACTTCACAATTAATATATTATACTTGTAATATATTAATAAATCATAAATAACCTCTTTCTCAAATATCCATCCTATCAGATTGTTCTGGTGAAGGCAACCCAAATGGACCATGCTACTCTCGGGTCAAGTACATACCAATTATAGTTATGGGCTTAGACACCTAATCCAACAGTTTTCTCATGATTGATTCTAGTAAGAAGGCCCTTCTCAGCTATTAGTATATATAACTATCGAGGCCTAAATGTTTTTGTTCTAGTGTTATAGGGTCATAAAATACTCCTATAGTATTTTAACTTCATGTTTGGTTCTAGAGTTTCTCTTGTATATAGAGTTGGTAAGTTTTAGACTTGTTGCAACTCCACGATCACTCCCAAACATATGTTGGTCGTATCTCAAATAAATATAGTTGATCAGACTATATTTATTCCAGATATGATTACATAATTGTCTAGGTTTAACTACAGTGTCCAACATCTAAATACTTTTGTGTAGTTCTTACCGTGATATTGTTTCTGGTATGTATGTATGTTTGTATACTTCTTATAAAATACTTAGATTTTAAAAGTATACTTTTATTCAGAGCGCTTCAGCCCCATTGTGTTTATAGTTGTATATCTTGTATGGTTTGATATACTTAGTTCACTATAAATAATGCTCTGATACCAATCTGTCACACCCCCAAACTGGAACGGCGGAAACGTTCGGGGGCGGAGGACATCATGTACAGTATCACAACAACTGTATAATAATAATCAAAGCAAAAACAACCATTACATTGATAAAGTATAGTTTTTACATCTGTTCATAACATAGTTTGTATGACATCAAAAGTATGTAGCAAAAACTAAAAGACGTGACGCGATGATGCTCCGTCTTCTCAAAAACTTGTAAGTGTACCTGTCTACTGGTTCCCTGAGAATACAAGTGATTTTGAAAGTGTATCAACATTTAAGTTGGTGAGTTCATAAGCATGTTTGTATTTGAAATCAGACTGTTGTTCTTTGAAAATGTAAGTATGTTCTTTCATGAAATCCTATATTTTCTGTTGTAAATGAATTGTAGTCTTAACACTATAAGACCAAAATGTGTAAATGTTTTTGTGTTCACTAATAGTATTTCATAGTCTTATTATTAAATAAAACCAAGTGAAGATGAATGTTTCTCTGAAATGTAAGTTTCTCTGCACTGGAAAATAGTATACTGTTTGTGTACTTGTATGAAAACTCTGTAAATATATGCGCCTGGATTCCACCAGCTGTAATGTAAAATACTGTATTGTAGTTCTAATAATTAATTAAAACTACTTGAAGTTGTTTACGTATTCTTATACTAATCGTATTTTTCAATACCAAATTGTGAGTTATTATAACCATGCTTAATGACCTAAGATGGCCTGCAACGACGTCCTTCAGGTGTCGAAATCGGTACGACATTTGTCACCCCAGGCCTGTCGTACTAACTATACTAACAATTCAGGTGTGGGATTGTCAGTCCCGTATAGATCTATACACAAGTGTCACGCTCTCCCTCCTTGGTTGGTACTTAGGTAAGTACTTGAAGTGTGTCTCACAAAGCTATATTGACGGTTACGTGTAGAATAAATGAAAATCACTTTGTAATGAATAACTGTATGTATGTTCTATAAACTATACCTATTATAGGTTATATGTTTGTTGAACTTAGTAAAAATAGTACGTATGTTCCATAAACTATACCTATTCTAGTTTATATGTTTGTTTGTATTGTATCTCTGAATTTAGTAACAATGATGTAAGTGTTTCATAAACTATACTTATTACAGTTTATAAGTATGTTCTTGTATTGTTTCTTGAACTAGTAGAGTAGTATGTGTATTCCATAAACTATACCTATTATAGTTTATAAATATGTTCTATTGGTAATGAAAATATTTCTGAAAATACTCCTTTGCTCAGCATGTTACAAAGGTTTAAAGTTTTATACTCGTATATATAGAGCATATATAATTGAAATTAAAAAGACAGTCAGACAAGTGAATTAACCCTAAGCCCACAACCAACCAAAGAACAGGAGTTAAGGCGAAAACACCAGTCCTAAACCTATTGAATCTCATATATATATATATATATATATATATGTGTGTGTGTGTGTGTGTGTGTGTGTGTGTGTGTGTTTTGGTACAAACAATAGTTGAAACAGTCAATAAATTAGAATAGCATGAAACAGTTTAAAATAGTTTGAAATCGTTTGAGATCGTATGGAATCTTTTGAAATCGTTTGGATGTTAACACAAAAATTTCTTGTGTTGTACTTGTATTACCCCCTTAAAAACATGGAAAAATAGTGAAAACGTAGGGGTATGAACTCACCTCAAATGCATGTTCTTGTTTGGATACGACGTGGTAGCGGTGATCCTCGGGTTAGAACCCATGTGAATAGTCGTATCCTAATAATAATTATACACGATATCGTATTTAAATTAGTGTAATAATTTAAATAATAATTTAAAGTGTTAGACAACACTAAATTATGTAAGAAATACTTACAAAAATCTTTAGGAATTATTTGAAGGTGTTCTTGGTGTTCTTGAGTGAAATATGAATATTTGAAGATGTTCTTGGTGTGCTTGAGGAAAAACTTGAAGATATGAAGGAACTTATGAAGATTTGAAGGTGGGATGATGATTTCGGTTGAAGATTTGAAGATTGGATGAAGATCTGGGCAATATCTTATGAAGATATGAAGGTTTTTGGATGATATTTGAGAGCAAATTGAAGGTGTTTGCGACCTAAAAGTTGAGAAATGAATTATGTTTTCGGATGAAACTATATATATAAGAGAGGTTTGCGGTCCTTAATGGGCCTTAAGATAGAGTTTTCGGTCCTACAAGGCTGAAAACTTCATGATTTCGGTCCTAATGTGGGGCACAAATGTGATTTCGGTCTAGACTTAATCAATTAAGGTTTTCGGTTATGCTTTTATTCCAAAGAAAGGGTTTTCGGTTTGGTTTTGGGATTAGATTCCCAAAACCGAAAACTACTTATATACATTGTATTTTTATAATTTAAGCTAAGTATTAGGCTTTGGTATGAATAAGTGCAACCTTTATTTGAACAAGTGTAAGCTTTGTTGACTTTTATTACCTCAAGTTATGTTGCGAATTCATTTATACTTGGTTAAGATTTTGGCTTTTATTTAAACAAGTTTGACTTACATTGACTTGAAATAACGGGTTGTTACAGCCGATCAGCATAACTTTTCTGATGGCTCTGCGCGACTCGCAGCCTGTCACGCACCTGATGAATCAACTCGGTGATCTTAAGCACCACTTCGGTGCTTCCCATACCCGATGCCCAACCTCACCCCAACAAACTGGAGTCCTAGACCTCCGACCATACATCATCTCAAACGGGGGTCGGTCAATACTAGCATGATAACTATTGTTGTATGGGAACTCTGCTAGTGGAAGGTAAGTATCCCAACTCCCTTCGAAATCCAATACACATGCCCGAAGCATATCCTCGAGCGTCTGAATCGTTCGCTCACTCTGACCATCGGTCTGGGGGTGGTAAGCGGTGCTGAATGCAATTGAGTACCCAACTCCTCATGAAACTTCCTCCAGAATCTTAGGAGGTGATAAGCGGTGCTGACCATCGGTATGGGAGTGGTAAGCGGTGCTTGAACTTCACTAGAATCCCTTCATTTTTATGTTCTAATTTCGTCTGTAGAGTGTCAATTCATGTTCATGAATGTCATTCACTTCTTAAATGTCAATCATTATGTGGTTATCAAGATATTTCCAAAAATGCCTTTTGTGGCCATTAATTCCATGTATCCATCAAGGAATCAAGTATAACCTTATGTTTTGAATCCAATACATTGCAAGAGTATCCATCCTTGATTATGAACTTCCCTTACTCATCAAATTCTCAAATACAAAGGATTCTATTGATTTCACCTTATTGTCCCCAAATCCATTTCAATCCAATCTTATATACGATTCTACCATCATGGATGAGTTTGAGAATTCCGATTGGGTTTATTGTTACCAAACTTCATCTAGGTCACCGAATCCAATCCATTTAAACCATCAATTTTAATATCCCTAAATTAGATTTCTAGGTTTCATGGAGCTTTTTACCCAATCATAAAATCCATCAATAGGATGATTGGATTGAAATTGGGATCATAAAAAAAACTCAAGGGAGGTTAGAAAACGTAACCCCAAATCCTCAAACGAGATTAAAATCATACATAAATCACAATCCATAGATGAAACTCGAATTCTACATTAAGGGAGGAAGAAAGTATACCTTGAACCACTTGATTTCTTCACAACTTGTACCAAATGAACCAAGAAGGCTTCAGATCGAATCCTATGGTTTCTCTTGAGCTTGAATTGCCATTTCACTTCCTCTCTTATCCTCCCATCGTTCATATTTGGCTGAAATAGAGAGGATGCATTCTTATATTCAGATTTGTCATATTTGGTTCTTCAAGTTTCCTTGTTTTGGCTAAAACCTACCAAACCTCAATATTCATGATTTTAACTTAAGTTTTGGCATATAAAGCCCTTCTCCATCCATTATATAACTTTTGTAGTCCTTTCCACCAACTAAATCAACCCTTTGGTCAACCCACTTAGCCAATTTGACACTTTTGGCCCTTTAACTATTAAAATGTTATTATTTTCACTTCTTAACGTCCACACTTCATATCAAATAATGATATGATTATCTCTTGATGATTTACCTATATAAATCATTTTTTCATTTATTTACTTTATTAGTTTAATCACTCGGTCTTAATTTTAGGATGTTACATTATGAAACCCGTTTCATTTAAAGGACCAACATTTACCGATTCATATACCAAATAGGGCATGACATTAATAGATGCACCAAGATAAAGCATGAAACTACTATAAGTAACATCCCCTATCTTGCAAGGAATCGTAAACATTTCGGGGTCTTTGCATTTAGGTGGGAGTTTTCTTTGTAAAACCGCGGATGCATTTTCGTTCATTGAAATCTTTTCATTCCCTTTCATTTTTATTTTATTTTTGTAAATTTATTTCAAAATTTTGCATATCTAGGGATTTTCTTGATTGCATCAAGTAATGGAACGTTTACCTCCACCTTTCGGAAGGTGTCCAAGATCTATTTCTCCTCTGCATTCTTCTTTGAAGTTGCAAGTCAAGAAAAGAATGGTGGTTGAGGGTCTATTGGAGTGACTATAGTGGTAGTCTTCTTTGGAGCTCCGGTTTGTGCATCATTATTGACAATAGGATCTTCAATGTGAGTGATATCTATTTTTCCTCATCTTCCATTGACTTATTCTTTGAGCTACTCTCTCTATTTTGTTTACCACTTCTCAAGGTCACCACATTGACATTTGGGTTCTTTTCGTTTTGAGAAGGTAATTTGCCACGGGACTCCAACTTGCTTAAGGATGTAACTATATCTCCCACTTGTGATTCAAGGTTGGAAATACTAGTTCTTGTCTCCTTTTGAAATTGTTGGGTGCTAGTGGCAAGAGACTTGACAATGTCTTCAAGAGACATTTTAGAGCTACTAGGTTGGGGTAGAGGAGGTTGTTGGTGGTGATGTGGGGGGTGTGGTTTTGGTTGATAGTGAGGTTGTGGGTATTGATAATGGGGTTTTTATGGTGGGTAAGAAGGTCTAACCAATGCATTTTGAGGCAATGGTTTTGGGTTGTAACTTATATTGGGATTTGGCTTCCAACTTGAATTGTAGGCATTTTGATAACTGGATGGCTTGTTGTGGTAGTTTTCAAATTCTCCAATGGAATTTACATGTTCCTCGTCTTCTTGAAGAATGGGACACATATCCGTGGAATGTCCCATTATTGCACATATTCCACAAACCATCATTTGTGGAGTTTGTCCCATGGCTAACTTTTGAACAACGGATGTTATTTAAGTTGTGCTTCTAATATTGATGTCACCACTTCATTGACTTTTTGATGCACATTCCTCCTTATGTCTTGACGGGGGGCAAAGTGTTGAGAATTGGAGGCTATGGTGTTGAAGATTTGTCTTGTTTGTTGAGGAGTTTTGCTAAAGACATCTCCACCATTTGAAGCATCAACTAGTCTTGTCTCTATTGTTAATAAACCTTCATAGAAGTGTTGGATGAGAAGTCGTTCCGTAATTTGGTGTTGTCGGTCCATGAGTTGATCGACCCTAGTGGAAGATAAAATAGTCAATCTTTTGCTTTATCGGCCAAGGAAAAGGGGAATTCCGTTAATTTGATTTAGTCATCGGTTGACCCTTGTGGCTTCATGCTAGTGAAAATGATGTGGAACATCTTTAAGTGCTTATGAGGGTCTTCATTTTCTAATTCATGAAAAGTTGGAAGATGATGAACTAAGCTTGAATTCAATTCCAAACCTCCTTCCAAAATAGGGTAATTGATACCGGTTGGAGTTTGTGTGACATCGGTTTCCATCATTTGTCTCAAGGTTCTCTCAGGAGCTTCTTCTCCTTCTGACATTGGGTTTCGTTTATGATGGGTGGATTTTGTTGTATGGATGGTGTTTTGGGAATCTCTTGGCGAGGGTCAGGGCTTGAATCGGGTTCTACTTCGGTTTCGGTGTCACTCGAGGAAGCGGTTTCAACATTCGGGTCCATGTTAGGGTTAGAAGTTGGACCATATTCTATTCTCCTTTCCTTTTCCAAATTCCTTGCTTCTTTTTCAATTTCTGAGTTGTAGACTAAAGTACCTGTACAATGAGATCTGGGCATAGAGAAACAAATTGATTAAAAACAAACCAATCCCCGACAACGGCACCAAAATTTGGGGGTTGTCGAGGCCAACAAAATAAATACCCTTAATACTGTATATAAAATAGTGTATAATGGTAAAAGGATCGTATCCACGAAGATTGGTTCAATTTTTTATTTCTACGAAAATCTTGTCATACAAATACTTGTAAAACTAAAATAAAGATAAAAATGAGGGGGGGGGGGGGTTGGTCTTTTGAAATATTTGAAAGAAAGCTACAGTTAAACTAAGATTTAAAGAGTACAATTAAACAAAAACAAGAATGTGATGTAAAATCATTGAGAAAAGGATGGTTGACTTAAAGTTTCCTCGCTTGAACATTTGGCAAATATATCATTACAATCCAAAGTGCAATACTTGTTTTAAATCTCTAATTTGGCTATAGTAATCCAAGAAGCTTGATATTACCTAGACTTTTATTAGCTGTTAAAATAGTTAGAGAAGCTCATAAAATATTTTCTTAGTTAAAGTCACAATTTCCATTAAGCATGTAATTAGTGAAAATTAACTAGCATTAACAACCAAAAAGTCACCAAATCTAAGAAGAATCTAATGCTTTCATTACCATGTTGAAGAATATGTTTTTGTGATTGTGGGAAGTGAAAACTAATACAAGAATCACCTTTTTCTTGCTAATTTGAGAATCCATTACTTAATCAAGAAATTAGTCAACTAATCACTGCAAATCCATTTAAACTCATGAATAAAAACTATACAAGTAGAAAGAAGATGTTAAAATGTAAAACATAAAACATTCTCATAACGGTTCAAGAACAAGTTCATGGAGTTCTTCAACATTCAACCAAACATTCAATTGATTTCAACAAAGTCAACCCAGATTAGTTTAGCCTAGCATGGCTAAACTCAAGAAAACAAATTAAAAAGAGTACCAAACATCTAGCAAGAATCAAGAGCAAAAAGATGATGTTTTGATGTTCTTCAAGTGCTCCAAGACCTCCAAAAACTCCAGAGAATAATCCAATTTTCGGATGTGAAGAAATGCCAAAAAGATGCACACCAATCTTCACCATATAGCGCTTAAGATAAATTTCCAAAATTACCCCTGCAGGTTCGTGCGCAGCTAGCGTAGGTCTACACGGGTGGGTTGTGCGGGTGGCTGTTGATTTGGGCTCCTTTATGATTTGGGCTTCTAATTACTTAGCCTACAGGCCCATAACGAGTCCAAACCGTTTGTAGTCCATTGTTCTTCAAGATTTCTTCAATTTTTAGCCCATTTCACCTTCTTCAAGTCATCCATAGCTCATGTACTCGTTCGACCATTTATGCTTGCATGTTCAAATATTCACCATTTTCTTCTAAATTCAAGGCCCATGTTCTTCAAGCCTTCAAATATCAACAAGCCGAAGAACTGTGTCATATTCATTAGTCTTCTAGCCCAATATTCTTCATCGCCCTCCAGGTCCAATTGCTTTTCACACGTCTCGAACATTCCCACTCCACTAGAATTCTTAAAATATGCAATTATGCTCACAAAAATAGAAAGTAGTTGAAATAGTCATAAAATAACAAAAAGGAAAATATGCATAAAGATTAGCTAAATTATGAATGAAATATGCTAAAATAAACTACAAAAAGAAGTAAATAAAACGAAACTATCATCATCACAATCGCTTCCTTCTTGAGTCCCACGACTCATCTGGCACTACCTGGAGCAAGGCCCTGGGGACCTCAAAATCAACTAACTCACCTAGGTCTACACCATTCAAACCCAAACTAAAATGGCCACTAAGGCCCAAACAATTACCAGACCCATCCTCAGCCTGAACAACCATAATCGATAAACCGGAAAAGACGGAAACACATTGCAATGAATCATGGTGCCAAACCATACAATCTACCCTCAATCAGCTCCTTAGAATCCCCAAAATTTTTCCTAAATTTGAGTATGGATCCTGTGCTTTCAGTAGTACGGGCCCGATACTATGTTCTACACCTATCCATACTTCCCTCAAGAATCGTTTCGGATCCTCTAAGTAACTACTCATGTCCACTACCGTCCGATCCAATCAAATATACCCGCTTTCAAAAGAATACATACCACTGAACAGTGTACCAATTCCTCTAAGTCACTTCCTAGGCTCTCCTAGGATCCCCACCTCACATTGTCATGAGTTGCTAAAGAACCCCTACTAATATTAACTAACTAATTCATGAATACAATTATATGCAACAAAACTTAAATAATCTTTCGAATAAAATATCCAACCTTACAATGGTTGGACTCAGATAAGAGCTGCACAATAGGGCCAACTCAATCAATCTAAAATTATTTAGCCTTTACTGCATGTGTAACACTCCAAACCAGGTATGAGATTAAAACCCTTGGAGAATTCGAGTTGTGCAAAATTGGTCCCTTAAGTACGCTGGGCATACTTATGTGTACGCTTAGCGTACTACGCCCGGATGGTCGCGAAGGAACCGCACGTACGTTGGGCGTACGTGCCAGGAGTCCAAAACCCTAATTTTCGGACATGAGGCCTATTTAAGCAACCTTAAGTCCCTTGGACTTAACCCTAGAGAGCCTCCACAGCCTTAGAACGTCCTTACACTCCAGAGAAACTTGTGAGACCATTTTTGAGCCTTAAAGAGTGCATTGTGACCTTCTAGTGTTCATTCCAAGAAGAAGAGGAGGTCAAGCAAGCTTGGAACGAGTTGGTGCTTCAAGTACCTGCAACTTAGTCATCTTGCAAAGCTTCTGGAGGTAAAAAGCTTGCACCTTTCCATTTAAATCTCTATATCTAGTTAGGGTTTTCTAGTTTTATCCCTCTTGTTGGTTTTGGACTTCATCTTGTGAGCTAAGCAACTCCAAAGGATGGAAATGATAGATCTGGGGTCCCTTAGTCCTTTGTCAACATAAAAATGGAGTCTTGGAGGGTATTTTGGCCTCATGCATGGGTTAAGAGGCTTAAGAAGGTCTTAATGAAGGTGTTGGGAGCATTTGGGACATGCAAAGGCATAAAGTTGCCAACTTTATGCCTTAGGTCGTCTTAATAGGCTTAGATCTGACTTCTGGACATTAAAAGGTCGATTATTGAGCACTTAATGGGAAAAGTGCTTAATCTGGTAGTACGTTGGGCGTAACCCAGTGTACGCCGCGCGTAGCCCCAAGACCCCTGTACGCTGCGCGTACCAGGATGGTACGCCGAGCGTACGCATCACAGTTGGGCCGAAACTATTTTGGGTCTTTGAGCTATTGGGCCTTATTTAGTTATTGAGCCTGGTTGTATTTTGGGAATTAGGAGTCATATCATCTGTTATGGGCCATGGACATATTGATTGGGCTTTATTTGAAAAGAATAAACTAAAATCTTTTTGGGTTTTAGATAAAAATGAGAAAAAAAAATGCATGCAAAACTTAAGTTAAATGCGATGCTAAAATGAAAACTTTAAAAATAATAAACTTTTTTTTTGGAATTTTGGATAAAATATGATCTAAAATGCAAACTAAAAAAGCAACTATATATACAACCTAAAAATACATGAGAACAAAAACAAAAATAAAAGAAAGACATAAAAAAATATACATATAGAAACTTTAGCATAGAAAAAAAATCGATCAAAATAACCAATCCCCGGCAACGGCGCCAAAATTTTGGTGGGCGTCGAGACCACAAAAAAAAACCTTAAATACGACGACATACAAAAATGAAATGTAGTAGCGATATAAAGATCGAATCCACATGGATTTGTTCGAATCAAATCTATGCATTCAGTTATACGAAATAAAAATATAAAATGAAATGGGGGGGGGGGGGGGTTTCAAAATGTTAAATGCAATAAAAACTAATTAACAAAAATAACAAAATAGAAAAGATATAAAACAAAACATTTCAATATCGGGATAAATCGCGAGTTCAATTAGTTGACTAATCATCATAATTTTGTGGTGCAATGGGTTTAATGGATACTAATTTGGCTATAGCAATCTAAGAAGCTTGAGATCACCTAGACTTTTCTTAGTTAATACAATGGTTAGAGAAGCTCATGACACATTTTTTTAGTTAAAGTCATAATTTCCATGAAGCATGTAATTAATAAAAATTAACTAGCATTAAGAACCAAAAAGTCACCAAATCCACAAGGATTCAAAATGCTTTCACTACCATGTTGGAAAAAATATTTTCATGATTGTGTGAAAGAAAAACAATCACAAGAACCATTTGTTGCTTGTTAATTTGAAGATCTATTACGTAATCAAGAAATTAACCAACTAATTAAACATTCACATATCTTAACTCATGATTAAAGACATATGAACATAAATAGAGTTACCCAATATTGAAAATAAAAACTAACTAGACAAAATAATAATAACAATAAAAGAATAAAAATTATACCAATACCGATTACGAAATGAAGATGACAAAAACTCCTTGAAATCGTCACTTCTTGTTACTCCAAAAACTCCATCCATAATCAAAATTATTGATACAAAAATTAACCTAATCTAATCTAAAGAAAATAACTAATTACAACACAATAAAATCATGACATAAATATCAATGATAATATTGTTTGAAATGTTCCAAAAATAAGCAATAAAAGAAAGAAAGAAAGGAAGGAGGAGACAGCAAGCTAGCGTCGTCACTCCCCTTTTCTTCTCTGCAGGCGAAATTAAAAATGAGATGCCCTACTGCATCTTTTAAAGTTTGCGTTCAATTCCCAGCACAACTTCAAAGTGGGCTCAATCAAATTGAAACATGGGCTGTTGGACAAATAAAGATAATGGGCTGCCTTTTAAATTAGTTGGGCTGCCAAATGGGTTGTTGGACAGCCTTCTACCCAGACGTTCACGAGGCCAAAAATAATATCAAAACTTGTCCGAATCCATTTCTTTTTGGTAAGGTCGAAGATGGATGAGTTGTGAAGACTCCTGCAAATTTTCAACTCAATCGGACATCGTTTGCCCCTCCTTCTGATTGCTTGAAGAAAGCCGCGCAAAGCTGTCAAAATCCGAAAAATTAATTTATATCGCTTTGTTTTTCTTTTCGCTTCCGGATTTTGCTACGAGACTTCAATCGTGGTTGCAAGGAATTCAATGTGGCTTTAACAATTCTCCAAAATACCATCTTGCTCGAACAAATCTACATAAAAAAAACTTAAACGAGTAAAAATATTCAAAACAATAAATCTAACGATTTAATGCAAAAAAAGAATATTAAAAATGTTAAAAGTAAAAGATAACGATTGCTAAAATATATACAAATAATCAAGTTATCAAAATCCCCCAAGCTTAACCTTTCCTTGTCCTTAAGGAAAACAATACGGAAAAGTTGAACCAAAGAAAAACAACAAAAATAAAAACACGACAAATGCAAATTTATCAAGACTAAAGAAAAAAAAAATTTTAATACTTTATATAAAAAAAAAATTTGACCAAGATTATGTAAGTTGCAATTAAGACACCGGCTTAATGATCATGCAAAAAAAAAAATTCAACTTATACCGAATTGTTGAAACAAAAAAACGGAAATTAGAAATTTCAACAAAATGGAGACAAGCAACATAACCATTAAGCCTAACATGTGAAATTTCAACAAACATAAACTAACTAAATAAACATAAAGTACCTTCTAAATACAAATTATCATACAAATGCAACATGAGAATTTTTTTTTTTGACACATAAAAACATGAAATTAACTAAATACAATGCATACAAAAAATTATCCTAAATGAAAAAAAAATGAAACGAAGAAAAATAAAATAAATAAAGCAAACGAAGAAAAATAAAATAAATAAAGCATCCTCCCCCAAGCTTGAACATTTCCTTGTCCTCAAGGAAAACAAGAACGGGAGAAAACGAGAATGACAAAACAAGCAAAATAAAAAGAATGAACATCTTCGGTAGCAAATCAAAACAACACCGTTTAGAAATAAAAACCATCATTTTAGATTTAAGAATCACATTAAGGGACGAACATTTGTTACACTTCTAGCAAAGGGACACATATGAAAGAGATACAAAGCTACTTATGCATACTTCACTAATATGACGCACATGGCACAATTTGTGGTCCGATCTAGCCTTCACATCACAAGAGGTTGTCCCCCATTTGCATACCACTCACTAGTCACAATTCTCTTCCAAATCGAGGAACAAGATCAAGAAAAATAACTCGAATTTAAAGGACAAAAGAGAAACGAGCTATATACAAAGGTTGACAAAACTACAATCATCTAAAGGTACTAGTGCTCCTATCAAAATGAGATCCATGCGAAGAGAATACTAAAGCAAAAGATGATAATGAAAAACTATTGTAGTTACCAACAAAATATAAATTCTAGCCTAAAAAATACATCAAAACGGAAATAGAATATATAAGAAGAAATCTAATCTAAACATCTAATAAAAGAAAAAAGAATGCAACTCGCTTGGCCCGACCCTTTTCATTATTATTTTTTCTTTTTTTTTTCGTTTTTTTTCTACTTCTTTTTTTTTTCTTTTTTTTTCTTTTTCTTTTTTATTTTAGACAACAAAACCCCAAAGATACAATTACAAATACAAATGCTTGAGCTACTAACAAAAAAAATCTATAAAAATCAAAGTTATAAAAATCGTTTGACGGTAGCTCGACGGTCAACTAGTGTTAAGGGATTAATCGGTCTTGGCGGGCATTAATCGTGGATTAATCGGGGGCCATAGATTATAAATAAAATATTAAAATTAATCAAATATTATTATATATTAAGAAAAACAAGTACTTCAACATTAGAAAATAAGAAATTCTGTAATTTGAAAATTTGAAAATACGAAAATATGAACATTTTGGTATAATATTTGAAATTTTGATAATTTGAAAATTTTGGAGTAAAAAAAAAAGTTGGGTTTTTGAATTTTTATTTTTAATTTTTTTTTATTTTTTTGACTTTTGTTGACTTTTATTGACCGATTAATCCCTTCAGGACCAATTAATCCCGCCAAACCCGATTAATCCTAAATTTCCGATTAATACCCTAATCCTCGACGGTTGAAGAACGCCAAACGATTAATCCACGATTAATCACCGATTAATCCCGATTTCTACAACCTTGATAAAAATACAATGAAGGAAATACTAAAAACATCTAACTATATTCGCATTTTATGATTGCGATAATATCCGACTTTTCAAAACAAACTTTTTTTCTTAAAAACTTTTAAAGACTAAAATCAACAAAAATGAAGTTCAAAGTTCACATAAGATCAAAACTTGACTTCTCCAAACAAAAATAAACACATATGAAACTTCACATAACACATACTAAATACTAGACTTCTACCAAAAATTGTCGAAAATTAGTACAAAATTTTCCGAACGACATTTTAAAACAACTTGCCTTTGATTTATGAAACACAAAAATAACTACAAATACACTTACATAAACAAAATGGACAACACTAAAAAGGGGTAGTTGTCTTTTTTTTTTTTTTTTTTGGCTCACTTTTTTTTGTTTACCAAGGAGTTTTACAAATATTACATCAAATAAAAATACAAAACACAACTATATACAAGCTACAACAAGCAAAACTAACTAACAAAGCTAAGAACGGAAACTAAGTAAAAACTAAATTGAGATCAAATAGGAAAATGTGTGTATATCATGAAGCAAGATAATATAGAATGTAATAGCTAGACACGAAAGATCTCAAAATAGCAAGGTTCTAGTTCTTATCCCCTTCTTTGGAAGATCGGTATGCTTAATAAATAATACGATCGTGGCGGACGGTTTCTAAGACTTTATGTGACAACCCGAAATTTTTTTTAAATTTTTGCCTGGTAAAGCTCAGCCAGTCAGCTCAACTGAGTGTCAAATTCATTTCTGCTATCATTTAGCCTTGTTTAGAGTCCATTTAAAGGTCCAAAGGTTACTACATTCAAGCATAGAACATAGAAAAGGATCGCGTACGCTTTTAGCATCAAAACCGGGCCTTACACTCCAACACAAGAAGTGTACGGCCGCACACATGGGTGTGCGGCCGCACACCCCTCTCCTGGCAGCACACTCACGAGTACAAAGGGTAGAGTCAGCCTCCTTTCATCACTTTTCACCCTCCTAAGCTTGGAACTCGATTTTGCTCTCAAATACCATCCGATTTTTAAGCTTAGATCTTCGAGTTGGTAAGTGTTCTTCCCTTGGTTGTTGTTAATATTCATAAACTAGTTACAACCTTTGATTTCATCCATTTGAAATCGTGTTTTGGATAGATCTTCAAGTTACACCAAGAACACACTTGTTCTTGGTGATTTTGAGCTTTCACGAGCTTCCGGATCGTAAGTACTTCTTCCCAATGCTTGAAACTTGTTAAGAACACTTGTTTAAGTCCTTAGAAATGCCCATAACTCGTGATCTTATGGAGTGTGCGGCCGCACACACTCATGTGGCCGTACACCCCTCAAACACCCTCAAAACACCCTTCAAACACCCCTAAAAGCTTCCATATTGTAGGTACCATTCCCTAAGCTTGTTACTTACTAGATATGAGCCTTAGAAAACATCCAAACCATGTTCATCAAGGAGTGTGCGGCCGCACACACTCATGTGGCCGTACACCCCTTTGTTTAGTGCTTAAGGGCCTCCGAAGTGCCTTTCTAGCTTCAACACTTGATGAGCATCAGTCCTTCAAGCCTCCCTACCATTTGGAAAACGTTTTGTGCACTCTTTACCATGAGTGTGTGGCCGCACACTCCCTGGCCGCACACCCATCAATATGGCCGTACACTCCCTTAGTTTGAATCACATGTGATTCCAACACTTGGCCAAAGTGTTTCCTAGTCCCGTAAGGTGTTTTCTTGCATTTGGTTGCTTCTAAACACTATATTTATGTCAATATATGCCATTATATGTCATTTAGGACTCGTTAAGTCTCAGGACTTCATTCGTGGAACTTCTCATCCTTACACGCGTATTCGTTGAATCACTCGCATCAGGTGAGTTCATACCCCGTAATGAATCTTTTAACTGTTTTAAATGTTTTAAGGGGGGAAATACAAGTTGAACACAATGATAATTGTGTAACTGTTTGTTATAAACATCTTTCAAAATGTTACTTATGTTATTTATAAGTTGTCAAAACATTTCAAAAACTCTTTTAAAGTTATGTTACTTTATAGTTATACAAAACTCCGTTTTTAAAGTACAAGCATAACTTAGTAGATAAACGAGTCTTTTCAATAACAGTTCAAGTAAAACTTTAGTAAACTATAATAGGTATAGTTTAGGAGGATGCTATTCATTACTTCTGGTACAATGAAGCATACAAAGAAACAATAACATACAGAGAGAATACTATGATGAGAATCAAACAATACCATACAGAACAAACAAACTAGGTTGCTATAGCATGAGAACATAGATGATCTAATTATACCAATGAATCACTAACTCATTGTTTTAAACAAAAGGTGATAATTATATTGGGTATACATGATCATATAACTTCAATGTGAATTACACGGCTTGCAAGAATTTGCAGAGGTCGTGTTTAGTTCCCCTAATCTCCTGACAGGGAGAGCGTATAGTAAGGGTTCTAGACTTCACATTATAACCGTAATAAAACAAATATGTTTTTAGGTTATTAGTACATCCGCATGTCATTATAAACGACAACTGTGTACTTACATTTCCCATTTCTTTCATAAAGTGACATTACCACTTGAAAGTCCAACTCAAACTATTTTCGATTCAAGATAGTTATAAACTAGGGAAAATATACATTCTTACAAACGACCAACGGAACAGTCGAGTCTAGCACATAACAGAAGATGCCTTGGTAGAAGGATACGATTAAAAGAAAGGACCATAATGCTAGTCTTATGATTCCTTAATGTATACATCACAGGATATATATATACCAATAGGGTCCGACAGGTAATAGGATGTGTGCTCTCCGCTTCATTTCCTGTTCCTTGTTTGGTTGTGGGCTTGGAACGAATTCACCCAATCTATTTTCTACCCGATTCTATATATATGTATGCTTAGTATACATTAGGTCATCATAATGGTACCAGGTATGGGTCAGGTTATAGGACACAGAGTCAACGCACAGTTTTTCTAGTACAAAACATACTTTCCAAAATCAGTACTTTTGGTATACAAAACTAGAAACTTCCCGGTAAAGGGTTTAATCCATTTTATTAAACCATTACAAATTAAAAGACCTTAGGTGAGTAACTCTATAATACCTTAGTTTATACACCATGTTCATGTATAAAACTAATACCCAATAGGTAGTTGGATGTGTGCTTTCCGCCTTACTTCCTGTTCCTCGTTTGGTTGTGGGATTAGGGCAGATTCGTTCAATTAACTTTCTATCCGATATTAGATTATATATAGCAGTATAAACTAAGCTATTATAAAAGTAGTCACTGTGGTCACCATGTTATTATAAGAAATAAGGGTTTTCTTAAAGAACTTCTTCATTAGATATAAAGGAAACATTACAATTAACTCCATGGGTAACAAGTGAATATACCAGGGTTATATAAGACGATGATCTAACAACCAATGGAATGTGTGCTATCCGCCTTAATTTCTGTTCCTTGTTTGGTTGTGAGCTTAGGGCAGATGCGCACAATTGATTGTTTGTTTACTCTGAGTCTTATATAACTTGTATCCGCTTAGTACCCATAGAAAGGGTTGTAGTGTCATTTTACTTAAATTTCCATCAAAGTAGGAAATATATGATTTTCTAGAGGAACAGGCGAACTTTTCAAAACAGAACTTACAACTTACTACATTTTTCAACAACTTTCTACAACTTACTTACATCACTAAAATCTTATGAACTCACCAGCTTAATTGCTGATCAACTCTTTCAAATAACTTGTATTCTCAGGAGACTAATAGACAGGTACTCGTGCTGGGAATTCAGAAGATGGAGCATTATAGCTTCTTCAAGTCTTGTTTTGTTATTTGTGTATGAATTCTATGTTTTGTGAACACACACATTGTAAACACTTTCTTTCGAAATGAAATGGTTGTTCATTACTTGCTTACCATATACATATCTCGTGATACTAAACACGACGTCCTCCACCCCCGAACGATTCCGTCGTTCCGGTTTTGGGGTGTGACAGATTGGTATCAGAGCATTGTTTATAGTGAACTAAGTATATCAACCGATAAAAGATATACAACTATAAATACAATGGGGCTTAAGTGCTCTGGATAATGATATATTTTTAGAGTATAACTACAAGTTATAAAAATATACCTACTTGCTTATACATGTACATAATAGAACTAGTGTCACGAGGAGAACAGAACTAAAAGTATTTAAAGGTTGGGCACTGTCGTCAACCTGAATAGTTATGTAATCATAGCTAGGATCAATATAGCCCGATCAACTATATTCATTCGAGATGTGACCGACATGTGTTTGCGAATGATGTGGTGTTGCAACAGTGTTAAAACTTACCTGAACACCAGAACAAGTACATCCAGAGTTAGAATACTATAGGAGTATTTTAGTCCATATAAATAACTTATGTGATAACCTAAAAGACCCTTACGGATAGGTCTATAATCTTGCAATGTATATATTCCCAAAGTTTTATGTATAATTAAGATCTTATAGACTTAGAATCCGTGATCTACGCTTCGCTATCCATTCCTCTTAAGGGTGTAGTGTTGGAGAAGGATCACTTATTCGAAGGTCTATTTAATCTTCAATTATATACAAACTTGTGTACCTTGTACAATTATAGGAGGACTCCGTAAGGATCACCCCATAAAGTTACCTTAAAGCTCATAGATTCGTTAGTCGCTTTCATTCTCGCACGACAAGCCCAGATAAATGTAACCACTTCCTCATAGTAGACAACAGAAGAGTCCAGGAGGAACAAGAACAAGTTCATGAGAAGTTTTCAAAGAGGGATCAACCGAAGTAACCAAAACGTCTTACACGTCACACTAATAAATAATAATCTGGTTAGTTTAATGAGCGAGTGGAAACACTGCTCACATTATATGTTAAGATTATTTTCTTACGTACAGCTGGTAACAGTTATTCAGGAAACAAATATTCATTTGAGGATAGTTATTTCAAATTCATAGAGTTTATTAGGTATAGACTCATTTATGAATTGTTTCTAGAACCCTGTGGAAGTCAGGACCCGATACATCTAGAACTAGGATAACCTTGTCTTTTCAGCTTTCGGCTTGTGTCCATTGCTTTAGACTTATTCCGTCTCATCTTTGTATTCTTTTAGCAAAGATGCCTCCTCGCAGATCTATCAGACGCACTACTCCGATAACTCCAATACCGCCTCCTTCGCAAATCGATATGGCAGCTATAAACGCTGCAGTGGCTGCGGCTGTGGCAACAGCCATGGCTCAATATCACCCCATCAGTACCAGCGGAGGTGAAACACCTACTGATTCTACTCGAGGTGAGGTCCTCGTGCGCCCGAGAGAGTTCTCCTACAAGGACTTCACCAATTGCCAGCCATTGTCCTTTAAAGGGACGGAAGGAGTCATTGCCCTCATGCAATGGTTCGAGAAAACAGAGTCGATCTTCGAAATCTGTTTATGCCCAGAAGGAAGCAAAGTGAAGTTTGCTGCCTGCACCTTCTTTGGCAAGGCCCTAACATGGTGGAACATGTTGGGTTATGAGCATTCTAACACTCCTAAGTGTACATGCAACCCTAAATACCTTGGATCTATGTTTTCTCTATTATACATACAATTATGAACATCCAAGGTATTATCCTAATCTAGCATACAAAATAATAAATATAACAAGATAGAATACATACCTCTTTGATGTAGAATGTCTTCATGAAGCTTGAGTGCCTAGTGCCCCAAGTGTGACACCTCAAATGGTTCACACAACACCAAATACACTTGGAATAACTTGAGAGAAACTTGAACACTCCTTGAAATCGTCTAGCCCTCACTCTCACACATTAGTGCCCGATTTCTTGAGCCATGAGATTCTTTTATATGGTGGCTATTAGGGTTACACCATGTAACTCATAACTTTACCCATTCCTTATGCTCCATGGATTTTAACCTCCATGGAGTATCCATGGGTCACCCCATGGACTTAGTCCAACATAAGGAATCTTGGATCACAAGCCCACATATATAAGAATGAATGATTTACACAATCAACCCATATATTTAATTTGTCTCCTTTTGATCACTTAATTAATTCCAAATTAATTCTTGATCAATACTAATTAAATAACCTTATTAATATATTAGAACTTATAATATATTAACCAACCTTAAGTGTTATTTCTCTTATTATAGTCTATTCAAATGCATGATGCCATGCAACCCAAATGGACCATGCCGGGTCGGGTCAAGTCTTACCAATTATAGTTATGGACTTAGACATTAATCCAACAGAACAGTCATGTTAAGTCACTGACCCTATCAGTGGCTAACTCAATAGGCTGGGAAAACCTAAAAGAGTTAATGCGGGAGGAATACTGCCCGTTAGGCGAAATTCAAAAGCTAGAACGAGAGTTGTGGGATCTCATTATGGTCGGCTCTGACATAGTGACCTACACCGACCGGTTCAGCGAGCTGGCAGCTCTATGCCCCGGGATGATTACCTCGGAGAGCAAGAAGATAGAAAGATACATTTGGGGTCTGACTGCTCCGACCCAAGGAAATGTGTTGTCTTCTAACCCAACCACGTTCGATAGTGCTAAACGCCTGGCTCAGCGACTCATCGACCATGGAGTCCGCCATGGTGTAAAAGTCCCTATTCTCGAGCCGCAGAGGGAAGAGGACTATAATCAGAAGTCGGGGAACAAGAAGAAGAAGAAGCGAACAACACAAGACACCCCGCAAGAGCAACGAGCGAGTACTATGTACGCCGCTACGACGCCTACTGCTTCAGCACCTGCTAGTCGATATGATGGAAACCTCCCGAAGTGTGGAAAGTGCAACTTTCACCACACCGGAGTATGTCGGGAAATGCAGTGTCTGAACTGCCACAGAAAGGGACACACAGTCCGTTTCTTCAGGGCACTGGCTCAACCGATCTCCCAAGTCCCCGGAACTGAAGAAAAGCAAGCCTGTTATGGCTGTGGTGAGTCTGGACACAATCAGAGGGACTGCCCGATAATCAGGAACTCAGGCGCGGATGGACGCATTCTGACGATCACCGCAGGAGAATCTACCCTGGAGTCATCGACGAGTAGCGGTATGTTTTCGAAATAGTAATTACTTTTAATTTATATTCATATAAGATTAAAATTTGGGGATAACACCTAAAAGTAATTATAATAACTCACATGTTGAAATAGGTCACGGTATTCAAGAAAACTAAAAGATCCGTTTAGAGAAGCTATTATGGCTTACCATATACATCAGGGTTGTGCACAACTAAGATGTTGCAGTCTTAGAGTGAGTGACTCCGCTTAGGTCCCTATTCCTTAATTGGTTGAGGATTTGAGGCAGAGTTACTCAGTCGACTGCCTTGTCCATCTTAAATATTCATAACTTGTATATGGTAGGCGATTGTAGTGGTACCAAAGAGGATTATGATATAAAGTATCCCCACCAGTTAGTAGAGCACTTTTGTTTGTATGTATGCGCACATAGCGGTACGATACGTAGGAGTGTTAACTTCAAAGAGAAAACAGGAACACGGGAACATTTACAAGAGTACATTGTCGAACATACTAGGAGTACAGTATCGAGCATACCAGGGATACATCGTCGTATATCAGACGTTTCTTTCATTTGACCAAAACTTTGTTCAGTAAAGAGTCCGTTACTATCTTTCATCATGAATTGGCGTGGTCCTCACCATACTGAGTTCATATGTTTCTATCGCCTCGATCGGCAAGTTCTCGAAACTTTCGTCATTCGTATCGAAAGTCCGATCTAAACCTCAATTTTATCTTTCGTATTCTAAACCCCGAAGTACTCGTGCGAAGAGTACTTTGCCCTCCGAAGCCTTATCGTCAGATGTCCGCAGACCGTCATGAAATACCACTCGTCCAGCAGACCAAGTTTGAGCACAGAGGCGATGGACGAATACAGCCCACCTATCACTATTCAGTGTATACACAAGGGTGGTATATGATTATGATTACGCAGATTTAGTATGTGTGTTTCCGCCCTATCTCCTGTTCCTTGTTTGGTTGTGGACCTGGGGCAGAGTCGCACATCCGACCGTCTTACTAACCCTAATTATATACGACTTGTATACACGAGGTAATGATAGATGGACCAAGTACGAATCCTATCATGAACAGAAGGGCAAAGTTGCCAGGTCTACGAGTGGGTATTCTGCAAACCATAGGAGCGCAACCCCAGTAGTAATGATAAGAAAGCTAATTTCGGGACGAAATTCCATCTAACGGGGGATGATGTGACAACCCGAAAATTTTTTAAAATTTTTGCCTGGTAAAGCTCAGCCAGTCAGCTCAGCTGAGTGTCAAATTCATTTCTGCTATCATTTAGCCTTGTTTAGAGTCCATTTAAAGGTCCAAAGGTTAGTACATTCAAGCATAGAACATAGAAAAGGATCGCGTACGCTTTTAGCATCAAAACCGGGATTTACACTCCAACACAAGGAGTGTACGGCCGCACACCCCTCTCCTGACAGCACACTCACGAGTACAAAGGGTAGACTCAGCCTCCTTTCATCACTTTTCACCTTTCTATGCTTGGAACTCGATTTTGCTCTCAAATACCATCCGATTTTTAAGCTTAGATCTTCGAGTTGGTAAGTGTTATTCCCTTGGTTGTTGTTAATCTTCATAAACTAGTTACAACCTTTGATTTCATCCATTTGAAATCGTGTTTTGGATAGATCTTCAAGTTACACCAAGAACACCAAGAACACATACTTGTTCTTGGTGATTTTGAGCTTTCACGAGCTTCCGGATCGTAAGTACTTCTTCCCAATGATTGAAACTTGTTAAGAACACTTGTTTAAGTCCTTAGAAATGCCCAGAACTCGTGATCTTATGGAGTGTGCGGCCGCACACACTCATGTGGCCGTACACCCCTCAAACACCCTCAAAACACCCTTCAAACACCCCCAAAAGCTTCCATATTGTAGGTACCATTCCCTAAGCTTGTTACTTACTAGATATGAGCCTTAGAAAATGACCAAACCATGTTCATCAAGGAGTGTGCGGCCGCACACACTCATGTGGCCGTACACCCCTTTGTTTAGTGCTTAAGGGCCTCCAAAGTGCCTTTCTAGCTTCAACACTTGATGAGCATCAGTCCTTCAAGCCTCCCTACCATTTGTAAAACGTTTTGTGCACTCTTTACCATGAGTGTGCGGCCGCACACTCCCTGGCCGCACACCCATGGCCGCACACCCATCAATATGGCCGTATACTCCCTTAGTTTGAATCACATGTGATTCCAACACTTGGCCAAAGTGTTTCCTAGTCCCGTAAGGTGTTTTCTTGCATTTGGTTGCTTCTAAACACTATATTTATGTCAATATATGCCATTATATGTCATTTAGGACTCGTTAAGTCTCAGGAATTCATTCATGGAACTTCTCATCCTTACACGCGTATTCGTTGAATCACCCGCATCAGGTGAGTTCATACCCCGTAATGAATCTTTTAACTGTTTTAAATGTTTTAAGGGGGAAATACAAGTTGAACACATTGATAATTGTGTAACTGTTTGTTATAAACATCTTTCAAAATGTTACTTATGTTATTTATAAGTTGTCAAAACATTTCAAAAACTCTTTTAAAGTTATGTTACTTTATAGTTATACAAAACTCCGTTTTTAAAGTACAAACATAACTTAGTAGATAAACGAGTCTTTTCAATAACAGTTCAAGTAAAACTTTAGTAAACTATAATAGGTATAGTTTAGGAGGATGCTATTCATTACTTCTGGTACAATGAAGCATACAAAGAAACAATAACATACAGAGAGAATACTATGATGAGAATCAAACAATACCATATAGAACAAACAAACTAGGTTGCTCTCCGCTTCATTTCCTGTTCCTTGTTTGGTTGTGGGCTTGGAACGAATTCACCCAATCTATTTTCTACCCGATTCTATATATATGTATGCTTAGTATACATTAGGTCATCATAATGGTACCAGGTATGGGTCAGGTTATAGGACACAGAGTCAACGCACAGTTTTTCTAGTACAAAACATACTTTCCAAAATCAGTACTTTTGGTATACAAAACTAGAAACTTCCCGGTAAAGGGTTTAATCCATTTTATTAAACCATTACAAATTAAAAGACCTTAGGTGAGTAACTCTATAATACCTTAGTTTATACACCATGTTCATGTATAAAACTAATACCCAATAGGTAGTTGGATGTGTGCTTTCCGCCTTACTTCCTGTTCCTCGTTTGGTTGTGGGATTAGGGCAGATTCGCTCAATTAACTTTCTATCCGATATTAGATTATATATAGCAGTATAAACTAAGCTATTATAAAAGTAGTCACTGTGGTCACCATGTTATTATAAGAAATAAGGGTTTTCTTAAAGAACTTCTTCATTAGATATAAAGGAAACATTACAATTAACTCCATGGGTAACAAGTGAATATACCAGGGTTATATAAGACGATGATCTAACAACCAATGGAATGTGTGCTATCCGCCTTAATTTCTGTTCCTTGTTTGGTTGTGAGCTTAGGGCAGATGCGCACAATTGATTGTTTGTTTACTCTGAGTCTTATATAACTTGTATCCGCTTAGTACCCATAGAAAGGGTTGTAGTGTCATTTTACTTAAATTTCCATCAAAGTAGGAAATATATGATTTTCTAGAGGAACAGGCGAACTTTTCAAAACAGAACTTACAACTTACTACATTTTTCAACAACTTTCTACAACTTACTTACATCACTAAAATCTTATGAACTCACCAGCTTAATTGCTGATCAACTCTTTCAAATAACTTGTATTCTCAGGAGACTAATAGACAGGTACTCGTGCTGGGAATTCAGAAGATGGAGCATTATAGCTTCAAGTCTTGTTTTGTTATTTGTGTATGAATTCTATGTTTTGTGAACACACACATTGTAAACACTTTCTTTCTAAATGAAATGGTTGTTCATTACTTGCTTACCATATACATATCTCGTGATACTAAACATGACGTCCTCCACCCCGAACGATTCCGCCGTTCCGGTTTTGGGGTGTGACACTTTAGGGCTAACTTGTCCCACGCGTCATGTCACGCTTGCAATAAGTTGATTCATTTGCATAAATAACTTGTACTCTACCTTATGTGTGTTATAAGAAGATGTGACAAATGAAGGCCCCTATGAGCAATTCTATTGTTTCAAAAAGATTTGCACATTTATCGTATTTAAGACTTGCAATTAAAGATGTTCGGAGGTGAGAATAAAGAGACAACAAAAATGCATGAGAATGAACATAAACTAAATGTTATGGTAAAAAAAATTGAAAAGAATAAACTAAAATCTTTTTGGGTTTTAGATAAAAATGAGAAAAATAAAAAAAATGCATGCAAAACTTAAGTTAAATGCGATGCTAAAATGAAAACTTTAAAAATAATAAACTTTTTTTTTTGGAATTTTCGATAAAATATGATCTAAAATGCAAACTAAAAATGCAACTATATATACAACTTAAAAATGCATGAGAACAAAAACAAAAATAAAAGAAAGACAAAAAAAATATACATATAGAAACTTTAGCATGGAAAAAAAATCGATCAAAATAACCAATCCCCGGCAACGGCGCCAAAAATTTGGTGGGCGTCGAGACCATAAAAAAAAACCTTAAATACGACGACATACAAAAATGAATTGTAGTAGCGATAATAGGGATCGAATCCACAGGGATTGGTTCGAATCAAATCTATGCATTCAGTTATACGAAATAAAAATATAAAATGAAATGGGGGGGGGGGGGGGGGTTCAAAATGTTAAATGCAATAAAAACTAATTTACAAAAATAACAAAATAGAAAAGTTATAAAACAAAACATTTCAATATCGGGATAAATCGCGAGTTCAATTAGTTGACTAATCATCATAATTTTGTGGTGCAATGGGTTTAATGGATACTAATTTGGCTATAACAATCTAAGAAGCTTGAGATCACCTAGACTTTTCTTAGTTAATACAATGGTTAGAGAAGCTTATGACACATTTTTTTAGTTAAAGTCATAATTTCCATGAAGCATGTAATTAATGAAAATTAACTAGCATTATATGGAACTTGTTATGTGTATGCTTTTAAAATTGTATACGGTTAGGATCTTATAGCCTCAGAATGATTGATTTAGCCTTATTTCCTGTTCCTTGTTTGGTTGTCATCCTAGGGTAGAATCTTTTATTCGAAAGTCTATTTGATCCTCTTTTGTGTATAATTTGCATGCATAAAAGGCAACCTGTTATGATTGGTTTGTTTGATACGGGTAGAACAAATCTTCGGATAGCCTGGGATTTGGGTGATATGGTGGTATGTGGTATATGAGTTATTGTGGGACGAATTGGAGTTATCAGGTAGAGCCTTGGGGAAAGGTACAGGTAGGTGTGGAAGGTAGTATTGGGCCCGTACTACTGAAAGCACAGGACCTGTACCCGAACCAATGCTAGGTCTGACAGCTCTAAGGAGGACCGGTGTGGGAGGATCCCCTATATATATGTCCTTATTATTATGGTTTATGACATTTCAGTTCAGCATGGTGGTGACACGATTTGGGACAGGGGGATCAGGATCGGGATCGGGCAGGGGTGCTGAGCGTATTGATGAGAGGCTGCGCGAGATCATCGCAGCTGAGGTTACGAAGGGCATCCTTAACGCTACCCCAATGATCTTTGGGACGGTCAAGCAAGGTATTATGGAGATCATGGAGGACAGGCTCAGGTTATTCAGAGTCGAGATTGCTGCGGGCCAGATCGGGGCCTGAAATCCCTTGTTCCGGGAGTTCAAGGCGTGTGGAGCACCAGCGTTTTTAAGGTCAGGGACCCCATTGTTAGCCGACGCTGGGTGGCGGATATTAAGAACGCCCAACGTACGAGTTCTTGCCCTGATGTGGAAAAGGTGGGTTTTTCTTCATGTATGCTACGAGACCGAGCCCGAGATTGGTGGGAGGAGGTGACCAGCCAGGTGGGAGCAGCCGGTGTGGCTGAGATGACGTGGGCCGAGTTCGTTCGGCGATTTGATGCAGAGTTTGCACCACCTATTGAGGTGCAACGACTAGTGAGGGAGTTTCATGACCTTCAGCAGACCACCGAGACCGTGGCGGAGATCCCCGCCAAGTTTCGGGAACGAGCTTTGTTTATTCCGCAGTACGCTACTGATGAGGATATGAGACGGACGAGATATCATTCCATGCTGAGGGATGATATCCGGGAGTTTGTGAGCATTACAGGGTGCAAAACCCTAAATGAGATGGTGGAGAAGGCCCGTGAGCGGGAAATGGAGTTGGACTTTCGCACAAAGCGGAAGCCTAAGCAGGCACAAACGGCAGTGGGTCAGACTAAAAAGCCTAAGACCTCGGATTCATCGAGTAGAGGCCAGCAGGGGCGTGACCGGTGTGCCAAGTGTGGGAAATCTCATGGTGGGGCGTGCCGGGGAACGGTCCTGACATGTTATACATGTAGTCAGCAGGGCCATGTGAGTAGAGATTTCCCCAAGAAGGGCTTGATATGTTTCCACTGCAACCAGACTGACCATAAAAAGGCCGATTGTCCGAGGCTGCAGGGAGGGGGAGGAGCAGTGGTGGTGCCTGCGCCCGCCACATTGAGGATTACCGATGGCCGCCTTGCTAAGGCGGATGCTCCGGCGGTGAAGAGCCATGCATTTCAGCTGACTACCGAGGAGGCTCGGGTAGCTCCAGACGTCATGGCTGGTACGTATCTATTATTCTCTGTTTTATTTATTTGTATGATTTGGTACCGGGTGCCGCCCCGATAGCAAAGGCACCCTACCGGTTGGCAACACCGGAGATGCAGGAGCTATCTACGCAGCTTCAGGAGCTGCTAGACCGAGGGTTCATTCAGCCGAGCAGTTCCCTGTGGGGAGCACTGATTCTTTTCGTGAAAAAGAAGGACGGACCGCATAGGATGTGCATCGATTATAGGGAGCTGAACAAACTAATGGTGAAGAACCGTTATCCGTTCCCAAGGATCGATGACTTGTTCGATCAGCTGCAGGGTGCGTCATGGTTTTCTAAGATTGATCTTCGGTCGGGATACCATCAGATGAGGATTCGGGATGAGGATATACCGAAGACGGCTTTCCGGACTCGATACGGGCATTATGAGTTTGTGGTGATGCCGTTCGGACTCACCAATGCCCCAGCAGCGTTCATGGATCTTATGAAAAGGGTGTGCAGACCGATGCTGGATCGGCCGGTGATCGTTTTTATTGATGATATCCTAGTCTATTCTAAGACCATGGAGCAGCATGAGCAGCATCTGGGGGAGGTATTAGAGACTGTGAGGGCGGAGAAACTTTATGTGAAGTTCTCCAAGTGTGATTTCTGGCTGCGGGAGGTACAGTTTTTGGGGCATGTCGTTAATAAGGAGGGTATTTCGGTTGATCCAGCCAAGGTTGAGGCTGTGATGCGGTGGGAAGTACCAAGGAATGCTTCAGAGATTTGTAGTTTCTTGGGTTTAGCGGTCTATTATCGGAGATTTATCCAGGATTTCTCCAAGATTGTCGTGCCATTGACCCGCTTGACTAAGAAAAATGTGACTTTTCAGTGGGGTGCGGATCAGCAGGTGGCTTTTGAGACCCTGAGACGAAGGTTATGCGAGGCTCCGATTCTAGTACTACCTGAGGGGTTAGACGACTTGGTAGTGTACTGCGACGCGTCGGCTTCAGGGTTAGGTGCGAGACTGATGTAGAGGGGGCATGTGATTGCTTACGCCTCGAGGCATTTGAAGCCTCATGAGGCGAATTACCCCACTCACGACCTAAAATTGGGAGCAGTGGTGTTTGCTCTCAAGATTTGGAGGCACTGTTTATATGGGGTGACGTGCACCATCTATACCGATCACAAGAGATTGAAGTATTTGATGGATCAGCAGAACCTCAACATGCGACAGAGGATGTGGTTGGATGTGCTGAAGGATTATGATTGTGAGATCCTATACCATCCTGGGAAGGCCAACGTGGTGGCCGATGCATTGAGTCGCAAGACGGCAAGTTTCTCGATTGGGAATGTATGTTTGAGGATGACCGTGATCTCTCCATTGCTGGATATGATCAAGGAAGCTCAGGTCGAGGGGGTGAAGAAGGAGAATTGGAAGATAGAGCGGATTCGAGGGCAGTATCCTTTGTTTGTTAAGGATAGTCGTGGTCTATTGACACAGTGTGTCCGAGTATGGGTACCGGTGACTGGAGGAGTGAGACAGAGGATACTGGAAGAGGCGCACAAGTCCAAATTCTCTATACATCCAGGGGCTACAAAAATATATAGAGATTTGAGGCTGAGTTACTGGTGGCCCTGCATGAAGCGGGAGATCGCCTGGTTTGTGGAGCGGTGCCAGACCTGCAAGAAGGTCAAGGCCGAGCATCAGCGGCCGCATGGCAAGGTTCAACCACTACCCATTCCTATGTGGAAGTGGGAAGAGATCACTATGGATTTCATCACAAAGTTGCCAAGGACGGCGAGGGGTGTGGACACCATATGGGTGATTGTAGACAGACTGATGAAGAGTGCCCACTTTATCCCGATTTCCGAGAGTATATCCGCGGAAAGGTTAGCGGACATTTATGTACGAGATGTGGCGGCTAGGCACGGGGTGCCAGTGTCGGTAGTCTCTGACAGGTTCTGGAAGAAGTTCCACGAGGAACTGGGCACACAACTGCATTTTAGTATGGTGTACCACCCTCAGACTGATGGGCAGAGTGAAAGGACGATCCAGATGCTGGAGGACATGCTTCGAGCATGCGTACTGGATTTTGGAGGGAGTTGGGATACATACCTTCCACTGGCAGAGTTCTCATACAACAATAGTTACCATGCTAGTATTGACCGAGCCCCATTCGAGATGTTATATGGTCGGAGGTGCAGGACCCTAGTGTGTTGGGACGAGGTTGGGCATCGGGTCATGGGGAGCACTGAGGTAGTGCTGAAGACTACCAGATTGATTTATCAGGTGCGTGATCGGTTGCGAGTCGCGCAGAGCCGTCAGAAAAGTTATGTTGACCGAAGGCGTTCGGATCTCGAGTTTTAGGTGGGAGATTTTGTACTGCTGAAGGTGTCACCATGGAAAGCGATTATCAGGTTTCGGAAGAGGGGCAAGCTGGGGCCTCGGTATATAGGCCCATTCAGGATCACGGCCCGTGTAGGCAAGGTAGCATATCGCTTAGATCTGCCCGAGGAGCTTAGCCAGATTCACAACACCTTCCATGTGTCTCAGCTTCGGAAGCGTGTCACAGACGAGTCTGCAATTGTTTCGCTGGACGACATTTAGGTGGATGGGAGCCTGAACTACATCGAGAAGTCGGTCGCCATCTTAGACAAAAAGACAAAGGGTCTTCGGAACAAGGAGGTGAAACTAGTAAAGGTGCAATGGCAGCACCGAAAGGGTTCCGAATGGACTTGGGAATCGGAAGAGGAGATGCGGGAGCATTACCCCGACCTATTTACAGCTACGGAATTCGAGGACGAACTCTAGTTCAAGTGGGGGAGAGTTGTAGCACTCCAAACCAGGTATGAAATTAAAACCCTTGGAGAATTTGAGTTATGAAAAATTGGTCCCTTAAGTACGTTGGACGTACTTATGTGTACGCTTAGCGTACTACGCCCGGATTGTGACATCCCCAAAATCTCGGCCAGAAAAGACCGGTTTCATTTATGCTTTTAAAATAGTTTCAGAGTAAATCCATTGATTTAAAAGAGTTGCGGAATTTGTCCCCAAAAACATTACATGATAAAATAAGGTTTATCAAAGCATTTCTTAAAGAAATGTATTTTCATTATATATCAAAACTCGGGATGTCATGTTCCGATAAACAGACCAAAAGCATAAACATTTCAATACAGACCTTACAACAGTTATTTACAACAACAGGTCTATAATCCAAAAATAACTTGACAAGTCATCCAACTTATGCTCTGGCGCCACTACCTGTAATACAAAGAAAACTGAGTGGGTCAGGCTTGGGGGCCTGATGAGCATATAGGGTTTTCAACCCACAATAAATAATTATGTTTAATTCCACCAACCAACAATAACCCAGTTACCTATTCCCGTTATTCTCACTTTACGTCCCTAAGACAACTAACATAAGGGACCTAGTCTAAGAATATTTCATCGGGGCGACAACACATGCATTCGGGGGTTTCCCAGCAATATATGTCAAATAAGGCAACCATGAGGGGGATGGAGTACAGCGAATGAACACCCAAGTTCATTAACACCTACAGGTAATGAGCCTGCTAGCGTTCCACTGGACTGTCTAGAAACGTCCGTGGTCGTCATCTAAACTCCGCTAGATGACTAAATCAAAAACATAGAGGCCTCTCATCTTTTTATCACAAGACAACTATCTACCCATGTTCTACCCCACATTTTAGTAGATAAAATATACATTTTTATACATAATTTAAAACCTGTATAGTATGTTCACTCAAAACACATTCCAGATAAAAGATGAGACACATAAACATAACACGTATTTCATAGAGAATAAATCATATCTATGAGATTAGAAGATAACATCGATACACTCACATAACACATATACTTAGTACGTTAAATCAATACTTGTATAAAATCGTGCATTTGAAAGAGATTATGTACCCCCTTCAAATCAACACCAATATATAAACACATAACACGTATTTCATAGTAAATACTTCGTATTTATGTATTAGAAGAAAGTAACTACACACTCACTTGATCAGAAGATGATCGGACAACACTACGGCTTGTAGAAGTAGTATTCTTCGGTAGATCTGGAAGATCTTCACAAAAACCGGGCTTCTCGCGGGCAGAGCTTCGGCTCGGGAATTGCACTTCTTGGGATCTTCGGGGCTTCGACACTTGCTTCGGGGCTCGGGATTAATACCGGGGCTTCGGGATATTTCTTGCACGTAAAACGAGGCAAAACGGGAGAGAGAGAAGAGAAAAGGAGCAAAAAGGCCGGCTGCCCTCGCACCCTTTTATAGGGCCTGAAACCCTCGCATTACGTTGGGCGTAATGCTCAGCTACGTCATCGGAGCACTCGAGTCCGCGTAGCTGAGCATTACGCCCAACGTAATGCGAGGCTTCTGCCCCTATATAAAGGATGCGAGGGCAGCCGGCCTTTTTGCTCCTTTTCTCTTCTCTCTCTCCCGTTTTACCTCGTTTTTCATGCAAGAAATATCCCGAAGCCCCGGTATCAATCCCGAGACCCGAAGCAAGTCCCGAAGCCCCGAAGATCCCGAGAAGTGCAATTCCCGAGCCGAAGCTCTGCCCGCGAGAAGCCCGGTTTTTGTGAAGATCTTCCAGATCTACCGAAGAATACTACTTCTACAAGCCGTAGTGCTGTCCGATCATCTTCTGATCAAGTGAGTGTGTAGTTACTTTCTTCTAATACATAAATACGAAGTATTTACTATGAAATACGTGTTATGTGTTTATATATTGGTGTTGATTTGAAGGGGGTACATAATCTCTTTCAAATGCACGATTTTATCCAAGTATTGATTTAACGTACTAAGTATATGTGTTATGTGAGTGTGTCGCTGTTATCTTCTAATCTCATAGATATGATTTATTCTCTATGAAATACGTGTTATGTTTATGTGTCTCATCTTTTATCTGGAATGTGTTTTGAGTGAACATACTATACAGGTTTTAAATTATGTATAAAAATGTATATTTTATCTACTAAAATGTTGGGTAGAACATGGGTAGATAGTTGTCTTGTGATAAAAAGATGAGAGGCCTCGATGTTTTTGATTTAGTCATCTAGCGGAGTTTAGATGACGACCACAGACTTTTCTAGACAGTCCAGTGGAACGCTAGCAGACTCATTACCTGTAGGTGTTAATGAACTTGGGTGTTCATTCGCTGTACTCCATCCCCCTCATGGTTGCCTTATTTGACATATATTGCCGGGAAACCCCCGAATGCATGTGTTCTCGCCCCGATGAAATATTCTTAGACTAGGTCCCTTATGTTAGTTGTCTTAGGGACGTAAAGTGAGAATAACGGGAATGGGTAATTGGGTTATTGTTGGTTGGTGGAATTAAACATAATTATTTATTGTGGGTTGAAAACCCTATATGCTCACCAGGCCCCCAAGCCTGACCCACTCAGTTTTCTTTGTATTACATGTAGTGGCGCCAGAGCATAAGTTGGATGACTTGTCAAGTTATTTTTGGATTATAGACCTGTTGTTGTAAATAACTGTTGTAAGGTCTGTATTAAAATGTTTATGCTTTTGGTCTGTTTATCGGAACATGACATCCCGAGTTTTGATATATAATGAAAATACATTTCTTTAAGAAATGCTTTGATAAACCTTATTTTATCATGTAATGTTTTTGGGGACAAATTCTGCAACTCTTTTAAATCAATGGATTTACTCTGAAACTATTTTAAAAGCATAAATGAAACCGGTCTTTTCTGGCCGAGATTTTGGGGATGTCACAGTTGGTATCAGAGCATTAGTTTAAGCGAACTAGGAATTTGTAGGATTTCTAGACTTAAACTTAGAATGCTAAGTGATGATTTTGAGTTGTGTGTCTGCTGAATTATAGACACAAGCACTAGTTTATTTTAGGAAAATTGCCTAAAATGCTTTTATGTGCTAAATGTTATATGTTTGCCATATATGATATTATTTGTTTGGATCTATGGTCTGTTGCCGACCGGATCTGGAAACCTTATGTGTGTAGGATTCTAAGCGTACGTCTACGATATTAGAACTAGCATGTAAACGTTCCGGAGTGATAAGGATGGTTTGATTATCTATCGTGATTAAGGATCTAAATTCACCTTATTCGGTGTATAGATCAAGAATGGCAATAACGAGAAGCGGAGTTGGAAACGCTAACGAAAACAGGAATCAACAGCCTCAACCACCAGTGATTGAGCAAGCTCCTGTAGTAGCTGCAACACCTGAGCCAATGACAATGGCTGGGGTACAATTGATGATTCAGACGATGTTGGATCGTCAGATGGATTAAACGAGACGTCTGCTTAGGCAGAATCGTGAAGAACTGTCAATTCACGTGGAAGAGCCTGAAGTTAATGGAGGGCGATCTGAAGGAGAGAACTTTAGTGGGATAATTGGTCAAGACAACCCACTGATAGTTCGACAAAACAACCAAGATGGAGGGAATAATGGACTAGGATGCAAGTACAAGGACTTTTTGACTTGCAAACCATCGACCTTCACTAGAAAGGAGGACCCGATCGGAGTCATGGATTGGATCTCTGAAATGGAGCTGGCTTTCATGACGTGTGGTTGCAAGGGCAAGCTGCAGACCACGTTTGCAGTACGACAGTTCAGGGATGGGGCTGTTCGTTGGTGGAACACTCTGTTCGTTGGTGGAACACTCTGGGGAAGACCCTAAACCCTAATCAACCACTGCAATTGACATGGGCAGAATTCTTGGTGCAGTTCAAGCGTAAGTTCTGCTAGGCCCAAAATCTGTTGGAGTTGGAGAACAAGTTCCTGACATTGACGAAAGGCAGCATATCAGTTGACGATTACACAAACGCCTTCACATATAAGATGGAGTTTGCCTTGCGCATCGTCCCCGACGAGCAGACAAAAGTGGATCGGTACGCAAAGGGACTCCCATGGGAGTACGCGGTGCCAGTGCGTCAGGCACCTACTCTAGAGGCAGCTATTTGGGCTGCCAAGTCTGTTGAAGACATGATCAAGGGAAGAACCGCCAGCAAGGTTGAAGTTGGCGAGAAAAGAAAGTTTGATGGAACTTCAGGTTCCAATAAGAAAAGCAAATTTTCAAAGTCTACTTCGAAGAAGTTTGAGGAAAAGGAGGCGAAGCAAAATGGTGTGATAAGTGTAAGAAAAAGCACTTTGGGAAATGTAGTGAGGATGTAACTTGCTACAAGTGTGGAAAAACTGGGCATTTTGCCAATGAGTGTCCGTCCAACAAGAGGATGTGCTTTGGTTGTAACGAGGAGGGGCACATTTTGAAGGACTGTTCGAAAAAGAAAGAGGCAGCAAAACCCAACATTCCCCCAAAGCCGAAAGCAAGAGCCTTCCAGATGACACTTGAGGCTGCAAAAGATGAAGCTGATGTCGCTTCAGGTACCTTTCTCGTAAACGAATTACCTGCTCAAATTTTGTTTGATTCTGGAGCCAACTACTCCTTTATTTCGCATGAATTTGGTAGAAAACTAGTTTTGCCTGTTGATAGACTAGATAATGCTTTATTAGTCGAAGTTGCTAGTGGCAAGTTTGTACATGTTAGCCATCGCATGAAAAACATCTTAATTGACTTGAATGGGAATAAGTTTCACGAGGAATTATTGCCTATCGAACTTAACGGTTTCGACATCGTGTTGGGAATGGATTGGCTTAGCGTAAATGACGCCGATATATTGTGCAGAAAGAAGATAGTCAAAGTAAACCCGCCAGGGAAAGAGTCATTTATGGTGTATGGGGACAAACGTCGAGTAAATTCTGGAATCATTTCTTTGATGAAAGCCAGGAAGTGTTTGGCCAAAGGATGTACATCGTATCTAGCATTCGTAATTGATGCTAAGAAGGAGAAAAAGGAGATGCAGAGCATTCCTGTCGTTTGTGATTATCCGGAAGTATTTCCCGAAGATCTTCCTGGATTACCACCTGATAGACAAGTGGAGTTCAGAATAGACTTGTTACCAGGAACCACGCCAATAGCAAAAGCACCGTACCGATTAGCACCAATGGAGATGAAGGAGCTGATGATGCAACTTCAGGAGTTATTGGACAAAGGTTTCATTAGACCTAGTTCATCACCCTGGGGAGCTCCAATGTTATTCGTAAAGAAGAAAGACGGGAGCATGAGAATGTGCATCGATTACAGAGAGCTGAACAAGACAAAAATAAAGAATAGATATCCGTTGCCAAGGATTGATGACCTGTTCGATCAGCTGCAAGGCTCGAGTTATTTTTCAAAGATCGACCTAAGGTTAGGATATCATTAGCTGAAAGTAAGAGAGCAGGATATAGAGAAGACTGCATTCAGAACGCGATATGGACACTACGAGTTCTTGGTTATGTCGTTTGGACTAACCAATGCTCCATCAACATTCATGGATTTAATGAACAGAGTTTGCAATCCGTTCCTTGATAAATCTGTGATAGTGTTCATAGATGACATTCTGATTTATTCGAAAAGCCAAGAGGAGCATGGCAGACACTTGCGAGAAGTGTTGGAAGTCTTGAAGAAGGAGAAGATGTATGCTAAGTTCTCCAAATGTGATTTTTGGATTCGATAAGTCCAATTCTTGGGTCACGTGGTCAACCAAGAAGGGATAATGGTTGATCCAGCAAAGATTGAAGCTGTGATGAAGTGGGAACAACCAAAAAGTCCCACGGAGATCCGAAGCTTTTTAGGATTAGCCGGATATTACCGAAGGTTTATCCAAGGCTTTTCTTCGATCGCTACTCCATTAACAGCTTTGACCCACAAAGGAGCTACTTATGTTTGGAGCGAGAAGCATAAGGAAGCATTCGAGAAGCTAAAGAAGAAGTTATGTGAGGCACCGATTCTCTCTCTACCCGATGGAGTTGAAGACTTCGCTGTTTATAGCGATGCGTCTGGGGTTGGATTGGGTTGTGTTTTGACCCAAAGAGATAAGGTGATCGCGTATGCATCTCGACAGCTGAAAGAGCACGAAAAGAACTACCCGACTCATGATTTGGAGTTGGCAGCAGTAGTTTTTGCTCTGAAAATATGGAGGCATTACCTCTATGGAACAAAGTGCAAACTTTTCACTGATCATAAGAGTCTCCAATATCTCTTTAGTCAGAAAGAATTAAATATGAGGCAACGATGCTGGCTTGAATTACTTAACGACTACGACTGTGAGATACTTTACCACCCCGGTAAAGCTAATGTTGTTGCTGATGCTATCAGTCGGAAAGTCAATCTTGAAAGAAAGAGGTCAAGAGCGTTGAGAATTGAAGTTGTCTCGACCATTGTGGAAAGTATAAAGAAAGCTCAAGAGGAAGCTTCTGAGAAGAATGACCGAAAGGAAGAACGTTTGGGCAAAACGTTGGTGTTCAGTATAAACAGTCATGGACTGAAGGTGTTCCAAGATCGGATTTGGATACCTAAGACAGGAGGAGTCAGAGATCTTCTGATGGAAAAAGCTCACAAAACCATGTACTCAATTCATCCTGGCAGCACTAAAATGTATAGGGACCTGAAACCCTATTACTGGTGGCCGACGATGAAGCTTGATATTGCAAAATACGTGGCGAAGTGTGTGACATGTGCGCAGGTCAAGGCACAACATCAGAAACCATATGGGAGTTTAGAACCTTTACCTGTACCTATGGGTAAATGGGAAGACATTGCCATGGATTTTGTCACTAAACTGCCCAGAACAAAGAGCGGTCACGACATGATTTGGGTGGTCGTTGATCGATTCACTAAGAGTGCGCATTTCATAGCAGCCAATGAGAAATGGTCTATGGAAAAGCTTGCGAATTCTTACGTGAAGGAAATAGTGAGACTTCATGGTGTTCCGTTAACGATTGTATCGGATCGTGACAGCCGTTTCACCTCAAGATTTTGGAAAAGTCTACAAGAGTTATTGGGTACCAAGTTGTGTTTAAGTACAGCTTACCATCCAAAAACTATTGGTCAGAGCGAAAGAACGATACAAACACTTGAAGATATGCTAAGAGCATGTACCCTGGAATTCCTAGGTAACTGGGATGAACACTTACCTTTGGTAGAATTTTCCTACAATAATAGTTTCCACTCGAGCATAAAGATGGCACCTTATCAAGCTTTGTACGGACATAAGTGTCGTACGCCGTCTTGTTGGCTTGAGGCTGGGGAAAAGCAGTTTATGGGGCCCGAGATGGTCCATCAAACCGCTGAAAAGTTGAAAATAACTAGAGAAAGAATGTTAGCAGCTCAGGATCGTCAAAAGAGCTATGCTGACAAGAAGCGAAGGCCGATGACTTTTGAAGTTGGAGATTCGGTTTTGCTTAAAGTCTCGCCGTGGAAGGGACTTATAAGATTTGGTAAAAAGGGAAATTTGAGTCCAAGGTTTATTGGACCGTTTAAAGTTCTTCGGAGGATTGGGAACCAAGCTTACAAGCTAGAACTACCAGAAGAACTGGATGGTATTCATAACACTTTTCATGTGTGTTATTTGAGAAAGTTCACGGGAGAAGTTCCCAATATAATTCCAATTTCTGAATTGAGAATTGATGAAAACAAGAGGTTGATTGAAGAACCAGAGGCAATTGTTGACCGAAAGACTAAGAAGCTTCGACGCAAGATGGTCGAATTAGTGCTTGTCCGTTGGAAACATTTGAATGGGTCAAATCTCACCTGGGAAACGGAGAGTGACATGTTGAGTCGCTATCCGTATTTGTTTGTTGATGTGTGATTCCGGGGACGGAATCATCCTAAGGGGGAGAGAATTTTAACGCCCGCGTTTCCAGGCTAGGCATTATCGTTGATGTAATAGTCTAGGTTAGCCTTTGTAACTCTATTTGAAGTATTAATGATGAAATATTTAAGTATTATGTGAATTATGTGATTTACGTGTTTGTTTTCTTAATTATTATAATTTAACGGATTAAGAATAAAATAAGTGTCAAAAGTAAAGTGTGAAATAAGCCCGATATCTTTTCTTGAAGATGTAGTGGTTGAAACAAGGATTTCAGAGATATAAAGAATGCCAAAATCCGAGTTATAACGAAGAAGTTATGACCTGTCGAAGTTTCGCGATAGGACCGGCACGACGCTGAATGACGTAAAAAGTAAATTTACGATAGAGCGATATTTAGCCTTAGTGATCTAAACGAATGTTGTGGATTTCGTTAAACCGAGAGCGTGCATAAAAAGGATGCCCAAATCTGACTTCGTATGAGGAAGTTATGATTTTCCGAAGTTTCAGCTTAGCAGTATGCAGCCCGAATCTCGAATATGAGATCGAGTGATTTTTAGCCGAAGCAATCTAAACGAGAATCGAAGATCTCGTCATTAGTAGTGCAACGATAAAAAGACAGACGAAAACGGACGCCAGATGAAGAAGTTATGAATTTATAATGGAGTTTTCCTGTCCCGGCCTACTAAAAATAAATAATAAAAACAAAATCAAAATCAGCCGACGGAGTCTAAACGAAAGTTGTAGAGCGTAGTCTCACCTATGCGTGTATATAAAGAACGTCGAAAACGGAGTTCGTATGAGGAAGATATGAATTTAAGAAGTTTTATGAATAATTAAAATATATATTTAATTAAGAATTCCGGATAATATCCGAAGGAGTCACTGATCTTATCCGAACTACGCCCAGCGTACCCCGGTGCATGAACCGCCTCGGACTCGAGTGCTCCGATGACGTAAGCGATGACGAATTCGAGCTACGCCCCGCGTAGCTAAGCATTACGCCCAGCGTAATGCGAGGGTTTCAGGCCCTATAAAAGGGTGCGAGGGCAGCCGGCCTTTTTGCTCCTTTTCTCTTCTCTCTCTCCCGTTTTGCCTCGTTTTGCGTGCAAGAAATATCCCGAAGCCCCGGTATTAATCCCGAGCCCCGAAGCAAGTTCCGAAGCCCCGAAGATCCCGAGAAGTGCAATTCCCGAGCCGAAGCTCTGCCCGCGAGAAGCCCGGTTTTTGTGAAGATCTTACAGATCTACCGAAGAATACTACTTCTACAAGCCGTAGTGCTGTCCGATCATCTTCTGATCAAGTGAGTGTGTAGTTACTTTCTTCTAATACATAAATACGAAGTATTTACTATGAAATACGTGTTATGTGTTTATATATTGGTATTGATTTGAAGGGGGTACATAATCTCTTTCAAATGCACGATTTTATACAAGTATTGATTTGACGTACTAAGTATATGTGTTATGTGAGTGTATCGATGTTATCTTCTAATCTCATAGATATGATTTATTCTCTATGAAATACGTGTTATGTTTATGTGTCTCATCTTTTATCTGGAATGTGTTTTGAATGAACATACTATACAGGTTTTAAATTATGTATAAAAATGTATATTTTATCTACTAAAATGTTGGGTAGAACATGGGTAGATAGTTGTCTTGTGATAAAAAGATGAGAGGCCTCGATGTTTTTGATTTAGTCATCTAGCGGAGTTTAGATGACGACCACAGACTTTTCTAGACAGTCCAGTGGAACGCTAGCAGGCTCATTACATGTAGGTGTTAATGAACTTGGGTGTTCATTCGCTGTACTCCATTCTCCTCATGGTTGCCTTAATTGACATATATTGCTGGGAAACCCCCGAATGCATGTGTTGTCGCCTCGATGAAATATTCTTAGACTAGGTCCCTTATGTTAGTTTTCTTAGGGACGTAAAATGAGAATAACGGGAATGGGTAATTGAGTTATTGTTGGTTGGTGGAATTAAACATAATTATTTATTGTGGGTTGAAAACCCTATATGCTCACCAGGCCCCCAAGCCTGACCCACTCAGTTTTCTTTGTATTACAGGTAGTGGCGCCAGAGCATAAGTTGGATGACTTGTCAAGTTATTTTTGGATTATAGACCTGTTGTTGTAAATAACTGTTGTAAGGTCTGTATTGAAATGTTTATGCTTTTGGTCTGTTTATCGGAACATGACATCCCAAGTTTTGTAATATAATGAAAAATACATTTCTTTAAGAAATTCTTTGGTAAATCTTATTTTTATCATATTTTGTTTTGGAAACAAATTCCGCAACTCTTTTAAGCAAAGGATTACTCTGAAATCATTTTAAAAGCATAAATTAAACCGGTCTTTTCTGGCCGTGATTTTGGGGATGTCACAATTGGATTCACAACACCTTCCATGTGTCTCAGCTTCGGAAGCGTGTCACAGACGAGTCTGCAATTGTTTCGCTGGACGACATTCAGGTGGATTGGAGCCTGAACTACATCGAGAAGTCGGTCGCCATCTTAGACAAAAAGACAAAGGGTCTTCGGAACAAGGAGGTGAAACTAGTAAAGGTGCAATGGCAGCACCGAAAGGGTTCCGAATGGACTTGGGAACCGGAAGAGGAGGTGCGGGAGCATTACCCCGACCTATTTACAGCTACGGACTTCGAGGACAAAGTCTAGTTCAAGTGGGGGAGAGTTATAACACTCCAAACCAGGTATGAAATTAAAACCCTTGGAGAATTTGAGTTGTGCAAAATTGGTCCCTTAAGTACGTTGGGCGTACTTATGTGTACGCTTAGCGTACTACGCCCGGATGGTCGCGGAGGAACCGCACGTACGCTGGGCGTACCAGAAGTACGCGCGGCGTATGTGCCAGGAGTCCAAAACCCTAATTTTCGGATATGAGGCCTATTTAAGCAACCTTAAGTCCCTATGAGCAATTCTATTGTTTCAAAAAGATTTGCACATTTATCGTATTTAAGACTTGCAATTAAAGATGTTCGGAGGTGAGAATAAAGAGACAACAAAAATGCATGAGAATGAACCTAAACTAAATGTTATGGTAAAAAAAATTGAAAAGAATAAACTAAAATCTTTTTGGGTTTTAGATAAAAATGAGAAAAATAAAAAAAATGCATGCAAAACTTAAGTTAAATGCGATGCTAAAATGAAAACTTTAAAAATAATAAACTTTTTTTTTTGGAATTTTCGATAAAATATGATCTAAAATGCAAACTAAAAATGCAACTATATATACAACTTAAAAATGCATGAGAACAAAAACAAAAATAAAAGAAAGACAAAAAAATATACATATAGAAACTTTAGCATGGAAAAAAAATCGATCAAAATAACCAATCCCCGGCAACGGCGCCAAAAATTTGGTGGGCGTCGAGACCATAAAAAAAAACCTTAAATACGACGACATACAAAAATGAATTGTAGTAGCGATAATAGGGATCGAATCCACAGGGATTGGTTCGAATCAAATCTATGCATTCAGTTATACGAAATAAAAATATAAAATGAAATGGGGGGGGGGGGGGTTCAAAATGTTAAATGCAATAAAAACTAATTTACAAAAATAACAAAATAGAAAAGTTATAAAACAAAACATTTCAATATCGGGATAAATCGCGAGTTCAATTAGTTGACTAATCATCATAATTTTGTGGTGCAATGGGTTTAATGGATACTAATTTGGCTATAACAATCTAAGAAGCTTGAGATCACCTAGACTTTTTTTTTTTGGAATTTTCGATAAAATATGATCTAAAATGCAAACTAAAAATGCAACTATATATACAACCTAAAAATGCATGAGAACAAAAACAAAAATAAAAGAAAGACATAAAAAAATATACATATAGAAACTTTAGCATAGAAAAAAAATCGATCAAAATAACCAATCCCCAGCCCTAGGGCTTAACCATGGGGTATATTTTAACCAAAACATGTAATAATGGGCCCAACCCTAGGGTTTATTTCAACCTAAACATACAATAATGGGCCCAGCCCTAGCATGTATTTCAACCTAATCATACATGCAAGAGTCACAAAGACAGCTAGCATTCTACATAACACAATCTAGTAGGTTGGCATTGGTGTCTTCGACCCACAAGTATAGTGACAAAACTCACCTGAACTAATCAACAGAAGCCCAACAACTACCACAACATCATAACAGCCAACCCAAGCTTCCTAAGACCAAACCCAGACCAACCCTTAGTCAAAAACTCAATTTTACCCTAGTTTGACCAAAAGTCAAACTGGTTAAAAAGTCAATGGTCAAAGCTAAGGTCAAAATTGCCAACAACAGCCCTCCACGTCGTGCCCTTCCTTGGCCACGATGTGGGCACAAAATGCCAAAACAGTTGTTGATTCCACAGTCTCCACGTCGTGACAGCTTAAGACCATGATGTGGGGACCGGCCTGAACAGCTCAAACGAGCTTAATCCATTTTCTTACGATTTCAAGAGCTCCAAAGCTCAGATCTGATCCTTTCCAAGGTCTTAATGGATAAATTTTCTAACTTTATCCATTAGGAAGGTCTAAAACCAAGAAGTATACTTTAAGTCTCAAAGGGACCAAAAATGCATCCTTCTTAACTTAATCCATTAAGTCCAAGTTTCCCACTTTCAATTCTGTATCAACAAGATGTCTAGATGGATAATGTTTACAACTTTATCCATAATAATGCCACAATATTTGTAGGGTTTCAAAGTATTCCATGGATGATGGCAATGGGCCCCTTGATGAAGTGTAGGTTAAAAGCCCAAGACTTGTCTTTTCCCTATAAATAGTCATGTATTATTCGTTATTAGGGTTAAGAGTGAGGAAAAATGTAGCCGCCACGTTGTGAGGTTTCTTGTAGAGTTAGATTCTTATTCTTAAAGTGTAATCTGTTTCTCATAATTGAATAAATCGAGTGATCATTCGACATATCTTCATATTTGTGTTTGTTCTTATTTTCCGCATCTTGTTCATCAAATCACAATTAGGGTTTTATTCTCAACAAGTGGTATCAGAGCGGGTCTTTGAAGATCTGTTGATTTTTGAAGTATCGGTTCTTGATTTGATGATTTTCTACACAAGTTATTGAAGATTATTGGTGTTTTGGCGTCTTGGAATCAAAATTCTGTTCAAGCAACTGTTCATGAAAATTTATGTTCATCTACTGTTCATCGGGGTAATTTTCTGTTAATTCGATTCGTTTTTCTGATCGTATTTTTGATTGGATCAGTTTATTAATTCAATCCAATGTCAATTACGAATCCACTCTTTTTGATCTGGCCCAAACTTTCACTGTTCATGATCCATCTCTTTAGCCTTAATATAATATCTAGTGCTCCTGTTTGCGTCGCTTTTCTGTGTTTTCATTCATCCAGTTTGGTTTTCCTTATTTGTCAAAAACTAATAATCGATGGTTTGTTTGGGGTTATTTCTTGTTGATGTACGAAAATCAATCGATTTCTGTTTGTTTTAGTCCAAGATCACATTTTTCTTCGGTTTCCTTATTCTTATAGTCAATTTAATTTTTTACAATCTGTATCGATCTTTGGAGTATATATTGGGTGTTTGTTAAATACAAATCTCGGAGTCTTATAATGAACAAATGATGAATGAATAAACTGGACTGTATCTCAATTTGAATGGTCAAACCAGAAAAAGTCAAAATCGAAACCATTTGAAATCGGGATGACGGAATCGATGTGGATGTGTTCGGCTCTTGAACCATAGTCGGAATTTCTACTAGAATCGAAAGTTCACTGCATTCGGAATTGCCTTGAAGTTCTGTTCGAAATCACCAAGCGGGTATTGCTATCGGGGCTTCAAACAATCAAAACAAATGAATTCACAATCAGTGAGTGATGATCGGAACGAATGTAATTGAACTCAACTGGAATGTGTTGAGGATCTGTTCGCAACTGTCAAGTCAAGCGAAAAAGTCAAAATTTTGAGTTCAGGAACAAATTGCGTTGAAGACCTGTTCGTAATACTCAAGTGGGTCTCATAATCGGGACTTAAATCTTCAATCGGAATAGGACCCGTGATTGGAATAGAAGGAATTGATCAGAATTATTTGGCATTCCAAACAAGAACAAAATTTAGAATTGAAAATCAGGTCTCGGAATCAAAATGGTTGTGTGCTTATTCGCAATTGAAAGTCAAAGGCACATTCAGAAAAGTCAAAATTGTTGTGAACCTCTCTTACCTGGAATGTTCGGCTCGCACTCGTTATTGCTCAACAACGAACCTGGAACGAACTTGGGTTCGTTTGTTAGCCTTGGAAAGAAAGAGGGGAAAGCGAACCTATGATTGGATTCGGTTTGGCTAAGGTTTCGCTTTTGTTCGCATCGTGATGCTCGTACCGAACATGGTTTCGTTTTTGTATCAACGGACTTGGAACGAACCTGGAACGAACTTGGGTCCGTGTGATTGTGCTTGGAACGAATGAAGGGAGGACTGAAAACGAACCTTGTGTTCGGAGCGAAAGTGCAAATCAGCGACGTTTGGATTCGTGTTCATATCTTCAAGTTAAGAAGTGGAGCTGTTTCAGACGCTAAATGGGAAGAAGATAACTCAAAGTTTCATACTTGGTCCCTGCAACTTCAAGAATTTGACGATCTGGTCCCTATACTTTTCATGCCTTGGTAGCTTTGGACCATTTTCAGATTTTGTTACAAATAAAGGGGTATATTGATGCAAAATTACCATTCCAGCCCCTTTCTTTCAGCAAGTGACAGTTTCTACCCAATATTCAGAAAAGTTTACAAATTTGAGGGCTGGTGAACAGTTTTGAATTCTTTAATGCATATATTTTTTCGTGAACAGCAAAATAAGGATTCCATCGAGTCTTGGCGGTTCGGAAAGTCGTTTTTCGAGTTAACGTCAAATTTTCTCGACTTTTTCGGATTTTATACTTCATCGTTTATATCATTTTGTCGCGGGGGAGCATAGTAATTTTTTATCCGTTCAAGATCATTCTCATGACCATTTGAAGGCTTTATAATCACGTTTTTTATTATAAATCGGGGGAGAATTTGGTATGGTCATTCGAAATTGGATTTGTGACTTTTCAAATTTGAAGATTTTTGATAAAGCTTGTGGTAGAATTATGAAGGTAACTTTTACAGTAGCAGTTCTTCATCGAGCTCTTCTAAAGCTTTTGTAGAGAAGTATCCTTTACAGTAGCAATTCTTCATCGAGCTCTTCTAAGGACTTGTTATATCTCCGACTTCTAGTATTTTCTCGATCAAGTGGCGTTACGAATCTTAAATTTTGGGTTGTTACATGATAATTTTTGGTGCCTTATATCATTAGCTTATTTGAAGATCATTGTGACTTGGAGGGGGAGCTCTTCAAAGACGAGAAGTGATTCGGTTTCTTTGTTCTGAAATGGGTTTTTATGGTGGGTTTGGCTTTATTGAAGATCTTTGGGATTACATTCGAAAATGAAGTTTAAAGACATTACTTCAGTGCTTGGTTTATATATCCTAGAGCCCGTTTTTGAAGACTATTGAAGAATCAAGATTCGTGGATTGCTTCAAATATTCCTCGTTGCAAGATCATTTCTTATTTGCTAGATGCTTGTTTTGGAAGTTAAAGCATTGTCATCCATTCCATACTTTGAGGGGGAGATTGTAGGGTTTCAAAGTACTCCATGGATGATGGCAATGGGCCCCCTTGATAAAGTGTAGGTTAAAAGCCCAAGACTTATCTTTTCCCTATAAATAGTCATGTATTATTCATCATTAGGGTTAAGAGTGAGGCAAAATGTAGCCGCCACGTTGTGAGGTTTCTTGTAGAGTTAGATTCTTATTCTTAAAGTGTAATTTGTTCCTCATAATTGAATAAATCGAGTGATCATTCGACATATCTTCATATTTGTGTTTGTTCTTATTTTCCGCATCTTGTTCAGCAAATCACAATTAGGGTTTTATTCTCAACAATATTTCAAGATCTAAACTTTAATACACCAAAATGGCCTAAAGGACCAAGATAACTTGCATGGCTAAAAGAGAAGGCAAAAGATCATAAATTTCATAGTCCATGTGGTCCAAGAAACATTCCAAAATGATCAAAATATGTTAGAGTCCACACAACTCCAAGATCACCAGTAAAATGGACCAAAAGTGCCAAAAACCCTAAATGACAAGATCTAAAGAACTAGATAACAAGATTGGAACTTTATACTTACAATAGTCCATAAATGTTGTGTCTTTGATGGATCTAAGCTTGAAGCATCATTCCTTGCAACCAAGAGAGCTTTCTTGATCTTTAACTTCATTAAAATATCATAAAAACCACCCAAAAGAGGAGAGAGGAAAGAGGAGAAGCTCAAATCTTGAAGGTGGAGGCTAGGGTTTCTCCTAAGGGGTTTTAGAGGTGATGGAGGCTAATAAAATGGCTCCAAAATTGAAACCTTATGCTTAAATACGTTGAAAACCCTAAAAATCATGGGCTTTGGCCTGCCTAATCGTTGTGTTGTGGCCATGCTTCACTGTGCCATGGCGACTGCCATGGCGTGGGCTCTGATCCATACTCTATGATGACGGTTTTCACCAAAATCCACATCAACTTAAAACAGCCATAACTTCTTCATTTCAACTCCGTTTTCGGCGATCTTTATATCCACGGAAAGGTATTGACGAGACTCACACTTCTACCTAGTTAATTTTGGATTAACACATATCGAACTAAAAACCATAATCCATGCAAGTAGACCTGGCAATTTCAGACACGAAGACACGAAGACACGAATCTGTGAGAGACACGACACGACACGAATACATCTTAAAAATTGAGATAAAGCTTATTTCTCATCGTGTAATCGTATCGTGTCAAATTCGTGGCTGACACGTTTTCATGACACGAATACACGAATTGCCAGGTCTACATGCAAGAATCCTAACATATAACTTTTTCCATTTTACCTTTGGCTCCAAAACACAAACCAATGGCTTAGATCACATAATCAACATTATGAACATCTAATAGGGTCTAAACCCTATTCCCTTGAAGCCCAAGGCCTTTAATTGATTCATTTATTACACGCAATCCCGAAATAGGAAACTTCTCGAAACATGATGTTACAAGTGCACCTTAATAGAAAATATATATATATATATATATATATATATATATATATATATATATATATATATATATATACTACGACATAAAATATAGTGGTGGCCAGGGACCCCCGGGAAACCAAAAAATTATACTATGACCTAAAAGCATCTCCAATGGTTAACCTATATATAACTCAAAATAGATGACATATCATCAATCGTTTTAACTTTAACTCCAAATTAACTAGCATTTCCAATGGTTAACTTGTTATATAGCTTTTTTGTAAATTTAAGTAATTTGTCCCCAACTATCTAAAATGTATTATAAAACCACCTCATATGAATTAAAATTTACTATAAGTATTAATGAATCTGTTATCGTTTGTATTACATATTATTATTATTTTTAGTATATAAACATTTCTAATATATAAACTATTATACAGAAAAATAAAAAATATTCAAAACATTAATATAATTAAATGGGTAGTATGACATGTTATTAGCGGTAAACGGGTTAGTTGTTCAAACCAAAATAGTATATTGATCACTCGATATATATATATATATATATATATATATATATATATATATATATATATATATATATATATATATATATTGAGTGGTCAATTACAAAAACCAAATAAGTTATGTACTCTAATGGGGTTGAGTGCTTTTAAAAAAAAGTAAATAAATAGTAATAAGTCATAAAAAAATCACCATTAGAGATGTTGTAAATCCGTAATGTGTGTGTCTATATATATATATATATATATATATATATATATATATATATATATATATATATATATATATATATATATATATATATATATATATATATATATATAGGCCTAGGTTATTCTATTCAAACTAATTATTGTGTTATTGTATGCATAAATATGGGCCAATCATTTTACTTATTTTAAGAAAGTGATTAATACATATTATTGAATTAAAAATAATCGAAAAATATCATCTAGTTTAACTAGAAGGGTATTTTAGTCAATTAACATAGATTTAATAAAGGAAAATTGCATTTTTTAAGGGATCATAGATTCTATTAATTTTAAAAATCCGATTTTAAGAATTATAATTATTTTAATTCGGACATTCTGACAGAATATGTTTATGAGTATATTCAAAATTAAAAATATTCTTGAACCATAAATAATAAAAATATTCTTGAACCTATTTCTTGATCATGAATTTAAAAACTTCTTGTAGAATAACAAATTCTTGAACAATCACTAGAAGAATAAAAACAAAAAATTCATTATTTTTTATAGAATACGGGTAAAACTTGTTAATAATTACATTTATTGTTAAAGAATAAAACTTAAAAAACAATCAAAACCGGAAAGAAAACATCAAAATCTAACAACGACTAATACATTCTAAAAGAATAATGTGGTCCGTTTCAATTTTGTGGTCCGTTCTTCAAGCATCAACTTCTGTGATTCCAACAGAATTGGAATTCATCATTCCATTCCAACAGAATTGGAATTCGTGATTCCATTCCAATAGAATTGGAATCTCACCAATATCATCCATTGAATCAAGAGAGCAAACAACCCATTCTGAATTGAACTAACGTGCACTCCTTTCTTCACTGCTAGCCTTGGACCACCCAAACACCAGCTGCTCCCTCTTGTTCTTCCTTCTTCCTTCTTTCATGTCAAACAATCAAACCCAAAACCTGATAAAAATTAATAACTTATCACCAATGCTTGATTCACAATTGTATAAAAAGATCATAGTTCACAATTGTATAAAGAGATCATAGAGAAACTTGATCAAATATCTATCCTTTGCTGAATTCCTTCTATATATATTTGTCACCTTCTTTTTTTTCTACAAACCCAATCGAATATGCACTCACGATTCTCTGATGCTTCTTTACAGTATGTAATTAAATCAATATAAACCATGAAATGATGTAAACTATAACAAAAACAAGTTGATTTTACCAGTCTCAAACTTTGCTGCAAGCATAATGAAGAAAGTTAACACACAAGAAGTAGTAGATGACGAAAAAGAGATCTTGAACGATCAGCCATTGCCATTCACCAAGCTTTTAAGTTATGCAGATGCACTGGATTACACTCTAATGGCTCTTGCATCCTTGGGCTCCATCATCCATGGGCTTGCTTTCATCCTCCTTCATTAGCAAAAGGAGTATCAAACCTCCTTTGTTCTTCCCTCTCCTTCTTCTATCAAAAATCAAAGCCAAACACATCAGTGGATCGTTTTTTTACCTGCTTTCATCCTCTTTCATAAGCTTTTGTCAAAACAAATAGAAAAGAGTGAACAAGAAACGACAAGGCACTTACCTGTTATCGATTCAGAGCAACACCTCTCGCACATCTGTTTTTCTCCCGTCGAGCAGCTGCCACCGAACCCCTTACCGAAGCTGCTGTGGCTTATCGTCCAACCCCACGCACCTTTCTCTTCCCCCTCGCTTCTCACTCCCTTTCCCCAACCCCATAGAGGCGTCTATGCTTCTTTACCCTTCCTCTTCTTCGGCCTAAGTCGAACCCTGGAGGCCATCACCGACTGCGACTCGATAAGATCAGCAGCCATCGGACCTCCTTCCTTCGCATCTCACAGCCAGCGAAGAACAATTGAACCTTCGCTGCTTCTACACGTCATCAATGCTTCGGCCTTGTCAAGCCCCGGAGACGGCGATAGCGTCGCAGCAGGTGAATGGGGCGAAGAAGAAGAAATAGGGGTTTCTGATTCCTTCGATCTTGTTCCCTTTCGATCGAATCCGTAAGGTTTTACAAAGTGACGTCGGTGGTAATTAAAAGGGAATAAATTATTTTAAAATCAACTAGCATAATTATAGGAAATTATTTAGGGAAGTTGTTTATAAAATTACCTAATTACCCTTATTTATTTATTTAATTATTTAATTATATTTTAAATTTTGATTGGCCCACATTTATGCATACAATAACACAATACTTAGTTTAAACACCTGAACGTATCTCTCTCTCGCTCTCTCTCTCTCTCTCTCTCTCTCTCTATATATATATATATATATATATATATATATATATATATATATATATATATATATATATATATATATATATATATATATATATATATCAAGATTCATGATTTTTAATTCTTTATAATAGAATATAATGTTGATATTTTTTTATATTTATTTGAAACCTTTGTATATAATATATTTTTAGTTGTGATAAGTTGTTGATAAATAGTAAAAAAAATGAATTTTGTTGATTTTATATGTAAATAATAGATAAATATCTTTTTACAGAAAAAATAGATTGTGACTATTTATTGATAAACGTAGTCTATTTTTTGTTGTATATTTAAATGACAGATAAAATATATTATTTAATAATTAATTGTAACATCCCAAAATTTAGAAGTATGGTTGAAGGACTAAAGTGTAAATTGAAGAAGGTACTCGACGAGTAGGTATGCTTACTCGTCGAGTCGGAGCGGGTTTTGGTCGCAAGTTAAGTGACCAACTCGCCGAGTCGGCAGCTGGACTCGACGAGTTGGTGCTGGAATGAGAAAAACCCTAATCTTAGGGTTTGCACCCTATTTAAAGGACCTTATATCCTTCTCTCAGCCTCCTTATTGCTCTTGAGAGTCAGTAAACCCTAAAATCATGTGAGCTTCCATTGTTAAAGAGATTTGAGCTTTGGAGGAGGAATATTGAGAAGGAAGCTTGAAGATCAAAAGGGCTTGCATCAAGAGAGTGGTGTAGATCCAGAATCTACTGCAGTGTGGGCACATCTTGGAGGTAATAAGTTGTTACCTTGCCTTTGTTGCTTCTAGATCTATTCTTGAATGAGATTTGGGGCCATTTTGGTATGATTGAGATCTATTTCGGGCTTGGAGTTTAGATCTGAGGTTGCTACTTCAGATCTAGACTTGTGTTGGTCCAGAAAGTCATAAAGCATCAGTCATTGAGTTGTTGGTGAAGCCCCTTTTGTCTTAAACATTAGCCCTAGATTGATTTGGGCCTATAGCTCTTTGTTTTCACGTAAATTTTGCAACTTTACGTGAGAGTCCTACCTTAGAAGAGTGGATCTACAGTTTGGAGCCCCTGCATGACTCGAAAAGTCTCTGCATGAATAAAGGACTGAAGAGACTCGGCGAGTCTGTTCTTGGACTCGGCGAGTCCGTTGAAGATAGGCATAGACTCGACGAGTTGGAGGAACAACTCGACGAGTCTGTTGAAGATTGCCGTGGACTCGGCGAGTCAGAACGCAAAACCCCAACCTCTTCTGGTTAAGACTCAGATCAGCGTGTTGAGTGGTGACTCAGTGAGTTGGACATGATAGGACTCAGAGATCGTTAAAATCGACGAGTCATGGGGTGACTCGGCGAGTCGAGTTGTGATATAAGAGTTTTCTGAAGTTGGGAACTCGGCGAGTCGACGGGTTGACTCGACGAGTAGAGTCAATCAGGAAGATTGACTTTGGCCAGGACTTTGACTTTGACCAGTTTGACCTTTAAGGGTATTATGGTAATTTGGATATTTATGTCAATGGATCATTGATGGCTATAGGTGTTGGAGTTTGGGGCAGTGCTTCGGGATTGTGTTTTCGTGGTTCGGTTCGGCAGTTGCAAGGTGAGTTATCCTCACTATACCCAAGGGTCTAAGGCACCAAGGCCGGCCCTTTGATTTGTTATTTGAGATAGTTACAGCTGTGATATGTTAGCTGGCATCCTGGTAGATAGGATGGCTATATGATGGTATGCTCTGTTAGATCGGTATTCTGGTAGATTGGATGTGGCTATGCTTAGTGACCCGTAGTTGGTCTGCCTGTCTGTATGCTGGTAGGAGATTATCTGTTTTATGTGCACGTGTTGAGCAGTAGTAGAGGGTATTCCATCCCGGTAGGATGATAGGGCCCTAGTATGTTGTCTTGTAGACTGTTATATGGTTATTTGATAGGTGCACATGTTTGCTAGTATGTGGGCATTCCAACCCGATGGTTGAGGGCCAGGAGTATTCCATCCCGGTAGGATGATTGGACTCATAGTAGGTGGGCATTCCAACCTGATGGTTGAGGGCCTGGGGTATTCCATCCCGAGGGATGATTGGACCTATAGTAGTTATTGTATGTATAGGTGTGTGGGCATTCCAACCCGATGGTTGTGGACCGAGAGTATTCTATCCCGAGGATGATTGGACTCGTAGTTCATTGGCATTCCAACCCGACGGTTGAGGGCCTGGGGTATTCCAACCTGACGGTTGATTGGACCCATAGTATGCTGTTCATTGCTGTATGTGTATGGTTATGTGTGTACGGGTATTTTGGGGGAACTCACTAAGCTTTCGAGCTTACGGTTTTCAGTTTATTGTTTCAGGTACATCAGGTGATCGTGGCAAGGCAAAGGCGTGATCGTACCGCTCCTCATATTTCATGATTTTGTGATTTGGTTCTGGGGATACTCTGATGTTTAAACTATTTTGAAACAAGTTGTAATAACTTAATGGTTTTTGAATGGGTTAAAATGTTTTAAATTGGCTTGAATTTTATGGGTGTTACAAGTTGGTATCAAAGCCTTGGTTTGAGTGAATTGGAGGAACATTCGTGTGAATCCAGTCTCAAATCAAGGAAAGATTTTCAAATGGTTTCAAAATAAGTAAAGGAGGATGTAGAGGGTACGATCAGCCGGAGCCAGTAAGTAGACCCCAAAATACCATACAAGTTAATTGATTATGTGATATGATTAGAACAGCATGCTAGTACTAGGATAGAGATCTTCAGGAATTGCATGATAGAATTGCTTGATTACATGATGCCTGCTAGCCTAGGGTTTCCTTTATATGAGATTGACATCATTACTGTAGTTGCTTAGTGTATGCATCACGGTTATACATAATTAAGATCTTATAGCCTGAGAATGTTTGATTTGGCCTTATGTTCTGCTCTTTTTTGATTGGGAGCTTGGGGTAGTATTAGATATTCGAAACTCTATGGGGTCCAGCGTTATGTATGGCTAGCATACACTAGTGCTGCAGGGTTGGTGGAAGTTTCATGGATGGGTGGGTTGTGTGAGGCCGGGAGGCCAGTAATGAGATATTAGCATTCCTCTAGGAGTGAGGATTGAGCATTCGTTGTGTTATGCATATTATTAGGGTGTTGTGGTGATACTTGAGACAAATATGGGTAGGTGTGGAAGGTAGTATGGGCCCGTACTACTGAAAGCACATGACCTATACGCGTAGCAAGGAAGTCACAACCCCTAGGGTTTAGAAGGGAGTTGGTCCCCGGTTATCTAGGCGGATTGTCTGATATTTTTCCTCTTCTATTTTCAGTATGGTGGTTACGAGGCGTGTTGTGACTGGATCCGGATCGGGATCAGGTCAGGGTGATCAGGGGGCCCCAGCGGCACCTGAGATTATCGGTCAGGAGGGGCCAATGTTGACAGAGGATCGAGTCAGGGAGATCATCTGCGAGGAGGTGGTCGAGATTGTCCGGGGTCAGATTCCGGAGTTGTTTGGGACTATTAAGTCCGCTATGAGGGAGTACTTCGATGATCGTTATGCAGCTCTTACTAAGACGGCTGCCGCGGCTGTAACAGCGGCAAGGGGAGGAGCCGGTCGGGGCTTCCAGTATCGGGACTTCGATAATACGAAGCCCCCTACCTTTGACGGAGTTCAGGATCCGATTGTTGCGATGAGATGGTTGTCGGACGTGGAAGGATGTTTCTTCACGTGTCCGTGCCCTGCTGAGCAGAGGGTGAGGTGTGCTCTGAACCTTTTGAGGCTCGGGGCGAAGGATTGGTGGAGGTTGACCACGGGATCATACTCTGACGCGCAGCGAGCAGCGGTGACTTGGGATCAGTTCCGAGACATGTTCAGTACCCGTTATGTTCCGCGGGTTGAGCGGGAGAGATTGGCTCAGGAGTTTTTGGAGCTTAGACAGGATTCAGAGTCGGTGACGGAGATCATCAGGATGTTTACGGAAAGGGCAATGTTCTGCCCTGAGTTTGCTTCGGAGCAGGCTCAGATGACCCGGTATCTGAGCATGCTCAAGAGGGACATCAGACAGTTTGTGTCCACACACAGATGTGATACTTTGTTGGAGTTGCAGGAGGCCGCCAGGCGGCGCGAGCTAGAGATTGAGCTCCAGCTGAGGGAGCAGAGGCAGGCCCCGGTGCAGTCGCAGCCTACGCCGAAACGGAGGAGGGCCGCTGATTATCGTCAGGAAAGCCAGATGAGTCGCACTTGTGGGAAGTGCAGTAAGGTACATGATGGAATTTTTCGAACTTCTTCTGGGTGCCACAAGTGTGGCAAGGAGGGCCACATAGCCAGGGATTGTAAGAAGCAGGCTCCAGCTGCCGGAGTCTGACTTTGTTATCATTGCGATCAGGTGGGCCATATGAAGGCCCAGTGTCCTCTCTTGGCTGCCAGGCCAGTGCAGGTCCCAGCACCAGCCACGTTGAGACTTACTGACGGGGGTCAGGGTCGAGCAGAGCCTCCGAAGGTTCCAGGGCGTGTGTGACAATCCGAAATTTTTATCTTATACACTTATTCAAATCAATGAAGGTTAGACTCGTTTTTGCTATTTTCTAGCACTATGTAGAGTCAATTAGAGTGTTTAAAACCAAGTATAATCAAGGTATGAGTCGGGGGATGAGTATTGTGGGTGTATCACCTTGCAATTGAGCCAAACACACCAACACAAGGTGTGTGCGGCCGCACACCCGAGTGTGCGGCCAGCCAGCCGCACACAGCCGACCGCACACCCATCCCAGCCGCACACTCCCACCTATATATAGAACACTTAGTCATTTTGAACACTTTTTCCAATTCTTCAAGCCTAGAACTCGTTTTCTCTCAAGTATCATCCAAAGTTTCACTTCAATCTTCAATCAAGTGAGTGATTCCTTCTTTGATTAGCTAATACTTGACCTTAACTAGCCTTTTCCCTTGATTTGATCCATGAAAACACCTAATCGATGTTAGATCACCAAGAACACACACTACTTTTAGGGTTTTTAACTACACTTTTAAGCCTCTAAATCGGGTATACACTTGCAATAGCTTGTTATAAGCTAAAGAACCTTGAAGTTATGCATGAAAAACGCCATTTTATATGATCTTCAAGTGTGTACGGCCGCACACACCAAGTGTAGCCGCACACACCCTTTTAAGGGTCTAATATGGCAACAAACTCTCATTCAGGTTAGCCAATGGTCAAAACACCTTCCCTAGAACATTCCTAAGGCTTGGAAACACGTTTTGGCACATTCCATAGGGAGTGTGCGGCCGCACACACACCTTGGCCGCACACTCTGGCCGCACACACATAAAACCCATGACTTTGTAGCCTTACACTCAAATATAGGGCCATACACCTCTTATGTGCAACCATAGGTGTTGGTAACACTTAATTCTAAGTGTTTTTATGTCCCTAAGGCACAATCACTTTAAGTGGTTATATACGTGGAATGTAATCATATATGTGTAATTATATGTTAAATAGGAATCGTTTGTGCTCAAGACTCCAATTGACACCCAACAATCCTATATCGATCTTTCATTCGAGTTACTCACTACAGGTGAGTTCATACCCCTTAATTAACCTTTTAAATGTTTTTAAATGCTTTTATGGGGGGGGGGGATACAAGTTGATCTATTATAGTTATTATATCAATCACATGTGATTAATAACTACCAGCCTAGTGGATTTCTTACTTTTCAAACTGTTTTACAAACTCTTTTACATTTTATCAACCTCTTTTACATACCAAATGCTTTTATCAAACCCTTTTACTTAAAATCTTTTACACTTATATTCTGTTAAATGTATATCTTTATAGATATAGTTATATAAGTAGGATTGAAAGGACTTAGGACTGATAACTCACCTTACCTCCTGTTCCTCGTTTGGTTGTGGACTTAGGGTATCGGTTATTTGTCCGAAGGTCGTTTGAATCCTAGTTATATATCATGTATATGTATATAGATATAAAAGTTCATTCTTTCATTCAGTTCAATATCTTTGGGTAGCAAAGGTATACACACATGTTCATACATTCAAACAACATTACTAGTAAGCTATAATAGGTATAGTTTAGGGAGATACTAATACTATTACTAGAACAGTGAAACATACAAAGAGTCAGTTCATACATGAGTCAATACTATACAGAGAGAACATAACATACAGATAGAGAATACTATGATGAGAAACAAACAATACCATACAGAGAGAACATACATACATGCTAGACAGGGAGAGAACACACAATACAGCTAGCACATACATATACTAGGACATTACTACAGTTACGTGAGCCACGTAACGGGGCATGGCACTACCTGTCATGACCGTTTTGTATCCAGAATCTCCTTAAGTGGGGAGCGTATGAGTTTGTGTATAGATCTATACTGGATTGACTATCCTACACCTCGCTGCTCGCTACAGTGGGACTTGCAAGTCTACGGGTGCCAAACGTCATTTCTTCCGACATTTTACATTGTCACGTTCTATAGTCGGTAGCAGGGTACAGGCCGATCACATGGTACTTTAAATAACAATTGGTTTAAGGTAGTTAGTACAGCAGTAGTTACTTAATACAACACTACAGTACTATTTCATTTTCCCATTACATTCACTTTGTGATCTTCACACAATAAACAATCATGTAAAAACTATATTTTTGGTTAATGATAGTCGGATTTGGGAAAATACACACTCTTACAAGAGACACACACATATACTAGATGCCTTGGCAGAAGGCTACTTTTAGTAGGGAACATAGGGTTTTCTAGGAGATTCAAACCTTTTACAAACATTCACGAGCTTTTACATACTTACAATTCACATATACAAATACTTTCCTACAAATACAGACACTAAAATACTTATGATCTCACCAGCCATAAAGCTGATACTCTCTTTCAAAATAACCTATATCTTCAGGTCACCAGTAGACAGGTACAGATGCAGGGTTTAGAGAAGATGGAGCTCGTTCAAGACTCATCTTTCATTTTGATTTATATTTTGGTGTCTATTAAACTTGTCAGAACACACTTGTATAAAAATTATATTATTAATGCAATGGATGATGTTGTTGCTTGTTTACTACTATTCATTGTTGTGATACTGTACATGACGTCCTCCGCCCCCGAACGTTTCCGCCGTTCTTGGTTTTGGGGTGTGACAGATTGGTATCAGAGCATTGTTTATAGTGAATTGAGTATATCAACCCATAAAAGATATACAGACTATAAATACAATGGGATTAAAATACTCTGACCAAGAGTTTATACTTTTAAATAATAAAATATTAAAATATTTAATTAAGTATACATGTCTGCATTCATACTAAAATCAGTGTCACTACGACAGAACAAAAGTATTACGATTGTTGGGCAACACAAGTAGACGTAGAGACATATAGTCAAAACTGGGAAGATATAGCCTGATCAACTATATTATCCGAGGATTTACTAGCATGTGCCTAAGGGTGGTTGTGAGGTTGCAACAAGTCTAAAAACTTACCAACAATACCATAATGAAAACCTTAGAACAGAACATAAACCTAAAATACTATAGGGGTATTTTGTGTTACTATAAACTATTTTGTGTTAGATTCTTATATCCCTTTTCTCGCGTAGATAACATGGCTGGATTCCATCCCCACGGCAACTTGTACTTCCCTAACCAAGGTAATGAAGGAGGGTTTGAAGCCGAGCCGGAAAATGATCACCCAATCCCTGTGGATGGTCACCAGGCTGAAGGCTTTGCAGATGGTTCTGACTCCGAGCCTGAAGTTGAGAACCTACCCCCGGTGGCTCCTGTTCCAAATCCTAACCCTCGTCCGACTTTTCAAGGCCCGACACCTCCATGGGTAGAAAGCTTGGAAACATGGAGCCAAGGGCAGGATCAGCCCATGTCATTCAATGGAGACCGAAGCTTTTATGACCTGAGCGAAGGGGGCTCAGCAGACAGAGTCTTGCCAATCCTGGTCCGCAGAGTGGCCCGAAACGAGATTCAGGGCAAGACAGCTCTCCATCGAATCACAGAAGTTGACGCCAATGCCAGAATGCATACCATCCGCACCATTCGTCTGGAAGATGCTCGAGAGAGATCTAGAGTAGACCATGAGACCCTGCAGCAAGAACTAGCTGAAACTCGAGCTGAAGTCATAGAGCTCAGAGTACGCCAAAGGGTGTACGAAAGGTACCTACTGGATATGCAGCGTCAGCTGGCTGAACTAAGGGTTCACCCAAGGGATAACCGTCCCCAGTAGGAGATATTCTACCTTTCTTTCCCTGGTTGAAAGAATAGTCTTCCTAGTTATGCTCTAAGTACCACTTTTCTAAGTAACTAACTTTGTACTGTAAGTACTTTCTAGTTAGGCCAGTATGCCGTCAAAACTTTTGTTACTTCGGATATGATGTAAGACCTACTCCAAGGTCATTTTTGCCAAACATATTACATCTTAAATATCAATGATATTGAAAGTCGACAAATTTTCTGTGCCAATCATTGTTCAAATACCTTCGTTTTACTATCGCTAGAATTCTATCTGAAACTCACTCTAGTCAAGTTATTGAGCTATGGTAATTTAGCTAAGGGATCCCTTCCAATTCTTGTCGAAGGTTGGATAGCAATCGTCTTATAACAATTCTATGAACTTACTTCTACTCTTTCTAGGACTGCATCATAGGGATGTAGGTCAAACCCCCGAGAACTTACTCCTACTCTTTTCATAAATGGTCGAAATGCATCTAAGTTCGACCATAATCACTCACGAACTCATTTTCTTTTGCATAACAGAATCATGTCGTCACACAGAAATAACCAGCCGAGCAACGAAACCCCTATCCTTCATATCGACGCCGCTACATTCCAAGCCGCGGTAACAGCTGCAGTGGCAACTGTCCTTGCAAACCTCAGTGCTAACAACGCAAGCAAGGCTGGCAAGGGGGTTGACGATTCCGATCGTTGTATCAATCCGGGAAACCAACAAATGATAACAGTCACAGACTTGCAAAGCCGTAAAACCAAGAAAAGAAAACGAAAGCGCCAAGCCCAAAAGGAGCACAAGCGATCCCAAAAACTTGCCATACAACAGCAACAAGTGGCAACCCCTGCCATCCCAGCACCGATCAGACCATACGAGGGAAAACTTCTGAAGTGTGACAAGCGTAGCTTTCATCATAATGGGGCTTGCCATGAAATGCAATGCTGCAATTGCCACCAAATAGGGCACCATGCTCGTAGCTGTGGAGCACCGGCCCGACCCATCACTCAAGTCCCTGACATCGGAGTCAACCAGGCTTGCTATGGTTGCGGCGAAATCGGACACCCTCAGAAGAATTGTTCGAAAAGGAGGAGCAACGAAAGCAACCGTGTCCACATAAATCCGACCCGACACATCACTTCCACCACCAATGTGGGTGCAAGCCAGATATGTCATTTATGTGGTGAGATAGGAAATCTCAAGAAGGATTGTCCAATAACGACGAACTCTGGCGCAGACGGGAAGATACTAAGGATCACAGCCGCAGGAAAGACTACTACGGACCCACGTTGAAATATTAGGGCGTTTCGTTTTAGAAGACTTATAAACTGATAAAAAAAACTATTGCAACTCGAGTCTTATCTTTTGTGAGACCCCGTCAGTCAAGGGACTCTCGTGCTGCGTGTACTTGCTTTTTGTAGTATCCCTGTTCGCAGCAGTAGTCTTATAGATAAAACTAAAGTACTTTAACTCTGTAAAAGTTGCACCGTTATGTTTTGTAACACCTTTATGATCTGGTCTAACGCCCTTTTATTCCGAGTAGTCCGACATTATCGTTTAACTTGAGTAAATTCGATCCTCACAATGCTAGTTTCATGCGCAAATTCTTTTCTCCGAAATCGCCTTTCTAGCGAAGCCGTCATTCCAGAACTCCGAGGTACTCATGCAGAGAGTACCTTATGTCTCGTATCCTTCCCGAAGACACTTCAGCAAACCTCCCCGGGGTACCACTCGTACAGTACGTCAAGTTCAACCCGAAGATCCATAAGGTTGATCTATCGCTGGAAAAGGTATACGCAAGGGTGGTATACAATCAAGGTTCTAAAGGCTTAGAATTGATGATTCCGCTTTAACTTCTTTTCCTTGTTTGGATGTGAGCTTAAGGAAGAATCATTTATTCGACTGCCTTTTCAGTCTTAATTATATACGACTCATATACACGAAGCTGTGATTGATGAACCAAATATGATTTCTGATATGAACTTTAGAACGGAGACTGCCCAAGACTACGAGTGATCGTACCACCATGCAGATAAACTTAGATTCCAATCAAATGCCTTCTCACCAATCGAGACAATAGATTCAAATAGAACAGAAAACTCCCAGGATTACCTCCGCAACGTCAAGTCGAGTTCAGAATCGACTTAGTTCCAGGGGCTACTCCAGTAGCCAAATCACCTTATCGTCTAGCACCTGCAGAGATGCAAGGACTGTCCTATCAACTTAACGAACTGCTCAGCAAGGGCTTTATAAGACCAAGCTTCTCACCCTGGGGAGCTCCAGTCTTGTTCGTCAAGAAGAAAGACGGATCGTTTCGTATGTGCATCGACTACAGGGAGCTCAACGAGCTAACAGTCAAGAATCGTTACCCTCTGCCTCGTATTGACGATTTATTTGACCAACTTCAAGGGGCGAACTTCTTTTCAAAATCGACTTAAGATCCGGATATCACCAACTACGAGTGCTAGAGGAGGATGTTCCGAAGACAGCTTTCCGAACTCGTTACGGACACTACGGGTTAGTAGTAGTACCATTCAGGTTGACTAATGCGCCCACAGTATTCATGGAATTAATGAATAGGGTATGCCGTCCTTACTGGGATCAGTTAGTCATCGTCTTCTTAGATGACATACTTATCTACTCTAGTAGTAAGGAAGAGCACAGTAAGCATCTACGTCAGGTTCAGATGAGATGTAGATGGATCTTAAAAAGCTATACTGGTGGCCTAACATGAAAGCAGAGATTGCTACCTTCGTGAGTAAATGCCTTACTTGTGCCAAGGTCAAGGTCGAATACCAAAAACCCTCAGGTCTACTACAACAGCCGGAGATCATTCGGGAAACGACAGAGAAGATCGTTCAGATTCGTGAACAATTGAAAGCCTCTAGAGACCGACAGAAAAGCTACGCTGATAAACGAAGGAAACCTTTGGAATTCCAGGTGGGCGACCGTGTTCTATTGAAGGTCTCACCCTAGAAAGGCTTGATACGCTTCGGAAAGCGTGGAAAGCTAAATCCAAGGTACATAGGGCCTTCCGAGATTTTTACCGGAATCGGCCCTGTAGCTTACAAACTTAACTTACCACGCGAACTCAGTAACGTACATTCTACTTTCCACATCTCGAACTTGAAAAAGTGCCTGTCCGACGAGACTATTGTAATCCCACTCGACGAGATCGAGATCAACGAGAGCCTCAACTTCGTGGAAGAACCAGTAGAGATCATGGACCGGGAGGTCAAGCAAACGAAACAAAGCTGTATCCCGATAGTGAAGGTTCGCTGGAACGCCAAGCGAGGACCTGAATTCAATTGGGAGCGAGAGGATCAGATGAAACTGAAATGTCCTCGTCTTTTTACTTAGTTATTTGTAACTACTTATTTGCTTAGACTCTAATTTCGGGACGAAATTCCTTCTAACGGGGGGATGATGTGACAATCCGAAATTTTTATCTTATACACTTATTCAAATCAATGAAGGGTAGACTCGTTTTTGCTATTTTCTAGCACTATGTAGAGTCAATTAGAGTGTTTAAAACCAAGTATAATCAAGGTATGAGTCGGGGGATGAGTATTGTGGGTGTATCACCTTGCAATTGAGCCAAACACACCAACACAAGGTGTGTGCGGCCGCACACCCGAGTGTGCGGCCAGCCAGCCGCACACAGCCGACCGCACACCCATCCCAGCCGCACACTCCCACCTATATATAGAACACTTAGTCATTTTGAACACTTTTTCCAATTCTTCAAGCCTAGAAATCGTTTTCTCTCAAGTATCATCCAAAGTTTCACTTCAATCTTCAATCAAGTGAGTGATTCCTTCTTTGATTAGCTAATACTTGACCTTAACTAGCCTTTTCCCTTGATTTGATCCATGAAAACACCTAATCGGTGTTAGATCACCAAGAACACACACTACTTTTAGGGCTTTTAACTACACTTTTAAGCCTCTAAATCGGGTATACACTTGCAATAGCTTGTTATAAGCTAAAGAACCTTGAAGTTATGCATGAAAAACGCCATTTTATATGATCTTCAAGTGTGTACGACCGCACACACCAAGTGTAGCCGCACACACCCTTTTAAGGGTCTAATATGGCAACAAACTCTCATTCAGGTTAGCCAATGGTCAAAACACCTTCCCTAGAACATTCCTAAGGCTTGGAAACACGTTTTGGCACATTCCATAGGGAGTGTGCGGCCGCACACACACCTTGGCCGCACACTCTGGCCGCACACACATAAAACCCATGACTTTGTAGCCTTACACTCAAATATAGGGCCATACACCTCTTATGTGCAACCATAGGTGTTGGTAACACTTAATTCTAAGTGTTTTTATGTCCCTAAGGCACAATCACTTTAAGTGGTTATATACGTGGAATGTAATCATATATGTGTAATTATATGTTAAATAGGAATCGTTTGTGCTCAAGACTCCAATTGACACCCAACAATCCTATATCGATCTTTCATTCGAGTTACTCACTACAGGTGAGTTCATACCCCTTAATTAACCTTTTAAATGTTTTTAAATGCTTTTATGGGGGGGGATACAAGTTGATCTATTATAGTTATTATATCAATCACATGTGATTAATAACTACCAGCCTAGTGGATTTCTTACTTTTCAAACTGTTTTACAAACTCTTTTACATTTTATCAACCTCTTTTACATACCAAATGCTTTTATCAAACCCTTTTACTTAAAATCTTTTACACTTATATTCTGTTAAATGTATATCTTTATAGATATAGTTATATAAGTAGGATTGAAAGGACTTAGGACTGATAACTCACCTTACCTCCTGTTCCTCGTTTGGTTGTGGACTTAGGGTATCGGTTATTTGTCCGAAGGTCGTTTGAATCCTAGTTATATATCATGTATATGTATATAGATATAAAAGTTCATTCTTTCATTCAGTTCAATATCTTTGGGTAGCAAAGGTATACACACATGTTCATACATTCAAACAACATTACTAGTAAGCTATAATAGGTATAGTTTAGGGAGATACTAATACTATTACTAGAACAGTGAAACATACAAAGAGTCAGTTCATACATGAGTCAATACTATACAGAGAGAACATAACATACAGATAGAGAATACTATGATGAGAAACAAACAATACCATACAGAGAGAACATACATACATGCTAGACAGGGAGAGAACACACAATACAGCTAGCACATACATATACTAGGACATTACTACAGTTATGTGAGCCACGTAACGGGGCATGGCACTACCTGTCATGACCGTTTTGTATCCAGAATCTCCTTAAGTGGGGAGCGTATGGGTTTGTGTATAGATCTATACTGGATTGACTATCATACACCTCGCTGCTCGCTACAGTGGGACTTGCAAGTCTACGGGTGCCAAACGTCATTTCTTCCGACATTTTACATTGTCACGTTCTATAGTCGGTAGCAGGGTACAGGCCGATCACATGGTACTTTAAATAACAATTGGTTTAAGGTAGTTAGTACAGCAGTAGTTACTTAATACAACACTACAGTACTATTTCAGTTTCCCATTACATTCACTTTGTGATCTTCACACAATAAACAATCATGTAAAAACTATATTTTTGGTTAATGATAGTCAGATTTGGGAAAATACACACTCTTACAAGAGACACACACATATACTAGATGCCTTGGCAGAAGGCTACTTTTAGTAGGAAACATAGGGTTTTCTAGGAGATTCAAACCTTTTACAAACATTCACGAGCTTTTACATACTTACAATTCACATACTTACAAATACTTTCCTACAAATACAGACACTAAAATACTTATGATCTCACCAGCCATAAAGCTGATACTCTCTTTCAAAATAATCTGTATCTTCAGGTCACCAGTAGACAGGTACAGATGCAGGGTTTAGAGAAGATGGAGCTCGTTCGAGACTCATCTTTCATTTTGATTTATATTTTGGTGTCTATTAAACTTGTCAGAACACACTTGCATAAAAATTATATTATTAATGCAATGGATGATGTTGTTGCTTGTTTACTACTATTCATTGTTGTGATACTGTACATGACGTCCTCCGCCCTCGAACGTTTCCGCCGTTCTTGGTTTTGGGGTGTGACAGCGTGCTTATCAGCTTGTGGCTGAGGAGATCGGGACAGCGCCAGAGGTGACAGCCGGTATGTCTTTTCCTTCTATATCTTGTTCATGTTATTATGAGTTGTTTGTTTCCTGCATAAGTTTTAGAGCATAGTAGATGATAGTGAGAAGTTATTATTGAGAAATTTCAGAGGGGTAGTATATTGTAATGCATTCAAGAGAGAGGAAGGTCATGATCCAGAGATTCAGAATCATCAGCGGGAACTCGGATCCCTTGAAGTTCGTTGTCTCGGATTGGGACGATTGATTCGCGTACCAGCTTCGCCGCCGGTAGACAATAGTTAGTGCTCTAAGTGGGGGAGAATTGGAAATTCTCGGATGGGGCGTGGTTTGGAAGGATGTCGTCTGACGCAGTTTGGATGTCAGTTACGGGAAGTGGTGCGATGAGGCGTTCCAGTTATGGTAAGAACCCTGTCTGTATGGTGGATCTTTGCACGAGCAGTGAGGATACTGCTATGCTATAACAATCAGTGGGGTTGTTCCCAAGTGTCGGAAATGTTGAGGGACATGCAAAAGACTCTTTATGGATGGTGGGTTATGCAATCAGTTTCTGAGTATATATACGTGTTATGGGATAGCGACGTGCTCCACAAGTGGATGATGTAGAGTGAGGTTCCGATATTTCGACACCGGTTGATGATGCGAAGTCATGGTTCAGGTCTCCTTGGAAGAGGAGAAGGTCAGTAGCTCCAGATTGGAGATTTGGACAGAGGAGCTAGAGATAGCGGAGTTGATAAACTCGGGAGCAGTCTAGACCGGCGCTGAGAACCGTGTGAGGATATTCCAGTCGTAGGTCATGGACCTAGAGATCGCGAGAGTAATTTTCCCAGTCATTGTACGTTTGGAGTAAACGTGATGTCGAGTTTTGAGAGAGTTACACTCGGTTGTGTCGAATCAGAGTAGATTGAAGGAGCTGCAAGGTTGGGTCCTTGGGCTTCAAGCATGGTTGTAGGCATGGGTTATGTGAGTAGTGGTATTCCAATCTAGGGTATTCCATCATGAGGATGACCGGACCCTATGATTGATTGGACCGGGTGTGTTTGGTATTCCAACCCGAGGATTGATTGGGCCAAACATGCGTGAGAATGCGAGGGTATACCATCCTTGGGATGACTGGACCCGTTATAGGCGTACCTGGTATTCCAGCCCGAGGCTGATTGGGCTAGGTACGAATGGTTATGTGATATAGCTGGTTGATTCATGGGAGTTGCTAGAAGCTGAAGGATGTAGTATCCTGTCATTGTAAAAAGGGAATAGATTCGGGATGGGAACAAGATTCGTTCCCTATTGCAGGGTATCCGGGTTATCGCCAATTTTGGGCGAAGGAAAGGTGGATTAGTGTTATATAGCAGAGCTCAGTGGATTATTGTGGTGTCTAACTTTCGCAAGTCTCGAAGGTGTGTTCATGTCAGGAAGGTGGCAGTATCATCGGGTGATACTGGGTTGGTGTGTTCTAACATTAAGTAGAAAAGGCTGGTGGTCGGCCGGGAGTATTGGCAAGGATACCACACGAGAAGAAATTATTTAAAAAAAAAGGGGGGGGGGGTACAGTGGTAGGGTCGGGAAGGACCTGAGTTGATTGGGAAATCGGAGTCTGCAGTGCAAGAGGTATATTCAGAGTCGTATACTGCAGTAGGCTTCGAGGACGAAGCCTAATTTAAGTGGGAGAGTGTTGTAACATCCCAAAATTTAGAAGTATGGTTGAAGGACTAAAGTGTAAATTGAAGAAGGTACTCGACGAGTAGGTATGCTTACTCGTTGAGTCGGAGCGGGTTTTGGTCGCAAGTTAAGTGACCAACTCGCCGAGTCGGCAGCTGGACTCGACGAGTTGGTGCTGGAATGAGAAAAACCCTAATCTTAGGGTTTGCACCCTATTTAAAGGACCTTATATCCTTCTCTCAGCCTCCTTATTGCTCTTGAGAGTCAGTAAACCCTAAAATCGTGTGAGCTTCCATTGTTAAAGAGATTTGAGCTTTGGAGGAGGAATATTGAGAAGGAAGCTTGAAGATCAAAAGGGCTTGCATCAAGAGAGTGGTGTAGATCCAGAATCTACTGCAGTGTGGGCACATCTTGGAGGTAATAAGCTGTTACCTTGCCTTTGTTGCTTCTAGATCTATTCTTGAATGAGATTTGGGGCCATTTTGGTATGATTGAGATCTATTTCGGGCTTGGAGTTTAGATCTGAGGTTGCTACTTCAGATCTAGACTTGTGTTGGTCCAGAAAGTCATAAAGCATCAGTCATTGAGTTGTTGGTGAAGCCCCTTTGTCTTAAACCTTAGCCCTAGATTGATTTGGGCCTATAGCTCTTTGTTTTCACGTAAAGTTTGCAACTTTACGTGAGAGTCCTACCCTAGAAGAGTGGATCTACAGTTTGGAGCCCCTGCATGACTCGAAAAGTCTCTGCATGAATAAAGGACTGAAGAGACTTGGCGAGTCTGTTCTTGGACTCGGCGAGTCCGTTGAAGATAGGCATAGACTCGACGAGTTGGAGGAACAACTCGGTGAGTCTGTTGAAGATTGCCGTGGACTCAGCGAGTCTGTTCTTGGACTCGGCGAGTCAAAACGCAAAACCCCAACCTCTTCTGGTTAAGACTTAGATCAGCGTGTTGAGTGGTGACTCAATGAGTTGGACATGATAGGACTCAGAGATCGTTAAACTCGACGAGTCATGGGGTGACTCGGCGAGTCGAGTTGTGATATAAGAGTTTTCTGAAGTTGGGAACTCGGCGAGTCGACGGGTTGACTCGGCGAGTAGAGTCAATCAGGAAGATTGACTTTGGCCAGGACTTTGACTTTGACCAGTTCGACCTTTAAGGGTATTATGGTAATTTGGATATTTATGTCAATGGATCATTGATGGCTATAGGTGTTGGAGTTTGGGGCAGTGCTTCGGGATTGTGTTTTCGTGGTTCGGTTCGGCAGTTGCAAGGTGAGTTATCCTCACTCTACCCAAGGGTCTAAGGCACCAAGGCCGGCCCTTTGATTTGTTATTTGAGATAGTTACTGTTGTGATATGTTAGCTGGCATCCTGGTAGATAGGATGGCTATATGATGGTATGCTCTGTTAGATCGGTATTCTGGTAGATTGGATGTGGCTATGCTTAGTGACCCGTAGTTGGTCTGCCTGTCTGTATGCTGGTAGGAGATTCCCTGTTTTATGTGCACGTGTTGAGCAGTGGTAGAGGGTATTCCATCCCGGTAGGATGATAGGGCCCTAGTATGTTGTCTTGTAGACTGTTATATGGTTATTTGATAGGTGCACATGTTTGCTAGTATGTGGGCATTCCAACCTGATGGTTGAGGGCCAGGAGTATTCCATCCCGGTAGGATGATTGGACTCATAGTAGGTGGGCATTCCAACCTGATGGTTGAGAGCCTGGGGTATTCCATCTCGAAGGATGATTGGACCTATAGTAGTTATTGTATGTATAGGTGTGTGGGCATTCCAACCCGATGGTTGTGGACCGAGAGTATTCCATCCCGAGGATGATTGGACTCGTAGTTCGTTGGCATTCCAACCCGACGGTTGAGGGCCTGGAGTATTCCAACCTGACGGTTGATTGGACCCATAGTATGCTGTTCATTGTTGTATGTGTATGGTTATGTGTGTACGGGTATTTTGGGGGAACTCACTAAGCTTTCGAGCTTACGGTTTTCAGTTTATTGTTTCAGGTACATCAGGTGATCGTGGCAAGGCAAATGCGTGATCGTACCGCTCCTCATATTTCATGATTTTGTGATTTGGTTCTGGGGATACTCTGATGTTTAAACCATTTTGAAACAAGTTGTAATAACTTAATGGTTTTTGAATGGGTTAAAATGTTTTAAATTGGCTTGAATTTTATGGGTGTTACATTAATAATACAAAATTTTCAAATCTTGATAAAAGTCCCATATGGACCGAAAAGAAAGTCTATTTTTGTTAATACTCACAATGTATTCCACTTTTATTAGTATATGTAAATGATAGGTTATGATATATTTTGTTGACATATGACACATACCGTTATGTCAGTGTCTTTTGGTTGAAAAAGTATAATTTTATCATTACATCTATTTTACCAAAAGTTACATTTCACCCCCTCCCACTCAAAATAGAAAGGACTTGATTGTTTATAAGATTGTTATTTAATTGTGTCTTTGGTTGTGTAATAGAAAGTCTAAACCGAAGTCAATTATGCCACTTAGTTACAAAACCTAATTATAACTTTTTTTGTGTGTGATTTGGTTTGATTGAGATCTTGTTGAGTATGTATGGTCCAGCATGGCACGGTTAATAGTGTAGTTTAATGCCTATAAAGAGGTTTTCATACATAAATTCAATTCTATATCCTTTGACTCCCGTTCCATTCGTTGCTTATTGCACACTTCAATTATTTATCCTTTTACTATGTTTAATTAAATAGTTATTAAATGTGGTCCCTATTACCATCCCCCACGCCATCGAAGTGGTACAAGTAACATCTTTGTTTAAGAGATTATAAGACCCAAAACCACCAATCTAAGAACTTTGCAATGTCCTCTACTCAAAAGTACAAATAAAATGGTCACTTGTTAGAAACACAAACATGTTTTTTACCCAAAGACCTTGCTATATGCTCTGGTCACTTGTTAGAAAATTTAGTTTTTGCTCCTGTGTAACGTTACATCCTCCTTGTTACATTTATCTTCTACTTACGCGCAAAATCAAATATAGCTTAGCAGATTATATAAAGAAATATACCATTATTACCATTGAGTTGTTTATCATATAGCATCCTACCTATTTTACTTTTACCATTTTAAAAAAAAATCAACCTAGTTCTCTTTCTCTCTAAATCCTTCCAATTTGAGAGGAAGATTAGAAGAGAAGATCAAGCCTCAATTTCCTCTCTCTTCCATCCAAATCATTCCAAAAAAACATCTGGGGTCGTGATTTTTTCATCTTTCTCTCCGATTCCCTCATTTTCTCTCCACTTCCCTCTTTAAATGAGACTCGGAAACAGAGTGTTAGTTTTATTGCTTTGGAAAGCAATTTTGAATTTGTTATCGAAAGTATTGTGCAACTTAACCAATTCTGAATTGCTGGAAAACAATTACAAAAAAAAAAAAAAAAAAAAAAATCACAACTCAAAAGTATTGTGCAACTTAACCAAATTCCAAAATCTGTAATCACTTTTCGAAAAATTGTTAATCTTTCTTTTAAGAAGCGGTCATTTTCAGTTATATTCCTATATCTTTTCTTAAGCCAAGTTACTCAAAAGTGGACCTAAGCTTTTTAATTTGTATATATATTATTCTTAATTTCTTAAAGTAGATTTCATCATTATAATTGTTCTTGTTTCTTATTTCTTTAATTACAACTATAAAAATAAAAAAACAAACAAACAAACAAACAAAAAATGTCATTGCTAAATCTGGTTCTAGATCTGGAACCGATCCAAAACCGGTCTCCTAATCCAGTCCGATTTGCGGTTTACATTTTCAAGCTTTTCCAATATTTGGTTTTTTCAATTCGCGGTCCGGTACGAGTCGGGTCCAATCTGTTGCACATCCCAAGTTGAAAACAAATAGACACTAAATTCAAAATCTAAACATTTCATACAAAAGCTTAAGTAAATTACATAAAACAACCAACTATAGACCCATTATAGATACACATATATTTGTCAACAATGCAAGGGAGTACAACCAATATTTGAAAACAAATAGGCACCAAGTTCAAAACCTTAAAATTATACAAAAGCTATAAATTTTAAAGTAAATTACATAAAAAGGTCCTTAAATTTGTATGATTATTTCACTTCAAGTCCACCTTTTTTTAAATATCACAGCCTCAGGGTCTATTTTTTACAATAGATTATCTAACCATATAAAATTACTAAATTGCCCTTAGCTTCTTTTACTATATTTAATTTAATAATTATTAAATATGGTCCCTACTCCCTACTACCCACCCTCACCCCCATCCAAGTGGTACAATGACCATCTTTTTTTTAAGAGATATATAAGACCCAAAACCAGTAATCCAAGAACTTTGCAATGTCGTCTACTCAAAATAAATATTCATTTAACGGATGTTAACATCGTTAACGGAAGGATTTTTGGGTCGTTACATTTATCTAAAATCCTGGACCATTTTTGCAAGTTTAATGTCTTGTTCTATTTTGTCATAATATTACCATAATTGCACCAATGTCTTGTTCTATTTTGTCATAATATTACCATAATTGCATTGATACTGATAAGAATGCACTAGGATTACCCACACATTATGTGGCATAAACAAAAAGCTTTGGCAAAAATAGTTGTGACCATTAAAAAGATGGTACACATCACACCCAATGTAATGCCTTCTCCTAACATGTCAAATCCAGGTGCAGAAGGCATAAATGAAAATATATCCAAAAACAACAAGATATTCAAATATGTAGTCAATCTTAAACTCAAATACTAAGTAGAGGTTGTTGTTTTGCGGACGCCCTATGCAGTGTCAAAGGATATGACATTTGTACAATTATTACATTACTAACATGTGAAAATTACCTTAATATGCTCCGGTTTGTTCCTAGTTTTGAAATTAGAAACATAGTTAAGTTTACCATGTCATAAATTAAAACCATTATGAGAAATCATAGCAAATTTAAGATAACTTCAACGTGTCCTTTGTTTTCAGTAACTTCATAAATTTTTGGTATAGCAAGCCCTATACATTTGATTCCAACTTAAGTAAGTTGAAATAAAAATTGAGGGAAAAAATAAATGTTTGTTAAAAGGAACATGATTAGATGGAGGACAACATTGGAAGGGACAGGACCTTTGATAAAAAAAAAAATCAATTTTAGTCTCATTGTCATTGATTCAATCAATACAAGGTCGTCTTCTATATTCTAACATGTGCTACATGCTTTGGGTTGGATCTGTTATGTAGGACATGTTAGGACATAACAGACAATCTTTTATTGATTGGACCGATGTCAATGGGACAAATCTCACTCTCGGTCTTAGGTGTGCAAAGGATATAACTGCCCTCTTCATCCTCGTTTTTAAAAATAGCCTCAAAGATCATGTTCAGTCACTTCTAATGTATTCCACCATCTAAACATTTTCCCTTTAACATACGCAACATTGATATTGATTTATCAATGACAATTTTAGTCTTTTTCTCAGCTTTCCAAAATTTCACATTTCAACTTACTTAAGTTAGAATCATTCTACAGAGCTTGTTATACCGAAAATACATGGAGTTACTAAAAACAGGGGACAAGTAAGTTAAAGTTATTTTAATTTTGCTCTTGGTTTCTCATAAATGTTTCTATTTATGACATGTTAAATTGAACTATATATGCTTCTAATTTCAAAACTATGAACGTCCTAAAGCAGAATAAGGTAAATTTTACATATTATTATTTTAAGAATTATCCAAATATCATTTCCTTTGACACAACAGATGGCGGTAAACAAAATAACAGCCTCTAATTAGTATTTAATTTTGAGATTGACAACAAATTTGAAACTTACCCATATTTCTGGATATATTATCATGTATGTCCTCTGCACTTGGATTTGAGACATCACAATAAGGTTTTGCTTTGGGTGTGATGTTTACTATCTTTTTAATGGCTACAACTATTTAATTATTTATCAATGCAAAAGATTGATGTTAGCAACCCTAACCGGCCCCATTGAACAAACTTCCAAAGGTACTCAATGAGGGGGCATATTTTGCTCGTAAATGAAAGTAGAATGTTAATTCTCGCTTAAAAACAAAAGTATCAATTTGTTGTTGGCTTAAAAACAAATGTAGCATGCATTTTTGCCTTTCAAATGAAAGTAGCATGAATATTGCCTTAAAAATGCAAGTAACATACTTTTTTTGCTTAAAAATGAAAACGTGTTATAGTTTCCTTAAAAATCAAAATGGTAATCTATTTTTGCCTTACAAACAAAAATAACATGCATATCTTGCCTTAATTCTATATCACAAAATCTCATTTCAATAATACCAAAAAAAATGGCACCTATCAACATGGGCGGAGCCACATGAGAGCCAGGGGTGGCCAGGCCAACCCTCAAATTCTCAATTTTTTTTTAAGCATGAGTTCATATACATCATTTTATGCAATTATAAACGTAAAAGAGCTCAACTGTTACAAGCATCACATCGGCCTCCAATATACCTATGTTCGAGCCCAATTGTTAATTTTTTTTGAACATGGGATGCATTTAACTCAACGTCATTTAAATCATAATTTCAAGTTATAGTTGTAGCCACCTATTTATACTCTCATTTTCACAATTTAACTCATCTTCTAATTTCTTTAACAAATTAGTTTTAGAAATTTATATATTCTACCCCTCAGTTTTTATAAAACTTTATTTGTTTATTTTAATTAATTTAGTTACGTTTTTAGCTTTGTCATGTTACAACTCACTCCCTTGAATTTATTTTGTTTATATAAAAAAAAGTTATATTTAGAGAGGATCAATTTTAGTTTTCACATAGGACCTTCAAAATTAACGATCTCTCTCTCTCTCTCTCTCTCTCTCTCTCTCTCTCTATATATATATATATATATATATATATATATATGAGTGTGTGTGTTTTCTAACTAATTTATGAGGAACACCCTAAAATTTTTTTTTGGCTCCGCCCCTGCCTATCAAAACTCCCACATTCCAAAAATACTAATACTATATGTAAATAACCAACTCACCTACCTACTCTTCAATGGTGAAACCTTAATGATTAAACTTTTTAGAAAATTGTAACGACCATAATGAAACGATTATTAAACTTGACTATTTAATAATCATAATCCACGCGGACTACAATAAAAGAGGACTACAATAAAAGGCTTTGGGTCAACAATTAGTATTTAATGGAATTAGATGGTCATTTTGATCTTTTACAAATCCCCTCCACATGTGAGTCCATCTTAGATGCATAATGTGTTGAAAAGGGAACTTTCACACAAAAAGATAAACATTATATCATTATTATTAGTTTATACAATTATGATTTAATGATTTAGATCCAATACAAAAGCATCCATTTTGACACATTTACCCTTAAACCAAAAAATCTCCTTCTTTCTCCTAAAATGCAACACTTTCCTTGTTGATTTGTCCAAGAAATTACCAACATTTCACTGTTTAATAAATTCTTTAATTGATTTGCTTTTTGTCCTTAAAGAGGGTCTTCAGCCCGCGCTTTGCGGCAAGAGTTTATGCAATAATTTTTGTAATATAACATTAGGGTTATGTTATAATGTGTGTGGCAAAAAGAATGCTATAATTGGGGTGACTTTTCAAATCACAATGTTGTAGTACAAAGAAATGAAAGTATTATGCTATTACAACATTGCACTATCAATTTTTTACTTCTCAAGTCATTGTACTTTGGAAAATCTACCCAATCATAGCACTGTACTTTAAAATTCTTTCTTATTAGGATATTATATTTTGAAAAAGGTCCCCATTATAGCATAAAAAATTGCTTTACGTTTGAATAAAATTGCTATAAATGGATAGATTTTTCAATTGAAAAATACCTGACTTATTTGACCAGTTATAAATCGATTTATATGTCAGGAGCAGGCGAGTTATAGATCATTAACAGCATCTCTTCTTTATCTTTTGCACTTAAGTGCATTCCATGTGGCTGTCTAAACAATCACAATCCTTAATAGTTGTGGCATACCAAACCTACTACACTGTAGGATATATTACTGGAGTGCCTGGGGATGACTGCACAATACATGAAACAAAGAAATACATTAGCCCAAAATCTCCATCAGTAAATGTCTTTCAGTAATAACAAAATACTTATTTATTATACCCCGTGTAACATTTTTGTTTAACCCAATTATAGATAAGTCATCAAAATAGTGAAAAGACAATGCTATAATTTTGTAGATTTTTCAAGGAAGAAATATAATATTGTTATAATAGACAATGGCCCTGAATGACTACAGATCAGAATCGAGTCAAAAGGATGAAAGCCAATGTTCAGCATAGTTCTACTATTTTTTTTCTTTTACATCATAAACTTTCAATTAGTTCATTCAGACACTATATTTTGGAAAATATACCACTCGTAACATTAATAAAACGATACTTTTTGGTGCAGATGGGTATCACAACAATGCTTTTTGAGTTGATCAGATCAAGAGTTGAATAATTATACATACACCAGAATATGATTTTGTGTTTGAAGGATCAGAAAACCAGAATTAAGACAAATCTCTATCAAGCCCTAAAACAGTTAAAGTTATGAACTTCCTAACCTTATTGTTGGATTCAAAAGAACCTCTAACATGAAGAAACTCATCATTCTCATAAGGGGCAAAAGAGAAAAATAAAAACTAACCTCAAAAAATGGAGTCAGATCTGTGTAAAGTTCAACCAGCACAAGCTTTTTTGTGCATTAGCATTCATAACAAAATCATTGCTTTGCACCGGTTGGATCTATCACCGAGTGAGCTATTAGGCATCTGCATCCATAACAAAAATAAAAATTAAAAAATCAAGCTAAAGATCGAACTAAAACCCTAAAAATTGATTGATTATTTGCAGACATTAATAACAAAATCAAACAACAGAAAATTAAAAGAAATATCATTCAACAGAACAGATGCGATGAGTACCTGTAATGAATTTCACCTCCTCGGTGCTGCTTTTTTGAAATAATAGAAACTCAAAAGAGAGTGTCCCTGGCTCTTGCAAGGAAGAAGAGATATTCTCCACGTAGACAACCACGTGAAGAGTATTGTTTTAGTTTTGTAAATAAATTAGCCGCATCTTTTGCTTTAGTTTTTCAACAACCAACACCATCATATTTTCCTATTGACTAGTCGCTTCATCCTTCTCTAATTCGTCTTTGAGAGCTGCTTGTACTATTTAAAGCTTCATGCCCTTATAAATGTAAAAAACATCTTCAATGGTAAAAAAATAAAATTGTCTATCTCACTATTTAATTATATTAACCTCTAATTAAATTGTTTTTCCAATGGTTATATTTTTTTTGTCCTTATCTATCTAAAATGTTATATAAAATACTTTCGTTTAACTATTTGTTTTTTAAACACGTCGTATTTTAATATAAACATTTACTCGCGTACAAACGATTCACATATCACTATTGTTTATGTTTTTATATATTTTTTATCTATAAACTTTAGATAAATAATAAATACTTAAAATTAAGTCAATGAGATAAAATATAATATTATTAAAGAGAAAGGGTTAGGGTGTTCATAGTATTAAACTATATTGACCATTCAATAGAATGATAAAAAAAATGAGCAATAAAGTCATATACTCTAACGGTGTTAAGTTGTTTTGACCACTCAACTAAATAATAATAAGTTATAAAAAACTTTCCATTAGAGATACTCTAGTAATTTTTGCTTTTTTTCATTTCATGTTTTTGGTTGAGGCTTTAAAAATCCATAAGCCACGTGATCTTGTATTTGTTTTTGTTCATGATGTACTACGAAGACCAAAACTGTCCATGTAAAGTTCAATTCTTGATATGTGAATCTTCTTTTTCTATGTTTTTTCTAAGAATCAAATTTTGATCTCTCTCTTGCTTGCTTTTTTTACCATACTCTTTTGACATTACATAAGAACCCACATGTTATCAGCATTAAACGAAAACAACACTTTTAAGTTTTAACTACTAATCGAGAGATTTTATTCACACCCGAAAACCACTTTGAAAACTATCATGGCTAAAATTGACAGATCACATCATAAAATAAAGTAAGGGAGAATCAATAGTTGATTATTTCATACAAAAGCTATAAAGTTTAAAATAAAATTACATAAAGGGATAATGACTTAAAAGGGTAATATATTTTTTGATTTTTACACATTTGGTCACTGAGGTTTTTTTTGTCCACATTTACCCCTTCAACTTGTTAAACTGTACATATTCAATCCTTATGACCGATTACTCTAGGTTAGCCGGAAAAAATGACTTAATAGGGTAATATATTTCTCATTTTGTACATAGTGTGGACGAAAAAAAACTCAGTGACCAAATGTGTACAAATCGAAAAATATATTACCTTTTAAGTCATTATCCCTTACATAAATGGTCTTTGTATTTGCATGATTATTTCACTTCAAGCCCACCTTTTTTTTTAACTATGACAGCCTCGGGTTCTATTTTGTAAAATAGATTGTCTCTTACCATATAAAATGACTAAAGGGTACTTAGCTTCTTTAAGTAAATTTAAGTAAATAATTATTAAATTGTCCCTACTACCACCCCACCCCACCCCATCTGTGATATAAGATATTTGTTTAAGCGATAATAAGACCCAAAACAAGTAATCTAAGAACTTTGCAATGTCCTCTACTCAAAATTACAAGTAAGGTGGTCAAGCAATGTTATAGAAACTTAAACAAAATACATCACAAGTAGTCTAAGTTTTTCCTTCCAAAGTACGAGGTAGTCAAATATAAAAATACCATTTCGACTACACACCAATCCCCTTTATCTAAATGTAACATAAACATTCTTTTTACCCAAAGACATTGCTATACGCTCTTAAGTCACTTGTTAGAAAACCGAGTCTTTGTACCTCTGTAACCTTACATCATCGCTGTTACATTTCTCCTCCCTACGCCCAAAATCAAAGATATCTTATCAGGCGGTATTTTATATAAAGCGATATATTCAATATTACTATTACTACCATTAAATTGTTTATTATATAGCATCCTCCTTTTTTTCTATTACAAATGTTTTTTTTTAAATCAACCTAATTGTAGTAATGTCCACATATAAAGCACCAGTAAAGTATATGTCCAAACAAAAAAAAAATGAAAGCAGAAATCATGTACCTGTATCTTGTTGCTTCATTTCATCACCCGAGTTGTCACTGGAACCAAAATCTACTTCATCATCATCAAAAAATGTACACGCAAAGTTGTAGTTTGGGCCTCCAAAAATCTCACTTTTTGGATCCTCACTGGACCTGGAGATCTGTTGTAGTACCTTGCATATTGTCTACCAAAACAATCGAAAGAAAGATAGGGCTATAAGTTTTTTCATAATCAAAAACATTTTATTTACTAAAGACATAAAAAAAGGGTATTCATATACCTTCACCGGTAAAAAAAGGACCTATCTTTTAAGCCAGAAGCATCATGGTGACTTGTTCCTGCTACTTCACTTGGCAAGTCATGTTGTTTAATTTCATCCATTTTGTCCTTACTCGAATTGTCACCAGGATAATAATCTACTTCATCATCAAAGTACTTATGAACAAAATCTTGAAAGTTCATATCTCTAAAAGTCTCACTTTTTTTATCTTCACCATGACCTTGATTTTGTGTTGCAGTGCCTTGCTTTTTGTCTATAAAACATGCAAGAAAGAGTTGCAGTCTGGTAACTGTGTTGTACATAACTCACTTGAGATGTGGAAGGTGTTGCAAACAAATTTTTCAAAGACAAATCTAGATTTTGTGTCACATTCCCTTAAAAACAATATCAGAAATTCAGAATAAAGAATGAGGCAGAAGTCTCTTAAAAATAAATTATTTGATCAACAAGTGAAGAAGCCACACTGCCTTCATCAGGAAGGACAAATCTATGAGTTGTGGCTGGTGTTTTAGGAAACACTTTATGAGATGAGTCTGGATTTTCTGGTGCATTGTGTTCCATGTCATCTACAAAATGATAACATATGAAATTAGGAACCTGAAGTCTTTTAAAATCAAACTAATAAGTGAGGAACTTGCACTACCTTCATTGGGAAGATCAAATCTGACTGTACTCTGCTCATGTTCCTTTACATGGCTGACTCGAGTTGTGGATTGTGTTGCAAACAATGTTCTCAGAGACAAATCTTGATTTTGTGTTGTTGCAGGTGTTGCAGATAACAATTTCAGAGATGGATCTTGACTTTGTGTTGCATTGCCTTTTGTGTCATCTACAGAACAGGATCAAAAAAAAGGAATAAGCCAAAAGTCTCTTTAATGCGAATTACTCAATCAACAGGTGAACAAAATGCACTACCTTCAGCAGGAAGGGTAAATTTTACTGTACTCTGCTGATAGTTTTCTACATGACTGACCCAAGTTGTGGCTGGTGCAAATGTTTTCACAGACAAATTCGGATTTTGTGGTGCATTGCCTTCCATGTCATCTATATATAAAAAGAGAGATGAGTCAGAAAAAAAACTCTAAAACCAAACTAAATAGGAAATTAACTTTCACTACCTTCAATAGGAAGGGCATATTCGATGGTTTTCTCCTGAAGATGTTTGCCATGACCGACTTGAGTTGAAGCAGGTGTATTCATTTACACTTTGGAAGATGAATCTGGACCTTCTGTTGTATTGGTGTCATCTATACTCTGCTGATTGTCTTCAACATGACTAACTCGAGTTATGGCAGGTGTTGCAAACAAGGCTTTCAGAGATACGTCTGAACTTTATGTTGCATTACTTTCTATGTCATCTATAAAACAGAAACATAAAAAAATAAAAAATAAAAAGAAATTGTGTCAGAATCATAAATATTCAAATTATCTGATCAAAAAGGTGAAGAAATTGCACTACCTTTATCTGGAAGCGCAGTTTTTACTGTACTTTGCTGATGATCTTCTACATGACTGACTCGGTGTTTTAAGAAACGCATTCAGAGACAATGCTGGATTTGGTGTTGCATTCTCATCTATAAAATGATATCATAATAAAAAACGAGTCAACATTCTGTAGAATTCAAATTATTCAATCAAAAAAATGAAGAAGTCCCACTACCTTTATCAAGCAGGGCAAGACTGACAGAATTTTCCTGAGGGTCATTCACACGACTGATTCGAGTAGTGGCAGGTGTGGCAAATAACGTTTTCAGAGAAGAATAATCTACAAATAATATCAAAAGAAAGAATGTTCTTCTTTCCAGGCAACTGCTTTCATTTGTTTTTCAGAAGAATCTTTTGATTGCTCTTCTTTCCAACAGATTTTCGCCTTGTTTCCTTCTACCTGCAGGCTCTGATGGTTCCTCAAGCTGTTGAACCTCAGCTTTGCTTTTACCCTTTCCTCCAGAAGATTTCTTTGCAATAGGAGTCTTGGATCTTGTAACTTTCTTTTCATTAACAGATTCCACTTTCCTTACATCTTGATTCACAACTGTTGCCTTGTTTCTCCTTGATTGCCTTGTACCCTTGTCAGCATTACCTTGAGAAAAACAATATTATTAATCTTTTACATCTCATTTGATATAAATATTTGAAGTTTCATAGGAAAAATGGATTTTCCGTTTTTTATAAGTTACCAAAGTCAAGAAATATCATTGCTAGCTATTAACACTACTTAAGGTATGTCATATTATCAAACAATTTCATAAGATTGCATAATCAGTAGTTTATAGATTCCGAAATATCATCATGGCCAAAATACAAAATGATATAAATGTTCATTTTTATATGTATTTATTTTTAATATTATAACAAATTCCGAATCACAAAAATTACAATACCTTTTTTATGTGAAGTATCAAAAGAAAGGAATGAACGAATTTCTCTTTATGTTGAGTTGCAAAATAGATCATTAGTATTTGATGTTGTTGAACAAATTTTGGTACAATTGTATAATTTAATAATAATGATTATAATATTATGCTACTTGCATTATCTAAGCTCTTGCATTATCTAAAGCTCTTGGACTGTTTTTTGCAATTCTAATGTCTTGTTTCGTTTTGTAATAATCTCACCAGTATTACATCAATACGAATGACATGTAAATGCATTGGAGTTACCCACGCATGCAAGAAAGCCTTGAGAAAGATAGGTGTTGCCATTAAAATGATGGTAAAAGCAAGACGTTCTCCCAAAGTGTCAAATCCAAGTGCAAAGAGCATAGAGGATAATATATCCGGAAACAACCGAAAGTTTTAAATTTGTAGTCATTCTTAAAATCAAGTACTAACTAGAGGTTGTTATTTTATATCAGAAGGCAGTCCATCCGAAGATGTTGAGCACATTCATTCAAATGAAATAGTTAAGATTGAAGGCAGTCCATTTGAAGATGTTGAACACATTCACTCAAATGAAATAGTTGAGATTGAAGCAGATGACGTTCCCTTTGACACTGTAGAGGGCATAGGTATTTACGCAAACATATATACATGTATTTTCAATCTTACAATCAAATAGTAACTAGACTTTTGTTTTGTATAAGGAGGAACGACACATTTAGATTCGGGCGAAACCCGATCCGATATATACAAAACCATAGTTAGTGAGATACAGGTATGACATATATATGCTATTTAGTTCTTTTGGGCTTGGTATGTACAGGTATGACATATATATGCTATATTTGTACATACCAAACCTAAAAGAACTAAACATGTATGTGTCATACCTATATCTCACTAACAATGGTTTTGTATATATCGGGTTGGGTTTTGCCTGAAAATAAATGTGTCGATCCGCCTGATACAAAATAAAAGCCTCTAGTTACTATTTGATTGTAAGATTAAAAATAAATGTATATATGTTTTTGTAAATACCTATGCCTTCTATAGTGTCAAAGGAATGTCATCTGCTTCAATCTCAACTATTTCATTTGAGTGAATGTGTTCAACATCTTCAAATGGACTGCCTTCAATCTTAACTATTTCATTTGAATGAATGTGCTCAACATCTTCGGATGGACTGCCTTCTGATATAAAATAACAACCTCTAGTTAGTACTTGATTTTAAGAATGACTACAAATTTAAAACTTTCGGTTGTTTCCGGATATATTATCCTCTATGCTCTTTGCACTTGGATTTGACACTTTGGGAGAACGTCTTGCTTTTACCATCATTTTAATGGCAACACCTATCTTTCTCAAGGCTTTCTTGCATGCGTGGGTAACTCCAATGCATTTACATGTCATTCGTATTGATGTAATACTGGTGAGATTATTACAAAACGAAACAAGACATTAGAATTGCAAAAAACAGTCCAAGAGCTTTAGATAATGCAAGAGCTTAGATAATGCAAGTAGCATAATATTATAATCATTATTATTAAATTATACAATTGTACCAAAATTTGTTCAACAACATCAAATACTAATGATCTATTTTGCAACTCAACATAAAGAGAAATTCGTTCATTCCTTTCTTTTGATACTTCACATAAAAAAGGTATTGTAATTTTTGTGATTCGGAATTTGTTATAATATTAAAAATAAATACATATAAAAATGAACATTTATATCATTTTGTATTTTGGCCATGATGATATTTCGGAATCTATAAACTACTGATTATGCAATCTTATGAAATTGTTTGATAATATGACATACCTTAAGTAGTGTTAATAGCTAGCAATGATATTTCTTGACTTTGGTAACTTATAAAAAACGGAAAATCCATTTTTCCTATGAAACTTCAAATATTTATATCAAATGAGATGTAAAAGATTAATAATATTGTTTTTCTCAAGGTAATGCTGACAAGGGTACAAGGCAATCAAGGAGAAACAAGGCAACAGTTGTGAATCAAGATGTAAGGAAAGTGGAATCTGTTAATGAAAAGAAAGTTACAAGATCCAAGACTCCTATTTCAAATGAACTATCTTCAATCTCAACTATTTCATTTGAATGAATGTGCTCAACATATTCGGATAGACTGCCTTCTGATACAAAATAGCAACCTCTAGTTAGTACTTGATTTTAAGAATTACTACAAATTTGAAACTTGCGGTTGTTTCCGGATATATTATCTTCTATGCTCTTCGCACTTGGATTTGACACTTTGGGAGAAGGTCATGCTTTTACCATCCTTTTAATGGCCACATGTATCTTCGTCAAGCCTTTCTTGCATGCGTGAGTAACTCCAATGCATTTGCACGTCATTCGTATTGGTTAATACCGATGAGATTATTACAAAACGGAACAAGACATTAGAATTGCGAAAAACAGTCAAAGAGCTTTAGATAATGCAAGTAGCATGATATTATAATCATATTATTAGATTATACAATTGTACCAAAAATTGTTCAACAACATCAAATACTAATGATCTATTTTGCAACTTAACATAAAGACAAATTAGTTCCTTCCTTTCTTTTGATACTTCACATCAAAAAGGTATTGTCATTTTTGTGATTCGGAATATGTTATAATATTAAAAAAAAAGACACATAACAAAGAACATTTATATCATTTTGTATTTTGGTCATGGTGATATTTTTGTTGTTTAGAATCTATACACTACTGATTATGCAATCTTATGAAATTGTTTGATAATATGACATACCTTAAGTAGTGTTAATAGCTAGCAATGATATTTCTTGACTTTGGTAACTTATCAAAAACGGAAAATTTATTTTTCCTACGAAATTTCAAATTATTTATATCAAATGAGATGTAAAAGATTAATAATATTGTTATTCTCATGGTACATTTAATGTTTGTTTAATTCTGATTTTCTGATTTTTAAGAATATTAAATCATTCTGTTTTTTTAGTCCACTCATCATGTTCACCATCATCTCACTACTATCCATGCTCTTATGTACAGACAATTTCCTGCTCTTCAATTTACTCGTAAATCTTGAAAGTACAATGCTATAAAAAGTAAAATCAGTAAGTAGGTTGCTATAAAAAGCAAAAAATAGAAAGTACCAAGGAAGCATCCATTTTGACAAATTTAACCCTCAAACCAAAAGATCCCCCTCTGTCTCGTAAAAAGTCCTAGTAGCCCCGCTAAATGGTAATTCCTCTTTCGGAATATTTATAGCCTTTTTTTTATATAAACCTGTTTATTCATCTTTTCAAAATTTGGAGTTCCTTAATGCATTTGTTAAAATGGGTCCTAATAGAATTTTTTATGACAAAATAAAAAATTCTATATATGATTGGTCATATAATCGGGGTTACATAGATGCCTTTTATGGAAGATTCTTAACTGCGGGGATTAGAAAATTGGCCAACTTTGCTCATTTTTTTGATAGACGAATAATTGATGCAATTCCAAATGGAGTTGGTCTTATGAGGAATGCAACACTTTCCATGTTAATTTGTCCAAGAAATTACTATCATTCCACTTTTGAATAAGTTCTTTAAATGATTTGTTTTTTGTTTCTTAATGGGTGTTCAGATCTATATCTAAAGTTGATTATGGTGATATGCAATCGGAACAATCAAAGTTTAAATGTTTCAAAAATCAGATTTTGATCTTAAATTTGGTATCATTAAGGCTACAAAAATAATAAGATTTTCATACCCATATAATATATAGTTGTATGAAACTGATTACTAAAAAAAAACTAAATCCCCTAATCTAATAAATAAAACCATTTTCGACACGTGGCAGTCAATTAGCACCCCCCAATAGAATTATCCTGCCAATTACATGTAAGTGAATTTCCAAATTTGCCCTTATATCTTTAAAACAAACCCACTGCATTGCACGCTCTTTATACTCTTTGTTTTTGTTAATCCCATAAATTGAGGAACTAATCCATATTTTTGGCAATGTCTCTCCTTCTCTCCAACCCTAAGAGTCGTCGGCCACATCTCATGCAACAGAAGGTATGTGCTTCTTTGTCATCGCTTTTATCATCTCTCAGATATTTTATTGGTCATTTGCGTTCTATTTTCCCAGTGATGTTTATTTTATAGTTTTATGTGGCATGTTCTTCAACTCTTTCTCTTGCTATTGAATGATTCTGGTAACAGGTAGAGGTTTATTGGAAAAAACTTTGCTAAGGGTTTTGTACATGAAGTTTTATGGTAATTTGGTTTCAAAGAAGGTTAAAATTAGGAAAATTGCATCTTTAAGAAATGTTATTCCTTCACTGGATCCATAACACTTATGATCCAGGTTATTTTTCTGTCATTTATTGTATTTAATCGCACTTCACCTTGTCCGCACTAAGCGACAATTGACAAGCCCTTGGTTCTGCTGACGTTAAAATATATGACAAAGCCATTAAAAAGTGAGATTACTCAAATGATAATGTTTTGTGTTTGTATCTAGATGAGTAGTATTGATCTTATTCCCTCTTTCTAGCTCCCTCTCAAAGCAAATAAAGGTAAGTCTTGATCTGAAGACTTGGGTTGTTCCCAAAACCTTAAATTAAAAGGAATAATGCAAATCTAATTTGGATGAAAGAAGAAGCATATTAGGCATTTGAACACAAGAACTTTGAAAATTTTCATTACTTGCTGATCAGGTTTGTTTCTTTTTCGTTTTTAGAAATTTTTTGGCGTATAAACCTTTTTGCATTGATTTCTTGCATAATAACAGTTTTGACATGATATGTTGTTTCATTTGGGTTTTAACGTCTTATTCTTTTTTGGTTTTTGATGATTAATCTGGATTTTGTGTTTTCAGGTTATGGTGTTTCTTGAATTGGATATTTCATTTGTGTTTTGGGTCATGGAGTTTCCCCTGTAGATCGATTGCTATTCAATCTTCATGTAAATCTGCTCACATATGGTATTGTTCGGCTGAAAACATAATTGATAGAAAATACATTTATTTTTTACATTTTTCTTTTTGAATTTAAAAGAGTGATGACTGAGATGATACAATTTTTGAGGAAATGTATAATTAATTAAAATAAATAAGGATGAGAATAGACACAGATGTAGTTGGCCGTATTAATAAGGAGAATGCCTCATGTTCATCAGGTTATAATGTTATATGTATTCATTTATAACATTTATAAATTATAATGTCAGATCGATGGGTTGTATTTTTGGGATTTGATTGTGAGCTCAGTGAGTGAGGAAGCTGAAGCAGAAATTGAAGAAGAGGAAAATGTCTTTTCATGAATCTTTGATGGAAAGGGAAAGGATTGATACAAAACAAATCAAGGCACCATGTTGTGTTGAAATTTTCAATTGCCGCCATTGCCATAATGAAGCCACTGTTCGTTTATTACTATTTGACTTCGGTATCAACTCATATGAAAAGGTTATTGTGAAATTATTTAGCCACTAACTTTCTACTTCATTTGATAAAACAGATTAGTCGACAATGATTATGTTCATCGTTACAATGTTCCTTAACATGAAATTAAAAATGTAGGTTTTGTGTTCTGTGTTTTCATTCAAGATTAGCATGTTCCAGCTCTATTACAAACCTCTTTATGTTTAATATTATATTTATTTATATTTAGCGCCCTTTAATTTATATATAAACTTCATGTTACATCTTTTTATAACATTTCATTTCCATAATTTCATTTTAAACCCCTCATTATATTATTAATTTATAAAAAGTAAATAGTGAAAAATATATTAATTGCCAAAAAAAAAAACTATGTATATATGTATTTTAAGTTCGAAGTATACTTTGTTATTTTAGGGTTATGTTCTGTAGCTATGTACTTTCGAAGTATACTTTGTTATTCAAATAAAAATGAATATTAATTTTAAATAATCAATATACAAAGATTAAACAAAACAAATATCTTATTAGTTTAATAAAATTCACTAAGTACTAAAAATTGTTTTCTATTATCAACAAATCACTAAGTTTAAAGGTATGAGTCTTTTGTTTCGGTATCATCCCATCTCCAATATCTACTGTCCTAGCAAAAATCATGGTGTTTTGTTTCTTTTTTTTTTGGGGGCGTGACAATAATTTGATTAATCTGTTTTTAGGAAAATATATGTTTTAAAGGGGAAGGAAAAACATAGAAGAACTAAAGTTTTCATATGTGATGATGAGGTAGAGATGTGTGAAGAACCGGCTTTAAAATACAAACATGGTATTAAGTTTATGTTTTTTATATGTCTTACAACTCAAGGTTGAGTATATGATAATATCTGTGTTATTGTTTGTGTTTGGTTATCTATCTGTTTGTATGTCTATCTTTATGACTGTTTGTCCACATGTGTATTTGTGACTATGTGCATTTATTTGTCTACATGTATATTTGTGACTATATGTATGTGTTTGGCACTGATGGTGCCCCTAAATTTGCTATAAAGTAATACATATATAAGATCGTTCTCAATGTTCAGATTGTCTACTAATTTGAACTTTTTTTTATCGGCTTTCATTCATTTATCCTTAGCTAATTGACATTGTTTTGCTTTGTTTTGTTTCAGGCTACGACAACTACTATGTATAAAGGCTGTGCATGAAATGGTGATCAAATGGGATATAAAGTAAGGCCGCATTCCTTTTTTATCTTTTCTTTTTCCAATTAAATGCTCCCTGGATTAAGTGTTGCCAGTGTAAATGATGTTTAATGAAAAATTGAAGGTATACCGAGGAAGGATTTTAATGGCTTTAATGTCTTTATGAAATTAGTGTTCTATTTAATAATCTAATAATTATCTTATTTAAGCCGGACATTAAGTGCTCCAGGTGTTTTGAGGGCTGAAGAGGATAATCAAGATATTTGAACTTGTAATAATCGATGGTTTTAAGGTGTGGGAAGATAGCGAAAGAGCAACATATAGATAGTATCAAAATGTATGTTCCCTTTTTATTGATTTACCTATTGAGTATTTTCTATAGCAATTAAACTTAAACCATCATGCACTTTTTGACAAGTTACAGGCCAAAATGACAAAAAAAAATGTACCTTTACCATTTTGCAATTTAGCCACTAAACTATAATTTTCTGTCAGTTTATCTATCAATTTGTCAGAAAAAGATTAGTAACTAAATAAATATTCTATTTATTATTATTAAGCGGGAGATCAAAACTAAATGGTGCTTAAAAGAATAAACAGAGGAATTACATGTCTTTTCATACACTTCGTGAGAATAATCCTCCCATAATCCTATCATTGTGTTCCCTGACACGGTTAGTTGGTAATGTTGTGTTTCTATTACAACAAAAAGAGCACCCTAAATTTAAATCAAAGTGTGTTGACTTATTTGTTTAGCATACATCGAGTTTAACTAAGTCTCTGTGTGGGTTCCAGTTTATATTATAACTCATTTGGATAGAAGATAGGTTCTGATCAAGTCACAACATGTAGAGGTTGTTAAGCCAGGTGACAGTTTTTTCTTGTGAATTTCTTTATGATGTTAGTTTGTAGTATGTTTTTATTGTTAATATGTAATCTTCACTTATGTATTGGCGATTTAGTCTAGGAGATGATAGTCAATCAATAATAATATTTTCACATTTAAAATTTCATGTTTATTTGCTATCCTTTTAATATTAATAAAAAATTTATTTTGTATAGACTGATATTAGGTCTCTCACCTGTTAGGATACCAAATTCTAATTCTTCATGGGCAAGGTTCAACAAAATTGCTTTTGGTTGGTTCAAATAATTTCTTTTGAACATGTACATACAGTTGCTTTTGGTTATCAAGTAGGAAAAATGATTAATTTTGATATATGATTTATAATCTTAATGAATGTTTATGCTACTATAAGTGAATTTATATAAAAGCTAATCAAACTATGTATTATGCCTTTTTTTGGTGGATTTTATGTTTTTAAGGCAGCAAGAGAATTGAAATTAATGGTGGATGGCGAGCGTTATTGCACTCATATTATTTTAAATTGATTTACATCTATTGACCAAGATAGTTCTTAACAATAAACTTTTTCAGATCTTCTATTTAACGGTTATATATATATATATATATATATATATATATATATATATATATATATATATATATATATATATATATATATATATATATATATATATATATATATATATATATATATATATAGGCTTAGGTTATTTTGTTTAGAGTATCTATTGTGTTATTGTATGCATAAATGTGGGCCAATCAAATTTACTTATTTATAGAAAGTGATTAATATATATTATTGAATTAAATATAATTGAAAAATATCATCTTAATTAATTACAAGGGTAATTTAGTCAATTAATATAGATTTAATAAAGGAAAATTGCATTTTTTAAGGGATCATAGATTCTATTAATTTTAAAAAACCGATTTTACTAATTATAATTCTTTTAATTCGGACATTCTGACAGAATATGTTTATGAGTATGTTCAAAAATAAAAATATTCTTAGAACCATAAATAATAAAAATTTTCTTGAACCTATTTCTTGATCATGAATTTAAAAACTTCTTGTAGAATAACAAATTCTTGAACAATCAATTGAAGAATAAAAACAAAAAATACATTATTTCTTATAGAATACGGGTAACAATTGTTAAGAATTACATTTATTGTTAAAGAATAAAACTAAAAAAACTTTCAAAACGGGAAAGAAATCATCAAAATCTAACAACGACTAATACATTCTAAAAGAATAATGTGGTCCGTTTTAATTTTGTGGTCCGTTCTTCAAGCATCAACTTCTGTGATTCCAACAGAATTGGAATTCGTGATTCCATTCCAACAGAATTGGTATTTGTGATTCCATTCCAATAGAATTGGAATCTCACTAATATCATCCATTGAATCATCTACATAAACATACTTGATACCTTTTCAGAATTCAAAACATAAATCTTGATTAGTGGAGCTTGATAAAACTCATTTCAATTCAATAACTAACCCAAAGTTATGATGCCAACGAATCTTAATTAATGGGGGGCTCGAAAGAATCCATTTCATCTACTCACTTCGTGTCCTTATTTTCTCACCCTGCAACTTATATATTCATAGAATTAACTTAAACTTATATAAAGATAAAAAAAATAAAAAAATAAGAAGATATTAAGATGGATATTAAAGAGTGTGATAGATGCAGACCTAGACTTCCACAACTGTTGATGTTCACATTACATCAAGAATTATCTCAACATTGTTGGTCAAAATCAAATCCTCCAATAGGAAAAATTACCATTTTTAATCTGTATGAAAAGTTATAGATACGATGGCATGGTCTTTTAAGGTATATGAAGCTTAAACATGTCATCAAAACAAATACAGATGCTCAGTTCACCTATATTAATACAATACATAAGTACCTTTCATATGTGCCACGTTGGCTTGTAGATATTGCTTTCTATATTAATGGAAGTAGAAACAAGAAACAGCCTTTGAAAGTGGACCCGACTGCTACATCTTATCAAAAAAATACTTTGTAATTTATTGTTTTCAAGATTGGTGCACAAAAAACACCATTAAAATGATAAAACTTCGTAACACAAGGCATACAAGATATACAAACACTAAGTTGCATAAAAATCAGGTAATAGCATATGCCTATAATTAAGAATCTGACTTAAACTATGTTCCAGAAAAGAAGGCCTAAAGGGCATATTATCTCTTGTCTACTAAAGTATTAAAAACCAAAATACCATCGTGAATACAATACAAAGATGAATGCTTTTGACATGAAAAGTTAAACGCCACCTTCATTCAAATCCTAGAGCATTCCACAAAACAATAAATAAACAAAAATTCAAAATTGGGTGAGAATTTTGGTTATATATACGGGTAAAGGTAGAAATTGAAACATATATCATAGAGAATAAAGCAACCAAAATTATCATTTAGTATCTTTTTGTCATCAACAGATAGAAAACGATTATGTTCTCACCCCTCGCTCTCACCTCTTCGCTTCCCCCGTCGCACCCACCTCTTATTCTTCCGTCGAGTCAATGCCACCGAAGCCCCACCTGTTGTCGGACCCTCTTCTGGTCTCACCCCTCGCTCTCTCTTCTGTTCCTATTGTCCTGCCGCTGCAGTGCCGCCGCCGGAGGCGTAGAGCCATCAGGCGCGTACTTTCTTTGGTCTCCAACGAATCCTCCCGATTTCGCTGCTCTTCCGCCGGCGAGGCAATCGATGGCAAGTTTCATTCTCTCTTCTCTTCTCTTCTGGCGATGGCAATCGATTTTTGTAGATAAAGAGGGGAACGAGGTTTAATAAATTAGGTTAAAAGTCAATCCCATAATTATAGGGATTATTTTTGGAAGTTACTAAACAAATTACTAAATTACCCTTATTTATTTATTTAATTATTTAATTTTTTATTTAATTTTGATTGGCCCACATTTATGCACACAATAACACAATATATACTTTAAACACCTAAACCTATCTCTCTCTCTCTCTCTCTCTATATATATATATATATATATATATATATATATATATATATATATATATATATATATATAAATTAGGTAAATTGGTAATTAAAAACTTATATACATTATCCACAAACTTATTAAAGGTTTATATTTTTTCACAACGATCAAATCTGTAACTTTCTACTTTTTAAAAGTTTATAACATTGTATATGTTATAAGTATGTAAATTACATTAAATATAAATTTTAGTTCTTGATTAATTTGTAACTTATGCTCCACAAACCGTTTTTTGCCATTAAAAATAAAAGCTAAATACCTGTTATTATCTAAACAAAACTTATATTTTATTAATTTAATAAAGTTTTATAAATCTTTGATTTTTCATTACCATTTTTACTTATCAATATTGTTTTTCTTTCTTACCCGTGGTTTCCACGGGTTGTAACCTAATAAAAATAATAAGATCACTTAGAAAATGAGCATACAAACACCCTCTTAGTAGTTCAAATGGTTGACAGGTTTCCATATTTTGTACAAAAATCACTTATACAAAACATATTGCATTCATTACAAAAGAGAACCTTTCAGATCATAACAACTCTTCGAATCCATTAAAACACACTTATAAGGGAAGACGAAGTCGTTGTGGGTTCGGGTGCCGGTACCGGCGGTACCGCCGGGAAACAATTCCTTCCATTTGGGTTGAGCGGGTTCCAGGGTTTAATTGTGTAAAGTGGGTTGGTGAACCCGCTGAAATATGAGGACTATTAATTTGTTTTCTTGTGAATGAATGCAAAATACTTTTTCAGAAGCAAAAGAGATTCCCTGCACTATTACTTCAATTCGGTCACTATCACTTTGACTATATACACTTTCCATTTGACCATAGTCACGGATTCTTTTTATTTATTTATTTATTTATTTATTTATTTATTTTGTTTTAGAAGTTTATAAATACATAATACATATTTCATTTATTTGTGGTGTTTTTACTCTAGAAAATTTTATATTTCATTCGATTCCTTTAGTTACATTCAATGGATTCCCGAGGCAAATCTAAACAAATCGGTTCTAGCCAAAAACGTAAATCCACACAATGCGGTTCAAGTCAAGATATTCCATTTTTTTCTCAAGATTTTCAAAATCCAAACTATCAGCAATACCAAAACTACCAAAACTACCAACAAAACCAAAACTACCAACAACAATATTTCCCGGTGCAACAATCTTACAACACATTTAGGCTTCCAGAGGAAAATCAGAGTTATAATCCATGGAATCAGTTTTCTCAAAGGGTTCCAGAAACCCAATTCCAATCTTCTCAACCTGAGAATTTCCAGTTTCGTGATGCTCAGAATGAAGAATCTGACAGTTCTAGTGACGACCCGACTCCCGAAAGAAACGAAGAAGAAACCAGCGAGGAGTTGCAACCCGTTGCTGAGAAAAAACGCAACTATACACACCGCCAGAAGAGAAAGAAATGGGTGGAACGCGAAGAGTTGGCTTTGGCTAGGGCATATGTCGATGTTTCTAAAGATAAACAACGCGGAAATCAACAAAGGTTCGACGCATTTTGGGAGAGGGTTCTAGCGCATTTTAATGTTCAAATGGGAGGTTCGGATCGGTCACGACACCAAGTAAACTCAAAATGGAAAGACCTCCAAAAGAAATGTAATGCTTTCAACGGCATCTATAACCGTAAGATGAACAGTGTGGCTAGCGGGAGATCTGAGGCTGATGTTTTACAATCTTCACTAAGTGAGTATCGGAGGACTATTAACCAGAAAGGTTTCCTCATCAACAAGCTTGGGAGTGGTTGAAAGACAACGCGAAATGGGCATTTGTTGCAAAAGTGGGTGAAGATTCCCCATCTCATTCTTCGAAACGAACCAAAACATCTTCATCCAACGCCTACACATCATCATCTGATCCACAATATCCTCCTGGATTCTCTCCCCAACAACAACAGTCGTTTAGTGTTGAAGACTCACCGCCCCAGAGAAAAAGAAAAGGAAAGAAAGCGACATCGACATCATCAACAGAAAATGAAATGTTTGATCTCGTCAAACAAATTGCCGGCATCAAGACTGCAACTGAAACAGAGGAAGAACAGAGACAACGATATTGGGAACAAAAATTACGCATTCTCGAAGCTAATGAAGAACGAAAAGCTCAATTATTGGATCGGGAGATAGAGAACCAAGATATGGAGTATTTTCTCCGGCCGCATGATCATTTGACTGGAGGTATTTTGCGCACGGTGCTTGAAAGGAAACGACAAATTGCAACTAAGTATGGTTGGGAGTTGGAGAACCCGTGAAGTTCAAAATGTCGACATCATATGACTGGAGAATCTTTCTCTTTATTATTATGTTTTTTATTTTTATTTTTATTTTTCTTTTTATTAAGATTCTCTATATGTATCCTTGTTGCATTATCTATATATAGTTATGCTTGTTTCATTATCTATATATGTATGTTTGTTTCATTTTTCTCTCTATCTTTTCTCTTTTGTCAAAATGAATCCAAACATTCGGAAAATAGTAATGGAAGTTAACGATGATAGTTCATCATCTGAGGATGAACTTATCAACAATAATTTGTTACCTGTATTGTCTCGTACTGCACAACTGCTTCTTCAGAATAATGCTAGTTCAAGCAACATTCAAAGGAGAAACACAATCCACAGAGATCGTTTAGAGGCTGAACAACTGCTGATCCGACATTATTTTACAGATGATTCAACTTATGGTCACGCGCAATTCCGTAGAAGATTTCGTATGAGCAAAGGTTTGTTTATGCGACTTGATGGTGACCTGGAGACGAATTATCCTTATTTTCAAACAACATGGGATGCAACAAATCAAAGAAGTTTCAATGTGCTACAAAAATGCACATCAGCAATACGTCAATTAGCGAAGGGTTATAACCCAGACTCGTTAGATGAGTATCTAAATCTGTCAGAAAGAACTTCTCGTGAATCTCTTGAAAACTTTTGCTACGGTGTTGTCCAAATGTATAAGGCTGAATATTTACGCCGTCCAACATCCACTGACATTCAACTTTTGTATGAAGCACATGAAGCTAGACATGGATTCCCTGGAATGCTTGGTAGCATTGACTGCACACATTGGAATTGGAGGAATTGTCCAACGGAATTGAGAGGCCAATACATGAGGGGTGACCATCAGTATCCATCAATGATACTAGAAGCGGTGACGTCACAAGATTTATGGTTTTGGCATGCATTCTATGGTGTAGCCGGGTCTAACAATGATTTAAACGTCCTCTACCAATCACCATTGTTTGATGAGAAATATCATGGAACAGGACTCGATTGTTCATTTTATCTGAATGGTGAACACTACAAACATGGTTACTATCTTGCGGATGGAATATATCCATCATGGGATGTATTTGTGAAGGCATATCCATATCCAGTTACTGACAAAAAGATACGGTTCAAGGCGGCACAAGAATCAGCAAGAAAGGATGTAGAACGTGCTTTTGGGGTCCTTAAAGGACGTTGGGACATATTAAAGATGCATGCACGAGCTATGATGGTGAAGAAAACAAAAAATATAATGTACGTTTGTATTATACTACACAATATGATATTGAAAGATGAGGGTGCTGCGATATCTCCTGTGTATCAGCCTGATCCCCCCACCGACGAAGTTGATGACCAAGAAATAATACACGAATTGCGCAATGCTGAAACCCACCACCAACTTCGATCTGATCTTACTGATCACATTGAACATGTCTACATTCCAACTCTCGATAATAACTAGTTAATTTCAATTGAAGTTTTAGGATTTAAATTATGTTGTCTTTTTTTAAGTGTATTTTTTTTAATTATCGTGTTTTATAATTATCGTGTTTTTTATTTATTTGTAGTGTGGTTTTTTAATTAAATGTTATTTTAAATATTATTTCAGAACTTTTTTTTTAAATTAGCAAAAAAAAAAATCAAAAAAATGTTATGTTTAATTTTAATTTATATTTTCTAATTTAATTAAATGAAAAAGAATATTAAATGTTATTTTTAATATTTTTTTGGAATTTTTTTTCAATTTGCAAAAAAAAATGAAAAAATAAAAAAGAATGATATGGAAAGTGGGTTGAGTGGGTTCAAAAAGATAGGGTTTCCATATGGTGTGGGTTGGGAAAGATAGAAGAAAGAGAAAGTAAAAAAGCTGATGTGGCAGTGGGTTCAGTGGGTTGGGAGGGAAGGACTCCCTCCTCCCTAAAAAGTATAAAGTGAGCATCCAATTCCAAACAACCTCTTAGTAAAACCTTTCTTTTATAACAGCTCTTGTTTATTGATCTATACAGTTTATAAAACCTTTATTTTAGTCTTTTTAGATCACAAAATGAGTATCCAAACACCCTCTTAATGATTCAATGAGTTGGTCAGATCAAGAGTTGGATAATTATACATAAACCAGAATGATTTTGTATTCAAAGAATCAAAAAATCAGAATTAAAACAAATCTCTATCAAGCAAAACGTAAAAACAGTTAAAGTTATGACCTTCTTAACCTTATTTAACCTTATCGTTGGATTCATTACAAAAGAAAACCTCTAAGGGGTTGTTTGATAGCATCTGAATGAATCATATCTAAATGATATAGATGCCTGGATGATGCAAAGGCACTTTAGGTATCTGTATTTGAACGATAAATTGATATTTGGTTAGGGAGGAGGGAGCCATTCCCTCCCAACCCACTGAACCCACTGTCACATCACTTTTTCTCTTTTATTTTTCTTCATCTTTCCGAACCCACAACACACGGAAACCCTATCTTTTGAACCCACTCAACCCACTCAATTAAAAAAAATACAAAACAATCAAATGTAAAATCTTAATTAGCAATAGAGTTATCAGCGGTACCACTCTCGCTTCAACGAGTGGGTTGATTGGTTTCACTAACCCACTTCATCATCTCTCTCTACTTTCTCTTTCTTATTTTCTCTTGTACCATGTGTTTTAAAACTTGTACCTTAGTTGTTTTGTATTTTTTTCAATTGAGTGGGTTGAATGGGTTCAAAAAGATAGGATTTCCGTGTGTTGTGGGTTGGGAAAGATGAAAAAAATGAATAGACAAAAATTGATGTGACAGTGGGTTCGGTGGGTTGGGAAGGAACGACTCCCTCCTCCCTTAGGCATCTGAATATCTGCCTTTTAATGAGGAAAATGAGCATTTTAACCCTCTAAATTATTTTCTGGATACAAAATAAACATCATACAACTTCATCTTCAGCTGGATCACATATCAACTAAACAAGTTGAAAAAAAATGATCAAACACATATTTTCAAAAAGAATATTTCAAGATTTCCAAGCAATCACAGACACATATTTTCAAGCAAGCACAATAGAATGTTATTATCAGATTTCCAGAGGTCAAAAACAGCATCAACTGAACACAAAGAATGAACACGAAGAGCAAAGCACAAAAATCGATTTCATACCAGATCAAGCAGCAAGAACATGATTGACACCAATTTCATACAAAATCGAGCAGCGAGAACACGATTGAAGCACCAGATTCGAGCAACAAAACCAAATCTGAAAACTTACCGGCGAGGGGGTGGCGGAGAAGGAGGAGCGCTGTCGGAGGCTGGCAAGGGGAGGCGGCGACGAAGCCGGAGATGGAAGCTGTCAACACTTGAAGGAGATGGAGGATGAGGGAGGAAAGCTCGATCTCTGTGAAGAAGAAGAAGGGAAAAAAAAGTCGGACAAACAGTTGTTAGGGCAAGGGTAGAAGATGAATTTTTTTTATTCAGAGTTAATCAGATTAGTTAGTTTTAGCCATCTGAACGATTAAAGATATAAGAACAAAATCAAGAGTTTAAATACGAAGGTGGAAGAGCAGCGGTGGTGTGTCAGTAGCAGTGGTCTAAATAGTGCTACTGGTTTGTGTGTGTACGTCGAAAGATAGGGAGCAATCAGTGGTGAGGTGGGGGAAGTTTGTAGTGGGGTGAGCGGCGGGGGTAGAGAAGTAAAGGGGGTATTTGGCTTAGCTTTTCACAGCCCAAAAGTCCTTTTTGGAAAAGAAAAAAAGCAAAAGATGTTTGGCAAAACTAGTTTTAAAAGCTACTTTTGGAGTTTTTGTACAAGGAAAATGAACTTTTTGGAAAAGTCAGGAAATCCTGACTTTTTGTAACTTTTCCAAAAAGGACTTTTGGGCTGTGAAAAGCTAAGCCAAACACCCCCGAAGTACAGAACTATGGTTGGTTCAGTTCGAAAAGGGAGTTGTGATCTTCAATCTTTAGGTTTGGGTTAAAGAAGAAAATGGAGGTCTGATCTCTGCATCGTAAATGCTTTTTGAAATTCCACATAAGCCCAAAATAACTCATCTTCATCTGATGTCTTTCACTAACCGAAAGCCTTGCAATTTGTTTTTATGGCCCATTACATATAATATTAAAGGTTTTTAATAAATATTGTATTTCATGAAATTGTTTTTCAATTTTTCTTAGTTCTCACCTTTGTTTTTAGTATTACACATGGGTCGGTTTTGGACCCAAACCCAACCCAACCCTCGGTTTCTGGTTTTCAGAACTCAATAGGATCAGTTTCTGGTCGGTTCGGTTTCTTCGGTTCTGAGGTCGGTTTGGTCGGTTTTTCGGTTTCTTGGGTTCAACCCATACACTCACGAGTTTTGGGTTTAAACCCATGAGTTTTGGGTTTTAACCCATTTTCCAAAAATGAAGCAAGAAGTAAAATACTTCAAAAACACCAAATTGAAGTTAAATACTTCAAAAACATGAGTCTTACAACCAAATAGTCTACTACAAGTTAAAACCAAAGCCCGAAATAGTCTATTATAACCAAAAAACAATCAAGTATGAGTCGGTTTCTCGGGTTCGTTGGGTCGGTTTCTTGGGTCGGTTTGTCGGTTTTAAGTATGGGTCGGTTTATCGGGTTGGATGGTGTGACATCCCGGAATTTAGGGCATAGATTTCAAACGACTAAATTACGGCAAATTTATTTGTAATTTAACTCATTCAGTTTTAAGTACATCTAACAAAATATAAATGAGTTAAGTTCAATTATTATATAATATCTGATGATATTTTTATGCCCAAATGTGTAAACTGGTAACCAAATCAAACCGCTCAACTGCAGCGCTGATTAATGCGTCTGAAAACTGAAATTTAGCAATAATCAGTTTTGAGCAAAACAAACATTAAAATATGATGGTACATGTTCTCCTGTTTCCGAAAATATAAAGACAGTCAAAAACAGAAATCGTATGCAAAAGATACGACCGTTTTAAGAAAACAGGCAGTAAAACACTATTTTTCTTTAATCGCGTAAAACCGAATCGAACCGTTGAAGCACTTATGATTTGCCGACGGGGTTTCCGAGAGCGTTTGTAACGCCCCGGTTTTTCTCGGTACGTTTGGTTATTTTAATTTAATTATCCTTGTAACCTTGGGTTAATTTATTTAACCAATGTCTGATTTCTTATGTTATTGGACTCTTTTGATCATCTTGTAAACTCCTTTTATTGAAGTCCATGGGCTATGGGCCTATTTGCAAGTCCATCTAGTAAATAGTAATTAATGTGTTAATTGAGTCATTTGGAACACACAGAAGAAAAACATTCTAAACCCTCCATCTCTCTCTCAAATCGTCCTCTCTCTCTTTGGGATCAAGAGCAGCCAAGGGGCTATTGTTTGGAGCTTAATTCTTGTTCATTTCCAGCCTTGATTCGTATTGGTATGAACCTCCTTATCATTTCTTACAACTTGATTCATAACCTTGTTCTAGTTTTATGATTTCATCTTCACTTCTTCTCCTTCCTATTTAATTTGTAATTGTATGTTATACATCATCTCAAGATCCTATCTTCACCCCATATATGGTGGATGATGGATCTAGGGGATTACATGTGGCAAAAGATCATGGAAACCCTAAAAGGGAGAATGGTGATTTTATGTGCTTTATGTTCATTTTCATGTTGATTATTATTACAATCTTGTGGCAAAATGAAATCCTAATGATACCTAACCCTTTTTAGTACCACCATGATCATGGGGACTAAATTGGGATGATGAACACATCTTAAAATGTGTTTCAAAGGGAGAAGGATGGATAAGCCAAAAAGGAATCACGGGTGGCTACGATTCTGTTTTCCATCAGATCTGTAGTCATTTTGTAAAATTCATATCTTGAGCTCTAGAACTCAAACGGACCCCAAACCAGTTCCAAACGTTCAAAAATTGAGTTGGCTAACTTTCTTAAGCAGGCCAACCTCACTGATAAGGACTTTATCTATGGGAAAGAATGGCATCTTTTCTGTTAGGTCTGATCCGGGTCTGTTCTGATATGTCATTTTGTTTTCATCATTTCTAAGGCTTGGAAAAGGATCTAGAGTGATTCCAAGTTTCTATATGTTCCTTATATTATGAATTTAAGATCTGGAGCAGATGGGGTGTTATTTCCAATTATAAATTGGTTAGAATGGATCCACACTCCAGATCAGTGGGCAGTTACCAGCTTTTGCTAGTGCTGTGATTGTCCATAATGTGAATTTTATATCTGGAGTTTGGGAGATGCTTTTCATTAAATTCCAACTCTGAGACTTTCATTTGTATGTCCTTTACTTCTCTTAATTTTGGTTTGGACGAATTCTACTCACAAGTTGGGTAGAATTGGCCAACATCACTTGACTATATTGTTGGAGACAGAAGTGATACACCATTTTGTAAAATTCATATTTAATTCATCTTTTGGAGTTAGAATGAGTTCTTTATTGTTATGGAATCCTGAGCAATCATAGTTTCCTATAAAATTTAGTTAAAGCTATGTTTCTGTTTTAGATTTTGGAGTAAATCCGTTTTGAACAGCAGGTCTGTTTTAGAGACCTTGCTGTGATTACTCTTTTCTCAACTCATAGCTTCATTACTTCTCCTTTCTAACCTTTAGTCCTTCTTAGGTGAGGTTTTGAAGTTTGCTCAAGCTTGGTAGAATTATTTGATTGTTAGATATACTTACTACTCACTCAAGGTGAGTTCTCTCACACCGTTGTATTGATGTTTGCGTTTGCTAGTTAGCTCGTGTGTGATTATTTGAATTTATTATAAAGGCATGCTATATAACCATTGTTTTAATTCGTACATGTGCACTGTATGTAACTAATTATGGATATGGGGACACCACCAAAGGATACGGATTTACCGGTGCGGTGGGTAGGTAATATCACCAACGTAATACTCATCATGAGGTGCGGTGATTAGGGCCAAATCATACGGGATCTTCCCGGTGCGGTTCAAACCTACAAGTCCTTCTTGTATTATAGGCATTGATTCGTTCTTTGCCCTTATCATATAATTATAAATGGAAAATGGATTAGGGTTAGTAAATATGAATGTTAGTACAATGTCTGTGTTTGAATTCACTAAGCTTTGTGCTTACGGTTTCCCTTATAACTTTTCAGGTGTTAAGATTAAACAGGCTAAGGCTTGACATGGAGCACCGGGACATCGCTACTAGTTATTTTTGTTGGGACCTTATTATTATTATTATTACTTCCGCACTTATTTTATATGATTATTTAGTTGATGGATTATGTTATGACTATTTCAGTTGTTTTAATTTAATTTAAGATGCGTTTTAAAAGTTTAAAATTTTTGCAAAAATTTGGGTGTCACAAGTTGGTATCAGAGCCACAGTTTGAGGGAACTAGGCATTCTTGTGGATGTTCTAGACTCAAATTTGAGGCTCTATAAGAGTTTATTTTCTTTTTAAAATATTTTTCAAACCTTCTGAAGTCTAGTAGTGGAAGATGTCGCGGTGTGCCAGTCAGCCAGCCAAGTAAGCCAGCCAAGTAAGCCTTATTTCTTATGTTAAATGTTTATGTTAAATTGTTGACTATGAATTGGATTCTACTAGTCTTAAAATGTTAGATTACACACTTATTTAGTGTTAACATGTGAGAGAGTTGTAAAATTAACGGCTAGAGCGAACTGGAAATTTTGAAACTAGACGCGAATGCGAAATTGGAACTTGTGTGGAAGGTAGTAGAAGGGCCCCTACTATTTGAAACATTGGTGCCGGTTTCGGGTCGGGGCAAGGTTGAAAAATTTTCGGCAAGCTGAGTGTTTTGTCTTCCTAGAAATATCTAGGCTGAATTGTTTCTAAGATTTTCCTTCTTCTGCGGATACCAATGGCTCCGCCTGCTCGACTTAATCAGCTCCAAATGGAGCAAGTTAGGGATATTGTCGCTGAGGAATTCAATAACGCTTTCAACGAACTAATCCCGGGTGTGACCAATGACATAATCAACCAAGTCGGTGCTCTTCTGGATGAGCGCCTCGCAGCTATTGTCGGGGGAGCGTTACCGGCTCCGCCCATTCGGGATTCGGCATACTACTTCGAGAAGTTCAGCAAGTGTAGCCCTCCTCTTTGGAACGGTGAATCCGACCCAGTTGCTGCTAAGCACTGGGTGTCAGATGTTGAGGGCGCCTTCATGACTGTTGGGTGTCCGGACCAGTACAAAGTTGTGATCGCCATGAATCAGCTGCGGAAAAGGGGAAAGACATGGTGGAACACCATCACCGCTCTATTAAGCGAAGAAGAAGTGAGGGCCATGTCTTGGGCCCAATTTGTGGAGAGGTTCGAGGCACAATATGTGCCTAAGGTGGAGCAGCATCGGATGCAGCAAGAGTTCATGGCCTTACAGCAGACTACCGAGTCCGTTAGCGACCTGAACGCCAAGTTCTTGGAGATGCTATCTTTTTGCCCCTCGTTTGCTGGGAACGAGGCCTGGTTGGTCAGCCGGTACATGGCCATCCTACGTACCGAGATTCGGGAATTCGTTAGCATGCAGGAGTTCTCGACCTTATCCGCGATCATGAATGCAGCGAGGAGGAGGAAAATCGAGTTGTAGACCCAGTCCAAGAGGAAGGCCAATGACACCTCTTCCAAGACATCCAGAGATGCCCAGAAAAAGCGAAAGCAGGGTAGTAAGTCAAGGTATGAGTATAGGACGTCTTCAGGGCGAGAAAAATCCGTTGATATGCTACAACTGCAAATAGCCAGGGCATCATTGGAAGAATTGTAGGGATCCCCTTGCGAGTGCAGCACCTCATATTACTTCTGCAGTTCCCGTCTGCTATCACTGCAACGAGACGGGACACAAGAAGCCCGAATGCCCGAAGTTGAAGACTGGTAAAGGAGACGGGGGTACAAATCCTGCAATTGCATCGTCCTCTAAGGGACCCACTATGGTGACACGAGGTCGTGCTCACCAGATGACTGCGGAGGAGCCGGTGATTACAGCGATAGTGGCAGGCACTTATTTGCTAGATTCCGAGCCCGATGTTGTTATGTTTGATAGCGGTGCTACCCATTCTTTTATATCTCGCATGTTTATTAATCGTTTGGGGCGTAGTATCGGAAAATTGGCTCACCCAATGGTTGTCGAAGTTGCCGACAACCGCACTATTTATGTCACCGATGTTTATCGGGGTTGAATTCTCGAGTTTTCTGGAGTTGAATTCCCCATTGATCTTATCCCTATTGCGATGCGAGAGCTCTGCGTTATCGTAGGCATGGATTGGCTTGATGCCTGTGATGTGGAAATCCACTGTCGTAAGAAGCAAGTTCGTGTTCAAAACCCTAGAGGTGGAGAGCTTATCATTCAGGGGGACATTCCCCGCGTGGCCATCGCTTCTTGCTCTTCTGCTATAGCACTGGACGACGTTCCTATTGTTTCCGACTTTAGTGATGTCTTTCCGGACGAACTCCCTGGTTTGCCACCTATTCGGCAAGTGGAGTTTCACATTGATTTGGTGTTGGGTGCGACTCCGGTAGCTAAATCTCCTTATCGCTTGGCACCACCTGAGATGAAAGAGCTCCAAGATCAACTTCAGGAACTAAGTGATAAAGGGTTTATACGGCCAAGCTGCTCGCCATGGGGTGCTCCTATTCTCTTTGTGAAGAAGAAAGATGGATCCCAGCGAATGTGTATTGATTATAGGGAGTAAACAAGCGCACGATAAAGAATAGGTACCCGTTTCCACGTATTGACGATCTTTTCGATCAGCTTCAGGGAGCGTCTTGGTTTTCCAAGATTGATTTACATTCCGGTTACCATCAGATGCGGGTTCGTGAAGAAGACATTGAGAAAACAGCATTCCGTACTCGTTATGGGCACTTTGAGTTCGTGGTGATGCCTTTTGGGCTCACCAATGCACCCGCAACGTTTATGGATCTCATGAACCGGGTGTGTAGCCCGATGCTTGACCGTTCGGTCATAATGTTCATAGATGATATCTTGGTCTATTCTAAGAGCAAAGAGGAGCATGAGCAACACCTTCGGGAGATTCTGGAAACTCTGGCAAGAGAAAGGCTTTATGCTAAATGCTCAAATGTGAATTTTGGTTGGAAGAAGTTCAGTTCTTGGGGCATGTGGTAAACAAACACGGTATTAAGGTCGATCAAGCCAAGGTTGATGCGGTTAAACAATGGAAGATTCCGAAATCACCTTCTGAAATTCGCAGTTTCTTGGGTTTAGCCGGTTATTACCGTAGGTTCATTGAAAATTTCTCTAAAATCGCCTTGCCACTCACCCGATTGACCAAGAAATCAGTGAAATTCGTTTGGGGCCCGGAGCAACAATTTGCGTTTGATGAGCTGAGGAAGCGATTGTGTGATGCTCCGATTTTGGACTTACCTGATAGGGTTGAGGATATGGTGGTTTACTATGATGCATCGCTTCAGGGTCTTGGTGCCGTGTTAATGCTACGGGACAGGGCGATAGCCTATGCCTCCTGATAGCTGAAACCCCACAAACGAAACTACCCCACTCATGATTTGGAGCTTGGGGCTGTTGTTTTCGCTCTTAAGATTTGGAGACACTATCTCTATGGAGTGAAGTTTATCATATACACTGACCATAAGAGTCTGAAATATTTGTTCGAGCAGCGGGATTTGAACATGAGGCAGATCAGATGGTTGGATGTGGTAAAAGATTATGATTGTGAAATTCACTACCACCCCGGTAAATCTAATGTTGTAGCTGATGCTCTCAGTCGTAAACAATCTGCCGAACCCATTCGATCTAAGTGTCTCCGGATGACAATGGTGTCGTCTTTGTTAGATATGATTCGTGGCGCCCGTTTGTTGGGGTGAGGTTTGGCAGAGGGTACTTGGGAGTACCGATATCGTGCTTCGGACTACAGAGAAAATCCACGTGATTCGGCATCATTTGGTTACAGCGAGGAGTCGTCAGAAAAGTTATGCCGACAAAAGATGCTCCGATCTTGAGTTCCAGGTGGGAGATTATGTGTTGCTCAAAGTCTCCCCCTGGAAAGGTGTGATTCGATTTCGAAAACGGGGAAAGCTAGGACCCCGATTCATTGGACCCTACAAGGTCATAGCCCGTGTGGGAAAGGTGGCTTACCGTTTAGAGCTGCCTGAAGAGCTTAGTCTAATTCATAATACGTTTCACGTGTATCAGTTACGAAAATGCCTTGTTGATGAGACCACTATGATACCATTGGAGGATATACAGGTTGACGAGCGTCTCAATTATGTTGAGAAACCAATCGCTATTTTAGAACGAAAGACGAAAGCTCTCCGCAACAAGACTATAAACCTGGTTAAGGTGCAGTGGAAACATAGGAAGGGTTCGGAGTAGACATGGGAACCGGAATGCGAGATGCGGGCTCATTACCCGGATCTGTTTCTAGGCGTTGACTTCGAGGACGAAGTCCGTTCTTAGTGGGGGAGAGTTGTAACGCACCGGTTTTTCTCGGTACGTTTGGTTATTTTAATTTAATTATCCTTGTAACCTTGGGTTAATTTATTTAACCAATGTCTGATTTCTTATGTTATTGGACTCTTTTGATCATCTTGTAAACTCCTTTTATTGAAGTCCATGGGCTATGGGCCTATTTGCAAGTCCATCTAGTAAATAGTACTTAATGTGTTAATTGAGTCATTTGGAACACACACAAGAAAAACACTCTAAACCCTCCATCTCTCTCTCAAATCGTCCTCTCTCTCTTTGGGATCAAGAGCAGCCAAGGGGCTGTTGTTTGGAGCTTAATTCTTGTTCATTTCCAGCCTTGATTCGTATTGGTATGAACCTCCTTATCATTTCTTACAACTTGATTCATAACCTTGTTCTAGTTTTATGATTTCATCTTCACTTCTTCTCCTTCCTATTTGATTTGTAATTGTATGTTATACATCATCTCAAGATCCTATCTTCACCCCATATATGGTGGATGATGGATCTAGGGGATTACATGTGGCAAAAGATCATGGAAACCCTAAAAGGGAGAATGGTGATTTTATGTGCTTTATGTTCATTTTCATGTTGATTATTATTACAATCTTGTGGCAAAATGAAATCCTAATGATACCTAACCCTTTTTAGTACCACCATGATCATGGGGACTAAATTGGGATGATGAACACATCTTAAAATGTGTTTCAAAAGGAGAAGGATGGATAAGCCAAAAAGGAATCACGGGTGGCTACGATTCTGTTTTCCATCAGATCTGTAGTCATTTTGTAAAATTCATATCTTGAGCTCTAGAACTCAAACGGACCCCAAACCAGTTCCAAAAGTTCAAAAATTGAGTTGGCTAACTTTCTTAAGCAGGCCAACCTCACTGATAAGGACTTTATCTATGGGAAAGAATGGCATCTTTTCTGTTAGGTCTGATCCGGGTCTGTTCTGATATGTCATTTTGTTTTCATCATTTCTAAGGCTTGGAAAAGGATCCAGAGTGATTCCAAGTTTCTATATGTTCCTTATATTATGAATTTAAGATCTGGAGCAGATGGGGTGTTATTTCCAATTATAAATTGGTTAGAATGGATCCACACTCCAGATCAGTGGGCAGTCACCAGCTTTTGCTAGTGCTGTGATTGTCCACAATGTGAATTTTATATCTGGAGTTTGGGAGATGCTTTTCATTAAATTCCAACTCTGAGACTTTCATTTGTATGTCCTTTACTTCTCTTAATTTTGGTTTGGACGAATTCTACTCACAAGTTGGGTAGAATTGGCCAACATCACTTGACTGTATTGTTTGGAGACAGAAGTGATACACCATTTTGTAAAATTCATATTTAATTCATCTTTTGGAGTTAGAATGAGTTCTTTATAGTTATGGAATCCTGAGCAATCATAGTTTCCTATAAAATTTAGTTAAAGCTATGTTTCTGTTTTAGATTTTGGAGTAAATCCGTTTTGAACAGCAGGTCTGTTTTAGAGACCTTGCTGTGATTACTCTTTTCTCAACTCATAGCTTCATTACTTCTCCTTTCTAACCTTTAGTCCTTCTTAGGTGGGATTTTGAAGTTTGCTCAAGCTTGGTAGAATTATTTGATTGTTAGATATACTTACTACTCACTCAAGGTGAGTTCACTCAAGGTGAGTTCTCTCACACTCGAAATAATTTTTACGAAAATATTTACAAAAGTTGCGAAAACGGACACCGCCAACCGTTAAGACGCAAAACTTCAAACGCAATTTCCCGGATCTCAGTAACTCCAAAAATTAATCCATTTGATGTTCTGGAATCCTTGAATTATACTCTATTCAACGGTGCTTTCGAAAAAATTTCCCGATGCACGAATCTCGAGGCATCCGGTTTTTGCATGTTTTGGACATGAAATGGAGGTATAACCCCATGTGGGGCCCACATGGGGTGAAGGACTCCAAAAACCTGATCCTCTTCCAGCTGGTATAAACCCACGTGCCTTTCCTTCCTACACTCTCCTCCTTTGTGTGCAAGGTTCACCAAAGGTACAAAAATGGGATTGGAAGTATGGCCATGGAAAAGCATGTGTCTATGGACTTATACTATAAATAGGGGCCACTACTTCTCATGAATCCTCACAAAATCATCAGCTTCTTCTTCTCTCTATCACTCTCTTCCTCTCCACTCACCATTTATGTCCAGAAAAGCTGGAAGAACCCCCCCACTGCCACCTTCAAACCACCCCCTGCCACCACATCTTGTCGCTACATACCACCGCCAACCACCACCTTCTTGAACTGTAAGTCCCCTCCTCCACCGCCTCTACATTTTTGCTTTTGGTCTAGACCCATTTCATCAATCATAGCAACCACAACGTTCAAATTAACATGGGTGTGTGCATATGTTGTGAACGAGAGGAATCAGGAGCTTCTAAACCTCCTGATCGGATGTAATTTTCAGTTTGCTTTAAACAACCAAAACGTTGTTCTGTATGGTTTTAATCCCATGCAAATTTATAAAATGTTCACAGTAACCGTTATCTCATTCTTTTTCTTTCTTCCTTATATATGTGTGTTATGGGTCGAATATTGCCAAGAGAAACAAGGATTTTGTGGTGTCATTTTGATTATACTCCAAACACATATATAAAGCAAATCACAGTAAGTGTTTTTAAATCTCAAATATTTTTTCATTTTGGTTTTGTATTCCCTGTGTGGATCGAAAATAATCCAATAAACAAAACCAAATATTGTTTCGTTTTGTGTTATAAGCCATGCACTCGAAAAACTTTCACTGTGGGCTTCCAAAAATACAAATTTTTATTTGACTTGCTTTGTTCCTGTGAGTTTCGATTTTTACTAAACACAGAAACCAAATATTGTTTCCATTACCTTGTATTGTTCAACGATGCAACAGAAGAATTGACTCTATTGTTCAAACATGCATTAATTTTATTTAAAACAAACCTTTAGGTTGTGATGATTTTTCAATCTAACCCCTCCCAAAGCATTATATATATTTATTTATTTATTTTGTTACGTAAAGAAAGAAGTATATATATATATATATATATTTCTTTTCTTTTTTCTTTTTCTTTTCCAAACTTTGATTCTAAAATAATTGTTTAAACCCTCACTTGAAAATAGTTTACAAAATTAATCTTAATCTCAAAATTTTATTTAAAGTATACACTTCAGCCCCTACTTCGGAAATAAAATACGAAATCAGTCCCCTTGTTGAATCAATTTAACAAATTCGTTCCTATAATTAATTGTTTTAGCGAAACATACATACTAATTAATATCAAAACTACCCTTGGTTTATTAGGTAACAAAAATAGTCCCGAAAGTTTATTTTAAACGCAAGGAGCGTCACATTGCGGTTCCTCACGACACCCTTAGTTCTCGAATTTACACATTAAGGTGAGAGTTACGGCCCCTCTTTTATATTTATTCGTTTTGGGGGAGAATACATGTGCTATATAGTATTTATGACACAAATACATAAGTCTTATATGATATGCATGCTACAAGTTTAAAGTTATGAAGACTTCCATATCTGAATACTATCATGCATAAGGCTTTTCACACTTATACAAGATCGTTATGTTAAAATACATATCTCTATAAGAGCGAGTAATTTATACTTTTATAAATACGTCAACCATGCTCGACTTTACAAATACTATACTACGAAATTCATTATGCCCGATACTTATCTATAATTAAGTTAGGGCTGAGAGTTATTCACAAACTTTTCGTGAATGGTTTTTGAGTGAGACGCTACTATTCATTAGCTGAGTTTAATCACTTAGCCTGCCCCACACTGCTATAATCGTTAATCTTCGGAGCGAGGTACATATATATAGATCTATATGGGGTCGACAACCCCACCTGCGGTTGCTAGCTACAACCATCGACTGATCAATCGAAGCAGGTGATATGTGGCTACGATCGTTACTACGACGTCCAATGAAGCGTCGTAGGGAGGGGTACTTTTCGTCCATAGCTCGATTATAGAACTCACTAAAAACATTAACACGAATCTCTCTCACTTTTTCACTACAACCACAGGTTTGGTTGCTTTCAGAACTATTTTTAAGTATAGTGGTTACTTATACAATGAATATATTTAAACTTTCATGAAGTTATTACAAGCATGTTTTCTTTGAAATAATGGATTTATTTATAAAAATACTTTTTGGCTTTTAAAGACTTATGACAAGCATTGTTTCAACTATTATTATACAAGAAAAATACTTTTGGACTTTTGAAAGTATTATTACTGCGGCTAGCAGAAAACCTGTGACTCTCACCAACCTCGTGTTGACTTTTAAAATACATGTATTCTCAGGAAATCAGTGAAATTTCGGGCACACTCAGACGATGGAAAACATGGCTCGCAAGTACTTTAATTTTCTACTTTTGAACTGTTATGCCTAACTGTTAAGGAAAACTCGTATTGTTATTTTATTACTATCTGTAGGAACCTTGTATGAAAACATAAATATGTAATGAAATGTTGTTTTGTTTATTGTTGTATTTGTGCTGTATATTCAATTTATCTCTGATCCATGAACTTAGTCGCACAGCCCGACATGTTCCGCCGCCTCGGCCGGGGGTGTGACAGATTGGTATCAGAGCTAAATTGGCTATAGAGAACTCGTATCCTCAAAAGAGGAATACAACTATAGCAACTAGCTTCTAATAAAAGTATTATTAATAATAAAACTACTTCTCGACTACTTACGGTACGGTAGTTGGGAAGTACAAAACAAAGATTAATAATACTACAAACCCCACCAACCTTAATATATAAGAGTTTATATATATATATACTCTGACCCACGATGAGAACACTTAATAAAAATTCTAAACATCCCTTCAACTAAAACTACCAACTCAACCCTTTAGGTCAAACGCCTCAATTAAAGGTTAGTACCATACATAAGCCATACCACAAATAAACCTGGAACGCGCGCCTATGTTATTTATGGTCGGGCCGGTGCACAACCAACCTTGAGCAAGGAGTTTGACAGACTAGAACGGTTGAGCGTTTTAGAGATTGAAGAATGTTCTCCAGATTCGCTGCAGCAACCTAGTACCTTAGAATCCATATATACATTTTAAAACATTAATAAATTTCAAAATCATTAGCAATTAAGATCCCCTTCTGTCATTCGGAAATCTAGAGGATTTCTAAACCAATAACCTTTCCCCCTGTCATTGGAAAATCGGTAGGATTTCAGGATTTAGTCTCACTCTAAGACTTGGAAATCTATGGGCTTATAGGAATAAATGCAATAAAAATTTTACATGCTTGTTATAATTAAGTAGTACGAACAACTTAAGTGTGTCTTTTCTAAACGTTTAGGACAATGCCTCGACGAAAAGAGCCACGAGTTCGTCCGCCACCAACTCCCCGATCTAACAGGGGAAGTGCTCCTGAGATAACTCAAACAACAGAAGGAACTCCAGACCCTGAAGAAGCCCCAGGTGCTACAAATAACCACCAAAATTTCCAGATGGATCCCATTATGATGCAAAACATGCTTGCACAAGGGATTGCTACGGCCTTGGCAACTTATGAGGCTGCTCGAAACGGGAATACTGGAAATAGTGGAAGTGGTACTCCTGTAATTACCCAAAACAATCCGAGACACTGCTCTTATAAAGAATTCATGGGTTGTAAACCCCGACCCTTCTACGGAACTGAAGGAGCTGTTGGTCTATCCCGATGGATCGAAAAGATTGAAGCTGTCTTTCATATCAGGTCTTGCCCCGATGACTGCAGGGTTAAGTACGCTACCTGCACACTGATGGATGTTGCCTTAACTTGGTGGAACAACCATGCCAAGACCGTGGGAATTGCGGAAGCCTATGCGATGGGATGGGAACAACTAAAACTAATGATGACTAAGGTGTATTGCCCACGGCAGGAGATTCAGGCACTAGAACAAGAACTCTGGAATCTAACCATGCAAGGATCAGAGGTAGCTGTTTATACCTCCCGATTTGAAGATCTTGCAACCCTTTGTCCTGGAATGGTGCCTTCAGAAGACAAAAAGATGGAGGGATACATTTGGGGATTGGCATCACCAGTCCAAGGTCTGGTTACTGCATCCAGACCCTCCACTTTTGACAGCGCCAAGCAACTGGCTTATGAGTTGACTGAACAATGTATCCGACGAGGCACCATGGTCCCCGCAAAAGAAAAGAACCAAACTGGAAATTCAAAGAGAAAGTTCCAGGGGAAGCCGAAAGGGAACTTCAAGCACCGTAAGCCAAACCCAAATCCTATAACAGTGTATGCTGCAGTCACAACCACTCCCACTCCAGCAAAGCCCTACGCTGGAGCTCTACCTCGCTGCCCTAAGTGCAACTATCATCATGTTGGAGACTGCATGATCTGTAGCAACTACAAATTAAGGGGTCATACCGCCAGATTTTGCAAAAAGAACCCAAACAACACAGCCTCAAATACTACCGCAAAAGAAAGTCGAACCTGCTTCGAGTGCAACCAACCAGGACATTTCAGGAAAGATTGTCCAAAGTTGAAGAGACAGGGTGGTCAAGGAAGGGCGTTTGTGATAGGTGCGGGAGACGCGCGCCAGGAACCAACTGTGGTTACTGGTACGTTTCCTATCGACAATATTTATGCTTCCGTATTATTTGAAACTGGTGCCGATAAGAGCTTTATTTCCCACCAGTTTAGAAAAATGATAAATCATGAATCATGCAAACTCAATAATGCTTACACGGTAGAAGTAGCCAATGGTCAAATAGAAAGCACCTTAGAAATACTTACAAACTGCCTTCTCACCCTGAATAATCACGTGTTCCCTGTCGACTTAATGCCTACAACCATTGGAAGTTTCGATGTAATCATCGGAATGGATTGGTTATCAGCCCATCGAGCGGAGATTCTATGTTATGAAAAAGCTGTACGATTACCCTTACCAAACAATGAAACCCTTGTAATTTACGGAAATAAGTCCGGGAAAAATCTAAGAGTCATTACTTGCATGAAGGCAAGGAAGTGTTTGCAAAAGAGATGCTATGCTTTCTTAGCCCACGTGGTGGATACGCAAGGCAAGGGTAAGGAAATCAAAGACATACCACAAGTGTGCGACTACTCGGACGTATTTCCAGAAGACCTACCTGGAGTACCTCCTGTCAGACAGGTTGAGTTTCGAATCGACCTTATCCCGGGTGCAGCACCAGTGGCACGATCTCCTTATCGCCTGGCTCCATCGGAAATGCAAGAACTATCCAGTCAAATTCAAGAACTTCTCGACAAAGGCTTTATCCGGCCAAGCTTCTCTCCATGGGGAGCCCCGGTATTGTTTTTCAAAAAGAAGGATGGTTCGTTCAGGATGTGCATCGACTATCGAGAGTTGAACAAGCTCACTATCAAAAACCGGTATCCACTCCCGAGGATCGATGACCTGTTCGACCAATTACAAGGATCCTGCTACTACTCGAAGATCGACCTACGATCCGGCTATCATCAACTTAGAGTTCAAGAAGCAGATATTACAAAGACGGCATTCCGAACCAGATACGGCCACTATGAGTTTCTATTGATGCCATTTGGACTGACCAACGCACCTGTCGTATTCATGGACCTTATGAATCGGGTGTGTAAACCCTACTTGGACAAATTCGTGATCGTCTTCATCGATGACATATTAATATACTCACGAACCAAGGAAGAACATGGCCAGCACTTGCGTTTAATTCTAGAACTATTAAGAAAAGAAAAACTTTATGCAAAGTTTTCTAAGAGTGAGTTCTGGATTAACGAAGTTCATTTCCTCGGTCATGTGGTCAGCAGTAAAGGGATTCACGTCGATCCCGCGAAGATTGAAGCGGTCAAGAATTGGAAAGCACCGACAACACCAACCGAAGTACGCCAATTCTTAGGGCTTGCAGGCTATTATCGGAGATTTATAGAGAACTTCTCCAAAATAGCCAAGCCTCTCACCGCACTAACCCAGAAAGACAAAAAGTTCGACTGGGGAGACAGTCAAGAGTCTGCCTTCCGAAAATTGAAGCAGTTGTTATGTAGTGCACCGATTTTGTCTCTTCCCGAGGGAACAAAAGACTTTGTAGTATACTGTGATGCCTCACGTCAAGGGTTAGGGTGCGTACTGATGCAGAGGAATAAGGTTATTGCATATGCATCCCGACAACTGAAGCCAAACGAGACGAACTACACTACCCATGATCTAGAGTTGGGAGTCGTAGTATTTGCCTTGAAGATTTGGAGGCACTATCTATACGGAACAAAGTGCATTGTATTCACAGACCACAAGAGCCTTCAACACATTTTTGATCAAAAAGAGCTCAATATGAGACAACGAAGATGGGTCGAATTGCTAAATGATTATGAATGCGAAATTCGTTATCATCCCGGTAAAGCAAACGTTGTGGCAGATGCTTTAAGCAGGAAGGAACGAGCAAAACCTATTCGTGTAAAGGCTCTAACCCTAACCATCCACTCGAACCTCACTATTCAAATTCGTGACGCTCAGCTAGAAGCAGTTAAACCTGAGAACATCATGGAAGAAAACCTACGAGGCATGGACAAACAGTTCGACCTCAGAGATGATGGAACGCGATACTTCATGAACCGGATTTGGACTCCAAGATTTGGAGAGGTCAGGGATTTGGTTTTAAATGAAGCTCACAAGTCAAGATACTCAATACATCCCGGATCAGATAAGATGTATCTCGATCTCAAGAAGCATTATTGGTGGCCCAATATGAAGGCAGAAATTGCCACCTATGTCGGTAAGTGTTTGACCTGCTCCAAGGTCAAGACAGAGTACCAGAAGCCGTCTGGCCTGCTACAACAACCATCAATTCCAGAATGGAAGTGGGAACAAATAAAAATGGACTTTATAACAAAGTTGCCCAAGACATCAAGCGGTTACGATACCATATGGGTAGTGGTTGACCGTTTGACCAAGTCCGCTCACTTCTTAGCCATCAAGGAAACTGATAAGATGGAAAAACTCACTAGAACTTATCTCAAGGAGATAGTCAGACTACACGGTGTAACAATATCTATCATCTCGGACCGAGATAGTAGATTCACTTCCAGATTTTGGCAATCACTGCAAAGGTCCCTAGGCACAAAACTCGACATGAGTACAGCATACCATCCTCAAACGGATGGCCAGAGCGAAAGGACAATACAAACTCTGGAAGATATGCTCCGCGCTTGTGTGATAGAATTTGGTAACGCATGGGATACTCACTTGCCATTAGTTGAGTTCTCTTACAACAACAGCTATCACACTAGTATAAAGGCCGCTCCATTCAAGGCCTTGTATGGGCGCAAATGTCGTTCACCATTATGTTGGGCAGAAGTTGGGGATACCCAACTAGCAGGAAAACATATTGGGGATACACTATTCACTGGACCTGAAATCATTCAGGAGACAACAGAAAAGATTGTGCAGATAAAAGAACGGCTAAAAGCCGCACGTAGTCGGCAGAAGAGCTATGCCGACAACAGACGCAAACCATTAGAATTCAAAGTAGGAGACCGAGTCCTACTAAAATTTGCCCCATGGAAGGGTGTTATCAGGTTTGGGAAAAGAGGAAAGCTAAACCCCCGTTACATCGGACCATTTGAGATCCTGGCAAGGGTTGGTCCGGTAGCTTACAAGCTCAAACTACCCCAAGAGCTTAATAAGGTTCACGATACCTTCCACGTGTGTAACCTCAAAAAGTGCCTAGCCGATGAAAACCTTGCTGTACCACTCGATGAAATCCAGGTCAATACGAAGCTTCAATTCGTGGAGGAACCAGTGGAAATTATGGATCGGGAGATCAAACGACTCAAGCAAAATCGCATACCTATAGTAAAAGTTCGATGGAACTCTCGTAGAGGGCCGAAGTTTACTTGGGAACGCGAGGACCAAATGAAGCAAAAGTACCCACACTTATTCAACGATGCCCCCTCCACTAGTGAAACAACTAACTACTAGTATAAAGTAGCCAAGAGCGTAATAATTTCGGGACGAAATTCCCTTAACGGGGAGGTAATGTGACATCCCAGAATTTAGGGCATAGATTTCAAACGACTAAATTACGGCAAATTTATTTGTAATTTAACTCATTCAGTTTTAAGTGCATCTAACAAAATATAAATGAGTTAAGTTCAATTATTATATAATATCTGATGATATTTTTATGCCCAAATGTGTAAACTGGTAACCAAATCAAACCGCTCAACTGCAGCGCTGATTAATGCGTCTGAAAACTGAAATTTAGCAATAATCAGTTTTGAGCAGAACAAACATTAAAATATGATGGTACATGTTCCCCTGTTTCCGAAAATATAAAGAAAGTCAAAAACAGAGATCGTATGCAAAAGATACGACCGTTTTAAGAAAACAGACAGTAAAACACTGTTTTTCTTTAATCGCGTAAAACCGAATCGAACCGTTGAAGCACTTATGATTTGCCGACGGGGTTTCCGAGAGCGTTTTTGGACTCAAGATATAATATATTATTTAATTTCACACTCGAAATAATTTTTACGAAAATATTTACAAAAGTTGCGAAAACGGACACCGCCAACCGTTAAGACGCAGAACTTCAAACGCAATTTCCCGGATCTCCGTAACTCCAAAAATTAATCCATTTGATGTTCTGGAATCCTTGAATTATACTCTATTCAATGGTGCTTTTGAAAAAATTTCCCGATGCACGAATCCCGAGGCATCCGGTTTTTGCATGTTTTGGACATGAAATGGAGGTATAACCCCATGTGGGGCCCACATGGGGTGAAGGACTCCAAAAACCTGATCCTCTTCCAGCTGGTATAAACCCACGTGCCTTTCCTTCCTACACTCTCCTCCTTTGTGTGCAAGGTTCACCAAAGGTACAAAAATGGGATTGGAAGTATGGCCATGGATAAGCATGTGTCTATGGACTTATACTATAAATAGAGGCCACTACTTCTCATGAATCCTCACAAAATCATCAGCTTCTTCTTCTCTCTATCACTCTCTTCCTCTCCACTCACCATTTCTGTCCAGAAAAGCTGGAAGAACCCCCCCACTGCCACCTTCAAACTACCCCCTGCCACCACCTCTTGTCGCTACATACCACCGCCAACCACCACCTTCTTGAACTGTAAGTCCCCTCCTCCACCACCTCTACATTTTTGCTTTTGGTCTAGACCCATTTCATCAATCATAGCAACCACAACGTTCAAATTAACATGGGTGTGTGCATATGTTGTGAACGAGAGGAATCAGGAGCTTCTAAACCTCCTGATCGAATGTAATTTTCAGTTTGTTTTAAACAACCAAAACGTTGTTCTGTATGGTTTTAATCCCATGCAAATTTATAAAATGTTCACAGTAACCGTTATCTCATTCTTTTTCTTTCTTCCTTATATATGTGTGTTATGGGTCGAATATTGCCAAGAGAAACAAGGATTTTGTGGTGTCATTTTGATTATACTCCAAACACATATATAAAGCAAATCACAGTAAGTGTTTTTAAATCTCAAATATTTTTTCATTTTGGTTTTGTATTCCCTGTGTGGATCGAAAATAATCCAATAAACAAAACCAAATATTGTTTCGTTTTGTGTTATAAGCCATGCACTCGAAAAACTTTCACTATGGGCTTCCAAAAATACAAATTTTTATTTGACTTGCTTTGTTCCTGTGAGTTTCGATTTTTACTAAACACAGAAACCAAATATTGTTTCCATTACCTTGTGTTGTTCAACGATGCAACATAAGAATTGACTCTATTGTTCAAACATGCATTAATTTTATTTAAAACAAACCTTTAGGTTGTGATGATTTTTCAATCTAACCCCTCCCAAAGCATTATATTTATTTATTTATTTATTTTGTTACGTAAAGAAAGAAGTATATATGTATATATATTTCTTTTCTTTTTTCTTTTTCTTTTCCAAACTTTGATTCTAAAATAATTGTTTAAACCCTCACTTGAAAATAGTTTACAAAATTAATCTTAATCTCAAAATTTTATTTAAAGTATACACTTCAGCCCCTACTTCGGAAATAAAATACGAAATCAGTCCCCTTGTTGAATCAATTTAACAAATTCGTTCCTATAATTAATTGTTTTAGCGAAACATACATACTAATTAATATCAAAACTACCCTTGGTTTATTAGGTAACAAAAATAGTCCCGAAAGTTTATTTTAAACGCAAGGAGCGTCACATTGCGGTTCCTCACGACACCCTTAGTTCTCGAATTTACACATTAAGGTGAGAGTTACGGCCCCTCTTTTATATTTATTCGTTTTGGGGGTGAATACATGTGCTATATAGTATTTATGACACAAATACATAAGTCTTATATGATATGCATGCTACAAGTTTAAAGTTATGAAGACTTCCATATCTGAATACTATCATGCATAAGGCTTTTCACACTTATACAAGATCGTTATGTTAAAATACATATCTCTATAAGAGCGAGTAATTTATACTTTTATAAATACGTCAACCATGCTCGACTTTACAAATACTATACTACGAAATTCATTATGCCCGATACTTATCTATAATTAAGTTAGGGCTGAGAGTTATTCACAAACTTTTCGTTAATGGTTTTTGAGTGAGACGCTACTATTCATTAGCTAAGTTTAATCACTTAGCCTGCCCCACACTGCTATAATCGTTAACCTTCGGAGCGAGGTACATATATATAGATCTATATGGGGTCGACAACCCCACCTGCGGTTGCTAGCTACAACCATCGACTGATCAATCGAAGCAGGTGATATGTGGCTACGATCGTTACTACGACGTCCAATGAAACGTCGTAGGGAGGGGTACTTTTCGTCCATAGCTCGATTATAGAACTCACTAAAAACATTAACACGAATCTCTCTCACTTTTTCACTACAACCACAGGTTTGGTTGCTTTCAGAACTATTTTTAAGTATAGTGGTTACTTATACAATGAATATATTTAAACTTTCATGAAGTTATTACAAGCATGTTTTCTTTGAAATAATGGATTTATTTATAAAAATACTTTTTTGGCTTTTAAAGACTTATGACAAGCATTGTTTCAACTATTATTATACAAGAAAAATACTTTTGGACTTTTGAAAGTATTATTACTGCGGCTAGCAGAAAACCTGTGACTCTCACCAACCTCGTGTTGACTTTTAAAATACATGTATTCTCAGGAAATCAGTGAAATTTCGGGCACACTCAGACGATGGAAAACATGGCTCGCAAGTACTTTAATTTTCTACTTTTGAACTGTTATGCCTAACTGTTAAGGAAAACTCGTATTGTTATTTTATTACTATCTGTAGGAACCTTGTATGAAAACATAAATATGTAATGAAATGTTGTTTTGTTTATTGTTGTACTTGTGCTGTATATTCAATTTATCTGTGATCCATGAACTTAGTCGCACAGCCAGGCATGTTGTACTTGTGCTGTATATTCAATTTATCTGTGATCCATGAACTATTTTATGTTTAAAAAATCAGTTTATTTAGATTTTAATTTATAGTAGTCTACATATGTTAAAAAAAATAAATAATCTTCTTTTTACAGACAAAAGTCGTTTAGTCCACATCTTCTACTACAAATGTTTGTAGATATGGTCTGCAAACTGCTGACATTTGTCTTAGAAAAAACAAACAACACCTTAATATTCATATATGAATATGCATGCCCACGTATCACAATGCATATATATATATATATATATATATATATATATATATATATATATATATATATATATATATATATATATATGAACATTTTTTTTAAATCACCAAATATTTTTTTATCCTAGATATGGCTTACACGCTACATTTCGTTAATATTGGTGGCTTTGGTGTTGAAAAATGATGTGCGGATTAGGAGTTCTCAGGTTCTCATAAGTCTTTTGGTTCTCACAATAATTCATCCCTAGGGTTGAGTTATTGTGTGAACTAAAAAAAGCATGACAACTTGCAAACTATGCATCAACAGTTCAAAACTACGCGTAAGCAGTCATATACTTGCGGATAATCATATGTCCGTAGCTCGGTGATTGTGGTAGTGGTGTTGGGTGTGTGTGTGTGTGTGTGTTTTTGTGGGTGTGGGGTGGGGTAGGGGTGTGGGTGTGGGTGTGTGTTTGTGGGTGTGGGTGTGGGTGTGGGTGTGTGTTTGTGGGTATGCGTGTGGGTATGGGGATGAATGAGCGTGTGTGTTTTAGTGGGGGGTAGGGGTGGGTGTGTGTTTGTTTGTGGGGGTGGGTAGGTGTGTTGAAACGTCCCAAAATTACAACCCAAAAATTTCATTCTGAAAATTATATTAAAACCATAGTCATCCATAAACATAAGAAAATCATGTATCTCAGAACATCATTGTGACAAAAACATATATAAAAAAATATCAGAGTAAAACTCTCAGGCTAGAAAACTGTGGTATGTGCCATGCTATCATCCCGAGCCCTTCCCTTTGCTAGCTGAAGTACCTAAAACCAAAACTGAAACTGTAAGCACGAAGCTTAGTGAGCTCCCCCAAACTACCACATACCATACACATCACATATCACATAATCACATAACTCTGGGACTACTCCCAACTGCATCGGGACGAATCCCGGCATCGGCTTACCCAGCATCGGACTCCTGCCCGGCATCGGGCTCACCTCAGCATCCGACCGCATCGGGCATCGGGCCCACCCCGACATCGGGCTTGCTCCGACATCGGGCTTAACCCGGCACATACACAGCATAACATATATCATAAACACATAACATAATCACATAATCTGCATCGGGACCGCCCCGACATCGGACCGATGTCCGGAGCATATAATCATAGCATATAAACTAACATACATCGGGCTTGCCCCGGCATCGGGCCTACCCCGGTACACATAACACATAACACATAACATGCATGAATCATAAAGACATCAAGCATACATAACTACTTATCGGGACCGCCCCGACATCGGACCGGAGTCTGGAAACATACAAACTGCATCGGGCTAATTCCCGGCATCGGATCAAAATCCGGAACTGCTACTATCTAAACGGGCCGACATTGTGGCCGTAGACCCGTTCCTACTAGAGGAAAACTCACCTCAAATGACTGACTACTGAAAACCTTAGTGAGAAATCCCTGCCTGCTGCTCCGGCGGCTCTCCGGCTACAACTTTCATAACAACACTTAATCAAAAAATAATAACTCTTCATAGGGTAAAATGACCACTTTACCCCTGGTCCAAGTCAAAGTCAGAGTCAGCTCTCAGTCAACCCAACTCGCCGAGTCCCTCTACCGACTCGTCGAGTTCAATCTGTCATAACATCGGGACATCTTGATTCTACTCGTTGAGTCCCTCCTTGGACTCGTCGAGTTCTTTTGCTTCCGAGTCTCACTCATGTCCAACACACTGAGTCATCTCCTTAACTCAGTGGTTTCACTCATAACTAGAGAAGGGTTTGGGGACATTGACCCGACTCGTCCAGTCCCATGAACAACTCGGCGAGTCCATTGCATGCTAAAACCATACAGTCGATTCTAGATGATTTCACTGCCTCTAATTCATAGATCTGGACTCCTTAGGGTAGCATAACACATAAAGTTGCTAACTTTACATGCATGCATGATGCTATGAAGCTAAATCACCCAATACAAGCTAAAAATGAAAGTCTAGGGCATAGAATAGAATCATGGTTGAACAAAGGTGGCAACTTTGAGCTTCTGGAGCTCAAGAGTGCCTGAATCTGAAGTCCTTACAACCCCAAATGCTCACTACTCGAAAATGAGCTTAGAAATGACCCAAAAGTGACAACAAACAAGCTTTCAAGAAGATCTAACTAAAAAGAAACCAAGGTATAAGCTTTATACCTTCAAAGGTTCTGAAATGCAACAAAAGCTCTAGATCTCCTGCCTCTTCTTGAATCACCAAGGGTTTCCTTCCTTCTCCTAGCTTCAAATCACATAAAAATGGCAAGAAAAGCTTTAGAACACTTAATGGCTGCTAGGGTTTCGAGAATGGACTGTGGAGGTGATGGGGGCTGGGGTGGAGACCTGTAATGTTGCTTAAATAGGGTGCAAACCCTAAGGATTAGGGTTTCCACCTGATGGTCCTACTCGTCGAGTCCATATTTCAACTTGTCGAGTAGACCATTTAAACCCCCGCGGTCCAGCTAGCATCTACTCGACGAGTTAGGGCTACCAACTCGTCGAGTAGCTCTTATAAAATGAACATTTAAAGAATTAAATTTGTACCAGGAATGGGGCGTTACAAATCTCCTCCACTTGTCTTAGACTTCGTCCTCGAAGTCTGCTGAATCTGGAAACAACTCCGGGTAGTGCTCCCTCATCTCCTCCTCGGGCTCCCAAGTCCACTCTGAACCCTTCCGGTGCTGCCACTGCACCTTCACTAACTCTACTCTCTTGTTCCTCAGCTCCTTCGCCTTGCGATCTAAAATCACCACAGGTCTCTCGATGTAATTCAGGCTGTCATCAACCTGAATATCCTCCAAGGGTATCACCACTGAATCATCCACCAAACACTTTCACAACTGGGAAACGTGGAACGTGCTGTGGATCTGGCTGAGCTCCGATGGAAGGTCTAACTGGTAAGCAACCCGACCCACCCGGGCCAAAACTCTAAACGGACCAATGAACCTGGGACCCAACTTGCCCCGTTTTCGGAACCTGATAACACCCTTTCAGGAGGACCATATCGCCCACCTGAAACTCTAAGTCCGAATGCCACTTGTCGGCGTAGCTCTTCTGTCGGCTCTGGGCAGTCTGGAGCCTGATCCGAACCTACTGAATCTGCTATGTGGTCTCGAGTACTACCTCCGTACTCCCCATGACCCTCTGACCGACCTCACCCCAACAGATTGGGGTCCTACACTTCCTCCCGTAGAGCATCTCGAAGGGAGGTCGGTCTATACTTGAGTGATAGCTGTTGTTATACGAAAATTCCGCTAATGGAAGATACGTATCCCAACTGCCACCGAAATCTAACACACATTCCCGAAGCATGTCCTCGAGAGTCTGAATCGTCCTCTCGCTCTGCCCGTCCATCTGAGGGTGGAAAGCGGTGCTGAAGTGGAGACGAGTACCCATCTCGTCGTGAAACCGCTTCCAAAATCTGGAAGTAAACCGGACGTCTCGGTCTGACACCACCGAGACAGGCACTCCATGACGTGCCACTACCTCTCGCACATAAATCTCAGCCGAGATGCTCTCTTGGATTGGTATGAAGTGTGCGCTCTTGGTCAACCGATCCACGATGACCCATATCGAATCGACCCCACGTGCGGTCCTGGGAAGCTTAGTAATAAAATCCATAGTGATATCCTCCCATTTCCATACGGGAATATCTAACGTCTGCATCTTTCCGTGGGGCCTCTGGTGCTCTGCCTTGACCTTCCTGCAGGTCAGGCATCTCTCCACGTACCAAACTACGCCCCGCTTCATACAGAGCCACCAGTAATCGGGTCGAAGATCTCTGTACATCTTCGTCGCCCCTGGATGGATGGAGAACCGAGACTTGTGGGTCTCATACATCAACACCTGCCGTACTCCGCCCCAGTACGGTACCCAGACCCTCCCATGCAGGGTCAACAATCCTCGGCTATCATAATCAAACGAAGCTACTCGGCCCATTATCCTCTCGCACTTCTGGCGCTCCTCCTTCAAGCCCTTAACATGCGCCTCCCTAATCTGCTCCAGTAGTGGAGTAATCATTGTCATCCTCAGACAGATATCTCGGATCGGAGCCGCTACCGCTGTAACATCCGGATTTCTAGGAGGTGATTCCAGCTTGGAGGGGACCAAGGAGGTTGTGCATCTGGGGATTTCGAGCAAAAGACTTCATCTTTGAGGTATTATGTCGCCCCTTTATCTGTTTTGTTGAAGGAATCCATAGATGTAGAGTTTTTATGTCTTTTATTGGAAGGAGTTGTGAGAATATGGCCCCTATTCACTTTGAGACTTCGGATCTGGACCCATAGTGGTCTAAAGAGCTTATTCCAGCTTGCTTTATGTTGAGCTATGGAGGCAATGAGCTCAGGTTGTTGTTTTTGGGGCTAAATCACCAAGTAAAGCCTCCTAGGCGTCACATGAGTGTCAAGATCCAAGCTTTACGTGATTATCAGGCTTGGGAAGGTCAGATCTATGGTTCTAAGGAACAGATCTGACCTCAGGAGGTCAATTAAGTTTGTGCATGACATGAACTCGCCGAGTCCAAGGGCAGACTCGGCGAGTAGGGTTAGGGTTTCCCGTGAATCACACAGTGAGTGACTTGCCGAATTGGGGGAATGACTCAGTGAGTCAGAAGGGGGATAGAGGACTCGAGTTCACCACTGAACTCGCCGAGTCACATTTGTGCACTCGGCGAGTCTGGTCAAGGGTTGACCGTTGACTTTTGTTGACTTTTTGGGTTTGGTCAACAATGGAACTTGTGGACTGTTTGAAGGGTAAAATAGCCTTTTAGCCTTCTTAGAGGACATGTGAGAGTCTAGTCTAGCCTAGAGAGTCGTGATTGATTGAGATGATTATGTTATGTGTATAGGCAGAGGCTAGATCAGTATATACACGGGCGGGATATTATCCGAGACATCCGAGGTGAGTCTTCTCACTATACATTACCTAGAGTGGTATTTATGTGTAGACCAGAGGGTCTTGTATGCTATGTGTATGTATGAGATTATGTGCATTGTGTTATATGTATGCTATGTTTTGTATAGACCGGACCGGAGGGTCCAACGATATAGATCGAACCGAAGGGTTCAACGATATAGACCGGACCGAAGGGTCCAACGATATAGACCGGACCGAAGGGTCCAACGATATAGACCGGACCGAAGGGTCCAACGATACAGACCGGACCGAAGGGTCCAACGAGCTATGACCGGACCAGAGGGTCCAACGAGCTACGAGACTGGAGGGTCCCGCTGAGACACATCGGACCGGAGGGTCATATTGTAGCCTCGAGTGGCGTATGTGTTGTATGTGGTATATTGGGGAACTCACTAAGCTTTTATGCTTACAGTTGTTGTGTGATGTGTTTCAGGTACTAGTGAGGATCGCAGGAAGACGCCGGCATGATTCGTACACACGAGAGAGGATTTATTTATATGAGATCTTGGGACATGTTTTGTGATGATACAGAGATTTATTATGATTTTGTGATTTTTATGTGGTGGAAAGTATGTTTTGAAATGAAAAATTGCTTTTGAAAAATTGGGTGTTACAAGTTGGTATCAGAGCCTTGGTTTGAGGGATTCGGGTGCATCTTCGGATGAATCCGAACTCAAACTGAGGAGATGAGAAAGTTTTCATAAATAAACAATTTTTCTAAAAGAATAAAAGATTTTGAGAAAGGCAGAAGGAAGCAGTGTGTACGATCAGCCAGCGCCCGAACGGTGATTTCCCAAAATACCCTTACCTTATGTGTTATGAGATATTATGAGATATTATGCATGCTAGAGTAGGCTAGGTGATCATATTAGGACTAGAGTGGCCTGATCTGTGATGCCTTAGCCTAGGAATGATTTTGCTGCTATATGATGCTTGAGAGCGAATAGGTAGCAGTGAGGAGCTGTTGGGAGGCCTACCGAAGGGTAGCCTATGCCAGTGAGATGTAGTGTACTTGTGATCTGGAATCCAAGGAGGAGGACTTAGAGTGAATGCTGATGCGGTGTGGACGGTAGTATAGGGCCCGTACTACTAAAGACACCGGAGCAGTGTGCACCCTAAGTAAGAATCCATTGGGTACTAAGGAGCAAGTAGGGTTGAGTTATCGAGTGCGAGTATACTCGAGCGAGTCTCTGATATCTTGTGTTGTATTTCAGAGAGACATCATGGTTGGGACGCGCCACCGGCCAGGGACTAACGAGGGGGTTGTGAGCGATGAGGAGCTCCGCCAGATGATTCATGATGAGGTGGCTACTGCCATCCACGCTGAGATTCCAGAGATGTTCGGGTCTATCAAGACCACGATGATGGAGGCTTTTGATGAGCGGTACGCCGCTCTTACTGATGCAGCTGTTGCTGCGGCCACCGCAGCCGTTGCTGCTGCCAGGCCGCAGAGGGGTGACTCGTTGCTGTACAGAGAGTTCAGCAACACGAAGCCACCAGAGTTTGATGGGACGCAGGATCCGATTGCTGCTATGAGATGGATTACCGATGTTGAGGGTTGTTTCTATACCTGCTCGTGTCCAGAGCATCTGAGGGTTTGGTTTGCGCTGAACCAGCTTCGCTTGGGAACGAAGGACTGGTGGAAGTTTGTGACGGCAGACTTCACTACTGCAGAGCTGACTGCGGTGACCTGGGAGAGGTTCACCACGATGTTTCGAGATGAGTATGTTCCTCCGGTGGAGAGGGAGCGATTGGCTCAGGAGTTCTTGACCCTGAAACAGGGTACTGATTCGGTTACTGTGGTTACCCGGAAGTTTCATGAGAGGGCGATGTTCTGCCCTGAGCAGGTGTCTACTGAGCAGGCACGTATGAGCCGGTACTTGGGTGTTTTGAGGAGGGATATACGGGAGTTCGTGTCGAACTCGACTTATCGGACATTTGCTGAGCTCCAGGCAAATGCCCGGAAGAGGGAGATTGAGCTGGAGACGCAGGCCAGGGAGGAGGCCGAGTCTCAGAGGGTGGATCGGCGACCGACACAGTCTCAGCCGGCAGCCAAGCGGGCAAAGCCCGCTGATTCGAGATCTGGGGGTCCGAAGGGCCGCACTTGTGGAAAGTGCGGCAAGAGCCACGAGGGGACATGCAGAGCTGGGGTGTGTTATAAGTGTGGGAAGGAGGGGCATTATGCGAGGGACTGCCCCAAGGGATTCACGGTTTGCTTTCATTGCAACCAGACCGGCCATCGGAAGGCCGAGTGCCCACAGCTACTGCAGAGATCAGCGCAGGGATCTGCGCCTGCTGTTCGAGCTACAGAGAGTCGGCCGGCAAAGGCCGAGGCGCCGAAGGCTCGCGGGAGAGCCTTCCAGTTGACAGCGGAGGAGGTCCGCGCAGCACCCGATGTGGTAGCTGGTATGTATTCTTTCCTCGGTTTATATTGAGTTTGTGATATTATGCTTATTTTGAGGTATGCATAGGTACATTTCTTGTGTGTTCTGTACCTGCTTTGGTGTTGTTTGACTCGGGTGCGAGTCGGTCATTTGTGTCGATAGCGTTTAGTCGACACATCAATGTTCAGCGAGAGGCGTTGAGTCGACCTCTACGAGTTTCTATAGCCGACAAGCGAGCAGTGTATGCTACTGATGTGATTCGAGGATGTGTACTCGAGATCTTCGGTGTCGAGTTCCCGATAGATCTGGTCCCGATTGCTATGGGGGACATATGTGTGATAGTAGGCATGGATTGGTTGAGCCGATTTGGGGCTGTGATAGACTGCGAGCGACAGTTGGTGACGATACGAGACCCCAGTGGGGGAGTACTTACGGTGTACGGCGAGGGTACCCGTTCTGGCTCAGCATTTTGTTCGGCCGCTAGAGCGAGGCAGAGTCTACAGCAGGGCTGTAGTGGGTTTGTGGCTTATGTGGTGGATACGAGAGTAGATGCAGAGAGACCGAGGTCGGTCGATGAGGTTCCGATAGTGCGTGAGTTCCCGGATGTTTTCCCCGAGGAGTTGCCGGGTGTACCTCCCGAGAGGCAGGTAGAGTTCCGTATTGACTTGGTTCCGGGGGCAGCGCCTATCGCCAAGGCGCCCTATCGCCTTGCGCCACCAGAGATGCAGGAGTTATCTTCGCAGCTTCAGGAGCTGCTGGGGAAGGGGTTTATACGACCGAGTAGCTCGCCGTGGGGAGCGCCGATCCTTTTTGTCAAGAAAAAGGATGGTTCACACCGGATGTGCATTGATTACCGGGAACTGAACAAACTGACGGTCAAAAACCGTTACCCCTTACCGAGGATCGACGATTTATTCGATCAGTTGCAGGGAGCGTCTTGGTTTTCCAAGATCGACTTGAGGTCTGGATATCATCAGATGAGAGTACGAGATGAGGATATCCAGAAGACAGCATTCAGGACTCGTTACGGGCATTACGAGTTCGTGGTGATGCCTTTCGGGCTCACCAATGCACCGGCAGCATTCATGGATCTCATGAACAAAGTATGCAGACCGATGTTGGATCGTTCGGTGATCGTGTTCATCGATGACATATTGGTGTATTCGAGATCCAGAGAGCAGCATGAGGAGCATTTGAGAGAGTTACTTGGAGTTTTGAGATCGGAGAGGCTTTATGCCAAATTCTCCAAGTGTGATTTCTGGTTACGAGAGGTCCGGTTCCTAGGGCACCTCGTTAACCAGAATGGGATTTTGGTCAATCCGGCCAAGATTGAGGCAGTGATGAGTTGGGAGGTGCCGAGATCCCCCACCGAGATTAGGAGTTTCCTCGGGTTGGCCGGCTATTATAGGAGATTTATCAGGGATTTCTCCAAGATCGCTGTGCCACTCACCAGATTGACCCGGAAGGGTGTTGCTTTTTCATGGGGCCCAGAGCAGCAGGCCTCCTTCGAGACACTTCGCCAGAGACTGTGCGAAGCCCCGGTGTTAGCCCTTCCGGAGGGAATGGAGGACTTTGTGGTGTGTTGTGACGCATCGATATCGGGGTTGGGAGCGGTGCTAATGCAGAGAGGGCATGTGATAGCATACGCATCGAGACAGCTGAAGCCTCACGAGGCGAGGTATCCCACCCACGATCTGGAGCTGGGGGCAGTAGTGTTCGCCCTCAAGATCTGGCGTCACTACATGTACGGGGTTCGGTGTACCATATACACGGACCATAAGAGCTTGAAGTATTTGATGGATCAGCCCAACCTGAACATGCGTCAGAGGAGATGGTTGGATGTGGTGAAGGACTATGATTGCGAGATCCTGTACCACCCGGGCAAAGCTAATGTTGTAGCTGATGCCCTGAGTCGCAGGGCGGAGAGTGCCCCGATACGAGATGTTTGTATGAGATTGACAGTGATGACTCCGATGTTGGATACCATTCGAGGGGCGCAGGCTGAGGCCATTAGGCCGGAGAACCGGAAGAGAGAGCGGGTTATCGGACAGGTATCGGAGTTCGTTACCGATGGTCGAGGACTTATGACCTTTCAGGGTCGGATTTGGGTACCGTTCGTGGGTGGAACGCCTACCATCTTGATGGAGGAGGCGCATAGATCGAGGTTCTCGATCCATCCCGGGGCCACTAAGATGTATTTAGACCTGAAGAGAGAGTATTGGTGGCCCTGTATGAAGAGGGATGTTGCATGGTTCGTAGAGAGGTGCTTGACCTGTCGCAGAGTTAAGGCCGAGCACCAGAGACCGCATGGTAAATTGCAGCCGTTGGAGGTTCCCGAATGGAAATGGGAACAGATTACCATGGATTTTATCACCAAATTGCCAAGGACTGCTAGGGGCGTCGATGCAATTTGGGTGATTGTGGACAGGTTGACGAAGAGCGCTCACTTCCTTGCTATCAGTGAGAGCTTTTCCGCTGAGAGGTTGGCAGAGTTGTACGTGAGGGAGGTGGTATCACGGCATGGAGTGCCGATCTCGATCGTATCAGATCGAGATGTGCGTTTCACTTCCAGATTCTGGAAGAAGTTTCATGAGGAGTTGGGTACGAGGCTGCATTTTAGTACCGCATACCACCCACAGACAGACGGGCAGAGTGAGCGGACGATTCAGACGCTCGAGGACATGCTTCGGGCATGTGTATTGGACTTTGGAGGGAGTTGGGACACATATTTACCCTTGGCGGAGTTTTCCTACAACAACAGCCATCATTCGAGCATCGGTATGCCACCCTTTGAGCTGTTGTATGGGAGGAGGTGTCGGACTCCCATTTGCTGGGGTGAGGTCGGGCAACGTGTGATGGGTAGTACAGAGATTGTGCTTCAGACGACCGAGCAGATTCAACAGGTCAGGCAAAGGTTACTGACGGCCCAGAGCCGTCAGAAGAGTTATGTGGATAGACGACGGTCCGAGCTCGAATTTCAGGTTGGTGACTTCGTCCTCCTGAAGGTATCTCATTGGAAATGAGTGATCCGATTCAGGAAGAGAGGCAAGTTGGGGCCTCGGTATATTGGTTCTTTCAGGGTGATCGCCAGGGTGGACAAAGTAGCGTATCGTTTGGAACTACCTGCGGAGTTGAGTCAGATTCATGATACCTTCCACGTATCTCAGTTGAGGAAGTGTATCGCCGATGAGTCGGCAGTGGTTCCCCTTGAGGACATTCAGGTGGATGCGAGCCTGAACTATGTTGAGAGGCCGATCGCGATTCGAGATAGGAGGATCAAGGTTTTGAGGAACAAGGAGGTGTCATTGGTTCAGGTCCAGTGGCAACATCGGAAGGGGTCCGAGCTGACTTGGGAGCCGGAGTTAGAGATGCGTGAATAGTACCCAGAGTTATTTGCTGAGAGAGACTTCGAGGGCGAAGTCTGATTCTAGTGGGGGAGAATTGTAACATCCGGATTTCTAGGAGGTGATTCCAGCTTGGAGGGGACCAAGGAGGTTGTGCATCTGGGGATTTCGAGCAAAAGACTTCATCTTTGAGGTATTATGTCGCCCCTTTATCTGTTTTGTTGAAGGAATCCATAGATGTAGAGTTTTTATGTCTTTTATTGGAAGGAGTTGTGAGAATATGGCCCCTATTCACTTTGAGACTTCGGATCTGGACCCATAGTGGTCTAAAGAGCTTATTCCAGCTTACTTTATGTTGAGCTATGGAGGCAATGAGCTCAGGTTGTTGTTTTGGGGGCTAAATCACCAAGTAAAGCCTCCTATGCGTCACATGAGTGTCAAGATCCAAGCTTTACGTGATTATCAGGCTTGGGAAGGTCAGATCTATGGTTCTAAGGAACAGATCTGACCCCAAGAGGTCAATTGAGTTTGTGCATGACATGAACTCGCCGAGTCCAAGGGCAGACTCGGCGAGTAGGGTTAGGGTTTCCCGTGAATCACACAGTGAGTGACTTGCCGAATTGGGGGAATGACTCAGTGAGTCAGAAGGGGGATAGAGGACTCGAGTTCACCACTGAACTCGCCGAGTCACATTTGTGCACTCGGCGAGTCTGGTCAAGGGTTGACCGTTGACTTTTGTTGACTTTTTGGGTTTGGTCAACAATGGAACTTGTGGACTGTTTGAAGGGTAAAATAGCCTTTTAGCCTTCTTAGAGGACATGTGAGAGTCTAGTCTAGCCTAGAGAGTCGTGATTGATTGAGATGATTATGTTATGTGTATAGGCAGAGGCTAGATCAGTATATACACGGGCGAGATATTATCCGAGACATCCGAGGTGAGTCTCTTCACTATACATTACCTAGAGTGGTATTTATGTGTAGACCAGAGGGTCTTGTATGCTATGTGTATGTATGAGATTATGTGCATTGTGTTATATGTATGCTATGTTTTGTATAGACCGGACCGGAGGGTCCAACGATATAGACCGGACCGAAGGGTCCAACGATATAGACCGGACCGAAGGGTCCAACGATACAGACCGGACCGAAGGGTCCAACGAGCTATGACCGGACCAGAGGGTCCAACGAGCTACGGGACTGGAGGGTCCCGCTGAGACACATCGGACCGGAGGGTCGTATTGTAGCCTCGAGTGGCGTATGTGTTGTATGTGGTATATTGGGGAACTCACTAAGCTTTTATGCTTACAGTTGTTGTGTGATGTGTTTCAGGTACTAGTGAGGATCGCGGGAAGGCGCCGGCATGATTCGTACACACGAGAGAGGATTTATTTATATGAGATCTTGGGACATGTTTTGTGATGATACAGAAATTTATTATGATTTTGTGATTTTTATGTGGTGGAAAGTATGTTTTGAAATGAAAAATTGTTTTTGAAAAATTGGGTGTTACAACCGCCTTGCGGCTTAGGGCGTCGGCCACGACGTTGCCTTGCCCGGGTGGTAAAGGATCTCACAGTCGTAATCCTTTACCACATCTAACCACCGACGCTGCCTCATGTTCAAATTTGGCTGATCCATGAGGTAACTCAAACTCTTGTGGTCCGTGTAGATAGTACACCGTACCCCATAGAGGTAATGCCACCAAATCTTGAGGGCGAACACCACTGCCCCCAGCTCTAAATCATGCGTCGGGTAGTTAGCCTCGTGAGGCTTTAACTATCTCGAGGCATAAGCTATCACATGACCTCGCTGCATCAACACTGCTCCCAGACCTATGATCGAAGCGTCACAGTAGACTACGAAGTCATCTACCCCCTCTGAAAGGGTAAGAATCGGTGCCTCGCACAGTCGCTGTTTGAGCGTCTCAAAGGCTGTCTGCTGCTCAGGACCCCAGCGAAACACGTACCAACTTCTTGGTCAGTCGGGTCGATAGGACTGCTATCTTGGAGAAGTCCTGAATAAATCTCCTGTAATACCCCGCCAAACCTAGGAAGCTTCGAATCTCAGATGGAGACCTCGGGACCTCCCACTGCATCACAGCCTCTACCTTGGCCGGATCAACCAATATACCCTTCTGGTTGACAAGGTGCCCTAGAAACTGCACCTCGCGCAACCAGAACTCGCACTTGGAGAACTTTGCGAAAAGTCTCTCCCTCCTTAAGGTCTCTAGCACCTCTCTTAAGTGCTCCTCGTGCTGCTCCTCGGTCTTGGAATAAACCAAGATGTCATCGATAAATACTATTACAGACCGGTCCAACATCGGTCTGCACACGCGGTTCATGAGGTCCATGAACACGGCTGGAGCATCGGTGAGCCCAAACGGCATCACCACAAACTCATAATGACCATAGCAAGTCCTAAAAGCGGTCTTCTGCACATCATCATCTCTGACCCGCATCTGGTGATAACCGGACCGTAGATCAATCTTGGAAAACCAAGATGCTACCTGAAGCTGGGCGAACAAATCGGGAGTGGGTAACGGTTCTTTAGCGTCACCTTATTTAGCTCCCGGTAATCTATGCACATGCGATGTGACCTGTGACACCAGTCAAATTTTGGTCAAAAATAAATTGATCAATAATCGTAATTGGGATGAACCAAGTGGTAGAGTTTGTAACAAGGTTTCCAAAAACATAAAGAACACTGAAATCCGAGTTATAACGAAGAAGTTATGACCAATCGAAAATCCACGTCGAAACCGGCAAAACATTGTTCAGTGTAAAAAGTGAATTTTCGATAAAAGGATTTTTAGCCTTAACAATCTAAATGAAACTTGTAGAATATGTTAAACCGAGAACGTTCATAAAAAGAACGTGAAAATCCGACTTCGTATGAGGAAGTTATGATTTTTCGAAGTTTCGGTTTAGCAGTAGACAGATAAAAATTCGAAATATAAATCGATCGATATTTAGCCGACGCAACTTAAACGAGAATCGAAGGTCTCGTCAAAAGTAGCACAACGGTAAAAAGACAGAGAAAAACGGACGTCGGATGAAGAAGTTATGAATTATTAACGGATTCCCGTCCCGGTCTGTTTAAAATAATAATATTAAAAATAAAGTCAAAATCAGCCGACGAAGTCTAAACGAAAGTCGTAGAGTATGATTTTACCTACGCTTGCATATAAAGAACGTCAAAAACGGAGCTCGTATGCTAAAGTTATGATTTTCGCAAGTTTTTGGCACGAAAATCAAGAAAATCTTGAAAACCGGGAAATTTCGCATGCAAGGCTTCGGACACGTCATCATCACGTGCGAGACTCCACGTGTCCTCCTCTGGTTGGACCGCAGTACACGTGTAGCCTTCTGAGTGGACCGCAGCCGAGGTCCAATAATCTTCGGACACCCTCGCATCGGACACCCCGGAGACACCCCCCTTCGCACGTGCCTTCTCCCTATTGGACCGAAGCCTGACCACTTAGAAGCCGCCAGCAGTCCGAAGCACGTGCCTCGCACCGGGTCCGATCCGCACCGCCTTCGCAGGAGCTGCCGCGTGTGCTGCTGACTCGCCCTCCGCCTCGCCACCTGTCCTCCTCGGCCGAACCCTCGCACCCCTGTATAAAGGGTGCGAGCCTTCTCGAATGGAAGGATTTTTCACCCCATTTTTGGCCCTTTTTCACTCCTCTCTCTTCCATAACTTCACAAACAACCCCCAAGGCCCCGATATCGCGTCTAAAGCCTGAAGTAAGCCCTGGAGCCCCGGAATTCTCGAGAATTCATCCTCTCTCCTATCGAAACTCTGCCCGTTTTGAGCTGGTTTTTCGTCAAACAAACTCTTTTCCGGGAAACGAAACGCTGCCCGAATCACCGCTTATCAAAGTGAGTTCATACCCCCGTATTTTCATAATTTCTACTATTTTAAGGGGGGAATACAAGCATAACACAAGAACTTTGTGTTATAAAATCATGATTCAAATCATGATAAAATAACATTAAATTATCTAAAAATACTCAACACATCAAACTCTTTTATAATCTTATATTTTCCCCAAAATTCATATTTGTATATATATATGTATATAAATAAGATTTAAAAGGCTTAGGACTGATAACTCATTCTGGGTCCTTTTCTTTGTTTGGATGTGGGCTTAAAGTACCGGTTACTTGTCCGAGTGTCGTTTAAATTTTACTTATATATAAAATTGTATATGTATATAAATATAATAGTTATTTCATCAGTTTAACTACCTTTGTAACATGCTGAGCAAGGGATTATATGCAAACATGGTTAAATACACAATCAGGGAGTACATATAAATTATAATAGGTATAATTTATACATAGAACAATAATTCATGATACAAGTATACTAGAATACACAAGAAACTAGGGTTTTGATACAGAACAAATCAAGGTTTACACTTATCAAATACATGTTTGGAAATACTAATTCAAGGACATACTGTCAATCATTATTTCAGAATGATTGGGTTTTGATTCAAAGAATATACTGTCAATCATTATTTCAGGATGATTGAGTTTTCAAACTAATATACATGTAACGTTTATACGCTTTTTATGAGACACTAGATTCAGGTTGTTTAATTCATTTTAGACAACATAGAAAAGTCCTGACATTATAACCAGAATCTCCAGCCGGGGATCGAAACAAGCGTGTGTAGATCTATATCGGGATTGACAACCCCGCACTCAGGCTGCTAGCTACAGTTTGATGAGTGACAATTGTTATCACCAGTTTAAACGCCCACAAAGCGTTTGTTTCAGGCCATCCGTCATAGTATGGTTATAATAAAAACTACTCATTAAAAAGGTATTAACAATACGTTAGTGTATAAACAAATAAACGAAAGTACACCTTCAAAGTACCAGTTTATAGAATACAAAATACAATGGTTTAATACAGTTTCCATTAACACCTGGTGGAGCCAGGCACACTCTCAGTTTCAAGTTTTCATAAAGGAATACAAATACAAAACAGTAATACAAAGAGAACGGTTTATGGGATTAAACCACTTATCCAATGGAACTTAGTCACTCAATCTCGGTAAACTAGTATAACATAAAAGACCTTTAGTGGTTAATTCTATAATTCCTTAGTTGCTACATCAGAGTTGTACATAAGTAAGGTTCGATTGACAGTGAAATGTGTGACTTCCGCCTTACTTCCTGTTCCTTGTTTGGCTGTGGGCTTAAGGCAGATACACCCATTTAACTGTCAATTCGATATTATATTATGTATAATCAGTATAAACTAGGTAATTACAGAGGGAAACTATTGAGGTTATCAGCTAATCACCTCAGGAGATATAGGATTTCCTGGAGAAACCAGTGAACTTATTCAAAGAACTTAGGGTATACTTAACAGAACAAAAATACTTATGAACTCACCAGCTTAAATGCTGATCTACTCTTTTCAAATAACTTGTATTCTCAGGAATCCAGTAGGCAGGTACACTCCCGAAGCTTTTGAGAATACTACCTAGTACCGTACCGCGACTCTTGTCTTCTGCTGTACCTACTTTAGTGTTTGAATATGTAATGTTTAAACACTTATGTAAAACTTATACTTATTAATACAGTGGTTGTTTGTACTTTGATTACTATATTGCATGTGTTGTGATACTTACCTAAAGTCCTCCGCCCCCGAATGTTTCCGCCATTCTGGTTTGGGGGTGCGACAGATTGGTATCAGAGCAGTGTTTATAGTGAACTCAGTATATCAGTCATAAAAGATATACAACTATAAACCCATTGGGATAAAAACACTCTGACCAAGAGTTATACTTTAAAAATATATCAATATTTTATAAAAGTATAAGTACATGCAGAGTATATATACCAGAATGAGTATCACAAGAAGAATAAAACTAAAGTATTTAGATGTTGGACATTACAGCTAAACCTAGACAGTGATGTAATCACATCTGGGATCAATATAGCCTGATCAACTATATTCATCCGAGATATGACCACCATGTGTTTAGGGGAGTGATTGTAGTGTTGCAACTGGTCTAAAACTTACCTAAGTACCAGAAGAATTCTAAAACCAAACATAAAGACTAAAATACTATGGGAGTATTTTAGGATGCTATAACAAGAAAACTGAGAACTTGTTAAGTTCTTGTATCTAGAAGTCCAAGAATCAAACTCATAACTAAAATAACATGGAGGTATGCTTCATACCTTTGGGAAAATGTTAAAAAGATCTTATATGATAAGTCTATAATTACTAAGTGGATACGTTAAGGTTATATATAGCCGAGATCTTATAGACTTAGAATATGTGATTTTCACTCTACTTCCTTTTCCTTGTTTGGATGTGGTTTTAGAGTAGGATTACTTATTCAAAGGTCTATTTGATCTGGATTATATATAATCGGTACGCACCATGTGATTATAGAAGGACCAGAAAGAATCACCTTCGTAAAAATTTTCTCATAGATTCTTTAGACATTCCCATTCTCGTATAAACCCGTTAGATAAACATAGTTACTCCAGCAATCAATAGAAGAGTCAAGGAGGATCCAACAGAACTTCATTAGGAGAATCCCAAGAAGAAACATAGGAGAAGTAAACAAACTATAGAAATCATTTAGTGCCCTTACCCTATTAAGGACACCAATGACAGATTCACATGAACTTCCAAGATTCAAAATCTTCATTACAAAGTAATGGGGATCAGTGTCAGAATCGGAAGTAATACAGCCCGGGAATTCAATATACCTACAGAGGAGAAGGACACCCTATAGATACCAGGAGAGAACAAATCATTACCACCCAGAGTAGAACAAAGGAAAACCACGCATGATTCATGTGAAGTGTTCGAGCACCTTTTCATCTAAGTAATAACTAGTAAATCGGTTCAACCTAGTGAGTTAGTGATTTCATTACTCACATTAGGTTTTGAGCTTATCCTCTTTTCCTGTCACGACTAATAACAATAAATCAGATAACGGAATCTTAATTGATAGTGATTACTTCTCAAATTCATAAGTCTATTCTATGTAGACACTGTTATGAATTGTTTTCGAATATTTTCGAAAATTGGGAAAATGATATCCACCAAACAAAGGTAACTTAGTTTGGATAATACTCGGTTCCTAACCATTCTAGAAACTTAATTCTGTTCCTTACAAGGATTGCATCATAGGGATGCAGGTCAAATCATTAAGAACAATATAACAAAACGAAAGATTAATACATAGATACAAATGGTTAGAATACATCTAGAGACACGATAGTCGCTCACGAACTCATTTTCTTATCATGTAACAGAACATAGATACAAATGGTTAGAATACATCTAGAGACACGATAGTCGCTCACGAACTCATTTTCTTATCATGTAACAGAATCATGCCTCCAAAGAAGTGTAACCAACCCTCCAGCGAAACACCAATCCTTCATATAGATGCGGCTACGTTTCAAGCTGCGGTCACAGCAGCTGTAACAACTGTCATGGCACACCTTAATGCTAACAAAGCAAATGTTAGTAGTAATGCTATCGGTAACCCCGATCGTGGTGATGGCCAAGTACAGCAACGAGCACCTACTTGTAAGAACACTTTGAACCTTAAGCCTAAAATCCTTAAACAAAAGTTCAAAAACAAGAAAGGGAGTTGTTCAACTCAAGAACCTAACAGAGGGCAACGAACTGAGGCAGTTAATACCCCCGTCAGCCCTGTTATTCTAGCACCAACCAAGCCGTACTTAGGAAACCTCCCACAATGCAGCAAGTGCAACTACCATCATCATGGAGTTTGCCGAGAGCTGCATTGCAATAGATGCAACATGAAGGGGCATACTGCCCGCATATGTAGAACTCCGGTCGAGTTCATCACTTCAACTGCCAATGTTGGAACCATTCCCATATGTCACCTTTGTGGCGAAATAGGACATTACAAGAGGGACTATCCAACAGAGAAGAATGATAGGGGAGCAAGGGGATTTTGATCCCAATACATGGGAAAGCATCAAAGAACCCTGTTATATTTTGGTACGCTTCCAAACCCCGATAACTAGCTACAATTATGATTACTCTTCCGTTCAAATTAAATCACAGTAATTATATAAAATTTGAAACCCTAACAGGTAAACTATGATGACTTGTTTGGTTGTGGATTTAGGGCAGGGTTGCTCAGTCAAAGGTCTTACCAATCTTAATTATACATGACTTGTATACACCAAGCGATTATAGAGAGACCTAGTAAGGATCGTTTCATGAAAGTTCATAATTTCAAATTATCAGAACCATCGTATTGGTAGTACCCGCCAAGTTCGAATCAAAAGGGGTTCGTAGTGATAATAACATAATAAAACCAGAAGCAAATAAAACTTAGGTACATAGGATATCGCCCTAGTAATCATTCATCCCAGAATGACTTAATATCTATTTCGTCGAGAAAATTCTGACATCCTTATTCGACATGGTTTGGCCTGGTCCTTACCATGTGAAAATTCTTATGCTGTATAAGAGAACTTTTTCCTTAATCAGCCGTAAGATGAAATTCCTCCAATCATTAATGTAAAACCCTTAGGTTGTCTCACCTTTCAAAACTTTAGAAGTACCCATGCGAAGAGTACCACGCCATTCTAGCCTACTCAGTAGACAGGAAACTTCAAACGAAAAGCACCGAAGTAGTCATAGAAGCCAGTAACTACCGAAGTACACCAATAGATCTCGTAGGAAAATCATTGTACCGCAGGTCAAGTTCAAGAATAGAGACTAAGAACTCATTAAGCAAATCTATCGCTGCTAAGTATATACACAAGAGTGGTATATAAGTTAGACTTAACAAGATTAAGGATGTGTGATTCCGCCCTATTTCCTGTTCCTTGTTTGGTTGTGGACCTGGGGCAGAGTCACCCATATGAACGTTTTGTGAAATCTAAATTATATACGACTTGTATACACGAGGTAATGGTGGATGACCCAAGTATGAGTCTTATCATGAACTTCGGAGCAAAAGCCAACATCATGTATTCTACCAGGTGGAATTCAACATGAGACCACAACAATGGGTCGAGCTACTAAATGACTATGAATTCGAAATTCGTTATCATCTCGACAAAGCCAATATAGTAGCTAACACCCTAAGTCGGAAAGAGTACCCAAGTCATAGTTCCAATCATGGACTATGATAACTCATTCAAATATGTCCACACAGAGTAAGGAGGCTCAACAGGAAGCCTTGGAACCTGAAAATGTGGTAAGTAAAGAAGATAACTAGAACGTGTGAGTGCACGGTATGCCAATATCTGTTATCTCTACTAAGATAATAGAATCATCTCCTAGTTCAGGCCGTCACTCAAAAACCTCTAGGAACCAGAGTAGTCATGATTTTATGGGATCAGCTATGGTAAAGAATGGGATATCCATTTACCAATTAGTCGAGTCCTTTAACACGCTAGCATTTAAATTGCTCCATTCGAAACCTTCTGTGGTCATAAGTACAGATTCTATCTGCACTGGACTAAAGTAGGTAATACGCAACTAGCTAGAGATCCAATTTCCAAACAGCACCCTCGCTGATCTGGAAATTATCCGAGAAACTACCAAAAACAAAATAAGAATCAGGAAATGCCATAAAGGTTCCAGAGTTAACCAGAGAAGCTACGGCTTCGATAGAAGAAAACCCTTGGAATTCCAGGATTGATGACCTTGTCATATGAAGGTCTCACTCAGGAAGGACAAGATGCGCTTGAGAAAGCGTGAAATACAAAAGTCAAAGTACATAGGACCATTTGAGGTTCTTACCAGAATCGGTCTTGTACTTTTAAACTAAAACTACCACCAAAAACATAATAACATTCATCCCATCTTTCACATATCTAATTTAAAGAGGTGTCTACCCGATGAAACACTTATTATTTCACTCAATGAAATCAAAGTCTACACTCTGTAAAAGAACCAATGAAAACCATGGATAGGGAAATCTGAAGAACCACGCTAAGTCTTATCCAGTTAGTGAAGGTTCACTGGAGTACAAACCAGGGACCTGAGTTCACTTGGGAAGGAAAGATTAGACCTAGTCCATGAGTATCACTTTAGACTTAATTTCGGGACGAAATTCCCTCTAACGGGGGGATAATGTGACACCAGTCAAATTTTGGTCAAAAATAAATTGATCAATAATCGTAATTGGGATGAACCAAGTGGTAGAGTTTGTAACAAGGTTTCCAAAAACATAAAGAACACTGAAATCCGAGTTATAACGAAGAAGTTATGACCAATCGAAAATCCACGTCGAAACCGGCAAAACATTGTTCAGTGTAAAAAGTGAATTTTCGATAAAAGGATTTTTAGCCTTAACAATCTAAATGAAACTTGTAGAATATGTTAAACCGAGAACGTTCATAAAAAGAACGTGAAAATCCGACTTCGTATGAGGAAGTTATGATTTTTCGAAGTTTCGGTTTAGCAGTAGACAGATAAAAATTCGAAATATAAATCGATCGATATTTAGCCGACGCAACTTAAACGAGAATCGAAGGTCTCGTCAAAAGTAGCACAACGGTAAAAAGACAGAGAAAAACGGACGTCGGATGAAGAAGTTATGAATTATTAACGGATTCCCGTCCCGGTCTGTTTAAAATAATAATATTAAAAATAAAGTCAAAATCAGCCGACGAAGTCTAAACGAAAGTCGTAGAGTATGATTTTACCTACGCTTGCATATAAAGAACGTCAAAAACGGAGCTCGTATGCGAAAGTTATGATTTTCGCAAGATTTTGGCACGAAAATCAAGAAAATCTTGAAAACCGGGAAATTTCGCATGCAAGGCTTCGGACACGTCATCATCACGTGCGAGACTCCACGTGTCCTCCTCTGGTTGGACCGCAGTACACGTGTAGCCTTCTGAGTGGACCGCAGCCGAGGTCCAATAATCTTCGGACACCCTCGCATCGGACACCCCGGAGACACCCCCCTTCGCACGTTCCTTCTCCCTATTGGACCGAAGCCTGACCACTTAGAAGCCGCCAGCAGTCCGAAGCACGTGCCTCGCACCGGGTCCGATCCGCACCGCCTTCGCAGGAGCTGCCGCGTGTGCTGCTGACTCGCCCCTCGCCTCGCCACCTGTCCTCCTCGGCCGAACCCTCGCACCCCTATATAAAGGGTGCGAGCCTTCTCGGATGGAAGGATTTTTCACCCCATTTTTGGCCCTTTTTCACTCCTCTCTCTTCCATAACTTCACAAACAACCCCCAAGGCCCCGATATCGCGTCTAAAGCCCGAAGTAAGCCCCGGAGCCCCGGAATTCTCGAGAATTCATCCTCTCTCCTATCGAAACTCTGCCCGTTTTGAGCTGGTTTTTCGTCAAACAAACTCTTTTCCGGGAAACGAAACGCTGCCCGAATCACCGCTTATCAAAGTGAGTTCATACCCCCGTATTTTCATAATTTCTACTGTTTTAAGGGGGGGAATACAAGCATAACACAAGAACTTTGTGTTATAAAATCATGATTCAAATCATGATAAAATAACATTAAATTATCTAAAAATACTCAACACATCAAACTCTTTTATAATCTTATATTTTCCCCAAAATTCATATTTGTATATATATATATATATATATATATATATATATATATATATATATATGTATATAAATAAGATTTAAAAGGCTTAGGACTGATAACTCATTCTGGGTCCTTTTCCTTGTTTGGATGTGGGCTTAAAGTACCGGTTACTTGTCCGAGTGTCGTTTAAATTTTACTTATATATAAAATTGTATATGTATATAAATATAATAGTTATTTCATCAGTTTAACTACCTTTGTAACATGCTGAGCAAGGGATTATATGCAAACATGGTTAAATACACAATCAGGGAGTACATATAAATTATAATAGGTATAATTTATACATAGAACAATAATTCATGATACAAGTATACTAGAATACACAAGAAACTAGGGTTTTGATACAGAACAAATCAAGGTTTACACTTATCAAATACATGTTTGGAAATACTAATTCAAGGACATACTGTCAATCATTATTTCAGAATGATTGGGTTTTGATTCAAAGAATATACTGTCAATCATTATTTCAGGATGATTGAGTTTTCAAACTAGTATACATGTAACGTTTATATGCTTTTTATGAGACACTAGATTCAGGTTGTTTAATTCATTTTAGACAACATAGAAAAGTCCTGACATTATAACCAGAATCTCCAGCCGGGGATCGAAACAAGCGTGTGTAGATCTATATCGGTATTGACAACCCCGCACTCAGGCTGCTAGCTATAGTTTGATGAGTGACAATTGTTATCACCAGTTTAAACGCCCACAAAGCGTTTGTTTCAGGCCATCCGTCATAGTATGGTTATAATAAAAACTACTCATTAAAAAGGTATTAACAATAAGTTAGTGTATAAACAAATAAACGAAAGTACACCTTCAAAGTACCAGTTTATAGAATACAAAATACAATGGTTTAATACAGTTTCCATTAACACCTGGTGGAGCCAGGCACACTCTCAGTTTCAAGTTTTCATAAAGGAATACAAATACAAAACAGTAATACAAAGAGAACGGTTTATGGGATTAAACCACTTATCCAATGGAACTTAGTCACTCAATCTCGGTAAACTAGTATAACATAAAAGACCTTTAGTGGTTAATTCTATAATTCCTTAGTTGCTACATCAGAGTTGTACATAAGTAAGGTTCGATTGACAGTGAAATGTGTGACTTCCGCCTTACTTCCTGTTCCTTGTTTGGCTGTGGGCTTAGGGCAGATACACCCATTTAACTGTCAATTCGATATTATGTTATGTATAATCAGTATAAACTAGGTAATTACAGAGGGAAACTATTGAGGTTATCAGCTAATCACCTCAGGAGATATAGGATTTCCTGGAGAAACCAGTGAACTTATTCAAAGAACTTAGGGTATACTTAACAGAACAAAAATACTTATGAACTCACCAGCTTAAATGCTGATCTACTCTTTTCAAATAACTTGTATTCTCAGGAATCCAGTAGGCAGGTACACTCCCGAAGCTTTTGAGAAGACTACCTAGTACCGTACCGCGACTCTTGTCTTCTGCTGTACCTACTTTAGTGTTTGAATATGTAATGTTTAAACACTTATGTAAAACTTATACTTATTAATACAGTGGTTGTTTGTACTTTGATTACTATATTGCATGTGTTGTGATACTTACCTAAAGTCCTCCGCCTCCGAATGTTTCCGCCATTCTGGTTTGGGGGTGCGACATGACCCGTCCTTCTTTTTCACAAACAGGATCGGGGCTCCCCAAGGCGAACTGCTTGGCCTGATAAAACCCTTGTCTAGCAGCTCCTGCAGCTGCGTAGACAACTCCTGCATCTCGGGAGGAGCCAACCGATATGGTGCCTCGGCTATCGGAGCCGCACCAGGGACCAGGTCAATCCGAAAATCAACCTGTCTCTCCGGAGGTACCCCAGGCAAATCCTCCGGGAAGACATTCGGGTACTCTCGTACTACCGGTACATCTTCCACCATTGTCTTACCCTTATCTCGGGTATCCATGACATAAGCGATGTATCCTGTGCAACCCTGCTGAAAGTGGCGCCTCGCCCTCGCTACTGAACAGAAAACCGGTACGCGCTGTGGCCTCTCGCCCTGAATCACTAACTCTCCCCCACTAGGAGTGCGAACCATAACCAACTGCTGCTCACAATCTATCACTACCCCATTGGGACTTAGCCAATCCATACCTACTATGACATTGTTTCCTCGCAGGGGAATAGGAACCAAATCCACGGAATACTGTTGATCAAATAACTGAAGGGTACATCCGCTATGAACCCTCGTGACCCTGACGGTCCTATCATCTGCGATCTTTACATCCAGAGGACAACCCAGCTCCCCTGGAGCTTCTACAAATCGCTTGCCGAGCGCGAGCGACACAAACGATCGGGTGGCACCCGAATCGAACAGTACTAAAGCTGATATACCGTTCACTAGGAATGATCCTATAACAAAACGAGCAATCATGAGTAATAGACAATAACAATAAAGAGATAAGAGAAAGATACATACCCGTCACCACGTCAGGAGCTGCTAATGCCTCCTCTGCAGTGAGCTGAAAAGCCCTACTCTGCGTCGTCGGCGCCTCAGCCCGGCCCTGACGGCCATCAGTAATCCTCAATGTGGCAAGAGAAGGTGCCGCCACCTTCCCTGCTGCTGCTAAACTCGGGCACTGGGACCGCTTGTGTCCCCTTTGATTGCACTAGAAGAAAATCAGATATGATGCTGTCGTGGTGGTGGTAGTGGCTGTGCAGTCTCGGCTCATATGACCCGTTCGGCAACACTTGTAGCAGCCCGAACTCCCTGCCTTGCACGGTCCCTCGTGCATCCTGCCACATTTGCCACTACGACCGTGGCTCTGCTGGCTCCGAGACCTGTGATATGATACCTTGGGCTTTTTGCCCGAACCCCCTGACTGAACCCCTTCTAGTTTCCTCTTCCTCTCCATCTCTAAATCCAACTCTCTCTCTCTCTCTCTCTCTCTCTATCTATCTCTTTCTCTCGAGCCCTGTCAATCATGTCCTCCAGCGTCTTGCAGCTGGAGCGACTCACAAACTGTCTAATATCACTCCTCAACATCTCATGGTGCCGAGCCTTCTTCATCTCATCGTCCACCACATACTGTGGAACAAGGAGGGCTCTCTCCCTAAACTTGGCGGTAATCTCTGCCACTGTCTCCGTCCTCTGCTGAAGATCCCGGAACTCCCTGGCAAGCTATTGCACCTCAATAACTGGTGCGAACTCAGCTCTGAATCTGGTCGTGAACTCACTCCAGGTCATCGCATCCAAAACTGCATCATTTGCTATGGCTCTCCCAACCTCCTCCCACCAGTCACGTGCCCTGTCCTTCAGAAGACAGGAAGCAAGCCTAACCTTGTCCCCCTCGGGAAATCTACTGGTGCGGAATGCGTTAGCGACATCCGCCAACCATCTGGTACTGGCAATGGGGTCCCGAGCCCCATGGTAATCGGGATCTCCACATGCCCTGAACTCCCTGAAGGTGAGTGTGCGCGACCCCATCATGGCCGCCACCTCAGTGCGGAAAATGCTCAGCTTCTCATCCATAAGCTCTAGAATACCCTCCTTGACCGAACCAAAGATCACAGGAGTCTGCTCGAGTATAACGCGAGTAACCTCTGAGGAAAGGAACTTCCTAGTCTGCTAATCTAGCTGCTCGGCTCCAGATCCTGAGCTTGATGCCTCTCCGGAACCTAAATTGCCAACTGCTGGTCTAGGGCGCAAAACCACCATTCTGAAAAACACATCATAACAATGTCAGAATACTACTCATAGCTAGAGGGATCACATATACTACAAGTTCCCTGGTCTTATCTCAGCCTTCCTTGATTCGAGTACGGATCCTCTGCTTTGAGTAGTACGGGCCCATACTACCTTCCACATATATTCGTACTTTCCTCAAGAACTGCCTTGACTCCATCAAGTCCCTTCTACTACTACTGCTGATCTCATGCTAAACTCATCCTAGGCTTGCCCTAGGGTAATCACCAACCCACTCTCCGTCATCAGCTGCATAAGAAGTCCCTGCTTTCTTCCCCTAACTAGCTCGCGAATATTATTACATATTACTCAGACTAGATAATTCTTCGAATGAAAGATCCTACCCTACAACGGTTGGACTCAAACAAGAGCTGCGAAATAGAGCTAGACCTAACCTTCTGAAATTATTTAATCCTTGCAATATGTAACTTAACATATTCGTTTACTAGTTAGTGAAAGACAAATAGAACTACTAAAAGCACAAAGCAAGCAACATTCGGGCATTGAGTACACATAATCAAGCATATACTACTCTGGCTATCATACTGACTAATTTGTACTAGCATGCAGTTCTCAATTAGCTGGTACACATATAAAAGGCACATAAGGCATCCTTCTTAGATCCTTAGTCCTAATCTAGCATGTTGTTCTCATAAAGCTGATAAACATATCATAACATAAACTTGTATGGGTAATTTGGGAGTACTTACTTGAGCTCTCCTGATTGCATGCACCACACCCTTTTCTCCTTTCAAAGTTCTTTTTTCTTTCTAAAATTTCTTTTTGCTTTTTCGAAAACTGTTTTCTTTCCTCAAAATCCTTCTTACAAAAATTGATTTTCCTTTTTAAAATTTATATACCAATTCCTTAGTTTGAGTTCAGACACACCCGAAAGTGTGCCCGAATCCCTCAAACCAAGGCTCTGATACCAAATTGAAACGTCCCAAAATTACAACCCAAAAATTTCGTTCTAAAAATAATATTATAACCATAGTCATCCATAAACATAAGAAAATCATGTATCTCAGAACATCATTGTGACAAAAACATATATAAAAAAAATATCAGAGTAAAACTCTCAGGCTAGAAAACTGTGGTGTGTGTCATGCTATCATCCCGAGCCCTTCCCTTTGCTAGCTGAAGTACCTGAAACCAAAACTAAAACTGTAATCACGAAGCTTAGTGAGCTCCCCCAAACTACCACATACCATACACATCACATATCACATAATCACATAACTCTGGGACTACTCCCAACTGCATCGGGACGAATCCCGACATCGGCTTACCTGGCATCGGGCTCACCCCGGCATTCGACCGCATCGGGCATCGGGCTCACCCCGGCATCGGGCTTACCCCGGCACATACACAGCATAACATATATCATAAACACATAACATAATCACATAATCTGCATCGGGACCGCCCCGACATCGGACCGAAGTCCGGAACATAAAATCATAGCATATAAACTAACATACATCGGGCTTGCCCCGATATCCCGCCTACCCCGGTACACATAACACATAACACATAACATGCATGAATCACAAAGACATCAAGCATACATAACTACTTCTTGGGACCGCCCGGTATCGGACAGAAGTCCTGAAACATACAAACTGCATCGGGCTAATTCCCAACATCGGATCGAAATCCAGAACTGCTACTATCTAAACGGGTCGGCATTGTGGCCCTAGACCCATTCCTACTGGAGGAAAACTAACCTCAAATGACTGACTACTGAAAACCTTAGTGAGAAATCCCTGCCTGCTGCTCTGGCGGCTCTCCGGCTACAACTTTCATAACAACATTTAATCAAAAACTAATAACTCTTCATAGGGTAAAATGACCACTTTACCCCTGGTCCAAGTCAAAGTCAAAGTCAGCTCTCAGTCAACCCAACTCGCCGAGTCCCTCTACCGACTCGTCGATTTTGAATCTGTCATAACATCGGGACATCTCGATTCTACTCGTCGAGTCCCTCCGTAGGCTCGTCGAGTTCTTTTGCTTCCGAGCCTCACTCATGTCCAACACACTGAGTCATCTCCTTAACTCAGTGGTTTCACTCATAACCAGAGAAGGGTTTGGGGACATCGACCCGACTCGTGGAGTCCCATGAACAACTCGGCGAGTCCATTGCATGCTAAAACCATACAGTCGATTCTAGATGATTCCACTACCTCTAATTCATAGATCTGGACTCCTTAGGCTAGCATAACACGTAAAGTTTCTAACTTTACGTGCATGCATGATGTTATGAAGCTAAATCACCCAATACAAGCTAAAAATGAAAGTCTAGGGCATAGAATAGAATCATGGTTGAATAAAGGTGGCAACTTTGAGCTTCTGGAGCTCAAGAGTGCCTAGATCTGAAGTCCTTACAACCCCAAATGCTCACTACTTGAAAATGAGCTTATAAATGACCCAAAAGTGACAAGAAACAAGCTTTCAAGAAGATCTAAGTGAAAAGAAACCAATGTATAAGCTTTATACCTTCAAAGGTTCTGAAATGCAACAAAAGCTCTGGATCTCCTGCCTCTTCTTGAATCACCAAGGGTTTCCTTCCTTCTCCTAGCTTCAAATCACATAAAAATGGCAAGAAAAGCTTTAGAACACTCAATGTCTGCTAGGGTTTCGAGAATGGACTGTGGAGGTGATGGGGGCTGGGGTGGAGACATGTAATGTTGCTTAAATAGGGTGCAAACCCTATGGATTAGGGTTTCCACCTGATGGTCCTACTCGCCGAGTCCATACTTCGACTCGTCGAGTAGACCACTTAAGCCCCCACAGTCTAGCTAGCATTTACTCGACGAGTTAGGGCTACCAACTCGCCGAGTAGCTCTTATAAAATGAACATTAAAAGAATTAAATTCGTACCAGGAATAGGGCGTTACATGTGTGTATGTGGGTTGGTGTGTGTGTGGGGGTGGGTGGGTGGGGTGTGTGTGTGTGTTTGTAGGTGGGTGGGTGGGGGTGTGTGTGTTTATGGGTGGGTGGGTGGGTGTGTGTATGTGGGGGGGGGGGTGTTTGTGTACAGATGATTTCCTACTCGCCAATATTGAAAGTACAACGCTATAAAAAGTAAAATCAGTAAATATGTTGCTATAAAAAGCAAAAAAATAGAAAGTAACACACCTACAATCTTATGATTTAATGATTTAGATCCAATAAGGAAGCATCCATTTTGACACATTTAACCCTCATACCAAAAGATCTCCCCTCTATCTCCTAAAATGCAACACTTTCTACATTGATTTGTCCAAGAAATTACTAACATTCTACTTTTAAATAAATTCTTTAACAGATTTGTTTTTGTGTTCCTTAATGGGTATTCAGATGTATATCTAAAGTGATTATGGTGATATGAAGTCGGAACAATCAAAGTTTAATTGTTTTAGAAATGAAAATTTGATCTTAAATTTTGTAGCTCCTTCGTCGTTCCTTCATTCTTCCAGTTTGGCATTACACTTCTTAATTACATAGTTCAGATTGAAAGCCAATCGATCAAATTCCTCTACCTATAGCTCCAGATAGCATGTAGAAACTTTCTATTAGAAAGGCATTTTAACGTTCTCACTTTTTCCTTCGTAGACTGAGAGATCCATTAGAAAGTAGGTATCTCGCTAGTGTCAAAATGAGACTTTCACTCTTTCCTCCTATGAGGACCCTTCAATGGCAAAAGTTTCTATCTCATAGAGTATAGGGGCAAGCTAAAATCGTATTGATGCTTTTAAGGCTTTCAGCACTAAATCGATCCTCATTCTCTCGTCTATGAAAAGGGACCTAAAGGGTGGGCTTCTCGGGTCACTCAGTCTTTTTTAACGACTATAACCAAGCTGCCAACCAATAAAGCAAGCACCTTCATGGACTGAGACCGTGGAAGCTCCGTTAGTACCTTAAGGTTGTCTTTATCCTGAGAACCCTCGGGTATATTCAGAGACTCGGCTAATGCTTCTAGGCCCACATTCGGGATAGACCAAGCACCTCTCTTACCCACTCACTATCTAATAAACCGGACTGGCTTATTATCTGAATGAGATCGGAAAGAGAGGAGGCAGCCCAAATCTTCCAATAGGCGCATACGAAAGGTTCCGAAAGAATTGAAAAGGACTTTTCAAGCTTGCTGACTAAGGTTGGAAGCTAAATTCAGTCTTATAATAACATAAGAAAGTCGTGGAGTGCATAAGCCCCTTTAGAGATAGGGGCTACTTTCTTGTGGTAGTCATTGCGAATGAGCAAGTAGGGGGCGGCAACTAAAGAGGTAGCGAGACTGACCGCAATTGCAGGAATAGGTTGACTTTATTTCATTTTTGGTTATGGAAAGTGAAAGTTCTTTCGTTTAGTACGAGATCGTTTCACACCTCGCGGTGCTTACACCTCTCGCCTATCGAAGTTCTGTTCAAAAACCTCGTCCGAGAACTTGTATAGATAAGGATTTCCCACGATGCAGCAGTTCTTCTATACCAACTTAGCTGCCCGGCGCTGCTATTGGCATAACAACCGGTACACCATTAGGTTGGCCCAACCCAGTCCTCTCGTACTAGGGTTGGCTCCTCGCAGTTCTCCCTTTAACACCAACGGTAGATAGGAACCGAACTGTCTCAGGACGTTCAATAAGGCTACAAAAATAACAAGATTTCCATACCCATATAATATATAGTTGTATGAAACTGATTACTGAAGAATATGTAAAAATAAATAAATAAATAAAAATAATAAGATTTTCACAATACTCACTCAAAAAATGAGCATAAAAATAAACAATACTATTAATGTCATTGTTATGGTTATTGCCCTATCATAAAATAAAATAAAAGTTGATTTGTGTATGTCTTTTTTTTAACTTGAGTCACTTGTCCTATCCAAATACCGATAAAAGTCCATCCAAATCCAACAAAAATACACCATTCTCAATTTTTTGTACTTATTTGGTTCATCTTTTAATCTTCATTACCATTTTGGTCCAAAAAACTAAAAATATTCCTTAGTCGTTTTCACATTTTCTATATACATTTTTTTAGAGATTATTTATTTAACAAAATTACTTATAATCCTTCCTTTAAAATTAATTTTATTTGGAAAATTACATAAAATAACAAACAAACAAACAAACAAACAAAAGACAAAAAACAAAAAAAAAACAAATATTTTATATCTTCGATTTTATCTCTTTTTAAATACACATAAAACAAAGCAAGGGAGAACCAATAGTTGATTATGTAATGTTGGGTTCCTAGTATGTATTTAGTTATAATTTGTTCATTTTTACAGGGCAAATTGACGAGTTGGAGGCCCCAAACTCGTCGAGTAGAGATTAGATGAGACGCGGGTTTTAAGTAATCTACTCGACGAGTTGAGAGCCCTCAACTCGACTAGTAGGCTAGCAGAGGTGAAACCATAATTTCGGGGTTTTGCGCCCTAATTAAACATCTAATCCCCTCATGCTAGCCTCATTTCCAGCCTCCAAGTCTCAAACCCTAGATCTCGAAACCCTAATGCATTGTGTGAGCTTGTGAGTCATTTTTTAGAGAAATCTCATGTGTGTGAAGCTTGTGGAAGAAGGAGAAGCTTGAGGACTCAAGAAGGAGGATTATAGATCCAACAACTTCATTTAATACTCAACATTTTATGGTAAGCAAGTCTCAAAATTGCTTAATGATTACTTAGATCTCTTCCCTATCACTTTTATTGGGTTTTTGGTCCAACTAGCATGATCATCGGGAAATGGACGTCCCAAGTGAGTGTACCACCAGATCTAGGACCTTGAAGGGTTTTCATGGCATAAAAGTGCAAACTTTATGACCATTGAAGCACCATGCAAGCTTTAGGATGTCATTTTGACCTTTTAAGCTCCAAAAGGCCATGCATGGAGAGAAAGTCAGAGACTTTACGGCCCCGTTTGATAGTTGCTGACTGAGAAAGTGCTGACTGAGAAAGGTCTGTCTGAGTAAGAAATTCCGACTGAGTAAGAAATCATGCTGTTTGATTGAAAATTTGACTGAATGTGTTGACTGGTGCAAAATGAGATTTTTACCCCGATGCTCTACACGTTTCTATGCAATATGATGATGATAATAATAACAACAACAACAACAACAACAATAATAATAATAATAACAACAACAGTTACAATAATAATAATAATAATAATAATAATAATAATAATAATAATAATAATAATAATAATAATGTATACAAAAACTTCCAGCATAATAGACATTAAATATATTATTTTAGAGATACAACACAAAAAACTCTTCAACTTGCTGGTAAACACCATTGCTTCTACAAGGGAGACCCAAGTTCTATTCATGTAACCTTCATTAGCTGCGAATTTTTATCCAAGCCAAGGGTACTATTGGAAAGCCTTGCTTTCTTTCTCAGTCATCCATCTCCCAACTTCTTTCTCGGTCAGACCTTGCTTTCCGAGTCAGACGCCAATATTTTGTTTATCAAACACCTTTCGTCTGACCGAGTCAGCCAAAAATGTCTGACCAGACTCGGTCACATGCATATCAAACAGGGCCTACGTGTTCATGTAGTGTCTAGGGTCTAGATATCAGTTGGTATGCCTTACCTTGAAGTATTAATGGCTTTTGGATCAAGATCTAAGTCTTAAAGAGTTAGGATTTGAGCTAAACCCATTAAGGAAGGGTATCAACGATTAAAGTTGGAAACTTTACCCTTAAAGGGACATTTTTAGTATGTAGATGAAGTATAGAGCTTAGATCTGAAGGATATGAGCTTAATCCATTAAGGAAGCTTAACAGACTGAAGAACTCGACGAGTTCATAAAGGAACTCGACGAGTTGGGTCGAAATGCCCCGACCCCGTAGAAGGAAAAACTCGACGAGTTCAGGACGGACTCGACGAGTGGAGTTGGAAAGTCCCGATTCTGATGATAGGAGAAACTCGACAAGTATGTGAGGAACTCAATGAGTTGGATCGCTATTTCATGGTTTCTGATTTATGGAACTCGACGAGTTGATAGACCAACTCGACGAGTTGAGTCAACCCAGAATGTTGACTTTGACCAGAACGTTGACTTTGACCAGAATGTTGACTTTGACTTTGACTATTGACCAATATTGACCCGTGAAGGGGTTTTAAGTATGGAATGATAACCAAGAGGTTGTTATGTATAGGGTGTGAGTAGAGTCGGGTGCGGAGCAGAGACGTTTCAACTATTTACACGACATAGAGGTGAGTTTTCCTCCTGTAGGAACGGGTCGAAGGCACCAATGTCGGCCCGTTTATGTATGTTAGTATATGCTGGACCAAGGTCCAATGTCGGGCAGTGCCCGATGTATGTTGATATGTTTCCGGACTTCGGTCCGATACCGGGGAAAGCCCGAGGAATGTTTGTATGTTTGATGTCTTCGTGATTCTTGCATGTGCTTGTTTTATATATTCCGGATTTCGGTTCGATGCTGGGGTATGCCTGTGGAATGATTATATGTTTATGTTATATGTTTCCAGATTTCGGTCTGATGTCGGGCGGGGCCCGATGAATGTTTATATGTTTATGTTATGTGATTATGTTATATTGTCGCAATCCGAAAATTTTAGAGCAAGCAAGGTCTAAACCCTATCAAAGTACAAGTGAAACCATATTGAGACCTTGATGCATTGTGTCACCCATAGCCATTAAGACATGTTTATAAGCTTGTATCTAAGCATAGACTTAAACCTAAGTTAATTTAGGTTAGTATAAATAAATATAAGTTAAAAGTCTAAACTTAAAACCATAAAATATCTTATATACATTGGGTTTTTGGTTTAGGGAATCTAATCCCTAACCAAAACCGAAATCTCATGCTTTTGGATTAAAGCAAAACCGAAAACACCCCTTCTAGAACACCTTGACTGAATTCTCTTCTCTATTTGACTTTAAGGCCGAAAACTCCTTCTTAGTGGATGCATGAACCGAAATCTAACTTCTTGGATTTACTTTATGGCCGAAAACACTTCCTTAAGGAGGTGTTGGACCGAAAACAACCCTTCCAAATGTTGTATAGGGCCGAAAACCCAAACATGTTGGACCGAAATCCCTTCTTCTTTAGTCCATTAAGACCAAAATCTCTCTTTTGTGAGGGATTTGAGTGATTTCGGTCATGTAGACATTAAACTCGTTCCTTTTGGCCGTAAGCCCTTTCATAGTTGGGAGTAAACTCATTTCTTTTGGCCGCAAACACATTCTTGTGGCCGTAAACACCTTAAATATCTCATATCTTATCCTAATTCAGCATTCCAAGGTGATAGAATTCATTTACCAATGCAATCGCCTCATAAGTTCCTTCATATATAAGTCACAACTTAGAACCATTTCTCACATTTCACACAAGCAGTAAACGAAAACATATTCTCTTCTCTCTCAAATAACAAGCCATATTTCCTTCCATTCTCAAGAAATCAAAGACCCAACTCCCCTGGAAACTATATTTGAAGCTACATTCTTAAGATACTATTGTAAGTATTCTTCATATTATTTAGTATTTAAGAAAAACTTGTGTTATTAAAACGATCTTATTCACACATTATTTATGTATATAAACCATTAGGATACGACATCTTTCCCGTACTGGCTCGAAGTCACCGTTTCTATCTCGTTATCTAAACCGCAATCATGCACAAGGTGAGTTCATACCCCCATATTTTTCCAAGCTTTTTCAATGTTTTTAGAGGGGGGGGGGGGATATAAGTAAAACACAAGAAATATTGTGTTTAAAAATATAATTTATTTATTATATTTCTTACCATTAATATGTATGTAAACGTGAAATTTATTAAATTTACAAACTTATAAACTATAATAGGTATAGTTTATGGAACAAAGGAACTATTTTACAAAGCTCAGATTTTAACACGGAAATAAACTTATAAACTATAATAGGTATAGTTTATGGAACAAAGGAACTATTTTACAAAGCTCAGATTTTAACACGGAAATAAAACTTATAAACTATAATAGGTATAGTTTATGGAACATATGGGAATATTTTACAAAGTTCAGGTTATAACACGGAAATAAACTTATAAACTATAATAGGTATAGTTTATGGAACAAAGGGACTATTTTTACAAAGTTATATGTTATTTACAAAAAGGTTTTTCCGCTTTATTACTAGTAAATTTGTTGAAGCAATTTGTGAGACGCCTTCATGTACTTATCTAAGTACCCATTAAAGTCCTGACTTATAACCAGAGTCTCCTGGAGGGAGAGCGTGAGTTTGTGTATAGATCTATACGGGATTGATAATCCCGCACCTGAGCTGCTTGCAACAGCTAGGCCAGCAGGCCTGAGGTGACAAATGTCATAACGTTTCGACGCCTGAAGAACGTCGTGTAGGCCATTAGTCATATCAGTATGGTTATAAGAACTCACAAAGAGAAAACAACGACATATTTACGTAGTAATATACTTTTTCTTAAACAGTCTTAAGAGGTATTAACTTTGTGATTACTTAGCATATACATCAGGGTTATATAAAATTGATGTCCGGTAGACAGTGGAATGTGTGATTTCCGCCTTACTTCCTGTTCCTTGTTTGGTTGTGGGCTTAGGACAGATTCACCCATTCAATTGTCTGTTCGATCTCGGTTATATACAACTCGTATGTACTAAGTGATCATAGAAGGGTAGTAACATTGCATCTAGTTTACATGGCAAACACATATTCAGCTAGTTTTACTTATAAATAAAACTAGGTATCATTAAAATAAGTATGGTAATTATACTTGTGCTTTTCAGTCTTGGAACGATTAAGACTACAAATCGGTTTTATAGAAAATATAGGATTTTCTAGGATAAACATCATTATTTTAAAGGTAAACAGTTTTCAATTTAACTTTCTGAAAACAAATACAATTATTTACTGAAAACAATGTTTTACAATAGAGTAAGTGGAACTAGGTACTTATTTACAAAGGCTGAACACTTAGTTACAAATTAGTATAACATAAAGGACCCTTAATTGTTAATTCTATAGTTCCTTAGTTTATACATCAGAGTTACATAAAAATAATATCCGATAGGAAGTGGAATGTGTGATTTCCGCCTTACTTCCTCTTCCTTGTTTGGTTGTGGGCTTAAGGCAGATTCACACATTCAACTGTCCATTCAATATTAGTTTATATATAACTAGTATAAAATGAGTAATCATAGAAGGAGCTGGTATGGTCACACTTCTTACTAAGAAAATATAGGATTTTCTGGAAGAACACACGAACTTTTCCAAAGAATAAAGAATATACTTTTTATAATAAAAACTCTTATGGACTCACCAACTTTAACGTTGTCACTTTTTCAAACCACTTGTATTCTCAGGAAAGTTAGTAGACAGGTACCCTCTCAGGTGTTGCGAAGACGGAACATAGTAGTATTATGTCTTATCTTTTGCTATAGTTTTAATGTAAATCAGGCAATGTTTTGAACACAATGTAAACTTTATATTTTTAATACAATGGTTTTTGTTGCTTTGATTACTGTTATACAAATGTTGTGATACTGTACATGACGTCCTCCGCCCCCGAACGTTTCCGTCGTTCCAGTTTAAGGTTTTTTTGTTTTCCATAGAACCTAAACCTATATATATATATATATATATATATATATATATATATATATATATATATATATATATATATATATATATATTGGGAAAGGTTATTTGGAAAACAAAAAAACCTTAAAAATCATAAAAATGCATAAAAAAAATACCTAGACATTACAAAACTTTTTTTTTGAATTTTTTTATCAAAAAATCGCAGCCTTTTTGACAATTTCGCTGAAAAAAAAATCAAAAATCAAAATTTTTTTTTCTTGAAAAAATATTTTTTTTTTCAAAAAAAATTTCAGCGATTTTATGTTAAAAGCTGCGATTTTTTGATCAAAAAATTCAAAAAAAAGTTTTGTGATTTCTAAGTATTTTTTTTATGCATTTTTATGATTTTTAGTGTTTTTTTTTGTAAAAAAAAATTTTTCTTTTCAAAATTTTTTACACCGATTTTGTGTAAAAAGCTGCGATTTTTTCAAAAAAAAGTTTTGTGATTTCTAAGTATTTTGTTATGCATTTTTATGATTTTTAGGGTTTTTTTTAGGGTTTTTTTGTTTTCCAAATAACTCTTCCCTATATATATATATATATATATATATATATATATATATATATATATATATATATATATATATATATATATATATATATATATATATATATATATATATATATAGGGAAGAGTTATTTGGAAAACAAAAAAACCCTAAAAATCATAAAAATGCATAAAAAAAATACTTAGAGATCACAAGACTTTTTTTTGAAAAAATCGGAGCTTTTTATACAAAATCGGTGAAAAAAATTTTGAAAATTTTTTTTTTTTACAAAAAAAAGAAAAATTGATTTTTTATTTTTTTTTCAGCGAATTTCAACAAAAACCTGCGATTTTTTATAAAAAAAATTCAAAAATATTTTTTGTGATCTCTAAGTATTTTTTTTATACATTTTTATGATTTTTAGGGTTTTTTTGTTTTCCATAGAACCTAAACCTATATATATATATATATATATATATATATATATATATATATATATATATATATATATATATATATATATATATATATATATATATATATATATACTAGAACAAGTATCACAAGAATAGCAAAACAAAAGTATTTAGATGTTGGACCCTACAGTCAAACCTAGACAGTTATGTAATCATATCTGGGATAAATATAGTCTGATCAACTATATTTATTTGAGATACGACCAACATGTGTTTGGGAGCGATAGTGGTGTTGCAACAATTCTAAAACTTACCAACTTTATATACAAAGGAATACTAGAACCAAACATAAAGTTTAAAATACTATAGGAGTATTTTATGATACTATCCAATAAAAACAAGTCTAAAAACTTATCAACTTCATATACCAAGAAGCTCTAGAATCAAACATGTAATTAAAATAGTATAGGAGTATTTTAGGTACTATAAATAACTTATGTGAAAACTAAAAGAGCCTTATAGGTAGGTCTATAGTTCCTTAGTGTATACGTTAAGGTTATATATAATTGAGATTTTATAGACTTAGAATTTGTGATCTACTCTCTACTTCCTGTTCCTTGTTTGGTTGTGGACTTAGAGTAGGATCACTTATTCGAAGGTCTATTTGATCTTGGTTATATATAATTTGTATACACTACGTGAGTATAGAAGGACCCAGTAAGGATCACCCCCATAAAAATTAATTTTAATTCAAAATGTTTTATTAATCTCATAAATTTTTTAGGCACTCCCATTCTCGCACAACCGACACACCTAGAAATGTTTTAGGTACTATAAGCACGAAGCTTAGTGAGTCTCCCCAACTACCACATACCATACATATAACACATAAACATATATTGGGCCCCGCCCATGCTTTATCAAGTCAAGCTCGACATCGGCTTTCCCGGCATCGGGCCCCGCCCAGCATCGAGCCCCGCCCGGCATCGAGCAGATCTCGGAATACATGTGAGAATAATCAAATAATACACATAACCCTAAACATATATCATTAACATTTAAACATTCCCTCGGGCCCCGCCCGACATCGGACTGTAATTCGTAAACATACTAACATCCCTTGGGACCACCCCGGGATTGGACTGAAGTCCGGAAACATACAAGCACAAACACATGTAAGAATCACAAAGACATTAAGCATACAAGCATTCCTTGGGACCGCCCCGACATCAGATCGCAATCCGGAAAAGCATATAAACCTACATCTGGCCCTGCCCGACATCAGACCGTAGTCTGGAACTACTACTAACTAAACGGGCCGGCCTTGGTGCCTTAGACCCGTTCCTACTGGAGGAAACTCACCTCGAATGCTAGCTGTGAAATTTCGTGTGGGAATCTCTGACGGCTGCTCCAACGACTCCCCGGCTATCAATTTCACAATACACTTAACCAAAAACCTGATAACTCTTCTTAGTAATGACCATTTTACCCCCTGGTCAAAGTCAACGTCCTGGTCAAAGTCAAAGTGAAGGTCAACTCCCAGTCAACCCAACTCGTCGAGTTACCTCCTAACTCGGCGAGTTCCTGTATTACTCAGACTCGTGGTCAGCCGAGTCAACTCGCCGAGTCCCTTCGCAGACTCGTCGAGTTCTACCTGGCATACAATCAGGACATCCGAGCTTCAACTCGTCTAGTCCCTTACTGGACTTGCCGAGTTCCCCTGTCTGTTTGGCTATCCTAATGGACTAAGTCCCTACACTTCAGATCCAAGCTTCATACTTCACATAAACCTTGAAAATGTCCTTTTAAGGGTAAAGTTTATGACTTTACCCCTTAATACCACTTCTTAAAGGGTTTATCTCAAACCCTAATTCCTTGGGACCTAGAACTTGGTCCTTAAGCCTTCTATACACCTAACTCAAGCTTACAACCTCAGATCTAAACCCCTAACACTACTTGGACACGTAAAGTTCCTACCTTTCCCACATGCATGGCCTTTTGGGGCTAAAAAAGCAAATATGACTCTCCAAAGCTTGCATGGGGCTCCAATGGCATAAAGTTTGCACCTTTATGTCATAACAGCCCCTGAAGGTACTAGATCTGGAAGAATACCCTCTTGGGTCGATCATTTCCCAAAAGCTATCAATCTTGGACCAAAAATGTAACATTCGTCCCTCGAGGTATTATTTATATTATGTAAATTAATATTAGCCTTGGAATAACACTTGGACATTGGACCTTTTGGAGTGGACCTTAGCAAAGTGGGCCAAGAAGATGGGCTGCCCATAAGCCGTACGCCGGACGTAGCCTGGCGTACGCGGGGCGTAGGGGCCATTGGATTCGAGGGACGCGGGTGCGTACGCGCACGCCAAGCGTACGCGGGCAGATGCCAAACCCTAATTTTAGGGTTTAAGACATATAAATACCCCATTATAGCCTCCCCTTTGGCCTCCTCACCTGTCCCTTACCCTCAGAAAAACCCTAGTTCGTTCATACTCCATTGTTGTGTGTGTTTGACATTTTTGATCTCATTTTGGTGAAGAAAGGCTTGGAAGAAGAAAGGAGAGGTTGGAGAAGAAGCACTTGAGTATCTTGAGCTCAAGGATCTGGAACAAGTTCATCTTTTGGCACCCAAAGGAGGTATAAAGCTCCTATATTTCCTTCTAGAAACTTAGATCTAGGGTTTTGAAGATTTGGACCTTTTTAGGTCCAAAGATTTGATCTTGTTCATGCAACTTCGTTTTTGAGCTTAGGGTTGCCACCCTTGAAGCTCAAAGTGTTATTTTAGCAGTAAAGTTGCAAGCTTTGAGGCTCTTATGAAGCCATGCAAGAGATCTAGCCATTTCGATGAAAGTTCTTTGCCATTTTTAGTGTTGGGCTCATTTGGTGGGTTGCAAGCCACCAAGTAATCAACTTTATGGGTTAGGACGAAGCATTGGACTCAGATCTATAGTTTAAACGTAGTGTCTTAAGGGATTAAGCAGTTTTGGAGAAAATAGCTTAACAGGAGAGTACGCTGGGCGTACACGCCAGTACGCGCATCGTACAAGCCATTTCAGCAGTACGCGCAGCGTACAGACAGGTACGCTCAGTCAGTGGATTTTTGTTATTGGGACTCGGGTTGGGCCAAGTATCGGACATAGCAGTAGTGGGCCATAATAGGCCTTCAGAAGTCAGTTAAGGGCCCAAGGATTAGTTAGGCTTGAAAGGAAAGCCCATTTGAAGAGTTGGGCCCAATTTAGTAAATTGGGCCATTTGGGGACTTAATGGGCCTTAGTGAGTTTATAAGGACTAGAAAGGATTGGGCCTAAGTCATGGCCCAAATTAGATCAAAGGGGTAAAATAGTCATTTTACCCATAGAAGAATCCTCAGTTTTTGACTAAGTATTTATTTGGTCATAATAGCCGGAGAGTAATTGGAGCAGCAGAGGGAGTTGCTTTGCACGAGTTTTTCAACAGCCAGATTAAGAGGTAAGTTTTCCTCTAGTAGGAACGGGTCTAAGGCACCAATGTCGGTCCGTTTATGTAGTTATAGTATGTCGGGGTAACCCCGATGCCGGGGTTAGCCCGATGCGGTTTATATGTTTCCGGACTTCGGTACGATGTCGGGGTGGTCCCGAGAAGTAGTTATGTATGCTTGATGTCTTTGTGATTCATGCATGTTGTATGTTATGTGTTATGTGTTCCGGCCTTCGGTCCGATGTCGGGGTAAGCCCGATGTATGCTAGTATATATGTTATATGTTATATGTTCCGGGCTTCGGTCCGATGCCGGGGCAAGCCCGATGCAAATTATGTGATTATGTTATGTGATTATGATATATGTTATGTTGTGTATGTGCCGGGGTAAGCTCGATGTCGGGTGAGCCCGATGCCCGATGCGATCGGATGTTGGGGTGAGTCCGATGCTGGGCAGGAGTCCGATGCCGGGTAAGTCGATGCCTGGATTCGTCCCGATGCAGTTGGGAGTAGTCCCAGAGTTATGCTATTTGTTATATGTTATCTGTATGGTATGTGGTAGTTTGGGGGAGCTCACTAAGCTTCATGCTTATAGTTTCAGTTTTGGTTTCAGGTACTTCAGCTAGCAAAGGGAAGGGCTCGGGATGATAGCATGGCACACACCACAGTCTTTTTTGGCCTGGGAGATTACTCTGATGTTTTTATCATATGTTTTTGATTACAGAATTTGACATGGTGTTTTGAGATACATGATACATGGTTTCTTTATGATTATGGGTGATTTACAGTTTAAAGTTAATTTTTAAAACGAAATTTTTGGACTGTATTTTTGGGACGTTTCAAAAAACCCACATAAAGAGGACATAAAGAGATCTAATGAACCAATAGTCACGATAGAAGCTTGATTACCATAAAATGTAGCAAATTGAGCGTAGCTTCTGGATATACTCTTCCCTTCTTGAGTCCTCTATCTTCTTCTTCTTCCACAAGCTTCAAAAGCACACAAAGGTCACTCAAATGGCTCACACTCTCAAAGAAAGCTCTAGGGTTTTGTGGATTAGGGTTTGAGACAAGGAGGCTATAAATGAGGCTAAGGGGTTGGGGTTAAGGAGCTTAAATAGGGTGCAAAACCCCGAGATTAGGGTTTCATCCTGGCCGAGCTACTCGTCGAGTCGAGGGCTCTTGAATCGTCGAGTAGATAGCTCAAACCCCACGCATAATCTGCCTTCTACTCGACGAGTTAAGGCCACCAAATCGTCGAGTTCCTCTCTTAAAATGAATAAATAAATGAGTTAAATGAATATGAGGAACCAGGCGTTACAAAAGGATTTCGAAAAGAGAAAAAGGGTGTGGTGCATGCAACCAGCTGAGCTCAAGTAAGTACTCCTAAATTACCCATACCAGTTTATGTTATGATATTTTCATGAGAACTGCATGCTAGATTAGGGTTAAGGATCTAGGAAGGATGCTGATGATATATGGTCTATTAACATGACCTAGACCGCTCTAGCGTGCTAGCCTCGCCTGGTGCGCTCCTGCTAGCCTTGCTGGGGACTCCCTTGCCAGCCCTACTAGGGATTCTCCTGTTGGCCCAGCCCGACGCTCCCTTGTCGGCCTTTCTTGGTGCGCGCCCACCAGCCTTGCCTGGTGCGCGCCGGCCGACCTTTCCTGGTGCGCGCCCGCTAGCCCTGCCTGGCGCCTCCGGGTGGCCTTGCCTAGCTCCTTGCTAGTTGGGCCTGAATTGGACTGGCCCAAGGCCTAACCTAATTCCCATTGACCTAATTGTCCCCTATAAAGAGAACAGTACCTCCTCCATGGAGGGGGATCCTTCCCCGGCGGCTCAGCCGCCGCCCTAGACTTCGGCCAGGTGGCTAAGCCGCCACCTTCCGCCGTCAGCCACCATACACCACCAGCACCAAGATGATTCTCTCTAGCTAAAGAGAACCATCTCATATCTACTAGATGATCTAACTTGACCGTCGGAGCCCGCTCCCGGGGCAAAGTCTGTAACAACCCGTTATTTTTCAAGTCAATAAAAGTCAAACCCTTTAAATAAAATTCGAGTTTTGTTGATTTTATTATGATCATAAGGGTTAAATATGGTTTAAATTATATAAATGATGTTTTTATATAAGTATTTGGGATAAAATATACTTAAAAATCAAAGTTTTTCCTTTGGAACCGAGAACCCTCAGACCGAAAACCCCTTTTCGGCCGAGAACCCTCGGACCGCAAACCGTTTTCGGCAGATAATCCCTTTCTGGCCGAAAACCCAACCGGTATAAGTATTGTTCCCCGAAAAATAAGTCGTTTCCTCACATTTTCACTCGAAAACACGCCCATTTTGCTCTCAAGTATCATACAAGAACTTTCAAACCTTCAAGAAAAATCCTTCAAATCTTCATAAGAAAACTCGTTCCTGACTGAGAACACCTTAAGACCGAGAACCTGGTTCTCGGTTGAGGTTTTAGGACCGAAACCAAGGATTTCGGTGAAGGCTAAACCGAAAACCCTTCTCAACACATTCTCGGTAATTTTTATAAGAAATCCCTTACATCAATTAAGTGTTGTCTAACACTTTAATTTATTATTTCACTAATTTAAATACAAATGCGTGTTTAAATAATATTAGGATACCATTCTTTACACGCACGCTAGCCCGATGGTCATCTCTACAGTTCCGCTACCCAAACCCAAACACGCACTAGAGGTGAGTTCATACCCCTACGTTTTCACTATTTTTCAATGTTTTAGGGGGGGGGGATACAAGATAAACACAAGGACTTTTGTGTTATCAAGCAAACGGTTTCAAACCAATTTATCGCTACATTCATCTAAAAATATATTATATATATTTTTAACCCTTTTTTTAACATGTTGAGCAAAAAGGGGGATTTCATTCAAAACACTTATTACAGCTTTATACACACTGATAAATTGCAAAGGTTTTCAGTTCATTACGAGATCATACATACAAACTATAATAGGTATAGTATGGGAGACACTACACTATTTTACAAGTTCAAAGAACACTATACAAGAACAAGAACATACATTTAAACTATAATAGGTATAGTTTATGGAGCACTACACTATTACACTATTCCAAGGATACACTACTAAATAATAATTTAAGTATAATTATTTTACATTACAAGGTACATTATTACATGTTAATACATACCGTTTCAAGTACAAGAGAACATTACTACACTACACGTAAACTAGTTAATACAGGGTTGTGAGACACTACTTCATTGTACCCACCAGGGTATAGGGCTAAATCCTATAAATTATAACCAGATTCTCCTGGAGGGAGAGCGTGAATTTGTGTATAAATCTATACGGGACTGACAATCCCGCACCTTAACTGTTAGCTACAGTTAGTCCGACAGGCCTAGGGTGACAAATGTCATAACATTCCGATGCCGGAAGAACATCGTAGAAGTCACTAGTCATTTTAGCATGGTTATATGAAACTCACAACAGTATCAACTAAAACATTTGTTTACGGGATTAACACTACTTCAAAGGTTTTATTTTTATTAATAAAACTATAGTACATTACATTACACTACAGCTGGTGGATTCCAGGCACTCATATAAAAGATTTTATTTTAAATAATGAAACTACCGTACACTATTTTACATTACAGCTGGTGGATTCCATGCATTCATACAAAAAGGGTTTTATTTTAAATAATAAAACTACAATATACTATCTTACACTACAACTGGTGGATACCAGGTTTTCAGACAAACACTATTACAGACACTACTGCAGTACACTAATTTCTAGTACAGAGTACACTATTACAATATACAATTTCAGGAAACATTCACAACATAGTTTTTATTTATTACTCAGAGTACAATTCACTATTTCAGAATACAGTAACTACATATATTTTGGTCTTAAGGCTTAAGACTACATTTCATTCACTAAAGAAAATATTGGATTTTATGGAAGTACACTATAACATTTTCAAAGAACAAGGACAAGCTTTCCATCTCAAATACATACTTATGAACTCACCAACTTAAATGCTGATACACTTTCAAAAACACTTGTATTCTCAGGGAACCGGTAGACAGGTACACCTGCAGGTTTGAGAAGAAGGAGCCTTTAGAGTCGCGTCTTTTATACTTTTACTATACACTTTTGATGTTATACAAAGTATGTATTGAACATATGTAAATACTATATTTTATCAATGTAATGGTTGTGTTTTCTTTTATTACTATTATGCAATTGTTGTGATACTGTACATGATGTCCTCCACCCCCGAACGTGTTTCCGCCGTTCCGGTTTGGGGGCGTGACACAGTCCCTGGGGCGGCTCTAACGAGTTTGTCTGTTGTGACCTCACAGATATGTCTCCGACGTAGAAGCACATCCTCAGAGCAGGTGGTCGGAGCCGATGTCACATCATTTGGCGCCATCTCGGACTTGAACGAGCAGCCATAACCTCGTTCTTGCCTAGATCTGTTCATATCTGTTGCATTTTAGCTCAGGTTTTCTCAGATCTGCTCATATTTAGCACCATTTGTTCAGATCTGTTGGCTCTTGCCAAGATCTGTTCAGATCTGATTAGCCACTCCTCAGATCTCTCGATTTGATGTGTTCTATCTTTCAGATCTCTTTACCTGCTTAGTGTTTTTGTTCAGATCTCAAGATTTGTTTTCATTTTTAAGCTCAGATCTCAAGATCTGTTGAGTTTTTAACTCATCTTAACATTTATGAAGCTTGCAAAGATATCTTGGATCTATTTTCGTTTTTACATTTCAGTGGATTTTTCAGCAACTTGATGGAGGAGAAAAGAAATTTTTGCAAGTTTTTATCCTTCTATCAAGTTTATATCACCAGAAGTTCATTTTTCAGTTAAGATTTTATGTGCACAACCCCACTCACTGCAACATTTCTTTGTAAACAAAGCTCTAATACTTGTACATTTCTCAAAGCCTTCAAAAAGAAAAAAAATCGAGTTTGTACTCCACCTTTGCTCATATTTTTAAGTGTTTTCTTTAAAAGCTTAGATAAGAACCACAAAATTTTTCCAGATTTGTTTTCTTGTTCATATTTTGATGGCTTGTTGAGCAAGCTGAAGAAAAAAAAATTATGAGAAAAAGCCTTCTCAAATCTGTTTTTGTTTGTATTTTGGGGATTTTAAGCAAGTTTGAGCAGAAAAGAAATTTTTGTTGTTTATTGGGTACTTTCTTTAGAAGTTTGATAAAAAAAAGAGGGAAGTTTCTATTGGTTTTTACCCCACTTTCAGTTCATATATTTTCATAAAATCCATTTAGTTAATTATTATCTATGTACAACTTTATTCAAGTTGTTTGTGTTACTGCAAAAAGTTTGGAAAAGAAAGAAAATTTGATGAGATTTTACTTTCTACCTTCATAAATTATCAGAAAACTCCCTTCTACTTGGTTATTTTTGTGTATATGTTGACAAATAATTTACCATATGTTCATTTTTGGTGGTTTTGTCCAACTCTGAAAAGAAAAAAGTTTCATATGGGTTTTTACCCTCCTTTTTAGTTTATATCATTAGCGAATACATTTTAATTGATGATTTCATATGTACAACCTGGTTATGCACTTTGACATCTCCCAAAACCACCACCACCACCACCAACAACAAAAACGTCAAAGAAATCTCATAAATATGTCAGAATTACAAGAATGGTGATTTGCCTTGATGGGGTTTGAGCACTCTAACAACATTAAGGTGCACATACAACCCTAAATGCTTTGGATCTATGTTTTCTCTAATTATACATGCAATTTGATTTTCCAAAGCATTATCCTAACTAGCATACAAAACATGGGTACTTGTATAACAAAAACTAGTTAAATGACTTACCTCTTGTTGCAGCTAGTTGACTTGAACCTTTAAGAGCCTAGCACCCCAAATGTGATGCCTCAAATGCTTCACAAAACACCACCAACAATGGAGGACTTTGAGAGAGAATAACTTGCACACAAAATCGGCTATAGCTCTTACAATGAACACATGGGGCCGATTTTGGAGACTAGAGGGTTTCTTTTATAGTGTGGCAAAACCCTAATGCACCATGACCTTTCATATTACTTAGGATCCATGGTTTAAACCTCCATGGACTATCCATGGACCACCATGTTGGTTTAGCCCATCCTAAATAACCAAAGGCCCACACTATAAGAATCATTGATTTACCAAATCAATCCTCTTACATTTAGTTAGTCTATTTTGATCACTAAATTAATTCCAAATTAATTCTTGATCAATACTAATTAAATAATATGATTTCATATTAATATATTAGAACTTATAATATATTAATAAATCATAAATAACCTCTTCTCAAAAGTCCATCCTTAAAAATTGTTCCGGTGAAATGCAACCTAAATAGACAATGCTACTTTCGGGTCAAGTACATACCAAATATAGTTATGGACTTAGACACCTTATCCAACATGCATTTCACATCAGTTCAAAAAAAGGAGGTGTACGGGTGTATACCGTGTACACCAAAAACCAAAAGACAAAAGCATTCATGGAAATAAAACCACAAATGGCCAAAACGATTAAGAAAAAGCAATGACAAAGGACACAAAAGCATTTTTGGGTGGGACCCACCTGATTCAATTCTCGATACACACAAAGTCAAAACTACGGTTGGCCCGACATTTACTGCTACTATCCAAATATAAAAAGGCGTGCGGGGCCCGCACGGTCAAGAAAGCATGCAGAAAGTCAAGAGGTGGAGCCCACCTGACCCATCCCTTCCATGGAGCACCCCGCCGACAATTTCAATCAGTCCATCACCGTTCGACTGTCGTTACCCCATCACAAGCGACCGTCGATGCGCCTCACATGTTGTAAGTGCTTAACCCTACTCAGTCCCTTCGTGAGGGGATCTACTGGGGTCTCCTCTGACGATACCCTCTTTGCTACGAGGAGTCCTTCTTCTATCCGATGTCTTATGGAGTGATATTTTTTGTCGATGTGCCTGGATCTGCCATGATCCCTTGGTTACTTGGCTAAGGCAACTGCACTATCGCTGTCATAGAAAAGCTCCATAGGCTCCTTTATAGCTGGTAGAACTCCAAGGTCTCCCATGAAGTTCTTCAGCCATATCGCTCCTTCGCCGCTTCGCTTGCTTCTATGTACTCTGATTCGCACGTTGAATCAGCTACAGTCTCCTACTTGGAACTTTTCCAAGTGATTGCTCCTCCATTAAGGGTAAATACCCAGCCTGACTGAGAGCGGAAATTATCTCTGTCGGTCTGAAAGCTAGCGTCACTATACCCCACCACTCTTAAGTCATCACTCCCACCGAGGGTAAGGACCCAGTTCTTAGTCCTCCGCAGGTACTTGAAAATGTTCTTTACTGTAGTCCAGTGAGCCTTGCCAAGATTCCCTTGATATCTGCTGACCATGCCTAAAGCAAAGGCCACATCAGGGCGAGTACAAGTCATAGCATACATGATCGAGCCAACAACGCAAGCATATGGTATTCGACTCAACTCAGCTATCTCAGCCTCTGTACTCAGACTCTGAGTCTTACTCAGTCTGGCATTGCTCTGTATCGGTAAGTCACCTTTCTTGGAATCCATCATGTTGAATCTCTTCAACACCTTTTCCAAGTAGGTACTTTGACTAAGTCCAATTAGTCTCTTACTCTTGTCCCATAATATCCTTATACCGAGAATATAGGCAGCTTCTCCGAGGTCCTTCATAGCGAAACACTTCCCAAGCCAGGACTTAACCTCCTGCAAGGTTGGGATGTCATTTCCTATGCGAAGTATGTCATCCACATACACTACCATAAAGCTAACTATACTCCCACTAGCCTTGACATATACACATGACTCATCCTCGCTTCTTGAAAAACCAAACTCTTTGACTTTCTCATCGAAACAAAGATTCCATCTACGAGATGCTTGTTTCAATCCATAAATGGATTTATCAAGCTTAGACACTCTATTAGGGTACTTTTCATCCACAAACCCTCTGGCTGACTCATGTAAACATCCTCAGCCAACTTTCCATTAAGGAAAGCGGTTTTGACATCCGTTTGCCATATTTCATAATCATGAAATGCAGCTATGGCTAGCATAACCCTAATAGACTTAATCTTCGCTATTGGCGAGAAGGTATCATCATAGTCAACTCCCGGAGTTTGAGTAAAGCCCTTCGCAACCAGTCGCACCTTATATGTGTGTACCTTCCCATCCATGTCGGTCTTCTTCTTGAAGATCCATTTGCACCCGACTGTCTTTCGACCCGGTACATTGTCAACCAAGTTCCAAACTTGATTGTCATACATGAACTGAATCTCGTTGTCCATCGACTCTTTCCATTTAGCAGACTCGGGGCCTGCCATGGCTTCCTTGTAGTTGTTAGGTTAATACAAATTTACCAGTGTGCTATCACTGATAAATGTATCACCTTCTGCAGTAATATGGAAACCATAAAACTCAAGTGGAACTCTAACTCTACTGGAACGCCTCAGAGGTACGGACTCGTCAATCGGCTCAACAGGAGTTTCCTCCTCAGGTTGATCACTAGTGTTTGAGGTTCCTTCACCACTTGACTCTTGAATCTCTTCAAGGTCAATTTGCCTCCCACTGTCCCCTTGGCATATCAGCTCTCTCTCACGAAAGACTGCTCTCCTCGTAACGAAGACAACATTGTCACTCGGTCTGTAGAAGAGATATCCAAAGGACTTCTGCGGGTAGCCGATAAAAATACAACGCTCACTGCAAGGTTCGAGCTTATCGTGAGTCTCACGTCTCACGAAAGCCTCGCAACCCCAAACCTTGATGTGTGCTAACGAGGGAACTTTCCCTGTCCACATCTTGTGAGTTATTTTGGCAACCTTCTTAGTTGGGACTAGATTAAGGATATGGGCGGCAGTTTCTAAGACATACCCCCATAATGAGATAGGTAACGAAGCTCGACTCATCATGGAACGAACCATGTCCAACAAGGTTCGATTGCGCCTCTCAGCCACACCATTAAGCTGTGGTGTCCTAGGTGGCGTCAACTGTGAAAAAATTCCACATTCCTTAAGATAGTCAAGGAACTCGATACTAAGATACTCACAACCTCGATCGGATCGGAACATCTTTATCTTCCTGCCTAGCTGATTCTCCATTTCTTGTTTAAACTCTCTGAACTTTTCAAAGGTTTCTGACTTATGCTTGATTAAGTAGACATAGCCATATCTATTGTAATCATCAGTAAAAGTCACATAGAAGCGGTTAGTATCCCTTGTGGCGGTTCTGAAGGGCCCACACACATCGGTGTGTATGAGATCTAACAAACATTCACCCCTTTCACAAGTACCAATGAAGGGTGACTTAGTCATTTTTCCAAGCAAACAAGATTTGCAAGTGTCATCCGACTTTAAGTCGAATGATTCCAAAACTCCAGCCTTTTAGAGTTGGCCTATGCGCTTCTTGTTGACATGTCCAATACGACAATGCCATAAGGGATAAAGAGTAAACTCCAATCTTGGTGACAGGTGAGACTTTCCTATTCACCATGATCAAGTTTATCTTCCCGTGCTCCACATCCTTACTTCCTTTTAGGCCCTGCATATCAGAACAAATGTGAAATCCACAACCTGTATCAAGGACCCAAGAGTTAGCATGTGATGAGTTTTTAGATAGAATAGTGTAAATACATGTATGGGTGGGTTTAACCTTCCCATCCTTAACATCTTGCAAGTACTTCGGGCAGCTTTGCTTCCAGTGCCCTTTATCATGACAATAGAAGCACTCTGCTTCCTTTGGGTTGGTTGAGGGAGTAGCAGAACCACCTTTGGTTCCACTTGAAGAGGATCCATCAGGAGACTTTCCCGTGTGACCCTTGGAAGGGGTCTTCCTCTTCTTCCCTTTGCCATGCCCGATTGCCAAAATAGGGGAAGTAGTAGGAGTAGTAACAACTGATTTGCCTTTGAGACTATTTTCAGCAGTCCTCAAAAGCCCTTGAAGTTTGCTAAGTGTGACCTCCTCCTTGTTCATATGATAGGTCATGCGGAACTGATCATAACATGGAGGTAAGGAGTGTAGAATGATATCTATAGCCAGCTCCTCATCAAAGTTCACATTTAACTTTAGCAAATGGTCCACAAACCTTTACATTTTCTTCAAGTGGGCCGTGATGGACTCTCCATCCTTCATCTTAGTTGTTATCATGGAAGATATGATTTCATATCTCTCTCGACGAGCACTATGATGGTATCTTTCTATCAGGTCTTGGTGCATCTCAAAATGGTAGAAGTCCTCATAGGACTTTTGGAGTTCAGCTGTCATGGTGGCCAACATGATACAATACACCTTGGTGGCATCCTTCTCATGAGTCCTAAACTCAACGATCTCCTCAGGAGTAGCAGAAGACTCATCGATTTCCTTAAGCTCCTTGTCAAGGACATATTCCTTGTCCTCATAGCGAGTGACCATCCTGATGTTCCTAATCCAGTCATTGAAGTTAGTGCCATCAAAGATGACTCTCCCACACAAGTTCATGAGAGAGAAGGAGCTAGTAGGGTTTGTGCCAGAAGCAGTGTTGGAAGACATCTGAAAAGAAAGAAAAACAAAGTTTAGATTAGATAAGAGTCCTTAATATAACACCTAAATGAAATATTAAGGCTAGGACCCAACACAATATTTTACAATTTGGAAGATGGATGCCGTAATCCAACTTGCAAAATATTTGAAGGTAGGTAAATGACGATTTACCAATTTCCACCATGAAAAACGAAATAGATTATTAAGTTTTAATTGGATTGAAACTCCTAGATTCTTTTGAGATTCATTGAACTTTTCAATGAGATGTTTAAATCTCAATTATGCCCTTCAAGTTTGTGACTGGGATACCGAGGATCACAAACAAGGTGTGAATAACCATGCAAACTAACTTGGTACACTTGATGTCATTTATCACTTAATCGATGTCCCGGTTAACCACTCACGCTCTACCGATCTATGAAAAACATCAAGTTACCCTTTGCCATCCTTACTAGTCCAAGTTAATGTGTCGGTTAACCACACACGTTCCATTAACGACTTGGCAAGCTGCAAAGTGCAATTTCATGGATTAGCATCAATTTCACATTTTCCTAAAGTAACTAAGATTGCGAATTTAATAAAACATTTAGTTACTTTATAATTATCATTATACTTTTAATGAGAATTAGTGTCCTATCCTACCCATTCGTCTAACGACCCTCCACCAGTCAAGGAAGCGGTGGGTGAGAATGGACACCCATTAAACCACCATTTTATAGGCTGTAACCTTATACCCCCTTATAGACCGGCTTCGTGAATGAGGCCTACTAACGGTAAGACTGACTTGTCTTATACATATATATAATCATTAAACTTAATATTATAATAGTATAAGGGTTGAATTTTAAACTTTTAAAATTTTAGGGTTTGGAATTAAAGTATTCATAAGTGTGACTTTACAAATTTCAAAACTTGAGGGCAAGTTTTGAAACTATTCAAAACTCTTCATTTCCATAACTTATGAGTTTAATGGTTTTTAAAAGAAGAGACTTTTCATTTTCTATAGCCTATGATTTTAATGACTCTTTCAAAAATGAGACTTTTCATTTTCCATAACTTGAGGACAAGTTATGGAGTCCATTAAAAACATTTAGATCATTATTTTAATTAACACAATAATCAAATAATTCATACATGATCTAATTAAACTCATAAGAACAAGATAATTCATATCATCAATCTTCAAGAAATTAGCCTAATCATATAAACTAATACAAATCTTGAAATTATGACAATTATCTTTTAATTGGACAAGCATGATCATTACCTTATGAAAAAAAAAAAACAGATTTCATGGTTCAAAATACAGTTTGGGGTAATGATCCTAATCTAATTTCTGGCCAAAACTTGAAATTCCGCACACTGGAGCACCAAATCAGCGAGTACATGAACTGGACTCGTCGAGTTGGTCCATTTCTGAGTGGACTCGTCGAATCACCCAGTGGACTCGGCGAGTTCACCAGTCAGAATGCAGAAAAATGATTTTTTTCAACTTTTAAAACCAATAAACATCAAGTATAACAGAAAACAATCCTAGGCTCTGATACCACTCATGGGTTTTGAGCACTCTAACAACCTTAATGTGCACATACAACCATAAATGCTTTGGATCTATGTTTGCTCTAATTATACATGCAATTTGATTTTCCAAAGCATTATCCTAACTAGCATACAAAACATAGGTACTTGTATAACAAAAACTAGTTAGATGACTTACCTATTGTTGCAGCTAGTTGACTTGAACCTTTAAGAGCCTAGCACCCAAATATGATGCCTCAAATGCTTCACAAAACACCACCAACAATGGAGGACTCTGAGAGAAAATAACTTGCACACAAAATCGGCTATAGCTCTTACAATGAACACATGGGGCCGATTTTGGAGACTAGAGGGTTTCTTTTGTAGTGTGGCAAAACCCTAATGCACCATGACCTTTCATATTACTTAGGATCCATGGGTTAAACCTCCATGGACTATCCATGGACCACCATGTTGGTTTAGCCCATCCTAAATAACCATAGGCCCACACTATAAGAATCATTGATTTACCAAATCAATCCTCTTACATTAATTAGTCTCTTTTGATCACTAAATTAATTCCAAATTAATTCTTGATCAATACTAATTAAATAATATGATTTCATATTAATATATTAGAACTTATAATATATTAATAAATTATAAATAACCTCTTCTCAAAAGTCCATCCTTACAAATTGTTCCTGTGAAATGCAACCCAAATAGACAATGCTACTTTCGGGTCAAGTACATACCGAATATAGTTATGGAGTTAGACACCTTATCCAACATGCATTTCACATCAGTTGAAAAAAAAGGAGGTGTACGGGTGTATACTGTGTACACCAAAAACCAAAAGACAAAAGTATTCATGGAAATAAAACCACAAATGGCCAACATGATTCAGAAAAAGCAATGACAAAGGACATAAAAGCATTTTTGGGTGGGACCCACCTGGTCCAATTCTTGATACACACAAAGTCAAACTACAGCTGGCCCGACACTGCTACTCTCCAAATATAAAAAGGCGTGTGTGCCCCGCACGGTCAAGAAAGCTGGCAGAAAGTCAAGAGGTGGAGCCCACCTGACCCATCCCTTTCATGGAACACCCCGCCGGAGATTTCAATCAGTCCATCACCGTTCGACTGTCGTTACCCCATCACAAGCGACCGCCGAAGCCACAGTAACCACCAGCCGTCGGCGCTTAGCAACATCAGCTCCTACGTAGGTCGCATCCATTAGAGTTGGACTATTCCTGCCGATCCACCAGTACAACACAGACGATGGAGCTCACTGTGGCGATCTCCAGCGGGGAACCACCAAAATTATCACCACTTGGCGAACTCTAGCCGCCAGCCACCAGCAAACGAAGACCAAATAGGTTTGATTTCCACTACCGATGACGAACCTCCGATCGCTAGCCGCTAAGGTCTGATCCTTCATTACCGACACCTGCAACCGCCACTAGCTGAGAGGGTTCCAAGCACCACCAGTCACCACCTAATTCATTCCGAAGATCGACGTCACCGGTAATCCCAGACCTCCAAAGACGACGCCCAACGAGAAACCCAGGACCACCATCGATCCTCCACAACAACGACGCCAACAAAGTGAAGCTCTAATTCCCTTTGTATAACCTATTTCCGCCTTTCGCTTTACCACCATCAACGGTCGCCTTTAACTCCGACAATAATCGTCGGCCTCCTTTTTCTTGATTCACCACCAGTAGCTAGAGCATCGCCGGTATCGACACCCGACGACTAGTAGAACGGCGCCGGAAACCGCATCACTGCTCCGATTTTCCTCAATAGTTGCCGATTTCCTCCTTTGGTTATTTTCTCGAACCAAAGCGGGAATGTGAAGAACCGGAAGGACATTCCCTTACTTGATGCGTTTACACAAAAAATAGAATTTGGGCCTATAGCTCCAAAACCCTAACGGGCTGCATTGTTGTATTTGGGCTATAACAATCAATTTGGGCTTCTCATATATTTTGGTATCCAGGCTGCCTAAAAAATAATTAAAATGGCCCAGTTATTGTAAAAATAATTGGCCTATCAGTCAACGCTCAACTGATATGATCTTGCTCAACAAACCAAATTCTAAAAAAAAACGTTGATGCCCGGGCCCGAACCAGTCGACATTTTCAAAAAAAAAGGAAAAAGAGTTTGGGCCGATAACTTATAAAATAGGCTCAAACATTTCTATTTTGGGCTTCCTTCAAATCTTTTCTCTTGTGGGCTACTTCAACAACCAAAATATAGGCTAGTGGTGCAAGATAATCTTTGCCGGTTAGATACTCAACGTTTTCTTGCTGCGATTCAACCTAGTAAAATTCAATCTCAGAAGATGTGTTGCGGTCAGGTTCATTTAGCAATTATAAAAAAACGGGGGAATGGGAAGGGGAAGAGTAGTACATTGTTACTCCTCGTGAAGCATTTCAAAATAACCCTCAGCAACCGCGCTGATCGGCTATCAGCAGACGTTTTGACTAGTTCCAGGAAGTCTCGTTGCTCAGCTTGCACCATTCGTGTTGACCGGCCATTATCACTGCTCAACTCTCAGCAGTCGTGCAGCCCGACTCTCAGCAGCCATGCGACCTAGCTCAGGAGCCACAAAGCCCAATCATCAGCAGTCATGTTGTTTGACTCCCAACAGTCGCGCTGCCCAACTCTCGGCAACCACGCTACCTATCTCTTGCCAGCGCCTGCATCACCCAACTCTTTCTAGCAGTTGTGTACCTTGTTTTCAGCAATTATATATCCGTCATTTCACTTTTCCTCGCCTCCTCTAAGAAAAATAGGGGGGAATGGTTGGTATGACACTATGCAGAAGTGACTGTTATTCCGAATGGGCAAAGTTAAAGTATATGAAGAGTTAACACTATGCATGATAGTGCATCCCCGATGTGGCATTAATATTCCGGATCGAAAGAGCAGCCTCGTGGTCCAAATCTCGATAACCTCACTGCATAACTCTCGACAAATCCTCTAGAAGACGAGGCACCAATCGTCACTACAGCTAATGATGCAACAAAGTGTTAGGTGCCATTTCAGCACGAACTGATCACCCGGGCCGGACACATAGATTGACGGCCGTTATGCCCAAACCTGCGAGGTTCAGAACCCTTGACTCGAGTCGCCTGTCTTCTCAGCCCTGTTGGATTAATGTCTAAGTCCATAACTATAATCGATAAGACTTGACCCGACCCGACATGGTCCATTTGGGTTGCATGGCATCATGCATTTGGATAGACTATAATGAGAGAAATAACACTTAAGGTTGGTTAATATATTATAAGTTCTAATATATTAATAAGGTTATTTAATTAGTATTGATCAAGAATTAATTTGGAATTAATTAAGTGATCAAAAGGAGACTAATTAAATATATGGGTTGATTGTGTAAATCATTCATTCTTATATATGTGGGCTTGTGATCCAAGATTCCTTATGTTGGACTAAGTCCATGGGGTGACCCATGGATACTCCATGGAGGTTAAAATCCATGGAGCATAAGGAATGGGTAAAGTTATGAGTTACATGGTGTAACCCTAATAGCTACCATATAAAAGAATCCCATGGCTCAAGAAATCATGCACTAATGTGTGAGTGTGAGGGCTAGACGATTTTAAGGAGTGTTCAAGTTTCTCTCAAGTTATTCCAAGTGTATTTGGTGTTGTGTGAACCATTTGAGGTGTCACACTTGGGGCACTAGGTACTCAAGCTTCATGAAGACATTCTACATCAAAGAGGTATGTATTATATCTTGTTATATTTATTATTTTGTATGCTAGATTAGGATAATACCTTGGATGTTCATAATTGTATGTATAATAGAGAAAACATAGATCCAAGGTATTTAGGGTTGCATGTACACTTAGGAGTGTTAGAATGCTCATAACCCAACAGTGGTGTCAGAGCCTAGACTTGTTTTCTTGTTATACTTGCAAAAGTAGCTGAAAAATCGAGTTGGATGCATATATGCGATTGTTTTGGCTGGAATTGGACTAGGAACATTACCCTAAGATGTTTTTGGACTTATAAACTTGTTTTTGATGTGGTAATGTTCATGCTAATCCAATTTCTAAGACAATTGTCATAATTTCAAGATTTGTATTAGTTTGTATGTTCATGCTAATTTCTTGAAGATTGATGATTTGAATTATCTTGTTCTTATGAGGTTCTTAGATTAATAGAAAAGTTGTGTGAAATAGTTGTTTTCAATCCATTTTAATCTAAGAGTTGATTCCAAAGTGTGTTTTTGTAACTTGTCCTCAAGTTATATGAAAAGTCACATTTAAGAATCATAAAACTCATAAAAGTTGGCAAAGGTTACAAAATGAAGAGTCTAGTTCTAATTAAATGGTTTTATGACTCCATAACTTGTCCTCAAGTTATGGAGGTTCAAGAGTCTCTTCATTAAATTAAAAAAAAAGTGTAACCTTAATTAGTTCCATAAGTTACAATAAAAAAAAGTTATTTTTTTTTATTAATTAGTTTAAAGTCTTCCATAATTTGTCCTCAAGTTATGGAACTTGAAGAGTTTTTTTTTTTTTTTTTTTTTTTTTTTTTTTTTTTTTTTTAAATTAAAACTACTTTAAACTCATAAGTTATGGAATTAATTAGTTTTGAATAGTTTCAAAACTTGCCCTCAAGTTTTGGAATTTGAAAAGTTTTTACTTATGAATACTTTAATTCCAAGTTAGCCCTTAGAATTTTAAAAGTTAAAATTCAACCCTTATACTTTATAATATTGTAAGTTAATAATATTTATATATATGTATAAGAGTAAAGTCAGTCTTACCGTTAGTAGGCCTCATTCACGAAGCCGGTCTATAAGGGGGTATAAGGTTACTGCCTATAAAATGGTAGTTTAATGGGTGTCCACTCTCACCCACCGCTTCCTTGACTGGTGGAGGGTCGTTAGCCGAACGGGTAGGACAAGGACTATAATTCTCCTTTCATTAAAAGTATTAATGATAAATACTAAGTAACTAAACTCTTATTAATACCCAATCTTAGTTACTTGGGAAAATATGAATTTGGTGCTAACCCATGAAATTACACTTTGCACTTTGCTTAAGTCGTTAGTGGAGCGTGTATGGTTAACCGGCACACTAACCTGGACTTAACAAGGTAGGCAAAGGGTAACTTAATATTTATCATAGTATCGGTGGAGCGTGTGTGGTTAACCGGCACACTGATTAAGGGGTAAATATTAAGGGTACCAAGTATATTTGCATGGTTATTCACACCTTGTTTTGTGATCCTCGGCATCCCAGTCACAAAACCTGAAGGGCACACTCGAGATTGAAACATGCCTTTGAATAGTTCAATGAATCTCAAAGATCTAGGACTTTCAAATCCAATTAAAACCTAATAAATTATTTCGTTTTTCATGGTTGAAATTGGTGAATCGTCATTCACCTACCTTCAAATATTTTATAGCTTGGATTACGGCATCCCTCTTCTAAGTTATAAAATAGTTTGTTGGGTCCTAGCCTTAATATTTCATATTGGGTGTCATATTAAGGACTTTAAATCAACTATCTTGAATATCTCCCAAAAAGATGTCTGGTCTAGACATTTATGATCTTCCCAAATCTCTTGAAACAAGCTTTCCTAAATGAAGATGATGTCCCATGGATATCATACTTCTTTCACCTCCTCCAATTATTCTCCCTAACCCATAAGTTCCTAAAAAGTTTAAGGTCACTCAAGCCTTATTGGCAAGGCAAGGTCTAGGTGTGATCACATCTTGGAGATGTAGTCACATATTGACAAGCCGGAAGAGTTGGGTGTCAAAGTCTTGAGAAAGTTGGTGGCTCAACTACTTTCTAAGTCACATAGTGAGTTCTTTTGGGAATCCTATGAAACAGACTAAGACAAGACCCTTAATGATCTTATCTATTTGCTAAGATCAACTTCCTAAAACGCTATGGACATTGACAATGATGACATTGGATATCCAGTAAATCTCTCTCTTCCCAATGGAAAGCGATCGGCCATAGTCAACTCGGTTGACCCAATGGTAAAGAGAGAGGCGAAGTCTGAGATAGTCCCATTATCAAGGGTCCATAGGTAACTATTGCCAAAGGAAGGGGCATTGGTTACGAAGCTGGCAAATTTACCTAAGGATGTTAAAGTCAATAAGTTTGGCTCTATTTCAGGTAAAGTCCATTGTCTAACTCTATTAAGTACATGCTGATTCTGATCGCGAAGATGGATTTCAATCGCATGGTTCGGTGATCAGAATTTTGGGCTACTACTTAAGAGTTATGATATTTATATTGCTTAGGAATAGATAACAACAAGGTTTTCATATGGATTGTAAGGATAAGTTTTTCCGCAAAGTTTTAAAATAAAAGAAAAAGGTTTTGATTTTATTTATTTTAAGTATCCTTACAATGGCATTTGTGAAAAGTTGCTGCTTATAAGATTCCATTGATAGCAATATTGGAAAAATGGATTTGATTCTTTCGGTTGTGGTAGTGTCTAATATTACCAAATAAGGAAAGATTCTCATCACCCAAGGTTCAATTGGACCGAAACTTGGAATCATGCAATTTGTATAGTATGATGAATGAGAACTTTCAGCTTGGAAAATTAAGACTAATTCCTTATGTGAATAAGGAAAGGACTAAGGGATCGAGTACACATTCTTGTGCACTGGTCAAGTCCACCACAAAAGATCAAGAAGACTATTCGTCATGATTTACTTAACTTCAGTAAATATGGTTATACTTATAAGTTTAAGTATAAGTCTGTAGCATTGGAGAAGTTTCAATGTGAGACAGAACGAATAAGAAGAATCAAAGTATGGTAGAAAGATAAAAGTTTCTCAAATCTGAAAAGATGGGAGAGTACTTTAGTATCATGTTTATGATCATCTTAATGATTAAGATACCATATCATAATTGGTCCTCTAAAGTCATCTCTTATGACTAAGAAGAGGAGTCATGAATTGTTGAAATGGTTAAATCAAAAAGATGAGTCATACTTCGTTCCAAAACAATTCTTAGAGTCATACTCCAAGATTGTAACTTGAGTGACATATCTTAAAGAGGGTTTGTTAACACTAGTCAAATGTAAGAGTAAAAGGTTATCTACTCTTGTACATTTGAAATTGGTAAGTTGTGATGTTTTGGATAAAACAGAGACCAACTTAGGCCAATTGTGTAAAGTGTTAGTCTTGATAAAGAATCCGCACTATCTCTTGAATATTTGACAAGGGAGTATTATATGTCAAGAGGACAGTGGGAGTCTTAAAGCTCTTGAAAGTTTCAAGACTTAATCAAGAATAAAACCTAAAGTCCTTCACTAGCACACGACTTGAGGTTTATAACCTATCGTGTTGAAATTTTTGTGCCTATTCAAGTTGGCTTTGCATAGGAGTTCTGAGAGTTCTCAATTGGTTGCACAACTACTTGGAAGCAATGGCAGGCACCTGAGCTGCCAAATGGCAAGAATTTAAGATTGCACAAGTTTAATCAATATGAGTTTGGATTTGTCACTAACCTTGTCTTGTGATTATGGTTTTGACAAATTCACATGGATAAGAACACATACACTATTAAATCTAAGTTTCATAAGGTTTCTCTCCGATTCATGAAAATGATGGTGAGGAAACACTTTCACTAAGTAGATTTTAGCTAGATAGCAATTGTGATATTTGCATTCTCAAAGTCGTTAGTGGAGCGTGTGTGGTTTACCGGCACACTAACATGGACTTGTGAGAAGTGGAAAAGGTCTAAACAATTGAGACTATGATTACGGCATCCCTTTTCATAGTTCTAAAATTGTTTAGACACACATGTGAGCTATCTAAGAGAGGTGTATGATTTTGATAAAGTTTTATCAAAACAATCTAGTATCAGAAATCTGAACTTTGGTAAGAAAGTCAGCTGATTTCTAAGTACATGTCAAAGCTAGTGGGAACATAAGTGTTATGCTAATAATCATCATGTTAGTGGGAGCATGATAATTATGACAAAGGTTGCAAGTTAGCAATGTTAATTATAGAAAACAAAAGTTTCAATTCGTGAGGTTGCAGGGGTTGAAAAAGTTGTTTTGCTATAATTAAGGGAGAGGAAATTATACTTCATTTCAATTCTAAAAGCTTAGATTGAGATTTTAATCGTATTTAATCAAGGATATATATATGAATTTCATGTTGGAATGGCTCAACATAAGGAAATTCTATATATGGGTCCATTATTTGCGTTCTAAAATTCGATTATGATTACGGCATCCCTTTTTATAATCTGAATTTTGAGAACTTGGCAAATTGAAATGGAAATATTATAGCAAAAGACTGGTTTAGTCTTTATGTGAGACATCATGAATCGTGTCCCATATGCTTCGGATATAGGATCGATTACATGTGCTATATTCATCCTTTCTAAAATTTTCCAAATGCCTGGGGCATTATGAAGGGAAAAGGTCTAGAATTGGATATGACTAAAATGATTAAGCAATTGTCGAGGACAATCTAAGGTTTACCAAAGATTGGTTGCTCAAGGACAGTTGGAAGTATAATGTTAATTCTGGAAGGACCATATTGACATAATCTGTAAGGAGGCAACTCTTGTTCAGAAGTGATAGTCAAAATGGAATATGGAAATGTTTCAAAGTTAGAAATTAGTCAATCTGTGTAAGATTAGGAAACTTAATGAAAAAAGGATGTTTCCAAGGAGCTGATCTCCTTTGGAATGCTCTGTAATGATTGTTGTCAAGTCTTTCTGACTTCGTGCATAATCATTAAGAGGATCAATGCATATAAGTTTAGAATCTAACAGATTTCAGTAAATGGCATGAATTTGGAATTCTTGCATTTGCAGTAAGGATTTGGGACTGTGAAAAGAGGATCATTGGAGTGATGTTCAATTGATCTATTTTACAAAGTAAAGATCATAGACAAACATAGTATGCATACTTGGTGTATGGCATGACTAGTGTTTAGAAAACATAGTGTACATGCTTGGAGCATGGGACAACTATTGTTTTAAATTCAAGTATAAAGTTGATAAAACCGAAACAATGAATAATGAGTAATCAGTATGGTGATAAATAAAAGTGTTTATTTATATTCATAGGGTTTGATACCATATTTGATTCATTTATTCTTGTGTTTCACTTTGCATGTTTTGACTTCCAGAATAACTAAGTCGCTCTTCCTGAATGATTAAGTTATTCAAACCATCCACAGTCGGTCATATGTTGGAAGTAGATATGAATCAAGACTGTCATGGGTTGGTTTGTAGAGGTCCAAGTTGGTGGACAAAGTGGTGCTACAACACTCATGAGTGCTCATAAGTTCTGAGTATTGGATTCAACCCGCGCTCATTTGAATCACTTCATGGATTTTATCACGAGTGATCATGAGACGATAATATCTTATATTCTTCAAACCTAGAGATATGAGTTGTTACTATGAGTTGGTTATACATTGATTGCATGAAAACGCATTGGTAACTCGATGTTATAAAACGTGCCTTTGTGTATGATTCAACAAGTAGTAGAACAAGCCATATGAGTCGAAGTTTATCCATTCCTTTTACCTTCGGGATAAAAGCGATATATGTGGGCCCCTCGATGATTTAAAGATGATACATGTGAGTGCTTGGCCAAGCCAGGACTGATTTGATTTGTTCAATCAGTCAGTCATCATGAATCGGAAATCGGGAAACAACAAATGGACAGAGAGAATGATTGATAATCCATGTCTCAGTCCATATGATATCTAGAATGGAGGAATATATGATCCCTTATCTAATGGACAAGTCATTGACAAAGGTCAGAGTTCATCGACAAGGTCAGAGTTCGACAGAAGCTTTTGAGAGCTACGATTGCTGATCGGTTCCTGAAGTCATACGCAATAATAGTTTTAGACTTATCCAAGTGGGAGACTGTTGGATTAATGTCTAAGTTCATAACTATAATTGGTAAGACTTGACCCGACCCGACATGGTCCATTTGGGTTGCATGGCATCATGCATTTGGATAGACTATAATGAGAGAAATAACACTTAAGGTTGGTTAATATATTATAAGTTCTAATATATTAATAAGGTTATTTAATTAGTATTGATCAAGAATTAATTTGGAATTAATTAAGTGATCAAAAGGAGACTAATTAAATATATGGGTTGATTGTGTAAATCATTCATTCTTATATATGTGGGCTTGTGATCCAAGATTCCTTATGTTGGACTAAGTCCATGGGGTGACCCATGGATACTCCATGGAGGTTAAAATCCATGGAGCATAAGGAATGGGTAAAGTTATGAGTTACATGGTGTAACCCTAATAGCCACCATATAAAAGAATCCCATGGCTCAAGAAATCGTGCACTAATGTGTGAGTGTGAGGGCTAGACGATTTTAAGGAGTGTTCAAGTTTCTCCCAAGTTATTCCAAGTGTATTTGGTGTTGTGTGAACCATTTGAGGTGTCACACTTGGGGCACTAGGCACTCAAGCTTCATGAAGACATTCTACATCAAAGAGGTATGTATTCTATCTTGTTATATTTATTATTTTGTATGCTAGATTAGGATAATACCTTGGATGTTCATAATTGTATGTATAATAGAGAAAACATAGATCCAAGGTATTTAGGGTTGCATGTACACTTAGGAGTGTTAGAATGCTCATAACCCAACAAGCCCAACTCCATTATAGCGATAAACTCCACATGCAAGGTCCAGTACCCTTGCCTCGAGTTGTCCGACTTCTCAGCCCGACTCCATTATAGCGGCAAGCTCCGCATGCAAGGTCCAGTACCCTTGCCTCGAGTCTTCCGGTTTCTCAGCCAGACTCCATTATAGCGGCAAGCTCCGCATGCAAGGTTTAGTACCCTTGCCTCGAGTCGCTTGGCTTTTCAGCCCGGATCCATTATAGCGGCAAGCTCCGCATGCGAGGTTCAGTACCCTCGTCTTGAGTCACCTGACTTCTCAGCCCGACTCCATTATAGCGGCAAGCTCTGCATGCGAGGTTCAGTACCCTTGCCTCGAGTCGCCTGGCTTCTCAACCCGACTCCATTCTAGAGGCAAGCTCCACATGCGAGGTTCACTACCCTTGCCTCGAGTCGCCTGGCTTCTCAGCCCGACTCCATTCTAGAGGCAAGCTCTGTATGCGAGGTTCAGTACCCTTGCCTCGAGTCACCTGGCTTCTCAGCCCGACTCCATTCTAGAGGCAAGCTCCGCATGCGAGGTTCAGTACCCTTGCCTTGAGTCGCCTGACTTCTCAGCCCGACTCCATTCTAGAGGCAAGCTCCGCAGGCGAGGTTCAATACCCTTTCCTTGAGTCGCCCGACTTCTCAGCCCGAATCCATTCTAGAGGCAAGCTTCGCATGCGAGGTTCGGTACCCTTGCCTTGAGTCGCCTGACTTCTTGGCCCGACTCCATTCTAGCGGCATACTCCACATGCGAGGTTCAGTACCCATGCGTTGAGTCGCCTGGCTTCTCAGTCCGACTCCATTCCAGCGGCATGCTCCGCCAACAAGGCCAAAAGGCTCGTAACCTTTGCCTATATGATTCCACGCGATGCTCTCCCACATGATGTATCTACGATCGTTGGCAGCTAAGCCCGATCCATTCCACACGATGCTCTCCCGCGTGATGTATCTACGATCTTTGGCAGCCAAGCCGGATCCATTATACGCGATGCTCTCCCGCGTGATGTATCTACGATCGTTGGCAGCCAAGCCCGATCCTTTCCACGCGATGCTCTCCTGCGTGATGTATTTATGATCGTTGACAATTAAGCCCGATTTGTTCCACGTGATTCTCTCCCGCGCGATATCACCATGGCCGCTAGCTGCTAAGCCCAATTCGTGCAACATAAGTAGCGCATCGTCGCGCACCATAATTCGTGCATCACAAGCTTATTCCACACCTAACACCGTGTCCTTGGTGTTTCCTCTCTCACAGTCATCATGGTTATCTTGTCCTTGGACGATTGATGAAGCGTTATCCACATTACATCCTGCTATAGTGAGGTTACTCTCCATCAATAAGGTTATCAAGACAGCCACCCTGCTACCTACAATCCCTCAGCATCTCTGTTCTCTCGGCAACGGCCTTGATGCACATTCCCTACTTATGGCCTCGTTGCTTATACCTCGGCATCTCGGTTAACCTAGCTCTCGGAAACGGTCTCGTTGTGCAACCCCGACCTATAGCCTCGTCGCTTATCCTTTAGCATCCCTGTTGTCTGGATCTCGGTAATAGTCTCGCTGCATATTTCCTTCCAATAGCCTTATTGCCTATCCCTCAACAATTCTATTGTCTGGCTATCGGTAATAGTCTCACTGCGTGAACCCCGCTAGCAACCTAATCGCCCAGCCCTCGGAGCCTCTGCCATTTATATTGCGTTCAACAACCTTACAGCTCATCAGTTTGACAACATCCATCTCGGACAAGAGTTTTGCTACCTTCTATTATGCCAACAACTCGGTCGTGTATTGACATAGAAACCTTGCCTTATTCGTCATAGTTTGATCCGGCTACCTACGCTACCCACATCAGACTAGGGAGAATCCAGTAGGTATAGTGTACTTTGGAGACACCTTCAGGACGGTTATTAATGTTCATGCAAGGCAGACTATGTAGATGGTTATTGGTGACATTCCATCTGCATCGAATAATAGTCTTAGAGATTGTAAGGCTACCTTGGCCCGACGCCCATTCGATACCATTGTCGCACGGCAGCCGTGCTTCGCATAACATCATCAGCAGCCACACTCTGCATAATGGCAGCTACGGCTACGTTGCATCATTCGAATGAACCGTACTCCCTAGCAAGGAAAGATCATTAAGTAGGCCCATGCTTGACTCATTGAGCATCACCACGGTACTCGTGGGAGAGGTTCGGTTATTCTATTTATTATTTGATGCATTGGTGCTTTGTCTAGTCCGATTGCATCAGACTCGGGGGACTTGACGACACACAATTTATATGACTAAGTCCAGTCCAATGTCATGCGCCGCATACCAATAACATCAGACTGGGGGGAATTAATGATATATGGGCTATTAGCATGACCTAGACCGCTCTAGCGTGCTAGCCTCGCCTGGTGCGCTCCCACTAGCCTTGTTGGGGACTTCCTTGCCAGCCCTGCTGGGGATTCTCCTGCTGGCCCGGCCCGATGCTCCCTTGTTGGCCTTTCCTGGTGCGCCCCCACCAGCCTTGCATGGGGCGCGCCCGCCGGCCTTGCCTGGTGCGCGTCCACCGACCTTTCCTGGTGCGCGCCCGCCAGTCTTGCCTAGGGCGCGCCCGCCAGCCCCGCCTGGCACCTCCGGGTGGCCTTGCCTAGCTCCTTGCTAGCTGGGCCTGAATTGGACTGGCCCAAGGCCTGACCTAATTCCCCTTGACCTAATTGTCCCTTATAAAGTGAACACTACCTCCTCCATAGAGGGGAATCCTTCCCCAGCGGCTCAGCCGCCGCCCTAGACTCCGGCCAGGTGGCTCAGCCGCCATCTTCCACCGTTAGCCACCATACACCACCAGCACCAAGATGGTTCTCTCTAGCTAAAGAGAACCATCTCAGATCTACCAGATGATCTAACTTGACCGTCGGAGCCCACTCCCGGGGCACAGTTCATGGGGCGGCTCTAACGGGCTTGTCTGTTGTGACCTCGCAGATCTGACTCCAACGTAGAAGCACATCCTTAGAGCAGGTGGTCGGAGCCGATGTCACATCAGATGCCTTGTGTGCCTGTTATATGTGTATGAGCTTTATGAATTGCATGCTAGTACTGATTAGTCAGTGATATGATGGCCTGATTAGGATATGCTTGATTATGTTTATTCAATGCTCGAATGATGCTTGCTTTGTGCTTTTAGGAGTTCTAGTTATCTTTAGTTAACTAGTAAACAAATATGTTAAGTTACATATTACGAGGACTAAATAATTTCATAAGGTAAGGTTCAAATCTATTTCGTATCTCTTGTCTGAGTCCAACCGTTGTAAGGTAGGACCTCTCATTCGAAGAATTATCTGGTCTTAGTGATTTGTACTGGTATTCACAAACTAGTTAGGGGAGATAGTAGGGACTTCTTATGCAACTGATGGCGGAGAGTGGGATGGAGGTTACCCTAGGGCAATCCTAGGATGCGATTAGCACAGAGAGCAGTAGTAGTGAAAGGGACTTGGTGGAGTCAAGGCAGTTTTTGAGGAAAGTACGGATAGATGTGGAAGGTAGTATGGGCCCGTACTACTGAAATCAGAGGATCCGTACTCGAATCAATGAAGACTGAGATGAACCCAGGCAACTTGTAGTACGTGAGATCCCTTGAGTTATGATGAATATTCTGATGTTTGTTATGATGTATTTTCAGTATGGTGACGCTACGCACTAGGCCAGTCGGCAGTTCAGGTGCCGGTGAGGGATCAGGCTCGGGCTCTGGATCCGGGCAGCTCGACGAGCAGATAAGAGAGTTCATTTCATCTGAGGTTACGCGCAGTATTTTAGACCAGACTCCTATGATCTTCGGTACGGTCAAGGAGGGCATCTTGGAGATACTTGATGAGAGGTTGGGTTCATTCCGCATCGAGATGGCGACCATGTTAGGGCGCGTCGATGACTTTCAGGGAGTTCCGAGCATGTGGAGCTCCAGACTATAATGGGGCTCGGGACCCCATTGCTAGCAACGGGTGGTTGGCTGATGTCGCCAACGCCTTCCGTACGAGCCGATGTCCCGAGGGGGACAAGGTCCGACTTGCTTCCTGTCTTCTGAAGGACAGAGCACGTGACTGGTAGGAGGAGGTCGAACATGCCATTGGAGATGATGTAACTTTAGATGCGATGACCTGGAGTGACTTCTCGGCCAGGTTCAGGGCCGAGTTTTCACATGTGATTGATGTGCAACAGCTTGCAATGAATAGATAGAATTACTCGCTGTAAAAAGAGTTATTACAAAATTCTTTTGTAATTGACATTATAAACTCCAGCTTGACAGGCCACATTACGTATAACAAGGCTCTGATACCATTTTTTATTATAATGTAGTACCATTTTTTAACAAGGCTCTGATACCAGTGTTGGTGTACGGAATTTGTTTTGTATATTTTGTATGTTTAGAAGGAAATAGATGCAAAAAACTGTAAAGAGAAAACTCATTAATCAATAAGTGTTTTGTAGTAGGAGTATTACTTACATAGATAGAAACTATTCAAGCCAGCATGTGTCAATCATTGGTCTATGTGGTTGCTTTCCCTGTTGGCCTCATGCCTGTGGTACTGTTGACCATCGTCGACCTGACACTCTGTCACTTACAGGTTTCATGACTCTATTTTGTAAGAACACTCAAGTATAACAAAACAAAGATTTATTGATAAAAGAGCTCCCGAAATGGGAGTACTCCTATAATATTTTACATCTCTCCCTTCTAAGGGAGATTTTTACTCACAAGACATTGAACTGAAAATTTACAAGATAGAGTGTTTTTGTTGCACTCGTTATTGCGATGATCTTTTTTCCAAAACATAACTCTCAATTTATAGATATATTGAGAGGGTTTGATCCTTGCATATTATGTCAGGCATGACGTTTTTATCCACTAAAGATTACATTATTGTGGACAGCTGGAAAGCTTTTAATAATGGAGAAAAGGCATTATTATTTTGAGTGGTGGGGCCATTTGACACGTGAAACATCTTTCTTTAAGATGATGAGGATTTGTCATCTTCAGAGGGGGGTCCCTCCTTTGTCTCCGAATCTTTGCAATCGCAAAAGTGACAAAGATGTTCTTCGAAAAGTTGTTCTGCATGTCGGCAGAAGTGTTGGCGTGTAGCATTGGATACTTCCATGCTATTGTTCATGAATTTTTCTCCAAACTTGGAGGCTTGACGAAGATCTTCTTGGCTGGTGTTGTTGTAACTCCAGCTTGTAATTATACAATGTGAATCGGTATAATTAATCTTCTTTTTTGAACCAGAGATAATTTCAATGATTTTTTTCTGATATTCTTCTTAAACCATTGATGCGGTTAGGATGAAGAATTTCTGTGAAAGGTAGATCTTTATCTTCCATTGGTTGAGATTGTTCAATCTCTCTATTGGCTTTAGAAAGACCAATTTCCAGAAAGTGGTATGGAGAAAGAGTTGATTCTTGAATCCATTCTGGGAGTGAAGAGATGCATCTGATGTAGATCGGATTATCTTTTGCTTTAAGTACTTTCTTTCGAAAGTTCTTAATGGATTCTACCATGCTGCTTGGGAAGAATTTGAGTTCTTGAAGGTTGCAGCTTGGGTAGATATTGTCGATTAGTCCAGCTTGAAAGGCTTGGTAGACTAATTTTGCATCTGCTCCTTCGAGAAAGTTGAACAGACTTTTTGTTTTCTTGTCCGTAGTGAAAAACTTTTCATGAACAAGGTCTTCTGGGCATGCAGCTCTTGCTTTCTTCCAGATTGTTCTGAAATATTCAAAAGAGATTTCAGGATAGTTAACCATTTGTTGAACGTCAATTGGAACGTCAAACCTTTGGTCTCTGTGGGCTTCTTTGACTTTTTGAATTTTTGGTCGAAGAAGTGGTTGGTTAGTCTTGCTTGTATCGTCTTGATAAGTGGCAAGGCTTAATCTTGCAGATGTTTCATTTCTGAATTTTTTGCAAGTAACTTTATCAACTTTACAGAAGGTTTCTGTAATTCCCCAGTCAGTATGAACACCGGCATGGGGTCCTTTATAGATTACATAAAATCTTTCAGCTTCTTTGTTAAGAGCTTTTTTGTAATCTGGTGTGAACTCCTGCACAGATTTGTTAGTGGGTGACAAAGTTGTCATTTTACTGATTCCTTCAGTACAAGGATTGGGATCAACCAATAAGCTAGTTTTTCCATTAGGAAGAGGAGTAGCTGTCTCCTTTATTATGCTTTTTAGCAAAGCATCAGCTTTCAACGGATTTGTTGATTCTTTACCAGGTGCCGTTTGCACTGGAATAGCCTTTGTTTTTGAGCTTTCGCTTTCCGGTACATTGGTGACCGTTGTTTCTTGTTCATACAAGTTGATTTTCTGCTCAATTGCAGATAGCTCTATGAGGAGCATTTGTTTCTTCATCCTCAAAATGTTGAGGTCTTCCATTTTTGTAAACTCAATTTTTGTTTACTTTTCTCTCTAATCTCCTCCTCACTTTTTTGTAGGTGAAGTTTTTTGTGAGGAAATATGTCATGAGGATCATATCCTTTTATAGGGCTCGAGAGGAGCGAGTGAGATCATGGATGATGTAAGGCATACCTGAAGTCACGAGTGAGGCAGTCTGCCAGTACGTTTTTGTTTCCTGCGAGATGTTCAACAGCGAAAGTATATCGTGAGAACCACTCTTGCCATCGTATTAGCCGGCCTAATTTGTTATCTCCTGCAATCTTCGTTCGGAGGAAATAAGTAAAATTTTTATTATCTGTACGAACCAGGAAATTTACTGGTGTTAAATATACAGAGAATTTTGTAATAACTCTTTTTACAGCGAGTAATTCTTTTTCATTGCTATGGTAGTTTTTCTCAGCTGCTTTGAAACTGCCAGAGGTGTACCTGCAAATTTGTTCTTCGTTTTTGGGGTTTTTAGCTTTTAAAACACCTCCCCAAAATTCATCAGAAGCATCAGTTTCAATAATTAAACTGTCTTCAATGTTTGGAAGATAAAGTTTTGGAAAATTGATTAAAACTTTCTTTATCTTTTTGATGTAGTCTGTATCAGCATTTGACCAATTCCAGATGACATCTTTTTTTAATTTTACCTGTAAAGGTTTTCTCATGGCTGCAAGTTTTTCAATATATGTTTCAGCATAAGTTAAAACACCAAGAAATCTTTGTAGTTGTTTTTTGTCTTCTAAAACATTTGGAAAGTCATGTAAATGTTCAAGAATATGCTTTTGAGGACAATGAGTACCTTCATTTATTTCTAAACCCAAAAAATTGATTTTTGTTTTGAAAAGATGAGCTTTCTTTTTTGAAAGTATTATTCCATATTTTAAAATAGTTCTGAGAACCTGTGTGACATGAACATAGTGTTCTTGTTCATTTTTGCTGAAGATCATGATGTCATCAACGTATACAGTGCATAAACCTTCAAGGCCTCGAAGAGCGTTCTGCATGTGTCTTTGAAAAATACTAGGAGCTTGTTTAAGCCCAAAGGGTAGTACTTTCCATTGAAAGAGTCCATCAGGACATGTGAAGGCAGTGAGAAGCTGCGATTCTTCATCAAGTAGAACTTGCCAGAAACCTGACTTGCAGTCGAAGCTTGAATAAATGTTTTTTCCTCGTAGAAGAGTCAAGAGTTCGTGCATATTGGGAAGATTATGTGAGTCTCCAATAGTTGCATCATTGATTGCTTTGTAATTGACAACCTTGCGCTTCTTTCCTCTTCTTTTCTCTGCTTCTTTATTGACAAGAAAGGCAGGAGACATATGAGGGGATTTTGATTCTATAATTAGTCTCATATCAAGTAATTCCTTGATTTGTTTAGAAAATTCTTCTCTATCTTGTAAAGAGTAAACCATAGGTTTTTCTCTAATAACCGTCTTGGGATTAATAAGCTTAACTGAAGCTTTCATCCATCCTTTGGTTTTATTTGGATCAATAGGATTTTCAGAACAAACTTTTTCAAGAAGATCTTCAATCTGTTTGAACCTGGTAGTTTGAATAGAAATAATCTTTTCTTTATTAATCCCTTCATGGGTTATATTAGTACCTGGAATTTGTTTTTCTTTAGAACCTTTTTCTTGAGTTTCAAGAAAACCTGGTTTTCCTTTGCTATAGGCTTCTGTAACCTTTTTTATAATTACCATATCATTATTAAGATGAAAGGCGATTCTATCTATCCATTGTATGAATGGTCCATAAACTTGACAGAAGTTGTTTCCAATTATGATATCAATTCCCGAATTTTGTTGGTAAATAGTGGGAACGTTGAAATGTTCTCCTGAAAGTTCGAGATTAATGTTTCTACAAACTTTATTAATTTTTATGGTTTCACCATTTGCAATAGTGGCACTAATTTCTTTGGGAGCGTTTTCCCAGAGTTCATCCGGAATGATGAATTTGCTTGCAAGACATAAAGATGCACCTGTGTCTACAAAACAATGTACTCTAAATTTTTTATATCCTTTAAAGTTAAGGAAAGTAGAAACATAGATAGAGTTTGGATTAGTAAGATTCATGATAAGGGAATCATCAATCTTCTGGAGGTTTACGCAAAAATGGTTAATCTCCTCCTCTCTGAAAAGTGGGGTTTGTATGGGACTAGTCTGAGTCATCCGTTGTTGATTCGTATTCATCAGTGTCTGATGAAGATTCTGTCTCAACATGATATATAAAAACATGTTGTGTACCATCATACTCTTCTTCAAGAGCTTCATAGCCCCCATTGTTAGCGGTTTGTAAAACCTTGACTTTGTCTGGGTATTTTTTTCTATTTGGACATTCATTGGCGTAGTGTCCTTCTTCATTGCAGATCCAACACCTACATTTTTTCTTTCCTTGCGGACAGGAAGTAGTCTTCTTAGGTGTTTCTTTTGAAGGTTTTTTGAAGTATTTTCCTGGTGAAAATTTTCTTCTTTTCTTTTTCCAAAAAGATTTGAATTTCTTTTTGTTTTTATACTTTTTCTTATTATAATTTTTCTTTCCAATATCAAAGTTTTTGAAATCAGAGAGAATGCTACAACAATCTTTGCTTATTGTTTTAAGTTTTTGTTGTTTATATCTGTCTTGACAGATTCTATCAATTTCTTCTTTTGCAATTTTTGTTGCATAAGAAAGACTGGTTTGCTGGATTTCTCCAGTAACTTCTTTTTTCCATCTGTCTGTACAGGTTTCTCCAATAATTGGAATTTTCATGAGGTAAGCAGATATCCATTGCGCATATTCACTTCTTTGTGGAATATCATACAGATATGATTCATACATACATGTGTATTTGTCGAGAAGACTAATATCATGTAATTGGAGTTTTGTCATTGAAACTCTTGCTATGTCAACTTTCTTATTAATGGTGAAGTCTTTATTAGAAATATAATCAAGACCTAAGAAAGTAGTGTATATGACATTTATGATATTATCAAAAAGATCTGAACCATGCATTTCTTCATTCCAATTATTGTTTCTTAGGAATTTTTGCACAATTCCATCAGTTTTGTGTTCTAAAAGTAGTAGAACATTTTTTGCTTTTTCAAATTCATCTGGGTTTGTCTGTAAGATTAGTGAAATCTCAGTAACCCATTTTTCTACAACTCTTTCTCTGAGTTTTAGATCTTGGATACAATCAATATTGAGTACATTGATCGTATTGGATCCTTGACCACTATTTGGAATACCATTGTGGACAGGCATTTTGAACTCATATTTCTTTTTATTGCTTCTTCTAGCGGCTGTATAAGAAGATTCTGCTTCATCATCTTCCATATCTGAATATTCGAACTTTACAGTTTTTGTATTAGTCTTAAAGTTATCTTCTTGTTCTGATTCAGTATCAGGTTCATCTATTTTAGTCATTCTAAAATATTGATCAAAAAGTTTGGGTTCTTTTTGATACAATTCTTCGCATTCTTCAGTTTCTAAAGATAAAAGCTGAATAAGTTTTTTGGTCAGCCTTATCATAATCTTCATATTGAAGGTTAAAGAAATATTTCTCAAGTTTCTCAGAGATTGTTTCTTTCATTTTTGCTCTTTTTTGAAAATATCGATTTTCTGGGAGTCTTTTGAGCTTCCTAAGTCAGGGTTTCCAATACTTGGATTGGGAGGTGAGTATTTCTTAAGACCTGAATATTTTCCAGTTTTGGTTTTTTGTTCTATGATGGGAATATTCTTGATGTGTTCAAGAATGTCTTTATTACAAGGGCAAGAGTCAATCTTTTCAGATAACTCTTTAGTAATGTCTGCAATAATTTTTGCAGATGCTACTTCTAACTGTGTAGTGGTTACGTATTTAATGGCCGTTAAGTCAAAGTTTATAATCAGCCCATTTATTTTTTCATTAAGGAGGTTGATTGATCTATTTAGCTCGGGTATCGAGGTCATCCTATCAGTTGTTTTAACTGCTCTTGTATATTAGTGATCTTAAGGTTGTTTTCTTTAAGAGTGCCTTCAATATTTGCCTTTTTGGCGACTTCTTCAACAAAATGGTTGTTTTTTAAAGAGTTTTCTAAAAGAATAGAATGTTTGTCAATAGACTGGGTTAGCTTGATAGTTAGTTTATTTTGTCTTTCAATAACTTCGAAGAATTTTTCAAAATTATTTTTATCAAGATTATTTTTAACCAAAATGGCTAAATCGTTTTTAAATTGGTTAAAAGGTATTTTATTTTTAGAAATATCTTTAGAAATATCTTTTGAAATACCACGGTAATGACATATTTTCGAAGTTTTTAAGAGACATCTTGCAATGATCTGGTTGAGATTATTGCAATGATTTACAATTGTTTGAATACCAGCTTTTCCAGAAGTAGAGAAAACGTATTCTTTCTTTTCAGTATTGTCGTCAAGGGTTTTGATTTTTACTGTTTTACCTTTTTTATAAAAATGAGGAAAATCAATTTTATTACTCATTTATTACCTCAGAGATTTGTTTGATATTCTGACGTAGACTATCAATTTTTAAAGACATGTTTCTTATTAAGTTACTATCTTTTCTTTCTGAGCTTTCTCCTATATGGAGTGAATCCATAGAAATTCTTGGTCTAAGAGTTTCTCCTAGAGCTTTTTTGTTTCTAGCTATATTTAAAACCCAAGAGTTTTCTTGAGGATTTATGTCGCAGAATTGTTTATCTTTGACATGGCCTATTTCTGAAAAGACATCATCAAGTTCGATGTACTCGTCTTTCTTGTAGTCTATGCTATGGTGACTATTGGTCAGGGCATATCCTATGAGATAGGTTATGGTGAATGGTTTATCACCTGGGTTCATAAGGTCACTTCTTTCAAAGTGATGTATAAAAGATAAAGTTTTATCTATATTTGCAGATTTCAAATCTAGAGCAAATTTTGGATAAACTGAAAACATAAATTTTTGGTATGCAAGGTTTCCCCTAGCAGCACCTAAGATGCAGTCCTGTCTGTCAGTAATTCTGTTGTCAATTAAGGCCATTTTTATGGGAGAATTTATTCCTGCTTGGAATTGGGATTTTATCAAAATTTTTACAGCTCCGATATGGACCATTCTTACTTTTGATCTAATCTCAACTGGAATACTTTTTAAGTTATTGTTTATTTGTTCTTTAGTCAAAAGGGGTAGAAAGACAGCTCCTATTGTGTCTTTTATGTCTACAGACATTTCTTTAGTACTAACAAAGTAGAAAATTTCATTTTTCCTTTTAAGCGGATTTAAAATACTAAGTTTAGAAGGAACATTTTGAAAATGTTTTCTTTCTTTATTTTTAAATCTGTTTTCTTGACCCGAGAGAGAAGATCTTGTTTTATTAAGAGGTTTGGATGAAAGCCGTCTTCATCCACAACATAAGTTAGGATTTGTTTTTTTTCTGAATCATTTTCTTCAGAATTGTTGAAAATTTATTTATTCATGTTTAAGAAATGTTAACAAGTTAAAATCCTTTTTCTGAGTTCTGAAACTGAGTTTAAAGCTTTATCAAGGTGTTCTTGATGCATTTTTTGCCTATGAAGGAGGTACTTACGTATATTAACCATGGTTGGTATATATTCGTGAGTATGTTTATTTTGTGCTTATTCAAAAAATACCATTTGAATAAAAATATACCATTTTTGCGTAAACCTCCAGAAGATTGATGATTCCCTTATCATGAATCTTACTAATCCAAACTCTATCTATGTTTCTACTTTCCTTAACTTTAAAGGATATAAAAAATTTAGAGTACATTGTTTTGTAGACACAGGTGCATCTTTATGTCTTGCAAGCAAATTCATCATTCCGGATGAACTCTGGGAAAACGCTCCCAAAGAAATTAGTGCCACTATTGCAAATGGTGAAACCATAAAAATTAATAAAGTTTGTAGAAACATTAATCTCGAACTTTCAGGAGAACATTTCAACGTTCCCACTATTTACCAACAAAATTCAGGAATTGATATCATAATTGGAAACAACTTCTGTCAAGTTTATGGACTATTCATACAATGGATAGATAGAATCGCCTTTCATCTTAATAATGATATGGTAATTATAAAAAAGGTTACAGAAGCCTATAGCAAAGGAAAACCAGGTTTTCTTGAAACTCAAGAAAAAGGTTCTAAAGAAAAACAAATTCCAGGTACTAATATAACCCATGAAGGGATTAATAAAGAAAAGATTATTTCTATTCAAACTACCAGGTTCAAACAGATTGAAGATCTTTTTGAAAAAGTTTGTTCTGAAAATCCTATTGATCCAAATAAAACCAAAGGATGGATGAAAGCTTCAGTTAAGCTTATTAATCCCAAGACGGTTATTAGAGAAAAACCTATGGTTTACTCTTTACAAGATAGAGAAGAATTTTCCAAACAAATCAAGGAATTACTTGATATGAGACTAATTATAGAATCAAAATCCCCTCATATGTCTCCTGCCTTTCTTGTCAATAAAGAAGCAGAGAAAAGAAGAGGAAAGAAGCGCATGGTTGTCAATTACAAAGCAATCAATGATGCAACTATTGGAGACTCACATAATCTTCCCAATATGCACGAACTCTTGACTCTTCTACGAGGAAAAAACATTTATTCAAGCTTCGACTGCAAGTCAGGTTTCTGGCAAGTTCTACTTGATGAAGAATCGCAGCTTCTCACTGCCTTCACATGTCCTGATGGACTCTTTCAATGGAAAGTACTACCCTTTGGGCTTAAACAAGCTCCTAGTATTTTTCAAAGACACATGCAGAACGCTCTTCGAGGCCTTGAAGGTTTCTGCACTGTATACGTTGATGACATCATGATCTTCAGCAAAAATGAACAAGAACACTATGTTCATGTCACACAGGTTCTCAAAACTATTTTAAAATATGGAATAATACTTTCAAAAAAGAAAGCTCATCTTTTCAAAACAAAAATCAATTTTTTGGGTTTAGAAATAAATGAAGGTACTCATTGTCCTCAAAAGCATATTCTTGAACATTTACATGACTTTCCAAATGTTTTAGAAGACAAAAAACAACTGCAAAGATTTCTTGGTGTTTTAACATATGCTGAAACATATATTGAAAAACTTGCAGCCATGAGAAAACCTTTACAGGTAAAATTAAAAAAAAGATGTCATCTGGAATTGGTCAAATGCTGATACAGACTACATCAAAAAGATAAAGAAAGTTTTAATCAATTTTCCAAAACTTTATCTTCCAAACATTGAAGACAGTTTAATTATTGAAACTGATGCTTCTGATGAATTTTGGGGAGGTGTTTTAAAAGCTAAAAACCCCAAAAACGAAGAACAAATTTGCAGGTAGACCTCTGGCAGTTTCAAAGCAGCTGAGAAAAACTACCATAGCAATGAAAAAGAATTACTCGCTGTAAAAAGAGTTATTACAAAATTCTCTGTATATTTAACACCAGTAAATTTCCTGGTTCGTACAGATAATAAAAATTTTACTTATTTCCTCCGAACGAAGATTGCAGGAGATAACAAATTAGGCCGGCTAATACGATGGCAAGAGTGGTTCTCACGATATACTTTCGCTGTTGAACATCTCGCAGGAAACAAAAACGTACTGGCAGACTGCCTCACTCGTGACTTCAGGTATGCCTTACATCATCCATGATCTCACTCGCTCCTCTCGAGCCCTATAAAAGGATATGATCCTCATGACATATTTCCTCACAAAAAACTTCACCTACAAAAAAGTGAGGAGGAGATTAGAGAGAAAAGTAAACAAAAATTGAGTTTACAAAAATAGAAGACCTCAACATTTTGAGGATGAAGAAACAAATGCTCCTCATAGAGCTATCTGCAATTGAGCAGAAAATCAACTTGTATGAACAAGTAACAACGGTCACCAATGTACCGGAAAGCGAAAGCTAAAAAAAAAAGGCTATTCCAGTGCAAACGGCACCTGGTAAAGAATCAACAAATCCGTTGAAAGCTGATGCTTTGCTAAAAAGCATAATAAAGGAGACAGCTACTCCTCTTCCTAATGGAAAAACTAGCTTATTGGTTGATCCCAATCCTTGTACTGAAGGAATCAGTAAAATGACAACTTTGTCACCCACTAACAAATATGTGCAGGAGTTCACACCAGATTACAAAAAAGCTCTTAACAAAGAAGCTGAAAGATTTTATGTAATCTATAAAGGACCCCATGCCGGTGTTCATACTGACTGGGGAATTACAGAAACCTTCTGTAAAGTTGATAAAGTTACTTGCAAAAAATTCAGAAATGAAACATCTGCAAGATTAAGCCTTGCCACTTATCAAGACGATACAAGTAAGACTAACCAACCACTTCTTCGACCAAAAATTCAAAAAGTCAAAGAAGCCCACAGAGACCAAAGGTTTGACGTTCCAATTGACGTTCAACAAATGGTTAACTATCCTGAAATCTCTTTTGAAGATTTCAGAACAATCTGGAAGAAAGCAAGAGCTGCATGCCCAGAAGACCTTGTTCATGAAAAGTTTTTCACTACGGACAAGAAAACAAAAAGTCTGTTCAACTTTCTCGAAGGAGCAGATGCAAAATTAGTCTACCAAGCCTTTCAAGCTGGACTAATCGACAATATCTACCCAAGCTGCAACCTTCAAGAACTCAAATTCTTCCCAAGCAGCATGGTAGAATCCATTAAGAACTTTCGAAAGAAAGTACTTAAAGCAAAAGATAATCCGATCTACATCAGATGCATCTCTTCACTCCCAGAATGGATTCAAGAATCAACTCTTTCTCCATACCACTTTCTGGAAATTGGTCTTTCTAAAGCCAATAGAGAGATTGAACAATCTCAACCAATGGAAGATAAAGATCTACCTTTCACAGAAATTCTTCATCCTAACCGCATCAATGGTTTAAGAAGAATATCAGAAAAAATCATTGAAATTATCTCTGGTTCAAAAAAGAAGATTAATTATACCGATTCACATTGTATAATTACAAGCTGGAGTTACAACAACACCAGCCAAGAAGATCTTCGTCAAGCCTCCAAGTTTGGAGAAAAATTCATGAACAATAGCATGGAAGTATCCAATGCTACACGCCAACACTTCTGCCGACATGCAGAACAACTTTTCGAAGAACATCTTTGTCACTTTTGCGATTGCAAAGATTCGGAGACAAAGGAGGGACCCCCCTCTGAAGATGACAAATCCTCATCATCTTAAAGAAAGATGCTTCACGTGTCAAATGGCCCCACCACTCAAAATAATAATGCCTTTTCTCCATTATTAAAAGCTTTCCAGCTGTCCACAATAATGTGATCTTTAGTGGATAAAAACGTCATGCCTGACATAATAGGCAAGGATCAGACCCTCTCAATATATCTATAAATTGAGAGTTATGTTTTGGAAAAAAGATCATCGCAATAACGAGTGCAACAAAAACACTCTCTATCTTGTAAATTTTCAGTTCAATGTCTTGTGAGTAAAAATCTCCCTTAGAAGGGAGAGATGTAAAATATTATAGGAGTAGTCCCATTTCGGGAGCTCTTTTATCAATAAATCTTTGTTTTGTTATACTTGAGTGTTCTTACAAAATAGAGTCATGAAACCTGTAAGTGACAGAGTGTCAGGTCGACGATGGTCAACAGTACCACAGGCATGAGGCCAACAGGGAAAGCAACCACATAGACCAATGATCGACACAGGCTGGCTTGAATAGTTTCTATCTATGTAAGTAATACTCCTACTACAAAACACTTATTGATTAATGAGTTTTCTCTTTACAATTTTTTGCATCTATTTCCTTCTAAACATACAAAATATACAAAACAAATTCCGTACACCAACACTGGTATCAGAGCCTTGTTAAAAAATGGTAATACATTATAATAAAACACTTTACAGTGAATTATTTGAAGAAATTCGTAATACAGAGAATGAGATTTCTCAACATAAAGATATACTTTTAAGTAATAAAAAAGATTTAGTGCATATAAATTTCAGAATTCTACAAGCACAAAATAAACATACTCACGAATATATACCAACCATGGTTAATATACGTAAGTACCTCCTTCATAGGCAAAAAATGCATCAAGAACACCTTGATAAAGCTTTAAACTCAGTTTCAGAACTCAGAAAAAGGATTTTAACTTGTTAACATTTCTTAAACATGAATAAAGAAATTTTCAACAATTCTGAAGAAAATGATTCAGAAGAAAAACAAATCCTAACTTATGTTGAGGATGAAGACGGCTTTCATGCAAACCTCTTAATAAAACAAGATCTTCTCTCTCGGGTCAAGAAAACAGATTTAAAAATAAAGAAAGAAAACATTTTCAAAAATGTTCCTTCTAAACTTAGTATTTTAAATCCGCTTAAAAGGAAAAATGAAATTTTCTACTTTGTTAGTACTAAAGAAATGTCTGTAGACATAAAAGACACAATAGGAGTTGTCTTTCTACCCCTTTTGACTAAAGAACAAATAAACAATAACTTAAAAAGTATTCCAGTTGAGATTAGATCAAAAGTAAGAATGGTCCATATCGGAGCTGTAAAAATTTTGATAAAATCCCAATTCCAAGCAGGAATAAATTCTCCCATAAAAATGGCCTTAATTGACAACAGAATTACTGACAGACAGGACTGCATCTTAGGTTCTGCTAGGGGAAACCTTGTATACCAAAAATTTATGTTTTCAGTCTATCCAAAATTTGCTCTAGATTTGAAATCTGCAAATATAGATAAAACTTTATCTTTTATACATCACTTTGAAAGAAGTGACCTTATGAACCCAGGTGATAAACCTTTCACCATAACCTATCTCATAGGATATGCTCTGACCAATAGTCAGCATAGCATAGACTACAAGAAAGACGAGTACATCGAACTTGATGATGTCTTTTCAGAAATAGGCCATGTCAAAGATAAACAATTCTGCGACATAAATCCTCAAGAAAACTCTTGGGTTTTAAATATAGCTAGAAACAAAAAAGCTCTAGGAGAAACTCTTAGACCAAGAATTTTTATGGATTCACTCCATATAGGAGAAAGCTCAGAAAGAAAAGATAGTAACTTAATAAGAAACATGTCTTTAAAAATTGATAGTCTACGTCAGAATATCAAACAAATCTCTGAGGTAATAAATGAGTAATAAAATTGATTTTCCTCATTTTTATAAAAAAGGTAAAACAGTAAAAATCAAAACCCTTGACGACAATACTGAAAAGAAAGAATACGTTTTCTCTACTTCTGGAAAAGCTGGTATTCAAACAATTGTAAATCATTGCAATAATCTCAACCAGATCATTGCAAGATGTCTCTTAAAAACTTCGAAAATATGCCATTACCTTGGTATTTCAAAAGATATTTCTAAAGATATTTCTAAAAATAAAATACCTTTTAACCAATTTAAAAACGATTTAGCCATTTTGGTTAAAAATAATCTTGAAAAAAATAATTTTGAAAAATTCTTCGAAGTTATTGAAAGACAAAATAAACTAACTATCAAGCTAACCCAGTCTATTGACAAACATTCTAATCTTTTAGAAAACTCTTTAAAAAACAACCATTTTGTTGAAGAAGTCGCCAAAAAGGCAAATATTGAAGGCACTCTTAAAGAAAACAACCTTAAGATCACTAATATACAAGAGCAGTTAAAACAACTGATAGGGTGACCTCGATACCCGAGCTAAATAGATCAATCAACCTCCTTAATGAAAAAATAGATGGGCTGATTATAAACTTTGACTTAACGGCCATTAAATACGTAACCACTACACAGTTAGAAGTAGCATCTGCAAAAATTATTGCAGACATTACTAAAGAGTTATCTGAAAAGATTGACTCTTGCCCTTGTAATAAAGACATTCTTGAACACATCAAGAATATTCCCATCATAGAACAAAAAACCAAAACTGGAAAATATTCAGGTCTTAAGAAATACTCACCTCCCAATCCAAGTATTGGAAACCCTGACTTAGGAAGCTCAAAAGACTCCCAGAAAATCGATATTTTCAAAAAAGAGCAAAAATGAAAGAAACAATCTCTGAGAAACTTGAGAAATATTTAACCTTCAATATGAAGATTATGATAAGGCTGACCAAAAACTTATTCAGCTTTTATCTTTAGAAACTGAAGAATGCGAAGAATTGTATCAAAAAGAACCCAAACTTTTTGATCAATATTTTAGAATGACTAAAATAGATGAACCTGATACTGAATCAGAACAAGAAGATAACTTTAAGACTAATACAAAAACTATAAAGTTCGAATATTCAGATATGGAAGATGATGAAGCAGAATCTTCTTATACAGCCGCTAGAAGAAGCAATAAAAAGAAATATGAGTTCAAAATGCCTGTCCACAATGGTATTCCAAATAGTGGTCAAGGATCCAATACGATCAATGTACTCAATATTGATTGTATCCAAGATCTAAAACTCAGAGAAAGAGTTGTAGAAAAATGGGTTACTGAGATTTCACTAATCTTACAGACAAACCCAGATGAATTTGAAAAAGCAAAAAATGTTCTACTACTTTTAGAACACAAAACTGATGGAATTGTGCAAAAATTCCTAAGAAACAATAATTGGAATGAAGAAATGCATGGTTCAGATCTTTTTGATAATATCATAAATGTCATATACACTACTTTCTTAGGTCTTGATTATATTTCTAATAAAGACTTCACCATTAATAAGAAAGTTGACATAGCAAGAGTTTCAACGACAAAACTCCAATTACATGATATTAGTCTTCTCGACAAATACACATGTATGTATGAATCATATCTGTATGATATTCCACAAAGAAGTGAATATGCGCAATGGATATCTGCTTACCTCATGAAAATTCCAATTATTGGAGAAACCTGTACAGACAGATGGAAAAAAGAAGTTACTGGAGAAATCCAGCAAACCAGTCTTTCTTATGCATCAAAAATTGCAAAAGAAGAAATTGATAGAATCTGTCAAGACAGATATAAACAACAAAAACTTAAAACAATAAGCAAAGATTGTTGTAGCATTCTCTCTGATTTCAAAAACTTTGATATTGGAAAGAAAAATTATAATAAGAAAAAGTATAAAAACAAAAAGAAATTCAAATCTTTTTGGAAAAAGAAAAGAAGAAAATTTTCACCAGGAAAATACTTCAAAAAACCTTCAAAAGAAACACCTAAGAAGACTACTTCCTGTCCGCAAGGAAAGAAAAAATGTAGGTGTTGGATCTGCAATGAAGAAGGACACTACGCCAATGAATGTCCAAATAGAAAAAAATACCCAGACAAAGTCAAGGTTTTACAAACCGCTAACAATGGGGGCTATGAAGCTCTTGAAGAAGAGTATGATGGTACACAACATGTTTTTATATATCATGTTGAGACAGAATCTTCATCAGACACTGATGAATACGAATCAACAACGGATGACTCAGACTAGTCCCATACAAACCCCACTTTTCAGAGAGGAGGAGATTAACCATTTTTGCGTAAACCTCCAGAAGATTGATGATTCCCTTATCATGAATCTTACTAATCCAAACTCTATCTATGTTTCTACTTTCCTTAACTTTAAAGGATATAAAAAATTTAGAGTACATTGTTTTGTAGACACAGGTGCATCTTTATGTCTTGCAAGCAAATTCATCATTCCGGATGAACTCTGGGAAAACGCTCCCAAAGAAATTAGTGCCACTATTGCAAATGGTGAAACCATAAAAATTAATAAAGTTTGTAGAAATATTAATCTCGAACTTTCAGGAAAACATTTCAACGTTCCCACTATTTACCAACAAAATTCAGGAATTGATATCATAATTGGAAACAACTTCTGTCAAGTTTATGGACCATTCATACAATGGATAGATAGAATCGCCTTTCATCTTAATAATGATATGGTAATTATAAAAAAGGTTACAGAAGCCTATAGCAAAGGAAAACCAGGTTTTCTTGAAACTCAAGAAAAAGGTTCTAAAGAAAAACAAATTCCAGGTACTAATATAACCCATGAAGGGATTAATAAAGAAAAGATTATTTCTATTCAAACTACCAGGTTCAAACAGATTGAAGATCTTCTTGAAAAAGTTTTTTCTGAAAATCCTATTGATCCAAATAAAACCAAAGGATGGATGAAAGCTTCAATTAAGCTTATTAATCCCAAGACGGTTATTAGAGAAAAACCTATGGTTTACTCTTTACAAGATAGAGAAGAATTTTCCAAACAAATCAAGGAATTACTTGATATGAGACTAATTATAGAATCAAAATCCCCTCATATGTCTCCTGCCTTTCTTGTCAATAAAGAAGCAGAGAAAAGAAGAGGAAAGAAGCGCATGGTTGTCAATTACAAAGCAATCAATGATGCAACTATTGGAGACTCACATAATCTTCCCAATATGCACGAACTCTTGACTCTTCTACGAGGAAAAAACATTTATTCAAGCTTCGACTGCAAGTCAGGTTTCTGGCAAGTTCTACTTGATGAAGAATCGCAGCTTCTCACTGCCTTCACATGTCCTGATGGACTCTTTCAATGGAAAGTACTACCCTTTGGGCTTAAACAAGCTCCTAGTATTTTTCAAAGACACATGCAGAACGCTCTTCGAGGCCTTGAAGGTTTCTGCACTGTATACGTTGATGACATCATGATCTTCAGCAAAAATGAACAAGAACACTATGTTCATGTCACACAGGTTCTCAAAACTATTTTAAAATATGGAATAATACTTTCAAAAAAGAAAGCTCATCTTTTCAAAACAAAAATCAATTTTTTGGGTTTAGAAATAAATGAAGGTACTCATTGTCCTCAAAAGCATATTCTTGAACATTTACATGACTTTCCAAATGTTTTAGAAGACAAAAAACAACTACAAAGATTTCTTGGTGTTTTAACATATGCTGAAACATATATTGAAAAACTTGCAGCCATGAGAAAACCTTTACAGGTAAAATTAAAAAAAAGATGTCATCTGGAATTGGTCAAATGCTGATACAGACTACATCAAAAAGATAAAGAAAGTTTTAATCAATTTTCCAAAACTTTATCTTCCAAACATTGAAGACAGTTTAATTATTGAAACTGATGCTTCTGATGAATTTTGGGGAGGTGTTTTAAAAGCTAAAAACCCCAAAAACGAAGAACAAATTTGCAGGTAGACCTCTGGCAGTTTCAAAGCAGCTGAGAAAAACTACCATAGCAATGAAAAAGAATTACTCGCTGTAAAAAGAGTTATTACAAAATTCTCTGTATATTTAACACCAGTAAATTTCCTGGTTCGTACAGATAATAAAAATTTTACTTATTTCCTCCGAACGAAGATTGCAGGAGATAACAAATTAGGCCGGCTAATACGATGGCAAGAGTGGTTCTCACGATATACTTTCGCTGTTGAACATCTCGCAGGAAACAAAAACGTACTGGCAGACTGCCTCACTCGTGACTTCAGGTATGCCTTACATCATCCATGATCTCACTCGCTCCTCTCGAGCCCTATAAAAGGATATGATCCTCATGACATATTTCCTCACAAAAAACTTCACCTACAAAAAAGTGAGGAGGAGATTAGAGAGAAAAGTAAACAAAAATTGAGTTTACAAAAATGGAAGACCTCAACATTTTGAGGATGAAGAAACAAATGCTCCTCATAGAGCTATCTGCAATTGAGCAGAAAATCCACTTGTATGAACAAGAAACAACGGTCACCAATGTACCGGAAAGCGAAAGCTCAAAAACAAAGGCTATTCCAGTGCAAACGGCACCTGGTAAAGAATCAACAAATCCGTTGAAAGCTGATGCTTTGCTAAAAAGCATAATAAAGGAGACAGCTACTCCTCTTCCTAATGGAAAAACTAGCTTATTGGTTGATCCCAATCCTTGTACTGAAGGAATCAGTAAAATGACAACTTTGTCACCCACTAACAAATCTGTGCAGGAGTTCACACCAGATTACAAAAAAGCTCTTAACAAAGAAGCTGAAAGATTTTATGTAATCTATAAAGGACCCCATGCCGGTGTTCATACTGACTGGGGAATTACAGAAACCTTCTGTAAAGTTGATAAAGTTACTTGCAAAAAATTCAGAAATGAAACATCTGCAAGATTAAGCCTTGCCACTTATCAAGACGATACAAGCAAGACTAACCAACCACTTCTTCGACCAAAAATTCAAAAAGTCAAAGAAGCCCACAGAGACCAAAGGTTTGACGTTCCAATTGACGTTCAACAAATGGTTAACTATCCTGAAATCTCTTTTGAATATTTCAGAACAATCTGGAAGAAAGCAAGAGCTGCATGCCCAGAAGACCTTGTTCATGAAAAGTTTTTCACTACGGACAAGAAAACAAAAAGTCTGTTCAACTTTCTCGAAGGAGCAGATGCAAAATTAGTCTACCAAGCCTTTCAAGCTGGACTAATCGACAATATCTACCCAAGCTGCAACCTTCAAGAACTCAAATTCTTCCCAAGCAGCATGGTAGAATCCATTAAGAACTTTCGAAAGAAAGTACTTAAAGCAAAAGATAATCCGATCTACATCAGATGCATCTCTTCACTCCCAGAATGGATTCAAGAATCAACTCTTTCTCCATACCACTTTCTGGAAATTGGTCTTTCTAAAGCCAATAGAGAGATTGAACAATCTCAACCAATGGAAGATAAAGATCTACCTTTCACAGAAATTCTTCATCCTAACCGCATCAATGGTTTAAGAAGAATATCAGAAAAAAATCATTGAAATTATCTCTGGTTCAAAAAAGAAGATTAATTATACCGATTCACATTGTATAATTACAAGCTGGAGTTACAACAACACCAGCCAAGAAGATCTTCGTCAAGCCTCCAAGTTTGGAGAAAAATTCATGAACAATAGCATGGAAGTATCCAATGCTACACGCCAACACTTCTGCCGACATGCAGAACAACTTTTCGAAGAACATCTTTGTCACTTTTGCGATTGCAAAGATTCGGAGACAAAGGAGGGAACCCCCTCTGAAGATGACAAATCCTCATCATCTTAAAGAAAGATGCTTCACGTGTCAAATGGCCCCACCACTCAAAATAATAATGCCTTTTCTCCATTATTAAAAGCTTTCCAGCTGTCCACAATAATGTAATCTTTAGTGGATAAAAACGTCATGCCTGACATAATAGGCAAGGATCAGACCCTCTCAATATATCTATAAATTGAGAGTTATGTTTTGGGAAAAAGATCATCGCAATAACGAGTGCAACAAAAACACTCTCTATCTTGTAAATTTTCAGTTCAATGTCTTGTGAGTAAAAATCTCCCTTAGAAGGGAGAGATGTAAAATATTATAGGAGTAGTCCCATTTCGGGAGCTCTTTTATCAATAAATCTTTGTTTTGTTATACTTGAGTGTTCTTACAAAATAGAGTCATGAAACCTGTAAGTGACAGAGTGTCAGGTCGACGATGGTCAACAGTACCACAGGCATGAGGCCAACAGGGAAAGCAACCACATAGACCAATGATTGACACAGGCTGGCTTGAATAGTTTCTATCTATGTAAGTAATACTCCTACTACAAAACACTTATTGATTAATGAGTTTTCTCTTTACAATTTTTTGCATCTATTTCCTTCTAAACATACAAAATATACAAAACAAATTCCGTACACCAACACTGGTATCAGAGACTTGTTAAAAAATGGTACTACATTATATGGGACTAGTCTGAAGAAATTGTTTCCAATTCAGTCATCTGTTGGTGAAAGGCGATTCTATCTATCCATTGTATGAATGGTCCATAAACTTGACAGAAGTTGTTTCCAATTATGATATCAATTCCTGAATTTTGTTGGTAAATAGTGGGAACGTTGAAATGTTCTCCTGAAAGTTCGAGATTAATGTTTCTACAAACTTTATTAATTTTTATGGTTTCACCATTTGCAATAGTGGCACTAATTTCTTTGGGAGCGTTTTCCCAGAGTTCATCCGGAATGATGAATTTGCTTGCAAGACATAAAGATGCACCTGTGTCTACAAAACAATGTACTCTAAATTTTTTATATCCTTTAAAGTTAAGGAAATTAGAAACATAGATAGAGTTTGGATTAGTAAGATTCATGATAAGGGAATCATCAATCTTCTGGAGGTTTACGCAAAAATGGTTAATCTCCTCCTCTCTGAAAAGTGGGGTTTGTATGGGACTAGTCTGAGTCATCCGTTGTTGATTCGTATTCATCAGTGTCTGATGAAGATTCTGTCTCAACATGATATATAAAAACATGTTGTGTACCATCATACTCTTCTTCAAGAGCTTCATAGCCCCCATTGTTAGCGGTTTGTAAAACCTTGACTTTGTCTGGGTATTTTTTTCTATTTGGACATTCATTGGCGTAGTGTCCTTCTTCATTGCAGATCCAACACCTACATTTTTTCTTTCCTTGCGGACAGGAAGTAGTCTTCTTAGGTGTTTCTTTTGAAGGTTTTTTGAAGTATTTTCCTGGTGAAAATTTTCTTCTTTTCTTTTTCCAAAAAGATTTGAATTTCTTTTTGTTTTTATACTTTTTCTTATTATAATTTTTCTTTCCAATATCAAAGTTTTTGAAATCAGAGAGAATGCTACAACAATCTTTGCTTATTGTTTTAAGTTTTTGTTGTTTATATCTGTCTTGACAGATTCTATCAATTTCTTCTTTTGCAATTTTTGTTGCATAGGAAAGACTGGTTTGCTGGATTTCTCCAGTAACTTCTTTTTTCCATCTGTCTGTACAGGTTTCTCCAATAATTGGAATTTTCATGAGGTAAGCAGATATCCATTGCGCATATTTACTTCTTTGTGGAATATCAAACAGATATGATTCATACATACATGTGTATTTGTCGAGAAGACTAATATCATGTAATTGGAGTTTTGTCGTTGAAACTCTTGCTATGTCAACTTTCTTATTAATGGTGAAGTCTTTATTAGAAATATAATCAAGACCTAAGAAAGTAGTGTATATGACATTTATGATATTATCAAAAAGATCTGAACCATGCATTTCTTCATTCCAATTATTGTTTCTTAGGAATTTTTGCACAATTCCATCAGTTTTGTGTTCTAAAAGTAGTAGAACATTTTTTGCTTTTTCAAATTCATCTGGGTTTGTCTGTAAGATTAGTGAAATCTCAGTAACCCATTTTTCTACAACACTTTCTCTGAGTTTTAGATCTTGGATACAATCAATATTGAGTACATTGATCGTTTTGGATCCTTGACCACTATTTGGAATACCATCGTGGACAGGCATTTTGAACTCATATTTCTTTTTATTGCTTCTTCTAGCGGCTGTATAAGAAGATTCTGCTTCATCATCTTCCATATCTGAATATTCGAACTTTACAGTTTTTGTATTAGTCTTAAAGTTATCTTCTTGTTCTGATTCAGTATCAGGTTCATCTATTTTAGTCATTCTAAAATATTGATCAAAAAGTTTGGGTTCTTTTTGATACAATTCTTCGCATTCTTCAGTTTCTAAAGATAAAAGCTGAATAAGTTTTTGGTCAGCCTTATCATAATCTTCATATTGAAGGTTAAAGAAATATTTCTCAAGTTTCTCAGAGATTGTTTCTTTCATTTTTGCTCTTTTTTGAAAATATCGATTTTCTGGGAGTCTTTTGAGCTTCCTAAGTCAGGGTTTCCAATACTTGGATTGGGAGGTGAGTATTTCTTAAGACCTGAATATTTTCCAGTTTTGGTTTTTTGTTCTATGATGGGAATATTCTTGATGTGTTCAAGAATGTCTTTATTACAAGGGCAAGAGTCAATCTTTTCAGATAACTCTTTAGTAATGTCTGCAATAATTTTTACAGATGCTACTTCTAACTGTGTAGTGGTTACGTATTTAATGGCCGTTAAGTCAAAGTTTATAATCAGCCCATCTATTTTTTCATTAAGGAGGTTGATTGATCTATTTAGCTCGGGTATCGAGGTCATCCTATCAGTTGTTTTAACTGCTCTTGTATATTAGTGATCTTAAGGTTGTTTTCTTTAAGAGTGCCTTCAATATTTGCCTTTTTGGCGACTTCTTCAACAAAATGGTTGTTTTTTAAAGAGTTTTCTAAAAGAATAGAATATTTGTCAATAGACTGGGTTAGCTTGATAGTTAGTTTATTTTGTCTTTCAATAACTTCGAAGAATTTTTCAAAATTATTTTTATCAAGATTATTTTTAACCAAAATGGCTAAATCGTTTTTAAATTGGTTAAAAGGTATTTTATTTTTAGAAATATCTTTAGAAATATCTTTTGAAATACCAAGGTAATGGCATATTTTCGAAGTTTTTAAGAGACATCTTGCAATGATCTGGTTGAGATTATTTGAAGAAATTCGTAATACAGAGAATGAGATTTCTCAACATAAAGATATACTTTTAAGTAATAAAAAAGATTTAGTGCATATAAATTTCAGAATTCTACAAGCACAAAATAAACATACTCACGAATATATACCAACCATGGTTAATATACGTAAGTACCTCCTTCATAGGCAAAAAATGCATCAAGAACACCTTGATAAAGCTTTAAACTCAGTTTCAGAACTCAGAAAAAGGATTTTAACTTGTTAACATTTCTTAAACATGAATAAAGAAATTTTCAACAATTCTGAAGAAAATGATTCAGAAGAAAAACAAATCCTAACTTATGTTGAGGATGAAGACGGCTTTCATGCAAACCTCTTAATAAAACAAGATCTTCTCTCTCGGGTCAAGAAAACAGATTTAAAAATAAAGAAAGAAAACATTTTCAAAAATGTTCCTTCTAAACTTAGTATTTTAAATCCGCTTAAAAGGAAAAATGAAATTTTCTACTTTGTTAGTACTAAAGAAATGTCTGTAGACATAAAAGACACAATAGGAGCTGTCTTTCTACCCCTTTTGACTAAAGAACAAATAAACAATAACTTAAAAAGTATTCCAGTTGAGATTAGATCAAAAGTAAGAATGGTCCATATCGGAGCTGTAAAAATTTTGATAAAATCCCAATTCCAAGCAGGAATAAATTCTCCCATAAAAATGGCCTTAATTGACAACAGAATTACTGACAGACAGGACTGCATCTTAGGTGCTGCTAGGGGAAACCTTGCATACCAAAAATTTATGTTTTCAGTCTATCCAAAATTTGCTCTAGATTTGAAATCTGCAAATATAGATAAAACTTTATCTTTGTCAATTAAGGCCATTTTTATGGGAAAATATACCAACCATGGTTAATATACGTAAGTACCTCCTTCATAGGCAACCATGGTTAATATACGTAAGTACCTCCTTCATAGGCAACCAAGGTTTCCCCTAGCAGCACCTAAGATGCAGTCCTGTCTGTCAGTAATTCTGTTGTCAATTAAGGCCATTTTTATGGGAGAATTTATTCCTGCTTGGAATTGGGATTTTATCAAAATTTTTACAGCTCCGATATGGACCATTCTTACTTTTGATCTAATCTCAACTGGAATACTTTTTAAGTTATTGTTTATTTGTTCTTTAGTCAAAAGGGGTAGAAAGACAGCTTCTATTGTGTCTTTTATGTCTACAGACATTTCTTTAGTACTAACAAAGTAGAAAATTTCATTTTTCCTTTTAAGCGGATTTAAAATACTAAGTTTAGAAGGAACATTTTTGAAAATGTTTTCTTTCTTTATTTTTAAATCTGTTTTCTTGACCCGAGAGAGAAGATCTTGTTTTATTAAGAGGTTTGCATGAAAGCCGTCTTCATCCTCAACATAAAGATAGCTCTATGAGGAGCATTTGTTTCTTCATCCTCAAAATGTTGAGGGAGTTCCAGGATCTCCAACAGATGACTGAGACGGTGACTGAGATCACCGTTATGTTCAAGGAGAGGGCCCTTTTCGTTCCGCAGTACGTGGCGGACGAGGAGATGAAAAAGGCCCGATATCATGAGATGCTGCGGAGTGATATCCGCTAGTTTGTGAGCCGATCCAGCTGCAAGACGCTGGAGGATACGATTGTGAGGGCGAGAGAGAGAGAGAGAGAGAGAGAGAGAGTTGGATTTGGAGATGGAGAAGAAGAGGAAACCCGGTGGAGGTTCATTCAGGAAGCCCAATATATCAGATCACCGGCCGAGGAGCCAGCAGGGTCGCAGCCGTTGTGGCAAGTGCGGCAATTTGAATGAGGGGGCGTGCATGGCAGTAGTTCAGGCTGCTTTAAGTGCGTCCGAACTGGTCATGTTAGCAGGGATTGTACTATTACCACCACCACCACGACAGTTTCATATCTGATTTGCTTTCAGTGCAATCAGAGGGGACACAAGCGGTCCCAGTGCCCGAGTTTAGCAGCAGCAGGACAGGTGGTGGCACCTGCTCCTGCTACATTGAGGATTACCGACGGCCGCCAGGGCCAGGCGGAGGCGCCAGTGGCGAAGATCAGAGCCTTCCAGTTGACAACAGAGGAGGCACGTGCAGCTCCTGATGTGGTGACGGGTATGGATCTTCTCCTTTCTCTTTATTTATATTTATTAATTCTTATGTTTATGTGTTTCCTTATAGGATCGTTCCTTGTGAACGATATATCTGCTCTGGTATTATTTAATTCGGGGGCTACCCGATCTTTTGTGTCACTCGCGCTCAACAAGCAGTTTGTGGGAGCTCCTGGGGAGCTGGACTGTCAACTTGATGTAGAGATAGCGGATGATAGGACCGTTCGGGTTGCGAGAGTTCATCGGGGATGTACACTACAGATATTTGACGATCAGTTTTCTGTGGATTTAGTCCCCATTCCCCCGCGAGGGAATAATGTTATAGTGGGTATGGACTGGTTGAGTCCCAATGGAGCAGTGATCGACTGCGAGCAACAACTTGTGTGGGTTCGGACCCCAAATGGGGGAGGTTTAGTGATTCAGGGCGAGAGGCTGCAGCATAGACCGACTTTATGTTCAGCAGCGAGAGCGAGATGCTACCTTCAGCAGGGTTGCGCAGGTTATGTCGCCTATGTTATGGATACCCAGGATAAGGGTTAGGCAACTATGGATGATGTACCGATCGTATGGTAGTACCCGGACGTATTCCAAGAGGACTTGCCTGGGATACCTTCGGAGAGACAGGTAGAGTTCAGGATTGACCTAGTTCCTGGTGCGGCTCCGATAGCTAAGGAACTATATCGGTTGGCTCCTCCCGAGATGCAGGAGTTTTCTACACAGCTGCAAGAGCTGTTAGACAAGGGATTTATCAGACCCCGATCCTATTTATGAAGAAGAAGGACGGGTCATATCGGATGTGTATAGACTACCGGGAGCTAAATAAGGTAACGGTGAAGAACCGTTATCCCCTCCCGAGGATCGATGACTTATTTGACTAGCTTCAGGGTGCATCTTGGTTCTCCAAGATTGATCTGCGATTGGGTTATCACTAGATGCGAGTCAGGGACGACGACGTGCCGAAGACAACCTTTCAGACTCGCTATGGTCACTATGAGTTCGTGGTGATGCCGTTTGGGCTCACCAATGCTCAAGTCGCGTTCATGGACCTCATGAAACGCGTGTGCAGACCGATGCTGGACCAGTCTGTGATAGTCTTCATCGATGATGTCTTGGTTTATTCCAAGACTCAGGAGCAGCATGAGGAGCACACAAGGGAGGTGCTGCAGACACTGAGGAGGGAGAGAATTTTCTCAAAGTTCTCCAAGTGTGAGTTCTGGTTGCGTGAGGTGCAGTTTCTGGGGCACCTTGTCAACCAGAAGGGTATTCTGGTCGATCCGGCCATGATAGAGGCCATGCTGCAATGGGAGGTTCTGAGGTCTCCATCTGATATTCGGAGTTTTCTTGGCCTAGCGGGTTATTATCGGAGATTCATCCAGGATTTCTCCAAGATTGTTGTTCCCTTGACCCGGCTAACCAAGAAGTCGGTGACATTCCGTTGGTGGCCTGAGCAGCAGGCAGCCTTCGAGACTCCCAGACAGCGGTTATGCGAGGCACCGATTCTGATGTTGCCAGAGGGTGTCAACGATTTCTTGGTTTACTGTGACACTTTGATCATAGGCATGGGTGCAGTGTGGATGCAGCGGCGTCACGTGATAGCCTACGCTTCAAGGCAGTTGAAGCCTCACGAGGCAAACTACCCGACGCACGATTTAGAGCTCAGGGTCGTGGTTTTTGCCCTCAAGATTTGGCGACATTACCTCTATGGGGTTTGTTGTACCATTTACACGGACCACAAGAGCTTGAGGTATTTCATGGATCAGCCGAATCTGAACATGAGGCAGCATTGTCGGTTAGATGTGGTGAAGGATTACGACTATGAGATACTTTATAACCTAGGGAAGGCCAATGTGGTGGCCGATGCTCTTAGCCGTAAGGCAGTAGCGGCTCTGATTCGAGATATTTGTCTGAGTATGACATTGATTACTCTGTTGCTGGAACGGATTCGGGAAGCGCATGTCAAGGGTATGAAGGAAGAGCGCCGAAAGTGTGAGCGGATCGTAGGCCAAGTGGCCTCATTTGATTATGATAGCCGTGGGTTGTTGATTCTGTATAGGAGGGTCTGGGTTTCGTACTGGGGCGGCGTACGACAGATTCTGATGGATGAGTCCCACAAGTCGAGGTTCTCCATCCATCCCGGGGCGAAGAAGATGTATCGGGATCTTTGCCATGATTATTGGTGGCCCTGCATGAAGCGAGACATATCCTGGTATGTAGAGCGGTGCTTGACTTGCCGGAAATTCAAGCCCGAACACCAGCAACCTCACAGAAAGATGCAACTGTTGGACATTCCCGTGTGGAAATAGGAAGACATCACTATGGATTTCATCACGAAGCTTCCCAGGACCGCACGTGGAGTAGATTCGATATGGGTCATCGTGGATCGATTGACCAGGAGTGCTCATTTCATCCCGATCCAGGAGAGTATATCGGCTGAGAAGCTAGCCGAGATCTACGTACGTGAGGTAGTGGCACGACATGGAGTGCTTGTTTCGGTTGTGTCAGACCGAGATGTCCGTTTCACTTCCAGATGTTGGAAGCGGTTTCACGACGAGATGGGTACTCGTCTTCACTTCAGTACCGCTTTCCACCCTTAGACGGACGGGCAGAGTGAGAGGACGATACAGACTCTAGAGGACATGCTGCGTGCGTATTGGATTTTGGAGGCAGTTGGGATACGTATCTTCCGTTAACGGAATTTTCGTATAACAACAGCTGCTACGCTAGCATATATGGACCTCCCTTCGAGATGCTCTACGGGAGGAAGTGTAGGACCCCAATCTGTTGGGGCGAGGTCGTTAAGAGGGTCATGAGGAGTACTGAGGTAGTAATCAAGACAACTGAGAAGATTCAGTAGGTCTGGAGCAGGTTTCAGACTACTCAAAGTCGGCAGAAGAGCTATGCCGACAAGCGACTATCAAACTTGGAGTTTCAGGTGGGCAATATGGTTCTCCTGAAAGTGTCACCTTGTAAAGGTGTCATCCGGTTCAAGAAGCGGGGCAAGCTGGGCCCCAGGTACATCGGTTCGTTTAGGGTTATGGCTCGGGTGGGTCGGGCCGCTTATCGTTTGGATCTTCTAGCAGAGCTCAACCAGATCCACAGTACCTTTCATGTCTCTCAGCTGCGGAAGTGCTTAGTGAATGACTCTGCAGTTTTGACCTTAGAGGATATTCAGGTGGACGAACGCCTGAACTAGATTGAGAGACCCGTTGCGATTCTAGACCGGAAGACAAAAACCTTGAGGAACAAGGTTGTGCAGCTGGTAAACGTGTAGTGGATGCACCACAAGGGGTCAGAGTGGACTTGGGAGCCAGAGGAGGAGATAAGAGAGCATTATCCAGAGATATTCGAGACGGCAGACTTCGAGGACGAAGTCTGAGACAAGTGGGGGAGAATTGTAACGCTTGGTTCCTAGTATGTATTTAATTATAATTTATTCCTTTTACAGGGCAACTCGACGAGTCGGAGTCCGCAAACTCGTCGAGTAGAGATTAGATGAGACGCGGGTTTTAAGTAATCTACTCGAGAAGTTGAGAGCCCTCAACTCGATGAGTAGGCTAGCAGAGGTGAAACCCTAATTTCTGGGTTTTGCACCCTATTTAAGCATCTTAATCCCCTCATGCTAGCCTCATTTCCAGCCTCCACGTCCCAAACCCTAGATCTCGAAACCCTAATGCATTGTGTGAGCTTGTGAGTCATTTTTGAGAGAAATCTTATGTGTTTTGATGAACTAAAGAATCGAGTGAAGAATTAATCAGAGTATGAATTCAAGTATGAATGCGAGATTTGAACACAAAATGTAAATATGATCTGTTATGCTCTATTACGCTTTCGAATTCTTTACAGAGTAAAAGAGACAAGTCTGTAAAAGTTCTTATCTACCTCTAGTAAATAACCCTATATATAGGGAACTGAAAGCTTACAAAAAATATACTAAGGCTTTGACACTAACGCTTCGAACATAAGCGCCTTAGTAAAATACATTACAAACTATTCGAAGAGTACAAAACATACTTCGACTAATTACAACATTTCGACCCTTACAATCTCCCCCTTTGTAATAATAGTCGAAGTCTTCAATTTGTAAGAAGAGTGATGGAATACAGCAACACCCTTCGAATATCTGTATACCAAGAGATAATCTTTTTCAACTCTTTCTTATCTCCTTCATTATTCTTCTTGCAATGATTCATACGAACAATTAAGTTCGTATATTGAGAAGTAGAATATTTCTCAACTTCACTTGCTTGAAATAAAAACCTTTTAGACTTTCCAGCTTTGTCTTTTCCTGCGAAGACCAAACCAAAAGGCTTCAGGCAAATTTCACCATCAGCATGCTTCTTCAAATCTGCCTGTGTCTTCGAAGGAGCCATTGGAGCTGTTATTTCCATTCCTTTAGCCGTGGCTAACTCCACATCAGTAAGTGCCAAACACTCATAGTAATTTTCGATAAATATTTTGATGTGAGCAACTCCAAGCTTGAATTCTTCTGGTTCTGTGTTTTGAAGGAATGAGAAGGATTTATCTTTCAAAAGTAATGCAACTTGTATAAGATCATACAATTTCATTAATGGAAAATCTGCAACAGTGATTTCACAAATTTTTCCATCTGCCCTGGCAACCACGTATTTAAAATTTTGGACTGTGTTTTCGGAAACCACATCCCTTTTCATACTTATCACCTTCTTGATTTTGATTAAGGACCACACTTCTTCAGGGGCTTTACCAAGAACAGTATGAAAACGAATTTTCATGTGTGTACCTTCATCTTTCTCTTTAAAATTCCCTTCGGCCTTGAACCGAGGCATGATAAACATCATTTCGTTTATCGGGAAATCCAACTGGCTTGCATCAGTATTTGTAACCAAATAGCTTTGTTTTGGTTTCTTTTCAAACGAATACATGTGATTGAATGCAACCTTGGCCTCAATTGTTTCGTAGTTATAGTGTTTCGTTGGATCCCCTTTATTCATTCCCTTCGGATCATTAGCACGCTGAGCCATTATGCTTTGAACTATTCTGAGCTTTTCTATTTCGGCTTCAGCTTCAGCCTTCTTTTCTTCTTTTGACTTTTCCACAAGAATTGATTTCCCTTTATCTTTCATGGCTGGATTATCAATTGTTTCTTTTGGAATCGAACCACTTCCACCAGTCTCCGAAGATTTACCAATTACAATCCCTTTCGAAAAAGTTTTTGTAATGGGTAATGTTGTTACAGCTGTTGAAGTCACCATCTCAGCCGAAACTATTACTGGCTTTGTTGTTGGGATTTTTGAGGAAAAGACTTTTCCCACAACTTTCGCATCCACACTACTAGCCTTCGACTCTGTAGTTTTTCTTTCTCCCCCTTGCACCCCTGTGAAAACAGGCGGGGCATTTGTTGTTGGAAGAAGGTTGGATATGCGAAAGAGAGGGGCAAGTTGCTTGTTGAGAATGGCTTCGAATTGAATAAACTTCTGAGATAAAAATTCAGGAGTAATCAATTGAGAAGAAACTGGCCTATCAGAAATCTCTTTTAATTCCTTGAGCAACTTAAGCACTTCTTCAAAACTTGCACTTTCGGATGTTGAAAGTTGAGTAATTTGAGGACTCAAATTTTCATACAACTTAACAAACCGAGTGACTGTGTCACAAATGATATCAACCTTGTTATGCAATGACGCATAGTCATGTTGAACAGTTGCTATTTCTCTTGTCATATCTTCACGAAGTTCGTGAATTTGCAAGTTGACATCTTCTCGAACTTTCTTCACATCTTGAATAAACATAACGTGTCTTTCCTTGGCAACATTCTTCAACTCTCTCAAGTCACCAGTAAACTTCGAACTTTGAGAATTAATCCAAATTTCATTGTTTCGATCATTATGATCAATCTTCTCCAAGAGTCGAGATTCAGAATCTTTAAGCATCCCTGATACTTTACTTATAATTCGAGATTCAAACACCTTCAGCAACGAATCAACTTCTACACTTGAAACAGACGAACCAACGCCTAGATCTGCTTGGGATTGAATGACAGAATTCAATTTTTGATTTAAAATCTTAAACTGCTTCATGGTCATCAACATGTGATCAGGAAACTGCTCTTCTTCGTCATGAAACTCCAAATCTTCAAACGTTCCTCCAAACGCCTCATGATCAGTCTCTGTTTCCATAAAAATGGTTTCTTGAATAGGGGAAGTTGATTTTGGTGGCTCAGTAGATTGTGAAGAAAAAATGGAAGTAAAAGGTTGATCAAGAATATGTTCGAATGTTGGGGAATGTGTGGTTGATGTAATGGGAATAGTGGATGGGGATACAAAAACAATGTGTTCGAAAGGAGCAGAAGTAACATGACCTCGAGCTTCATGTTTCGAACCTTCTTCACCCATATTGAAATTTGCATCCGTATCAGATACGTGTGCAGGGATGCCTAAAGTTCGAACCTCCTCAGGAACTGATTTGGCAATCGAATCTTCGGGTGATTTGATAATAGTCTGCTCAGGAGTTTCAGGAATTCTTTCTTCATCATCTTCAGTGGACTCAGTAGAAATGACCAGCCTTCTTGTCTTCTTCTTCTTATTCTTTGATAAACGTTTTGCCATATCCTCAGCTTGTCTTTTCTTGGACACCGGAGAGACAGGTGCTGGCACTTCTCGAATTAACACACCTTGATGAGTGATTTGAGGTTTTCGAACCACTTTGTGTGTAGGAGACTTGCGTTTGTGGGTTGACTTCATTTTTATTCTTCGAAACATTCCAGTCTTCGAAGGAATGATAACATTCTCTTGTGTTTCTGCAATAATGGGCTCAATTACTTGGGTCTCAACAACAGATACTTCAACCGTTTCAGCCTTCTTCTTGGGAGATTTCGAAGGTTTTGACTCAGTTTCAGTCTTCTTCGTCTTCTTGGATTTCGTATCTTCTCTATCCAATAATACACCAGTTTCAATTGTAGTATCGATAGTCTGTAAATATGCCACCAAAACTGAATTCGAAGGATCGACCCTTTTAAGCATTGCATCGGGAATACGAGCCACTGATGGAAAAATATCAACATTGTCTGTAACATCCTTCGGATAGTGGTATGGTTGAAAAACTGCTCTTTCTTCATCATTGGGTACCAAAACACCTTCCTTATTGTAGAAATGTTGCAAGATCAAGCTCCAATATCTTGCACACGAAATGCCATGAATAGCATTCGTATGTTCTACTCCCTTTTGAAATTCCTTCCATAATTGAGTAGAATAGTCCACTTGAATATCATAATATATGCCAGCAACCATGGCATAAACTTCCATCCTTCCTTTATCAAGACCAGCGGATCGCCCAGTCAGACATCTTAGAAAAATGCCAAATAAGAAATTCCAGATTCTTGGAAGTCCAGATTTTTTAAAATCACTAATCTTGGACAATGGTGGTTGATATCCCATCTCATTGAACATGTGAACGATTTGTGGAAAAGTACATGAAACATATGGAGGCGAATTCGGAATATCAAGAATTTGACAGAATAGTTTCTTGGTTAGCCTGACCTTTTTATCGTTCACCAGATGAAATGTAATTAGATCAGATGCTTTGTTGTATGTTGCAGTCGATCCTGCTTGAGAAAGCCAGGATAATGGAACAGAGAAAGAGTTGAACATCGCTTTAGCCAAAACCGAGTTCTTTAAAGCAACAATGAGCATCTTTAATTCTTCCGGATACTGAGAAACTTCACCCTCCAAGTAGTAGTTTGTTGCTTGAATCTTCATTATTGGTAATGAAGAGGCATCTTCAGTTGTATGAGAATCAACATGAGCAGAAGTCGCCATTGTTAGGGTTTGAAGAAGATGATGAACAGAGAATTTTGGGAAATTTGCTTTTTGATCGCGTAAACGGACAATGAACCCTTGAATCCCCTTTTATGTAACCCTGAAGTTTGAATTTGAAGCGGGATGTGTATTTAATGAAATCCGACGTGGCACCTTGAAAGTCGGACCATTACTGCTGAAAAGTAGCCATACGTCAAAAAGTAGTTGTCACATCACCTTGAAAACCGGACAGAATATCATACGTCATTTAAAAACAGCATGTCTTGTGATCACCAAGAGTATTGTAACCGTTAGAACCCTTCGAATGGAAGCAAGACTCTTTCACTTTTGGGATGAAAAGCGAAGTCATACGCCAGAAGTTCGAAATCATCAGCCTGAGTTGGTATTACTCAGAACCTCAAGGATTTCGTGAGTGCTGTGTCCAAAGAATAGAGACGTGAAACAAATATAAGAAAAATATGGGATATTGTGATGTCAAACCATTGACACAAAAGCAGATTAAATCCCGGGCAAAGATTACTTCATTAATCATTAAGAGAAATGATCAATAGCTTGTGTGGGTTCCCGTGAATTACAATCGAATACTTGTTGATAAGTATCGAAGGGCTTCTTTTATAATGTTTCGTGGGTAGTTTAAAAAATTTCGTTACATGTCATCCTAAACATAAGGTGAGAAATTGTAACAAAAATTACTTGTTTGACCAGTGTAGTCAGTGACAAGTTTGCTTTGAAAAATTTTGATATGACAAGGATATTCGAATGAAACTCACACGGAAATCATATTCAAGAAAAAAATTTATATGCTGGATCTTGTTGGGTAACAAACATCGTGGGTTTCGAATGTTTGATCAAGACCACTCATTCGAAATAAATATGATTTGGAGTTTCGAATTTTGGTACAGAAACATAAGTTTCGTTAAAATCTGGAACTGAGTTCCCCGTCAATTCCTTAAAAGTTAATGAAAATTGGGTTTCACTTTCATCACGGTCTCATGATGTCAGATCATAAACACATAGTTTTGATATATCTAAGTCTCGATTGGTTTGATTAGAGACCTCTCGGACATATGTCTTCGTGTGTGATTGTGAAAGAATTTTATGGATGAAAAAGATTGATGTAAGACACGAAAAGTACCTCTGTTATTTTTGGACCAAACAGTAAACTCTTAACTCATTTTGAGAAGAGTAAGGTAGCTCAGAGACTAATGTGAATATAAGCCTGATTGGGAAGAAATCTTCGTATGAATAATTTCATTAAGGCTTTCATACACACACATTGAGTCATGGAGGCTTTGGTCAACATGCAGCAGCATGCTTCTAGGGACAACCTAACTAGTGCGAATGATGAAAAATTTATCAATTCATACGAAAAATGTACCTTACCCTAGTACTGCAAAGATAATCCCTTTTTGTATCGTCATGATAATCTGCAACAAAATACTAAAAAGAAGTAAGAATTAAAATATTTTTGTTGTTTTCAATTTTTCGAAAATAAAGACAAAATAAACGAAAATCTTTTTATATTTTTGGAAATTTTCGAAAATTAAATAAAAAAACAAAAGAAAATCTTTTTGGATTTTGGAAATTTTCGAAAATTAAAAAAATATACTGTACTTGTTGCAAACACACGAAATTTTGTCATTCCTTTAATATTGACAAATGTACGAATTCGAAGGGGTCGAAGCGTTGACTATGAACAGTAACCTCAGAATCAACCCTTAAAAGAAGTGATAAATGTGCGAATTCGAAGGGGTCGAAGCGTTGACTATGAACAGTAACCGCTGAATTCTGAATGACTTTGCTTTATCTTTTATTCAGCGCCTCTGATTCATTCCTTGTCAACCATCATTCTCCTTTTTTGCATGGAACAGAATTTCCATCGATCATTCCAAGCCCTTCTATTATTCTCACAAGGGATTTTTCATTTAAAGGTTTCGTGAATATATCAGCTAACTGATCAGTTGTTTTCATGAAATGTACTTCAATATTTCCATCCTCCACGTGATCTTTAATGAAATGATAACGAAGAGCTATATGTTTAGTCTTCGAATGCTGCACAGGATTATGACAAATTCGTATTGCACTTTGAGAATCACAATATAATGGAATCTTTTTCATATTTATTGCATAATCACGCAATTGACTTTGGATCCATATTATTTGCGAAGTGCAAGCAGCAGCAGCCACATATTCTGCTTCAGCTGTTGAAATTGATACGCATGTTTGCTTTTTCGACTGCCAGCTCACCAATTTGCCATCAAGAAATTGACATCCACCACTTGTGCTTTTCCGATCAAGATTACAACCACCCAAGTCAGCATCCGAATATGCTTGTACAAAGAACCCAATGTTCGAAGGATACCACAATCCTAACGAAATTGTTCCTTTAAGATAATGAAAGATATTCTTCACAGTAGTGAGATGTGGTTCTCGTGGATTAGACTGATACCTTGCACAATTACACACAGAAAACATGATATCAGGTCTACTAGCTGTGAGATAAAGTAATGAACCAATCATGCTTCTATATAAAGTTATGTCAACAGCATGTTTATCTAACGACGGTGTTAGCTTGATGCCCGTTGCCATTGGAACTCGTAACTTCGTGCTATTCGTCAGTCCAAACTTTTCCAGCAGATTCTTTGTATATTTTTCTTGATTGATAAAAATTCCTTCTCTGTTTTGACGAATATTCAAACCAAGAAAATTATTAATTTTTCCCATCATTCTCATTTCGAACTTACTCTTCATCAAATCTTCGAATTCTCTAGACAAAGCAGGGTCAGTTGAGCCAAAAATAATATCATCAACATAAATTTGAAAAAGCATTAGATGATTCCCCACTTTCTTTCGAAATAATGTGGGATCAACGGCTCCTTGTTTAAATTTAGATTGTTTCAAAAATGAGGTTAGAGTTGCATACCATGCTCGTGGTGCTTGTTTCAAACCATAAACTGCCTTATCTAAAATATAAACATGATTTAGAAATTCTTCGTTAATGAAACCTAGGGGTTGTTCTACGTATACTGTTTCTTCAAGCTCTCCATTTAGAAATGCACACTTCACGTCCATTTGATAAACATCAACGTCCTTGTGAGCTGCATAAGCTAGAAATATATGAACCGCCTCGAGTCTTGCGACAGGGGCAAAAGTTTCTTCATAGTCGATTCCTTCTTGTTGTGAATATCCTTTGACAACAAGTCTGGCTTTGTTTCGAACAATATTTCCATCTTTGTCGGTTTTATTTTTGTAAATCCATTTTAACTCGACAATCGAAACATTTTCAGGATTAGGAATTAATCTCCAAACCTTGTTTCGTTCGAATTCAGACAATTCAGATTGCATTGCAACAACCCAATCTGAGTGTTCCATTGCAATCTTAACTGTTTTTGGTTCAATTTTAGAGATGAAAACATTGAACATGCAAAATTCTTGATGAGTATTCAATACCTCATTCTTTGCACGAATTTGAGCTCTTGTTAAAACTCCCTCTTGTAGATTCCCAATTACTTGATCCTTCGGATGATCTTTTGTCCATTTTTCCATTGGAGGATATGCTGGATCAAATTCCAAAGGTGCATCTTCGTATATATCATCGTGTTCTGAGCCTACAATCGAACAAGCATAATCAAAATCATTATTATCTTCAATATTTTCTGAATGCTCCCCCTCAACATCATCATTCCTCCTTTCTTTCTCCCCCTCGAAAGAATGATGTTCGTCATCTAATGAATTCGAATCCAAGTGCTCCCCCCCCACTAGATGGTGTTGCATACTTTCACCATTTTCTGAAGAATTTGATGTTGATGAATCATTATGCTTTGTTAGTTCAGAGATATGATTATCACTTGCATTGATTTCAGCATCAACAGCATGATCTGAAATTCCAAAAATTAAATCATAATCAATATCTAATTGTTGTGAGGATTCAGATTCATCTTGTATGTTTTTCAAAATTGGATGATTTTCAAACTGAGTTGTTGTTTGTTTAATGTAGTAATCATCAAATGTAAGATTAAAAGTTTCTTCAACTTTTCGTGTTCTTTTATTCAACACACGATATGCAACTGAATTATGCGAATATCCCAATAAAATCCCTTCATCTGCTTTTGCTTGAAATTTCGTAAGATTATCCTTGAGATTCATAATGAAGCACCTGCATCCGAAAACATGGAAAAATTTGACGTTAGGTTTTCGATTGTTGAGAATTTCATATGGAGTAATATTAAATCGACGATGAATGAAGGATCTGTTTTGAGTAAAACATGCAGTTGAAACTGCTTCAGCCCAAAGGTATTGTGGAAGATTCGCATATGCCAAAATAGTCCTTGCCGCTTCGCATAGAGACCTATTTCTTCGTTCAACAACACCATTTTGTTGTGGTGTGTATGGAGATGAAAAGTTATGCGAAATCCCTTTGTCCACCAAAAATGAATCAAAAACATTGTTCTTAAATTCAGTTCCATGATCACTCTTAATTTTTCGAACAATCTTCTTCAATGTCGTTTCCATCTTTTTGATAAAATCAATCATGATTTGTGCAACTTCGGATTTAAGCCTGAGAAAATAAACCCACGTAAATCTGGAAAAAGTCATCGACAATAACTAAAATATACCGTTTCTTGTTGAGAGTTGAAACAGTCGAAGGACCACACAAATCAATATGTAAAAGCTCTAGAGGTGCAACAATTTTCGAATCTATTGTTATTGGATGACCTTGTTTATGTTGCTTGCCAACTTCACAAGCTGCACATAAAGAATCATTGTCAAATTTAAGTACAGGTAAATCTCTTACCAAATCTTGTACCACAAGTTTATTGATATTTTGAAAATTGAGATGAGAAAGTCTTCGATGCCAGAGCCAACTTAAGTCTGATATTGCTTTCGAAAGAAGACATATAGCAGGTTTCCCTACTATCGGATTGATATCCAAAGTGAACATGTCACCCTTCCTTTTGGATTTCAGTAATACTTCTTTTGTGTTTACATTCGAAATTACACTCCCTTCTTCGTTAAAAAGAACTTGATTGCCAGTGCCCACAACAAGTTGAGAAACACTTATCAAGTTATGTTGAAGACCTTCAACATATGCAACACGATTCACTGTGAATTTTCCATTTGTGATCTTCCCATATCCTTTGACTTGACATTTTTTATTGTTCCCAAACTTCACTGCTCCAGCATTTTTGAGACTTCGAAAATCTCGTAAATTCTCCTTCTTTCCAGTCATGTGACGAGAGCAACCACTATCGATGTACCATTTGTTATCATATTTCTCGTCACATAGTACCTACAATCAATTGAAAATTTTAGGTACCCAAGGCTTTTTGGGTCCTTGGAAATTAGATTTCAATTTCGAATGTAATGAAGAACTTTTAACCCAATCACAAACTTTGATTTTGAGACTACCAATTATGTTTACTTCTTCATTTAAACGAACCGAAACATAAGTGTTTGATGGTTTCGAATGTTCACTGACATTACCCTTCGAATTCTGAGTTTGTGAATGAACATTCTTTGCTTTTATTACTGGTTTCCAAGCTTTGACTGAAATGTTCGAATCCTTAGAAGATGAACTACCATTTGATGAAGTATTCACATATTTTTCATATGCATCGTGAATTTGCTCCTTTGAATATTTATTTGACTGATACATCTTTCCTTTGCCTTCAAGCCAATGATCAATGTTCTTCCTTGAAGTCATTCCTTTTTCTCGTGAAGTTTTCATTGTTTCTTTCTTCGTATGATTAGGAAAATTGGGCTTTTGAGGAACAAAATCAACTTTTGGTTTTGTTATAAAAGATTGACTATAAGACGTATCAACTGTTGATTTAAAATATTGACGTTGAAAGAATTTTTGATTTGAATTTAATGTTTTTGAAAAATTTGGTTTAGAAACATTCGAAAACTTTGTTTGATTATTCACTTCAGACCTTGAATGTGTTGTTTGAGAGAAAAGTTGTCTTTTGGTTGAAAAAGAGGGATTTTTAGCTTTGAAAACATTTTTGGGTGATTGTGATTCAGACATCTTTTGAGACTCAACATTCTGCCAAAATATTTTCTTTCTTGCTTGTCTTTTTGAAACGTTGTTTTCCTTCGAAAATTTGTCAATTTGGTCTTTAAATTCCTTAGAGTTTAGTTTGACAACCTTTTCATTTTCCTTTACAACTTGTTTTGAAAATTCTTTTTCAATTTTTGATTTTTCAACCCATTGTCTTTGTGGCTTTTGACGTTGAAATACATATGAATTCTTTGTTAAGTTGTTTTCAACTGTGCTTTGATTTGCGAAAAAACCTTCGTCAGTTGTTTTTGAATTATCCTCTTCAACCAACTGTGCTTTGATGTGTCGGATTCCTCATTTCCTCATCGTCTGATCCAGATGACCAGATTTGATACATTCCATCTTCATCCTCATCCTCACCCTTTGCAACCAATGACAAATTCTTTGCTTTAGCACGAACCACCTCCAGCTTCTCTGTATAGTATGCCTCATCCTTGACTTTATTCTTCCTCTCATCCTTCTTTCGAAGCATACAGTCATTTGCAAGATGATTCGCACCGTTGCAATAATGACAATCTATTCCTGCATCACCTTTCAACTTCTTCTCACTCATTCCTTCAACTATCTTCGAATCTTGCTTCTCCACTTTCTTTTTCTCCTCACCAACATTTTTACTCATAGAATTTCCCTTCACCTCAGCATGCTTAGTCTTCGAATGGAACGGCTTTTTGAAAAATTTCTTGACACGATTATTCGAGTAAAATGCTATTGCTTCATCATCCGAATTCATGATGAATCCTTCTTCTTCCTCAGAATCACCATTCTCAGCTTCTCTTTCCGAAATTTTTGACACAAGAGCTAATGGACCTCCCAAATTCAATTTCGATTCCTCAGCAATTTCATTTACTTCAACTTCGTGTGTTTTCAAATGATTGTACAAATCATTGAGAGTTGATGTATCAAAACTTTGCTGATTCTTTACCATCATACTCACACTCCTCCACTCTTTTCGAAGCCCCATTACAAAGATGAGATTGAATTCCATTGAAGTCCTGGTAATTCCATAGCGATTGCATCGATAGATTAGCTCATTCAGACGATCATAGTAAACTTCAATTGTTTCTCCTTCTTTTTGTTTGAAGTCTTTCAGCTCAACCAAACATTGTTTAACTGAATTGATTTTTGTCTTCTCACTTCCTTGAAATTTATCTTTCAGATTGTTCCAGATTTCCTTTACAGTTGTACAACTCCTAATGTAATTGTACACAACTGGAGGTAAAGCACCTCGTAATTCCCTCATACACCTTTTCTCCAATTTCTTCAGACGATCACCTTGATTATCAACATCAGAACTTGTGGATGAAGATCCGATTGGTTGAACATTCACTGGAACATTGATATTTCCAGTGATACATGTCCATAATTCTTCATCAAGACCATTCAGATAATCCTGCATACGATCAGCCCACTGATCATAGTATTCAGGGATTAGCATTGGAATTTTGGTTGATGATCCTAACAGATGAGAAAACGACGTCATTGAATTGAGATTAAAACTCGCCATTGTTGTACGGAAGAAGATTTTGAGAAGTTTGAACAGATTTGAGAATTTGAAAACAAACTAGATGAATCAAATTGAATTGATGAGAATAACACTCGATTCAACAATTCAAATGCAGAATCGAATCCCAGACAAAGATCTAGACAATTTTTCACTTTCAAAAAGTGCGGAAACTTTTGAATCAAAAATTAATTCAAAAACTTTTTGAACAGCTTGAAAATCAGATCAGAGATATGATTCCTGCTCTGATACCAATTGATGAACTAAAGAATCGAGTGAAGAATTAATTAGAGTATGAATTCAAGTATGAATGCGAGATTTGAACACAGAATGTAAATATGATCTGTTATGCTCTATTACGCTTTCGAATTCTTTACAGAGTAAAAGAGACAAGTCTGTAAAAGTTCTTATCTACCTCTAGTAAATAACCCTATATATAGGGAACTGAAAGCTTACAAAAAATATACTAAGGCTTTGACACTAACGCTTCGAACATAAGCGCCTTAGTAAAATACATTACAAACTATTCGAAGAGTACAAAACATACTTCGACTAATTACAACATTTCGACCCTTACATGTTTGAAGCTTGTGGAAGAAGGAGAAGCTTGAGGACTCAAGAAGGAGGATTATAGATCCAACAAATTCATTTCATTCTGAGCATTTTCTGGTAAGCAAGTCTCAAACTTGCTTAATGATTACTTAGATCTCTTCCCTATCACTTTTATTGGGTTTTTGGTCCAACTAGCATGATCCTTGGGAAATGGACGTCCCAAGTGAGTATACCTCCAAATCTAGGACCTTGAAGGGTTTTCATGGCATAAAGGTGCAGACTTTATGGCCATTGAAGCCCCATGAAAGATTTAGGATGTCATGTTGGCCTTTTAAGCTCCAAAAGGCCATGCATGGAGAGAAAGTCAGAGACTTTACTGTTGGATTAGTGTCTAAGCCCGTAACTATATTTGGTAAGTATTTGACCCGGTTGTGCATGGTCCTTTTGGGTTGACTTCACCAAAGCAACTTGACAGGATGATTAGTGGAGAGAGAGATTAATTATGATTTATTAATATATTATACGAATAATATATTAAACGAGAAATCATATTGTTTAATTAATATTAGTCAAGAATTAATTAAGAATTAATTTTGTGGCTAAAAGACATTAATTAAATAAAGGGGACTAGAACTGTCAAATGTGTGATAGTTGAATTTGGGCTGTGAAACCCTAAGGAATAAGGGTGGACGAAATTTAGGAGGCTAGGCTATCTAATTTCGTCCAAAGAGGCCTTATTCCAGAAGGTTCCTTGGACTGCTTAAGGCCTAAGCTGTCCATTAGGGTTTTTACTGAAACCCTAGCAGCACCAGTATAAACCGACCCCTAGGGCTAGCAAAATCGGCTGGACTTGCTTCCAGAAACCCTAGAGCCGACTTTTGCCTCTCATCCTCTCTCTTCTACATCATTCTCTTGCTTGTGGTGTTTGTAAGCCATTAGAGGAGTGAGACTTGTGACTCTAAGCTCCAAGACAAGAAGATTCAAGCCATTCTTGAAGAGCTAATCATCTAGATCTGTTCTTATATGCCAATTTTGAAATATATATTCTAGATCTAGGGTTCATAAGTCTTGGATGAATAGCATGTACAATAGAGAAACCTAGATCCAAGCATTAGGGTTTGTATGAGCACATAGGATGTTCTTTTGTATAAAACCCATAAGTGGTATCAGAGCCTTGATTGGTTTCTATTGTATTGATGCCTTGTATGTTCATCTTCCTGAAAATCGTTTTTTCTGCCCTCTGCCCGACCTGACTCGGCGAGTCAGTGGATGAACTCGGCGAGTCTGCCTGACTCGGCGAGTCCAGGGGTCAGACAGAGGGAAAATCGGGATTTCTTGTTGTTTTGCTGAAGGATAATTTCCTAAACCGTTTTTGACTAATAAAATTCGAATTTTATTATTATTATGTGATTATCCTTACCAAAACAAAAGATAATTACCAATTTATTGAATAATAAATTCCTTATATGATAAGATTTGATTATTTGAATTATTTGTTAAATTATCTTACATATAATTGAATTAGGTCATAATTAGATAATCACCAATTAATCGTTTAATTGCCTTATTTGTATTTTGATCTAGATAGTTTTGAAAGGTTTCAAGACTTGCCCTCAAGTTTTGGAATTTAAAATTTGATTAAAAGTTTAATTTTTGAAATTTTAAATTCTAAAACCCTAGTTTTGAAAAAGTTCAAATTAGACCCTTGTGGGTTATTAATTTAAATTAAAGTTTAATTAAAAGAGAAAATTAATAAATCATAGATTGTATGGTTTAAGATTAATCAAATTAAAGGTCTAATTTATTTATAGTTAAACCACCTAGTATTTTAAAAGTGTAAAATACACCCTTATACTATGTATAACATTAAAGGTCTAATATTATATATGTATAACTTAAACTGCTAGTCTTACCGTTAGTAGGCCTCATTCACGAAGTCGATCTATAAGGGGGGTATAAGGTTATGGCCTATAAAATGGCCGTTTAATGGGTGTCCACTCTCACCCACCGCTTCCTTGATTGGTGGAGGGTCGTTAGCCGAATGGGTAGGATAGAGCAAACCCTCTCCTCATTAAAAGTATAATGAATGTTAAAGTAACTAAATGTTTTACAAAATTCCCAATCTTAGTTACTTTAGGAAAAAGTGAATTGATGCAATTCCATGAAATTACACTTTGTACCCTTGCTAAGACGTTAGTGGAGCGTGTGTGGTTAACTGGCACACTAATTGAGTTCTAAGCAAAGGTGGCAAAGGGTGACTTGATGTTAGTTATAGTTCGATGGAGCGTGTGTGGTTAACCGGCACATCGAATAGGTGACTATAACATTGGGGGCACCATGTATATTTGCATGGTTATTCACACCCTGTTTTGTGATCCTCGGCATCCCAGTCACAAATCGAGGGGCATATCGAGATTTAAACATGCCATTGAAAAGTTCAATGAATCTCAAAAGATCTAGGAGTTTCCAATACATTTAAAACTTAACCTTCTTTTTCGTTTTTCATGGTGGAAATTGGTAAATCGTCATTTACCTACCTTCAAATGTTCTGCGAGTTGGATTACGGCATCCCTCTTCCAATTTATAGGATTTTCTGTTGGATCCTAGCCTTAATATCTCATTTGGGTGTTTTATTAAGGATTCAATCAATTGAAACTTGAATTTTCTCCCGTTTTGTAGATGTCTGATTCTAACCGTGGTCTTCCCGAATCCCATGGAAAAGGTTGTCCTGTTCAAAGTGAAAGGTTGTTCAACAATCAAGGTGAAAGATCAATCCCTTCCATTGTGGACTAGCATGATTTCACTTCCTCCACCTCCTCCAATTGTTCTTCCAAACCCACAAAATCGAAGACTTGAAAGGTTCAAGATCACTGAAGCCCTATTGGCAATGAAACATGAAGATGGAAAGCCCGTGTCTGCTCACGTCCTACAGATGAAGTCACACATCGACAGGTTGAGGATGTTGGGTGCGACTTTCCCAAGGAAGTTGGCTATAGACTGGGTTCTTCAGTCACTTCCTAAACCATATAATAAGTTCATTAGAGAGTATTATATGATGGATCTTAACGTGACCCTCATCGATCTCACCTATATGCTTGTTGCTGATGAATCAGAAATGATTTGGCGCACTGGAGAAGCAAAGTTGATTGGTAGATCAGCCTTCCAAACCTCCATGGACATAGGCAATGGCAGCGAAAGTCATGCCATGGTCGAAGAGTTTTACCATAAGAGAAAGGAAAAGTCTGAGGTAGTTCCGTGTGCTGTTCCAAAAGAGTCAATTTGCTTTTATTGCTAAGAGAAGGGGCATTGGAGACGAAGCTGTCCTGTCTACTTGAGAGATCAAAGAGATGGGAGAGTCAAGAAGTATGGCTCTACTTCAGGTAAAATCCACTATCTAACTTTTTTAAGTTCCTATTCATTGATTCTTAATACATGATGTGATAAGATTACATTTGGATGTGTTGTAGGATTGGAGAGAAAAAAAAGGAAGCTTGATGGAAGAGTAAGATGAGTCTGATCACGAAGAAATGGATTACGATCGCATGGATTTGAAGATCAGATTTTGAGCTACCACTTAGAGAGTTATGATAGATATGTTAGAAATATTTGATTACATAGTTTTCAATTGATTTTGCATTGTAAGGACATGTTTCCGCTGCTTTTATAAATAAAATAAATTTTGGTTTTTCGTCTTATTTATAAATATATATATCCTTGCAATGGAATCGATGTGAAAAATTGATGTTTATGTATTTCTACAATAAATGGATGTGATTCTTAGTTATGTTATTTATGGGAGTGTTGAAATTCTCTAAGTAAGGAAAGATTCCCATCGCCCAAGTTTCAGTTGGACAGAAGCTTGGAATCATATGATTTGAGTAATGTGATGTATCGAAATCATGGTACTTAGAAAATTTAAGACTAATTCCTTGACAAAGAGTCAAGTGAAAGGACTAGAAGATCGGGTTCACAATGTTGTGCACTAGTTAAGTCCATCATAAATAACAATAAGATTATTCATCATATTTACGAAAGGATTAGTGAATGTGATCATGCTTATAGGATTAAGCATGGTTCTGAATCATTGAAAAGTTTCAATGTATGGCAGAACGAATAAGAAGAATCAATAAAGGCAGAAAGATAAAAAGGTTTCTCTAATCTAAGAAGAAGGGAGAGTACTTTTATATCGTGTTTTATGATCGTCTTAGTGATTATAGAACAATATCTCAATTGATCCTCTAAGATACCTGTAAGACTAATAAGACGAATTGGAAATTGTGGAAATGGTTTAAATCAAAAGTCCGATCATACTTCGTTCCCAGGAATCAAGACTATAACATTGAGTGACACGTCTTTCTGTAACACCCATAAATTTTTTTCCAAATTTAACCTTAAAAATCATTCCAAATTCATCAAAACATTACAAACTGGTTTTCAAAATGTATAATATCAGAGTTTTCCCAGAAACATAAACAAAATATGAGGAGTTGTACGATCACGCCTTCGCCTTGCCGCGATCCCCTGATGTACCTGAAACAAGAAACTGAAACTGTAAGCCTGAGAGCTTAGTAAGTTCCCCCAAAATACCCATACCCACAACAATACACATATAATCATAAACAGCATACTATGGGTCCAGTCAATCATCGTGTTGGAATACCCCAGGCCCTCAACCATCCGGTTGGAATGCCAACATACTATGGGTCCAATCATCCTCGGGATGGAATACCCCAGGCCCACAACCAACAGGTTGAAATGACCACATACTATGAGTCCAATCATCCTCGGGATGGAATACTCACGACCCACAACCAACAGGTTGGAATGCCCAGGTCTATTGGCTTTCGCACAAAGCAGATCAGCCTCAACCGCCAAACAAACGTGTGCACATACATAACAGATAACCACATAATAGTCTATAGACAACTACTGATCTGGCGAATCATAACACATAGCACATAATATTATCCTACCCTCTAGGATACCGATCTAACATGCCATACCACATACCACATAATATTATCCTACCCTATAGGATATCGATCTAACAGATCATACCTCATAACATAACCAGATAACAATCCAAAGGATCGGCCTTGGTGCCTTAGACCCTTGAGTATAGTGAGGATAACTCACCTCGCAACTGTCGTCTGAAATTAGAAAGCTCAGCTCCCGTCTCACCACCACAAACTCCACCACCTATATCCGACACATCACAAAGTTCATAAATTCCTAAGGTACTCCTAGAAGTCCAATAGTCAACCCTCGGCCAAAGTCCAAGTCAACTTTCAAGGTCAACAGTCCATGCTGACCTCAACTCGTCGAGTACCCTTAGCTACTCGCCGAGTTCCTAGCATGACTCGCCAACTCGCCGCGTCACTTGAGTGACTCGTCGAGTTCCTAGTGTCAGTGGCTGTAACTCCTTGGCCAACTCGCCGAGTTTTCCCTTTACAGCTCGTCGTGCTCATACGTGTCCAAAGGTTGGGAAAACCCCAACCAACTCGCCGAGTCATTCTACTGACTCGCCGGGTCTATGACCATCTTCAACGGACTCGCCGAGTTGTTCATCCAACTCGTCGAGTACAGGGCCATATTCATGTGGCTCGCCGAGTTAACTATGCAACTCGCCGAGTCCCTTCAGACCTTCATCCATACAGGTACTTTTTAAGCCATGCAACGACTCCATATTGCAGATCCAAGCTTCTAAGGCATGTTTATCATGTAAAGTTGCAAACTTTACGTGCATGCACGACTTTAAAGCCTCTTAATCACAAATCCAAGCTTAAAATGGAGTTTTACACTCAAGGAAGGCTTCATACATGACCAAGCTCGAAACTTTATGAACCTAGAACCCAAGAAGGGTCCAGATCTGAAGTTGCAACTTCAGATCTACCTAATATACCACAATAACATCATAACCAAGCCAAAATAACCCTAAACTTCACCCAAATGAGATGTAGAAGGAAAACAGGTAAAGGTGATGACTTGATACCTTCAAATGATGCTAACTGAGGTAGATTTCTGATCCCCACACGTTCCTTGCTTTTAGCCACTTGTTTCTCCAAGCTTTCCTCACTAAGATTCACCTTCCAAAACTTAGAACACACAAAATGAAGCACACACACAAATTAGGGTTGGTTTGGTTAGCAAAAGACTGCAAGGGGCTAAAGGGAGGCTGTTGATCCTTTAAATAGGGTGCAATACCCCGGGATTTAAGGTTTCATCTGCCAGCTCCTACTCGTCGAGTCCCTTCTTGGACTCGGCGAGTAGGTCACTAAAACACGCGGACCAACTCGCTGCTACTCGGCGAGTAGCGCCACCAACTCGTCGAGTAGACCTTAAAAATCAAGAAAACTCTAATATAAATCAATACCTGAGAATCGGGGTGTTACACTTTCATAGGTTAGTAACACTTATAAAATGAGGAATAGAGTAAGTCTTCTTATTTCTACACATTTGAAATCGGTAAGTTGTGATGTCTTGAAAAAGACAAAGATCAATTAGAACTGAACAAGTGAAGTGTTAGTCTTGATAAGATTTCGCACTAACTCTTGAATATTTATTTGTCAAGAAATGTTTCTTGACAAAAGAATCATATATGTCAAGAGGTCAGTGGGAGTCTAAATGATTTCGAAAAGCTTCAAGAACAAATCAAGAACAAACCTAATCGATAATCACTAGCACACCACTTGAGGTTTACAACCTATCGTGTTGAGATATACTTGTTTCTGTGCCATTCCAGTTTGGTCAACTATGCATGTGAGTTCTATGAGTTCTCAATAGGTTGCATAGGGGCAAGGCACCTTAATCAATGGAAAGTACATTGAAAGGTAGGGGTGAGCTGCTCAATAACTTGGAAGCAATGGTAGGACCCTTGATGGCAAGAAATTAAGAATGGATATGTTCGATCCATAAGATTTTGGATTTGTCACAATTATTGTCTTATGATTATGGTTATGACAAATTCACATGGATAGGAACACATACACCACAAAATCTAAGTGTCATAAGATTTCTCTCCTTCATGAAAATGATTGTGAGGAAACGCTTTCACTAAGAGAGATTTTGAAGATAACATTATGTAATTTGCATTTCTCAAATTTGATTATGATTACGGCATCCCTCTTCATAGTTCGAATTGCGGGAAATGGCAAATGGGTCTGAACATTTTAGACTTATTGTTATAAGTTCTAGAATTGTTTAAACACACATATGGGTTATCTAAGGAAATTTGTATGAGTTCAAGAAGCTTAGATAAAGGCTTATCGAAGCATCTCGGTTTTAGAAATCTGAACTTTTGTAAAGAAAGTCAATAAGTATTGGATTCTAGAAGTCCAGTTAATTTCTAAATACGTGTCAAAGCTAGTGGGAGCATAAGTGTTATGCTTGGAAAAGATATGATCATTATGTGAGTGGGAGCATGATAATTATGGTAAGTATTGCGAGATAGCAATATTAATTATAGAAAACAAAAGGTTCAAATCGCAAAGTTGCAAGGGTTGAAAAGTTGTTTTGCTATAATTAAGGGAGAGAATTTTATACTTCAATTCAATTCTAAAAGCTTGGATTGATTTTAATCTAATTTAGTCATATAAAATTAAGATTGTGTTCTCAAATTCGATTATGATTACGACATCCCTCTTCATAATTCGAATTGTGAGAACATAGCAAATAGAGATATTATAGCAAAAGACTGGTCAAGTATCACGTCCTTATGTAAGACATTATGAATTGTATCCCATATGCTTTGGGCATAGGATCGATTGCATATGTTATAATATTCGCATGTTCTAAAATTTTCCAAATGCCTAGGGCATGAAGAGGGAAAAAGGATTGGAACCAGATATGACTAAAAGTGGTTAATCAACTGCCAAGAGGACAGTCTAAGGTTCGCCAAGCATTAGTCGCTTGTGAGTAGTTGGAAGTATAGTAATGGAAGGACCATACTGTCATTATTATTATTAGATATGATTCTATTAATAATGAGTTGTAATATGGCAGATATGGAATTGTTTCATATTGGGAGTTGGACTTTAAGAATCTCTATGTAGATTATAAACTTTTATGCAAGAAGGATGTTCAAAGGAATGTACTTTGAATGTGAGACTTCATATCTATGGAATTGTCTTGCAACAATCTCTAATAGATGACTTTGTAATTTCATTGGCAAAGTCTTTGTGACTTTGACGCTATGACATTACGAAAGTATCGTTGCATAAAATGTTAGAATCTAACATATTCTATAAGTGGCAAAAATTTGGTATTCTCACACTTGTGGTAAGGATTGGAAATTGTGAAATGAGTGTGATTGAAAATGTTATTCAATTATACTATTTCACAGAGTAAGGACCATAAGTAAACATACTGTCCATGCTAAGAGCATGGGACAACTGTTGTTGTAATTAAAGTAATAAGTTGATTATCCGAAACATTATACAATGAATAATGTGTAATCAATATGGTGACCAAATAAAAGGGTTTTTATTTATGCTCAAAAGTTTGGGGCCATATTGGATTCGATTATTATTGTGTTTCACTTTGCATGTTTTGACTTCCTGAATAATAAGATTATTCGAACGTTCCACAGTCGCTCATACTTTGGGAGTAGGTATGAAAGAAGATTGTCATGATTGGTTTGTAGATTGTCTAAAGTGTATTAGACATAGCAAAAGTTTTCTGCAACATTCATGAGTGCTTATGAATATGATTTGAGCATTGGATTAAACCTACGCTCCCTTGGATCGCTTCATGGATTTTATCACGAGTGATTGGTGAGACGATAATATCTTATATTCTTGAAACCGAGATGTGTGAGTTGTATCTTGCAAATCGGTTGCACATTGATAATATGTAAATGCACCAGTAACTTGGTGTTATAAAACATATTGTTGTGTGTGATTTGGTGAGTGAGTACAAGCGAGCATTGAGTCAAAGTTTATCCGTTCCTTTTAGCCAAAGTGGGATAAAAGCGATATCTATGGGCGCCTCGATGATTTAGTGATGACACCTAAGCGCTTGGCCAAGCCGGGACTAAGTTGATGTGTTCAATTGTAGTCTGTTGTCAGTCGTCGTAAATCAGAAATCGGGAAACAATACATAGACTGAGAGAATGATTATAATCCATGTCTCACGTCTATACGATATCAAGAATGGAGGAATATATGATCCCTTATCTAAAGGACAAGTTGCTGATAAGATCAGAGTTCGACAGCGTCTTCGAGAGCTACGATTGCTAATCAGATTGTACTTGCATTATAGTTACTAGACTTATCCAAGTGGGAGACTGTTGGATTAGTGTCTAAGCCCGTAACTATATTTGGTAAGTATTTGACCCGGTTGTGCATGGTCTTTTTGGGTTGCCTTCACCAAAGCAACTTAACAGGATGATTAGTGGAGAAAGAGAGATTAATTATGATTTATTAATATATTATATGAATAATATATTAAAGGAGAAATCATATTGTTTAATTAATATTAGTCAAGAATTAATTTTCTGGCTAAAAGACATTAATTAAATAAAGGGGACTAGAACTGTCAAATGTGTGATAGTTGAATTTGGGCTGTGAAACCCTAAGGAATAAGGGTGGACGAAAATTAGGAGGCTAGGCCATCTAATTTTATCCAAAGAGGCCTTATTCCAGAAGGTTCCTTGGACTACTTAAGGCCTAAGTTGTCCATTAGGGTTTTGACTGAAACCCTAACAGCACCAGTATAAATAGACCCCTAGGGCTAGCAAAATTGGGTGGACTTGCTTCCAAAAACCCTAGAGCCGACTTTTGCCTCTCATCCTATCTCTTCTATATCATTCTCTTGCTTGTGGTGTTTGTAAGCCATTATAGGAGTGACATTTTTGACTCTAAGCTCCAAGACAAGAAGATTCAAGCCATTCTTGAAGAGGTAATCATCTAGATCTGTTCTTATATGCCAATTTCGAAATATGTATTCTAGATCTAGGGTTCATAAGTCTTGGATGAATAGAATGTACAATAGAGAAACCTAGATCCAAGCATTAGGGTTTGTATGAGCACATAGGATGTTCTTTTGTATAAAACCCATCATTTACGTGTTCATGTAGTGTCTAGGTTCTAGATCTCAGTTGGTATGCCTTAGCTTGAAGTATTAATGGCTTTTGGATCAAGATCTAGGTCTTAAAGAGTTAGGGTTTGAGCTAAACCCATTAAGGAAGGGTATTAACGAGTAAAGTTGGAAACTTTACCCCTAAAGGGACATTTTCAGTATGTAGATGAAGTATAGAGCTTAGATCTGAAGGATAGGAGCTTAATCCATTAAGGAAGCTTAACAGACTAAAGAACTCGATGAGTTCATAAAGGAACTCGATGAGTTGGGTCGAAATGCCCCGACCCCGTAGAAGGAAAAACTCGACGAATTCAGGACGGACTCGACGAGTGGAGTTGGAAAGTCCCGATTCTGATGATAGGAGAAACTCGACGAGTTCGTGAGGAACTCGACGAGTTGGATCGCAATTTCAGGGTTTCTAATTTATAGAACTCGGCGAGTTGATGGACCAACTCGGCGAGTTGAGTCAACCCAGAATGTTGACTTTGACCAGAACGTTGACTTTGACTAGAACGTTGACTTTGACCAGAATGTTGACTTTGACTTTGACTATTGACCAAGGTTGACCCGTGAAGGGGTTTTGAGTATGGAATGATAACTAAGAGGTTGTTATGTATAGGGTGTGAGTAGAGCTGGGTGCGGAGCAGAGACGTTTCAGCTATTCACACGGCATAGATGTGAGTTTTCCTCCTGTAGGAACGGGTCGAAGGCACCAATGTCGGTTCGTTTATCTATGTTAGTATATGCTGGACCAAGTTCTGATGCCTAGCAGTGCCCGATATAGGTTTATATGTTTCCGGACTTCGGTCCGATGCTGGGGAAAGCCCGAGGAATGTTTGTATGCTTGATGTCTTCGTGATTCTTGCATGTGCTTGTTTTTATGTTCCGAATTTTGGTTTTGATGCTGGGGTATGCCGGTGGAATGCTTATATGTTTATGTTATATGTTTCCGGATTTCGGTCCGATGTCGGGCGGGGCCCGAGGAATGTTTATATGTTTATGTTATGCGATTATGTTATATGTATTTGTTGATATGTTTATATGTATACCGTATTTCGGTCTGATGTCGGGCAGTGCCCGATGTCAAACTTTGGTCCGATGCAGGGCAGGGCCCGATGCCGGACTTCGGTCTATGTCGGGCGGGGCCCGATGTAGCGGGCAAGGCCCAATGTTATGTTATTATGTGATTATGTGATTATTTGTATGGTATGTGGTAGTTTGGGGAGACTCACTAAGCTTCATGCTTACAGTTTTCAGTTTTGGTTTCAGGTACTTCCGGTAGCAAGGGGAAGAGCTCGGGATGATTGCAGTGCACACACCATTTGTTTAGCCTCGGATGTTTATACTCTGATATTTTTGACAGATGTTTATGATATTTTGAGATACACGAATTATGATTTTTATGTGATGTTTGATAACTATGGTTTTCTTAATGATTTAAAATGAAATTTTTGGACCGTATTTTTGGGATGTTTCACGTTGGTATTAGAGCCTTGGTTTGAGGGATTTGGGCACACTCTCGGGTGTGTCTGAACTCAAACTAAGGACTTGGTAAAAAAATTTAAAGGAAAAATCATTTTTTTACAAAAAGGACTTCGAAAAGAGAAAAAGGGTGTGGTGTATGAAATCAACCGAGCTCAACTAAGTGCTCCTAAATTACCCATACAAGTTTATGTTATGATATGCTTATGAGAACTACATGCTAGATTAGGGCTAAGGATCTAGGAAGGATGCTGATGATATATGGTCTATTAGCATGACCTAGACCGCTCTAGCATGCTAGTCTCGCCTGGTGCGCTCCCGATAGCCTTGCTGGGGACTCCCTTGCCAGCCCTGCTGGGGATTCTCTTGCTGGCCCGACCTGGTGCTCCCTTGTCGGCCTTTCCTGGTGCGCGCCCACCAGCCTTGCCTGGTGCGCGCCCGCCAGCCTTGCCTGGTGCACGCCCGCCGACCTTTCCTAGCGCGCGCCCGCCATCCCTGCCTGGCGCCTCCGGGTGGCTTTGCCTAGCTCCTTTCTAGCTGGGCCTGAATTGGACTGGCCCAAGGCCTAACCTAATTCCCCTTGACCTAATTGTCCCCTATAAAGTGAAAAATACATCCTCCATGGAGGTGGGTCCTTCCCCGGCGGCTCAGCCGCCGCCCTAGACTCCGGCTAGGTGGCTCAGCCGCCACCTTCCGCGGTCAGCCACCATACACCACCAAAACCAAGATGGTTCTCTCTAGCTAAAGAGAACCATCTCAAATCTACCAGATGATCTAACTTGACCATCAGAGTGCGCTCCCGGGGCACTGTCCCTGGGGCGGTTCTAACGATACCGGGGAAGGCCCGAGGAATGTTTGTATGCTTTATGTCTTCGTGATTCTTGCATGTGCTTGTTTTATATGTTCCAGATTTCAGTCTGATGCCTGGGTATGTCCGAGGAATGCTTATATGTTTATGTTATATGTTTCTGGATTTCGATCCGATGTCAGGCGGGGCCCGAGGAATGTTTATATGTTTATGTTATGTGATTATGTTATATTTATTTGTTGATATGTTTATATGTATACCGAATTTCAGTCCGATGCCGGGCGGGGCCCGATGCCGGATAAAACATCCGAAAAACACGATCCAAAATTTTCGTTTTTAATTATTAAGAAAACCATAGTCATCATCATATAAAAATCATAAATGTAATATCTCAGAATATCATGTCAAAACACTGTATCCAAATCATAAATCAAAATATCAGAGTGAATCCTCCCATGCTAAAAACTGTGGTGTGTGCCATGCAATCATGTTGAGCTCTTCCCGTTACTAGCGGAAGTACCTGAAACAAAAACTGAAAACTGTAAGCATGAAGCTTAGTGAGTCTCCCAAACTACCACATAATCACATAATCGCATATAACATACATTGGGCCCCGCCCTGCTACCTCGGGCCCTGCTCGGCATCGGGTCCCGCCCGGCGTCAGGCCGCATCTGGCATCGGGTCCCGCTCGGCATCGAGCAAAGCTCAGCATACATATGATCATAACTACTAATACACATAACATAAGCATAACCACTTAACTATAACATATACACATTCCTCGGGCCCCGTCCGACATCGGACCGTAGTCCGGAAACATACAAATATGTCACACCCCAAAACTGAGAACGGCAGAAACGTTCTGGGGTAGAGGACGTCATGTACAGTATCATCACAATGCATAATAGTAAAGACAAGCAACAACATCCATTGCATTAATATAATAATTGTAATACAAGCGTGTTCTGTATAGTTTGTAAGACACCAAAATATAATCAAAATAAAAGAGGAGTCTTGTATGTGCTCCATCTTCTCAAAAGCTGCATCTGTACCTGTCTACTGATGACCTGAGAATACAAGTTATTTTGAAAGCGAGTATCAGCATAAAGCTGGTGAGTTCATAAGTATTTAGTGTCTTTGCTTGTATAAAAAAAAGTTTACAACAATGTAGTATAATAGCTGATATCATTGTTTGAAAATAGTATACTCCCTAGAAAATCCTATATTTTCCAGTAAAAGTAGTCTTCTACCAAGACCCGTTTGTTTGCATGTTTGATCCTTTGAAAATGTAAAAGTTTTCCCCAGTGAAACTATCAGTAAGAAAATATAGTTTTAGACTTTATTCATGTAAAGTATTTAGGAAAATAAGGTTTTACCCCAGCAGTGGCACTGCCGGCTAAAGGAAATAAAATGCAGACTCCAGGTAGTATTAAATGTACAATACACCTCGGGGAGCCGGTTTGGCCTTTAATTCTTAATGTTTAATTAAAGGTTTGAATGTGAACTCATATGTAACCATGCTGATTGACGATCGAATAACTGATGACCCTCCGAGTCATATGTAGTGATGTGACATTTTGTCACCCCTTGGCCTTTCGGCTGGGACTGTAGCTAGCAGTCGGGATGTGGGAGTGTCTGTCCCATATAGATCTATACACACAATGCCCGCTCTCCCTCCAGGAGACTCTGGTTACACGGTGATAGCACAATGAAGTGTCGTATTGAGAAATAGTATGTCACATTCTAATTATAGTATATTCTCTTGTATATTGTATAATGTATCTTCTGGTATAATGTATAGGGTGTTCTCTAGTATAGTATATAGTATTCTCTTTGTATAGTATTTAGCATGTATTGACTCATAATTGTACTGACTCTGGTAGGTGTCATTGTAATAGTAGTAATGAGTACAAATCTTTAACTATACCTATTATATTTAAATAGTAATGTTGGTTGCATGCCTTTGTTACACAAAGGTACTGAACTGAAGTGAAGACTTTTATATCCAACACAAATATATATGATATATAACTAAGAATTCAACGACAGTCGGACAAATAACCGAATACCCTAAGTCCACAACCAAACAAGGAACATGAAATAAGGTGAGCTATCAGTCCTAAGTCCTTCAAGTCTTACTTATATAAATATATTAGTATAGATATGGTTTTGAAGATAAAACCAGTTTAAAAGAGTTTGAACACAGTTTTGGCATTTAAAGAGTTTGATAAAAGGTTTGAAACACTTGAAAACCCAAAGTTTGATGGAAACTTGAAAGTAGTAGCAAATCTTGTAGTCTGTTCTAGCTATTAATCACATGTGATTGATATAACAACTATAACAGTTCAACTTGTATTCCCCCCATAAAAGCATTTAAAATCATTTAAAAGGTTAATTCAGGGGTATGAACTCACCTGTAGTGAGTGGGGTAGGATGCTAGGTGTCAAGTGAGGACTTGAACACACACACGGATCCTATGTAACATGTAGTGATACATAAATGTATCTAATTAGTTATTTAATCACTAATTAAGCAATTAAAGACACTCTAATATGTGAAAACACTTTGTTTCAAGTGCTAGGAGTGCTAAGGGTTGCATCTAAGGAGAGTATGGCTTCACATTGGAGTTTACTCCTCAAATGGTCATCCTACATGTGTTTACGGTTGATGGACCATTTCCCCCCATGAGTTTACGGCCGTAAACTCAAGGTAATGGTGCATTTGAGTGTTTTAAGGTCTTATGCTTCACAAAGAAGTGTTCTAAGTTCGAATCAAAGGCTTAGGAAGTGGTTAGGGGACAAAAGTATTGGATTAGATGTCTAAGCCCATAACTATTATTGGTATGTACTTGACCCGAGAGTAGCATGGTCCATTTGGGTTGCATATCATCAGGACAATTTGTTAGGATGGACTTTTGAGAGAAGGTTATTTATGGTTTATTAATATATTATAAGTTATAATATATTAATATGAAATCATATGTTTTAATTAGTATCGATCAAGAATTAATTTGGAATTAATTTAGTGATCAAAAGAGACTAATTAAATCTATGGGGACTAATTATGATAATTAGTTATATTTATATGTGTTGGGCTTATGATCCATGTTGGACCAAGTTTATGTATGGATACATAAAGAGTTGGACCACATGAACCATGGATCATAAAACCCATGGGTATGGATTATGGGTTATACCCATGACCCTTGGAATCCTACATATAAATAGGTTACTCCATAGCCAAAATCACCACTTCTTTTCTTAGAGAAATATGGAGGTGTTTTGGTGCATGAAATTCTCTCTCAAGAGCCACCTTTATCCTAGGTGTGTTGTGATTCCATTTGAGGCATTTCATACTATTGGTGCTAAGCTCTTAAGGCCAAATACATCAAGACTTCAAGCCACATAAAAGGTATGTTTCCCTAACTAGTATATTATATGGTTTATGTCAAATGCATGCTAGTTATAGGTTTAATGCCTTGGAAACCATTTGCATGTATAATAGAGAAAACATAGATCCAAGGTATTTAGGGTTGTTTGTGCACCATAGGATGTTGTAGTATACTAAAACCCAACAGTGGTATCAGAGCCATGGGTTGTTTTCTATTATATTTGATGCAAATGTATTTTTTTTTTCAAGTTGAAGGAAAAAAAAAGAAAAAAAAAACATGAAGTTTGTCAAATTTTATGATAATTACTTGATTTTATGAAAAACTAATTATTTATAAAATTTGAGTCACTTTACTACAAGAGTTGAATTAGGTCAATTTATTAAAAGATAGAATGATATGATTATTTTATTTGTTTTAAAAGTTTGATCTAAATGGTTTTAAGGAGTTACAAATTTTGTCATAAAATTTTGGAACTCAAAAGTTTTTTTTAAAGTTATGATCTTAAGAGTTTTGAAACTTCCATAAGTTATGGATGTGAAATGTCTCATTTATTAACTCTTTAGGTTATGAATTCCAAGAGTCTTCAAAGGATAATTGTCAAAGTTTCAAGATTTGTATTAGTTTATATGATTATCTAATTTCTTGAAAATTGTTGATGTGAATTATCTTTACTTATGAGTTTAATCTAGATCATAGAAAAATTATTTGATTATTGTGTTAATTGGAATATTTGATCTTAATGGTTTTTATGAACTCCATAACTTGTCCTCAAGTTATGGAAAGTGAATAGTTTTTCTTTTTAAAGTGTCATTAAGTCTCATAGGTTATGAAAATAGAAGAGTCGCTATTTTTAATGTCATCATTAAATGATTTAATGTCTTCTATAACTTGTCCTCAAGTTATGGAAGTTGAAATTTTTTTTTCATTAAACCTTAATTAAACTCATAAGTTATGAAAAATCCAAGAGTTTTGAAAGGTTTCAAAACTTGTCCTCAAGTTTTGGAATTTGTAAAGTTACCCCCATGTATACTTTAATTCCAAACTAGACCTTAGAATTTTAAAAGTTTAAAATTCAACCCTTATACTATTATTATAATTTTAATTATATAGATATGTATAAGATAAAGTCGTCTTACCATTAGTAGGTCTCATTCACGAAGCCGGTCTATAAGGGGGGTATAAGGTTACTGCCTATAAAATGGCAGTTTAATGGGTGTCCACTCTCACTCACCGCTTCCTTGACCGGTGGAGGGTCGTTAGCCGAACAAATAGGACAAGGACTATAATTCTCCCTTCATTATAAGTATAATGATAAATACTAAGTAACTAAACACTTATAAATTCCTAATCTTAGTTACTTAGGAAAATGTGAATAAGGTGCTAATCCATGAAATTACACTTTGCACTTTGTTTAAGCTTTTAGTGGAGCGTGTGTGGTTAACCGGCACACTAACCTGGACTTAACAAGGTAGGCAAAGGGTAACTTAATGTTTATCATAGTATCGTTGGAGCGTATGTGGTTAACCGGCACATCGATTGAGGGGTAAATATTAAGGGTACCAAGTATATTTGCATGGTTACTTCACACCTTGTTTTGTGATCCTCGGCATCCCAGTCACAAAACCTGAAGGGCACACTCGAGATTGAAACATGCCATTGAAAAGTTCAATGAATCTCAAAAGAATCTAGGAGTTTCAAAACCAATTAAAACCTAATAATACATTTTGTTTATCTTGGTGGAAATTGGTGAATCGTCATTCACGTACCTTCAAATATTTTATAGCTTGGATTACGGCATCCCTCTTCCAAGTTATAAAATAGTTTGTTGGGTCCTAGCCTTAATATATCATATTGGGTGTTATATTAAGGACTTAAATCAACTTTACGTGAATTTCTCCCATTGTTGATGTCTGGTTTAGACAACAATGATCTTCCCAAACCAAGCTTTCCTAATGAATATGACTTCCCGAGTTTGGCTCATGGAAGTCATACTTCTCTTCCTCCACCTCCTCCAATTATTCTCCCTAACCCACAAGTTCAAGGTCACTCAAGCCCTAATGTGACACCAGTCAAATTTTGGTCAAAAATAAATTGATCAATAATCGTAATTGGGATGAACCAAGTGGTAGAGTTTGTAACAAGGTTTCCAAAAACATAAAGAACACTGAAATCCGAGTTATAACGAAGAAGTTATGACCAATCGAAAATCCACGTCGAAACCGGCAAAACATTGTTCAGTGTAAAAAGTGAATTTTCGATAAAAGGATTTTTAGCCTTAACAATCTAAATGAAACTTGTAGAATATGTTAAACCGAGAACGTTCATAAAAAGAACGTGAAAATCCGACTTCGTATGAGGAAGTTATGATTTTTCGAAGTTTCGGTTTAGCAGTAGACAGATAAAAATTCGAAATATAAATCGATCGATATTTAGCCGACGCAACTTAAACGAGAATCGAAGGTCTCGTCAAAAGTAGCACAACGGTAAAAAGACAGAGAAAAACGGACGTCGGATGAAGAAGTTATGAATTATTAACGGATTCCCGTCCCGGTCTGTTTAAAATAATAATATTAAAAATAAAGTCAAAATCAGCCGACGAAGTCTAAACGAAAGTCGTAGAGTATGATTTTACCTACGCTTGCATATAAAGAACGTCAAAAACGGAGCTCGTATACAAAAGTTATGATTTTTGCAAGTTTTTGGCACGAAAATCAAGAAAATCTTGAAAACCGGGAAATTTCGCATGCAAGGCTTCGGACACGTCATCATCACGTGCGAGACTCCACGTGTCCTCCTCTGGTTGGACCGCAGTACACGTGTAGCCTTCTGAGTGTACCGCAGCCGAGGTCCAATAATCTTCGGACACCCTCGCATCGGACACCCCGGAGACACCCCCCTTCGCACGTGCCTTCTCCATATTGGACCGAAGCCTGACCACTTAGAAGCCGCCAGCAGTCCGAAGCACGTGCCTCGCACCGGGTCTGATCCGCACCGCCTTCGCAGGAGCTGCCGCGTGTGCTGCTGACTCGCCCCTCGCCTCGCCACCTGTCCTCCTCGGCCGAACCCTCGCACCCCTATATAAAGGGTGCGAGCCTTCTCGGATGGAAGGATTTTTCACCCCATTTTTGGCCCTTTTTCACTCCTCTCTCTTCCATAACTTCACAAACAACCCCCAAGGCCCCGATATCGCGTCTAAAGCCCGAAGTAAGCCCCAGAGCCCCGGAATTCTCGAGAATTCATCCTCTCTCCTATCGAAACTCTGCCCGTTTTGAGCTGGTTTTTCGTCAAACAAACTCTTTTCCGGGAAACGAAACGCTGCCCGAATCACCGCTTATCAAAGTGAGTTCATACCCCCGTATTTTCATAATTTCTACTGTTTTAAGGGGGGGAATACAAGCATAACACAAGAACTTTGTGTTATAAAATCATGATTCAAATCATGATAAAATAACATTAAATTATCTAAAAATACTCAACACATCAAACTCTTTTATAATCTTATATTTTCCCCAAAATTCATATTTGTATATATATATATATATATATATATATATATATATATATATATATATATATATATATATATATATATATATATATGTATGTATATAAATAAGATTTAAAAGGCTTAGGACTAATAACTCATTGTGGGTCCTTTTCCTTGTTTGGATGTGGGCTTAAAGTACCGGTTACTTGTCCGAGTGTCGTTTAAATTTTACTTATATATAAAATTGTAGATGTATATAAATATAATAGTTATTTCATCAGTTTAACTACCTTTGTAACATGCTGAGCAAGGGATTATATGCAAACATGGTTAAATACACAATCAGGGAGTACATATAAATTATAATAGGTATAATTTATACATAGAACAATAATTCATGATACAAGTATACTAGAATACACAAGAAACTAGGGTTTTGATACAGAACAAATCAAGGTTTACACTTATCAAATACATGTTTGGAAATACTAATTCAAGGACATACTGTCAATCATTATTTCAGAATGATTGGGTTTTGATTCAAAGAATATACTGCCAATCATTATTTCAGGATGATTGAGTTTTCAAACTAATATACATGTAACGTTTATATGCTTTTTATGAGACACTAGATTCAGGTTGTTTAATTCATTTTAGACAACATAGAAAAGTCCTGACATTATAACCAGAATCTCCAGCCGGGGATCGAAACAAGCGTGTGTAGATCTATATCGGGATTGACAACCCCGCACTCAGGCTGCTAGCTACAGTTTGATGAGTGACAATTGTTATCACCAGTTTAAATGCCCACAAAGCGTTTGTTTCAGGCCATCCGTCATAGTATGGTTATAATAAAAACTACTAATTAAAAAGGTATTAACAATACGTTAGTGTATAAACAAATAAACGAAAGCACACCTTCAAAGTACCAGTTTATAGAATACAAAATACAATGGTTTAATACAGTTTCCATTAACACCTGGTGGAGCCAGGCACACTCTCAGTTTCAAGTTTTCATAAAGGAATACAAATACAAAACAGTAATACAAAGAGAACGGTTTATGGGATTAAACCACTTATCCAATGGAACTTAGTCACTCAATCTCGGTAAACTAGTATAACATAAAAGACCTTTAGTGGTTAATTCTATAATTCCTTAGTTGCTACATCAGAGTTGTACATAAGTAAGGTTCGATTGACAGTGAAATGTGTGACTTCCACCTTACTTCCTGTTCCTTGTTTGGCTGTGGGCTTAGGGCAGATACACCCATTTAACTGTCAATTCGATATTATGTTATGTATAATCAGTATAAACTAGGTAATTACAGAGGGAAACTATTGAGGTTATCAGCTAATCACCTCAGGAGATATAGGATTTCCTGGAGAAACCAGTGAACTTATTCAAAGAACTTAGGGTATACTTAACAGAACAAAAATACTTATGAACTCACCAGCTTAAATGCTGATCTACTCTTTTCAAATAACTTGTATTCTCAGGAATCCAGTAGGCAGGTACACTCCCGGAGCTTTTGAGAAGACTACCTAGTACCGTACCGCGACTCTTGTCTTCTGCTGTACCTACTTTAGTGTTTGAATATGTAATGTTTAAACACTTATGTAAAACTTATACTTATTAATACAGTGGTTGTTTGTACTTTGATTACTATATTGCATGCGTTGTGATACTTACCTAAAGTCCTCCGCCCCCGAATGTTTCCGCCATTCTGGTTTGGGGGTGCGACAGATTGGTATCAGAGCAGTGTTTATAGTGAACTCAGTATATCAGTCATAAAAGATATACAACTATAAACCCATTGGGATAAAAACACTCTGACCAAGAGTTATACTTTAAAAATATATCAATATTTTATAAAAGTATAAGTACATGCAGAGTATATATACCAGAATGAGTATCACAAGAAGAATAAAACTAAAGTATTTAGATGTTGGACATTACAGCTAAACCTAGACAGTGATGTAATCACATCTGGGATCAATATAGCCTGATCAACTATATTCATCCGAGATATGACCACCATGTGTTTAGGGGAGTGATTGTAGTGTTGCAACTGGTCTAAAACTTACCTAAGTACCAGAAGAATTCTAAAACCAAACATAAAGACTAAAATACTATGGGAGTATTTTAGGATGCTATAACAAGAAAACTGAGAACTTGTTAAGTTTTTGTATCTAGAAGTCCAAGAATCAAACTCATAACTAAAATAACATGGAGGTATGCTTCATACCTTTGGGAAAATGTTAAAAAGATCTTATATGATAAGTCTATAATTACTAAGTGGATACGTTAAGGTTATATATAGCCGAGATCTTATAGACTTAGAATATGTGATTTTCACTCTACTTCCTTTTCCTTGTTTGGATGTGGTTTTAGAGTAGGATTACTTATTCAAAGGTCTATTTGATCTGGATTATATATAATCGGTACGCACCATGTGATTATAGAAGGACCAGAAAGAATCACCTTCGTAAAAAATTTCTCATAGATTCTTTAGACATTCCCATTCTCGTATAAACCCGTTAGATAAACATAGTTACTCCAGCAATCAATAGAAGAGTCAAGGAGGATCCAACAGAACTTCATTAGGAGAATCCCAAGAAGAAACATAGGAGAAGTAAACAAACTATAGAAATCATTTAGTGCCCTTACCCTATTAAGGACACCAATGACAGATTCACATGAACTTCCAAGATTCAAAATCTTCATTACAAAGTAATGGGGATCAGTGTCAGAATCGGAAGTAAGACAGCCCGGGAATTCAATATACCTACAGAGGAGAAGGACACCCTATAGATACCAGGAGAGAACAAATCATTACCACCCAGAGTAGAACAAAGGAAAACCACGCATGATTCATGTGAAGTGTTCGAGCACCTTTTCATCTAAGTAATAACTAGTAAATCGATTCAACCTAGTGAGTTAGTGATTTCATTACTCACATTAGGTTTTGAGCTTATCCTCTTTTCCTGTCACGACTAATAACAATAAATCAGATAACGGAATCTTAATTGATAGTGATTACTTCTCAAATTCATAAGTCTATTCTATGTAGACACTGTTATGAATTGTTTTCGAATATTTTCGAAAATTGGGAAAATGATATCCACCAAACAAAGGTAACTTAGTTTGGATAATACTCGGTTCCTAACCATTCTAGAAACTTAATTCTGTTCCTTACAAGGACTGCATCATAGGGATGCAGGTCAAATCATTAAGAACAATATAACAAAATGAAAGATTAATACATAGATACAAATGGTTAGAATACATCTAGAGACACGATAGTCGCTCACGAACTCATTTTCTTATCATGTAACATAATCATGCCTCCAAAGAAGTGTAACCAACCCTCCAGCAAAACACCAATCCTTCATATAGATGCGGCTACGTTTCAAGCTGCGGTCACAGCAGCTGTAACAACTGTCATGGCACACCTTAATGCTAACAAAGCAAATGTTAGTAGTAATGCTATCGGTAACCCCGATCGTGGTGATGACCAAGTACAGCAACGAGCACCTACTTGTAAGAACACTTTGAACCTTAATCCTAAAATCCTTAAACAAAAGTTCAAAAACAAGAAAGGGAGTTGTTCAACTCAAGAACCTAACAGAGGGCAACGAACTGAGGCAGTTAATACCCCCGTCAGCCCTGTTATTCTAGCACCAACCAAGCCGTACTTAGGAAACCTCCCACAATGCAGCAAGTGCAACTACCATCATCATGGAGTTTGCCGAGAGCTGCATTGCAATAGATGCAACATGAAGGGGCATACTGCCCGCATCTGTAGAACTCCGGTCGAGTTCATCACTTCAACTGCCAATGTTGGAACCATTCCCATATGTCACCTTTGTGGCGAAATAGGACATTACAAGAGGGACTGTCCAACAGAGAAGAATGACAGGGGAGCAGGAGGATTTTGATCCCAATACATGGGAAAGCATCAAAGAACGCTGTTATATTTTGGTACGCTTCCAAATCCCGATAACTAGCTATAATTATGATTACTCTTCCGTTCAAATTAAATCATAGTAATTATATAAAATTTGAAACCCTAACAGGTAAACTATGATGACTTAGTGTATACATAAGGGTCAATTATAATTAAGATTTGTAGACTTAGAGTGAGTAGTCCCGCCTCATTTCCTGTTCCTTGTTTGGTTGTGGATTTAGGGCAAGGTTGCTCAGTCAAAGGTCTTACCAATCTTAATTATACATGACTTGTATACACCAAGCGATTATAGAGAGACCTGGTAAGGATCGTTTCATGAAAGTTCATAATTTCAAATTATCAAAACCATCGTATTGGTAGTACCCACCAAGTTCGAATCAAAAGGGGTTCGTAGTGATAATAACAGAATAAAACCAGAAGCAAATAAAACTTAGGTACATAGGATATCGCCCTAGTAATCATTCATCCCAGAATGACTTAATATCTATTTCGTCGAGAAAATTCTGACATCCTTATTCGACATGGTTTGGCCTGGTCCTTACCATGTGAAAATTCTTATGCTGTATAAGAGAACTTTTTCCTTAATCAGCTGTAAGATGAAATTCCTCCAATCATTAATGTAAAACCCTTAGGTTGTCTCACCTTTCAAAACTTTAGAAGTACCCATGCGAAGAGTACCACGCCATTCTAGCCTACTCAGTAGACATGACACTTCAAACGAAAAGCACCGAAGTAGTCATAGAAGCCAGTAACTACCGAAGTACACCAATAGATCTCGTAGGAAAATCATTGTACCGCAGGTCAAGTTCAAGAATAGAGACTAAGAACTCATTAAGCAAATCTATCGCTGCTAAGTATATACACAAGAGTGGTATATAAGTTAGACTTAACAAGATTAAGGATGTGTGATTCCGCCCTATTTCCTGTTCCTTGTTTGGTTGTGGACCTGGGGCAGAGTCACCCATCTGAACATTTTGTGAAATCTAAATTATATACGACTTGTATACACGAGGTAATGGTGGATGACCCAAGTATGAGTCTTATCATGAACTTCGGAGCAAAAGCCAACATCATGTATTCTACCAGGTGGAATTCAACATGAGACCACAACAATGGGTCGAGCTACTAAATGACTACGAATTCGAAATTCGTTATCATCTCGACAAAGCCAATATAGTAGCTAACACCCTAAGTCGGAAAGAGTACCCAGGTCATAGTTCCAATCATGGACTATGATAACTCATTCAAATCTGTCCACACAGAGTAAGGAGGCTCAACAGGAAGCCTTGGAACCTGAAAATGTGGTAAGTAAAGAAGATAACTAGAACGTGTGAGTGCACGGTATGCCAATATCTGTTATCTCTACTAAGATAATAGAATCATGATATGGGCTTATTTAGTCATAGAAATCATTCATTATCTTATTAATTATTGTTGATTTTATATCATTTTATGGACAAAAGGTACTTAATTAGCTTAATATTTCAATTTCAGCAATAAAAGACATGCTCGGGTGGAAAAGGAAGCGGAACTAGCGATTGGAAGCTTGGATCTTGGATTTTGAAGAAAGAAGGATGTTGCTGGGCAGCTTGACCCCTCGTCAGTGTTTTGGCCATATTTCATGAACCGTAACTCCGATTGACGAGATTCAAAATGTTCTGAAAACTAGACCCAATTTCGGACGACTTTCATGTTTTGAGAAAATGCTAAAAACACAAGGTACTCGGCAAGTAGGGTCGACTACTCGGCGAGTCGCATCGAAGATTTGAGAAGATAAAGACGCGCTGACTTGCCGTACACGGGATTTTAAGTGATGGACTCGGCGAGTAGGTCACTGGACTCGCCGAGTAGCCCCTGTTTTCAGAATATATATATATAGAAACGCTTCTCATTCGAACCCTAACGAATGGGGGAAGTTTAGGACGATTTTTGGAGGCCAGAAGGGTTCTTAGAAGCTGTGGTTTTCGAGATTTCAACCTAGATATCAAATTGGAAGAAGATCAAAGGCAATAACACACTACTTTTATCTTAATCTTTTGCATAAACCATGTTTCAATCATTAGATTACGTTTTTAGTTTGTTATTTGCTGTAGATATGAGCTAAAAACTCATAACTTCTGTTTAGGATAGATGATTTTGTGATTATGGTTTGATTTTATGGTAGGATTAATTTAATATTGGTGATTTTGTTGATTCCAGCTTGTTAAAGAACCTTATGTGTGAATGATAACTAATTTTCTGTTAATAGGAAGATAATTAAATAGTATGAACATCTTTTAATTATCAACCCCATATGTTTATGTGACCACTTTATCATATGTCTAGGACTAACGAACGTGAAACTAGAATTAATAAGAAAAATTAGGTAAATTCATGTGTGAGCTTGTTTGATGACCATCAGCAAGAGGTTAACTAAAGGACCAATTTAGTTAGCTATTACAAGTCTAAATTAACCCGAATAAATAATCTAGTGAATTAAATTAAATTAGACAACTGATCACTGTTTGAGTTAGTTTGTTTTCTAAGGATTATCGTAGCGAACGCAAGGCTAATCACTTGAATCGGTAGCCAATAGAAGAATTAATCCATTGCACTATTACCATAATATCAACCATAGGATCAATTGAGTTGAACTAAACAGAAGTTCCCTTCGTTATTGAATTTAGTTGAATCTTTGCTTATCTAGTTTTTAGTTAAGTAGTCTAAGTATTAGTTGTTTAAGTTTCTAGTCTTGCAAAACTAGAGAAACCCCCTTTCTATTACTTGTTTTATTTAGATAATATTAGCATTTCTTTTAATTGTTTACCGTTCCCTGTGTTCGATACCCTACTTACCTGAACTAAACTGCTAATCGATAGGTACACTGCCTTTCGTGTGTTCGTCTTTGTGTTTAAGTTAGTAGGATTAAAACTAGTTGGTTTTACACACATCAAGTTTTTGGCGCCGTTGCCGGGGAACGGTTCTAAATAGTTAATTTTATTTGCTAATTGTTATCATTTTTTTTATTTTTTGATTAATTTTTTTATTTAGTTTAATTTTTATTTTTATTTTTATTTTTATTTATTATGTATTTTCCAAATCTCGATGCTCTTGATGCTTTTCTTGAGGAAGTAGTACAGGAAATTGAGCAAGAAGATGAGGAGTATGACTCAGATGAAGATTTGAAGAAATTTGGAAGATGGTTAGATAACATCTTGCCCAACACACAAGGGACATCTGAGTCACAAGAGCTAGAAGATGAGGAATATGACTTAGATGATGATTTGAAGGAATTTGGAAGATGGTTAGATAACATCTTGCCTAATAAACAAGAACAATTTGAGTCACAAGAGCTAAAGTTACAAGATGAAGAATTTAATCCAGAAAGAGATTTGGAGGAGCTGGAAAGGTTGTTAGCAGAGAGGTCGGACGAAGAACAAGAACAAGCCGAATTGCAGGAACCAAGTTGTGGTTTGACCATTACCACGACATGGTCCCCTGTTGTTCCGGTTTGTGTTTCGAAGCATGGGGTGACGATTCCAACTTTGGAGAAAGTTCTGAAGCGCGATCCATTTCTGATTAGTACCCGTCCGGTCCCAACCCTTGTCAGAATTCTTGGGTTTTATGTATTCAAGCTCGTTTGGCCAATTTTAGAAGAAAAGAGCCAAATTTTACAAATTGGTCCAAAGAAAATATTTAATGCAACAGATGGATTGGCATTGATTTTATTAGAAGTTTATTAAGTTGAGAGTCCAGCTCAAGACTCGCACAAAAAGAAGCGCTTGCGGGAGGCAACCCGTCATTAGAGTTTGCTTTTCTTTTTCTTTTTAAACTTCTAGTTTATTAGGGTAATTTAGGAATTTAATTTAGATGTTTGTTTTCCTTTTTTCTATTACTTGTGTGTTGTTTTAATCTTTTCAGTTTGAAGCTTAGGATTGCATGTGAGGGTCTAGAGTCAAGGCTGACGAAGCGAGAAATCGAGTCTAGGCGAGAGAGGAAACGAAGTTTTGAGTCAAGCTATGAGTCCAATAGATAGAAGGGTTAAAGAGTGTTTATTCCCTGAAGAAAAATGAGGGTAATTATTAGTTTATATAACCCCCATACATCAGAAACGGACTTGGGCAGAATAAAATTTTTGTCACACAGCGGTCTACTCGCCGAGTGCATCTTATGGACTCGCCGAGTCCATGTGAAAATTCACGATTCTTCTGCCATTTACGCTTCAACTCGGCGAGTCTACATACTTACTCGACGAGTCGCTCATTCTTCTTACTTTTGAGCTGAAGATTTGATGACATTTGATATGGGCATTGGTTCTATTCTTTGAAGATCATTTTCCGAGCATTTCCAAGAGTTTTTCCCTTATATTTGGAGTTTTTATAAAGACTGTACCACACGAGATTTTGACACCCACGACATGGATGAGTTGTTCCCATGTCTAAAGTCAATTGAAGATGGAGCTGAAGATAAGAGATATCAACCTCGCCACTACTATCCCAGGGGAGTTTGTTCCAATTCCCTCTTTATTTTTATGTTTTCTTATTCATGCATAATATGCAATGGGGACATTGCATAAATTAAGTGTGGGGTAGGGGGTTGGTTACATTTAGTTAAAATTTAGATTAATTTTAAAATTTTGCATAAAATTGCTAGGGCTAATTTAGATATTTTGGTAAAAACAATTAGGGATCATGCTAATATTATATTTGATGATTCCATGAGGACCCAAATGTTTAGTTGAGCCTATATACGTTCTAGTGCATTTGTGGCCTCCTTTATTCTAGTGAAATCATGGGACAAAAACACAACCTCGCTTAGTTTGAGGATCGCAATATGTTTAGCATCGTGTACTTGAAATGTATCCAGGAAAATTGTTATCATTAATCAATAAAGGTTGAAGTTGAGCGCCCCTGCTTAAGCATGTAGGTTTTGAGTGAAAAAAAAGTGAGTTACATGTTAAAAAAAAAAGAGAGAGAATTACAAGAAAAGTTTAAAGAATTTTTGGAGCATCAAAGTTAAAGTGTGAGATCAAAAGATCAAAATTCCGAAGAAATTCAAAAGTGAAGATACCAAAAATCAAAAGGTGGCAAATTTGAAGAAATCAAAGTTCAAATTATCAAGAAAGTAAAGAATTCCAATAGCTCCATAGTGGTATCGAAAAGTTGTAATTTTCTAGATTATGTATGCTTGGGTTGCTTGACCAAAAATACCTTGAGGCTAGGAGGTTTTCTGCGGATGGATTCGGAGGGATGCATAAAATGAGCATTGTTCAAAAGAAGTGGGCGAGTGTTTATGAGGATTGTGAGTATTTAGAATTAGGGGGGTCCTTAGGAAAAAATTTAGACACAAATGCATGCGTTGCGGTCTTGGCATAATGGCTGGGTTCAATTGGGATTGTCTTATGTGATATTAGCGTGCTAAAATTCGGTTTTGCTTGGGGGCAAGCAAAAGTCAAGTGTGGGGTATTTTGATATGGGCTTATTTAGTCATAGAAATCATTCATTATCTTATTAATTATTGTTGATTTTATATCATTTTATGGACAAAAGGTACTTAATTAGCTTAATATTTCAATTTCAGCAATAAAAGACATGCTCGGGTGGAAAAGGAAGCGGAACTAGCGATTGGAAGCTTGGATCTTGGATTTTGAAGAAAGAAGGATGTTGCTGGGCAGCTTGACCCCTCGTCAGTGTTTTGGCCATATTTCATGAACCGTAACTCCGATTGACGAGATTCAAAATGTTCTGAAAACTAGACCCAATTTCGGACGACTTTCATGTTTTGAGAAAATGCTAAAAACACAAGGTACTCGGCGAGTAGGGTCGACTACTCGGCGAGTCGCATCGAAGATTCGAGAAGATAAAGACGCGCTGACTTGCCGTACACGGGATTTTAAGTGATGGACTCGACGAGTAGGTCACTGGACTCGCCGAGTAGCCCCTGTTTTCAGAATATATATATATATATATATATATATATATATATATATATATATATATATATATATATATATATATATATATATATATATATATATATAGAAACGCTTCTCATTCGAACCCTAACGAATGGGGGAAGTTTAGGACGATTTTTGGAGGCCAGAAGGGTTCTTAGAAGCTGTGGTTTTCGAGATTTCAACCTAGATATCAAATTGGAAGAAGATCAAAGGCAATAACACACTACTTTTATCTTAATCTTTTGCATAAACCATGTTTCAATCATTAGATTACGTTTTTAGTTTGTTATTTGCTGTAGATATGAGCTAAAAACTCATAACTTCTGTTTAGGATAGATGATTTTGTGATTATGGTTTGATTTTATGGTAGGATTAATTTAATATTGGTGATTTTGTTGATTCCAGCTTGTTAAAGAACCTTATGTGTGAATGATAACTAATTTTCTGTTAATAGGAAGATAATTAAATAGTATGAACATCTTTTAATTATCAACCCCATATGTTTATGTGACCACTTTATCATATGTCTAGGACTAACGAACGTGAAACTAGAATTAATAAGAAAAATTAGGTAAATTCATGTGTGAGCTTGTTTGATGACCATCAGCAAGAGGTTAACTAAAGGACCAATTTAGTTAGCTATTACAAGTCTAAATTAACCCGAATAAATAATCTAGTGAATTAAATTAAATTAGACAACTGATCACTGTTTGAGTTAGTTTGTTTTCTAAGGATTATCGTAGCGAACGCAAGGCTAATCACTTGAATCGGTAGCCAATAGAAGAATTAATCCATTGCACTATTACCATAATATCAACCATAGGATCAATTGAGTTGAACTAAACAGAAGTTCCCTTCGTTATTGAATTTAGTTGAATCTTTGCTTATCTAGTTTTTAGTTAAGTAGTCTAAGTATTAGTTGTTTAAGTTTCTAGTCTTGCAAAACTAGAGAAACCCCCTTTCTATTACTTGTTTTATTTAGATAATATTAGCATTTCTTTTAATTGTTTACCGTTCCCTGTGTTCGATACCCTACTTACCTGAACTAAACTGCTAATCGATAGGTACACTGCCTTTCGTGTGTTCGTCTTTGTGTTTAAGTTAGTAGGATTAAAACTAGTTGGTTTTACACACATCAAATCATCTCCCAGTTCAGGCCGTCACTCAAAAACCTCTAGGAACCAGAGTAGTCATGATTCTATGGGATCGGCTATGGTAAAGAATGGGATATCCATTTACCAATTAGTCGAGTCCTTTAACACGCTAGCATTTAAATTGCTCCATTCGAAACCTTCTGTGGTCATAAGTACAGATTCTATCTGCACTGGACTAAAGTAGGTAATACGCAACTAGCTAGAGATCCAATTTCCAAACAGCACCCTCGCTGATCTGGAAATTATCCGAGAAACTACCAAAAACAAAATAAGAATCAGGAAATGCCATAAAGCTTCCAGAGTTAACCAGAGAAGCTACGGCTTTGATAGAAGGAAACCCTTGGAATTCCAGGATTGATGACCTTGTCATATGAAGGTCTCACTCAGGAAGGACAAGATGCGCTTGAGAAAGCGTGAAATACAAAACTCAAAGTACATAGGACCATTTGAGGTTCTTACCAGAATCGGTCTTGTACTTTTAAACTAAAACTACCACCAAAAACATAATAACATTCATCCCATCTTTCACATATCTAATTTAAAGAGGTGTCTACCCGATGAAACACTTATTATTTCACTCAATGAAATCAAAGTCTACACTCTGTAAAAGAACCAATGAAAACCATGGATAGGGAAATCTGAAGAACCACGCTAAGTCTTATCCAGTTAGTGAAGGTTCACTGGAGTACAAACCAGGGACCTGAATTCACTTGGGAAGGAAAGATTAGACCTAGTCCATGAGTATCACTTTAGACTTAATTTCGGGACGAAATTCCCTCTAACGGGGGGATAATGTGACACCAGTCAAATTTTGGTCAAAAATAAATTGATCAATAATCGTAATTGGGATGAACCAAGTGGTAGAGTTTGTAACAAGGTTTCCAAAAACATAAAGAACACTGGAATCCGAGTTATAACGAAGAAGTTATGACCAATCGAAAATCCACGTCGAAACCGGCAAAACATTGTTCAGTGTAAAAAGTGAATTTTCGATAAAAGGATTTTTAGCCTTAACAATCTAAATGAAACTTGTAGAATATGTTAAACCGAGAACGTTCATAAAAAGAACGTGAAAATCCGACTTCGTATGAGGAAGTTATGATTTTTCGAAGTTTCGGTTTAGCAGTAGACAGATAAAAATTCGAAATATAAATCGATCGATATTTAGCCGACGCAACTTAAACGAGAATCGAAGGTCTCGTCAAAAGTAGCACAACGGTAAAAAGACAGAGAAAAACGGACGTCGGATGAAGAAGTTATGAATTATTAACGGATTCCCGTCCCGGTCTGTTTAAAATAATAATATTAAAAATAAAGTCAAAATCAGCCGACGAAGTCTAAACGAAAGTCGTAGAGTATGATTTTACCTACGCTTGCATATAAAGAACGTCAAAAACGGAGCTCGTATGCGAAAGTTATGATTTTCGCAAGTTTTTGGCACGAAAATCAAGAAAATCTTGAAAACCGGGAAATTTCGCATGCAAGGCTTCGGACACGTCATCATCACGTGCGAGACTCCACGTGTCCTCCTCTGGTTGGACCGCAGTACACGTGTAGCCTTCTGAGTGGACCGCAGCCGAGGTCCAATAATCTTCGGACACCCTCGCATCGGACACCCCGGAGACACCCCCCTTCGCACGTGCCTTCTCCCTATTGGACCGAAGCCTGACCACTTAGAAGCCGCCAGCAGTCCGAAGCACGTGCCTCGCACCGGGTCCAATCCGCACCGCCTTCGCAGGAGCTGCCGCGTGTGCTGCTGACTCGCCCCTCGCCTCGCCACCTGTCCTCCTCGGCCGAACCCTCGCACCCCTATATAAAGGGTGCGAGCCTTCTCGGATGGAAGGATTTTTCACCCCATTTTTGGCCCTTTTTCACTCCTCTCTCTTCCATAACTTCACAAACAACCCCCAAGGCCCCGATATCGCGTCTAAAGCCTGAAGTAAGCCCCGGAGCCCCGGAATTCTCGAGAATTCATCCTCTCTCCTATCGAAACTCTGCCCGTTTTGAGCTGGTTTTTCGTCAAACAAACTCTTTTCCGGGAAACCAAACGCTGCCCGAATCACCGCTTATCAAAGTGAGTTCATACCCCCGTATTTTCATAATTTCTACTGTTTTAAGGGGGGGAATACAAGCATAACACAAGAACTTTGTGTTATAAAATCATGATTCAAATCATGATAAAATAACATTAAATTATCTAAAAATACTCAACACATCAAACTCTTTTATAATCTTATATTTTCCCCAAAATTCATATTTGTATATATATATGTATATAAATAAGATTTAAAAGGCTTAGGACTGATAACTCATTCTGGGTCCTTTTCCTTGTTTGGATGTGGGCTTAAAGTACCGGTTACTTGTCCGAGTGTCGTTTAAATTTTACTTATATATAAAATTGTATATGTATATAAATATAATAGTTATTTCATCAGTTTAACTACCTTTGTAACATGTTGAGCAAGGGATTATATGCAAACATGGTTAAATACACAATCAGGGAGTACATATAAATTATAATAGGTATAATTTATACATAGAACAATAATTCATGATACAAGTATACTAGAATACACAAGAAACTAGGGTTTTGATACAGAACAAATCAAGGTTTACACTTATCAAATACATGTTTGGAAATACTAATTCAAGGACATACTGTCAATCATTATTTCAGAATGATTGGGTTTTGATTCAAAGAATATACTGTCAATCATTATTTCATGATGATTGAGTTTTCAAACTAATATACATGTAACGTTTATATGCTTTTTATGAGACACTAGATTCAGGTTGTTTAATTCATTTTAGACAACATAGAAAAGTCCTGACATTATAACCAGAATCTCCAGCCGGGGATCGAAACAAGCGTGTGTAGATCTATATCGGGATTGACAACCCCGCACTCAGGCTGCTAGCTACAGTTTGATGAGTGACAATTGTTATCACCAGTTTAAACGCCCACAAAGCGTTTGTTTCAGGCCATCCGTCATAATATGGTTATAATAAAAACTACTCATTAAAAAGGTATTAACAATACGTTAGTGTATAAACAAATAAACGAAAGTACTCCTTCAAAGTACCAGTTTATAGAATACAAAATACAATGTTTTAATACAGTTTCCATTAACACCTGGTGGAGCCAGGCACACTCTCAGTTTCAAGTTTTCATAAAGGAATACAAATACAAAACAGTAATACAAAGAGAACGGTTTATGGGATTAAACCACTTATCCAATGGAACTTAGTCACTCAATCTCGGTAAGCTAGTATAACATAAAAGACCTTTAGTGGTTAATTCTATAATTCCTTAGTTGCTACATCAGAGTTGTACATAAGTAAGGTTCGATTGACAGTGAAATGTGTGACTTCCGCCTTACTTCCTGTTCCTTGTTTGGCTGTGGGCTTAGGGCAGATACACCCATTTAACTGTCAATTCGATATTATGTTATGTATATTCAGTATAAACTAGGTAATTACAGAGGGAAACTATTGAGGTTATCAGCTAATCACCTCAGGAGATATAGGATTTCCTGGAGAAACCAGTGAACTTATTCAAAGATCTTAGGGTATACTTAACAGAACAAAAATACTTATGAACTCACCAGCTTAAATGCTGATCTACTCTTTTCAAATAACTTGTATTCTCAGGAATCCAGTAGGCAGGTACACTCCCGAAGCTTTTGAGAAGACTACCTAGTACCGTACCGCGACTCTTGTCTTCTGCTGTACCTACTTTAGTGTTTGAATATGTAATGTTTAAACACTTATGTAAAACTTATACTTATTAATACAGTGGTTGTTTGTACTTTGATTACTATATTGCATGTGTTGTGATACTTACCTAAAGTCCTCCGCCCCCGAATGTTTCCGCCATTCTGGTTTGGGGGTGCGACACCTAATGGCAAGCAAGGTCTATGTGTGATCACATCTTAGAGATGAAGTCACATATTGACAAGCCGGGAGAGTTGGGTGTCAAAGTCTTGAGAAAGTTGGATGTTCAATCACTTTCTAAGTCACATAGTGAGTTCCTTTGGGACTACTATGAAACAGACTATGACATGAACCTTAATGATCATATCTATTTGCTTGGTGCTGCTGAATCAGCAATGATTTGGAACGATAGTAAAGCAAATATGATTAGAAGATCAACTTCCAAAAAAATTTATGGACAGTGACAATGGTGACACTGGAAATCCAGAAAAAGCATTCTCTTCCCAATGGAAAGGGATTGGCCATAGTCAACCCGGTTGACCAAATGGTAAAGAGAAAGGCTAAGTCTGAGATAGTCCCATTACCAAAGGGTGCATATGTTTATTTTGTCAAAGGAAGGGGCGTTGATTGCAAAGCTGCCAAATTTACCTAAGGATGTTAAAGTCAATAAGTTTGACTCTACATCAGGTAGAGCCCATTATCTAACTCTGTTAAGTTCTATTCTGAGATCCTCATTACATGATGTGACTGGGTCACATGTTGATGTTTTAAGAATCAAAGAATAGAGAGAAATCTTAAAAGAAGTATATGCTGATTCTGATCGCGAAGGTGGATTTCGATCGCATCAGAATTTTGAGCAGTTGCTTAAGAAGTTATGATATATTGCTAAGGAATAGATAACAACAATTTTCCATGTGGATTGTAAGGATAAGTTTTTCCGCAAAGTTTTAAAATAAAAGAAAATTGTTTAATTTTATTTATTTGAAGTATCCTTACAATGGCATTTGTGGAATATTGTTGCTTATGTGATTCCACTGACAGCAATATTGGAAAATGGATTTGATTATTTCATTTGTGGTAGTGTCTAAATTTACCAAATCAGGAAAGTTCCTCATCACCCAAGTTTTAATTGGACCGAAACTTGGAATCATGCAAGTTGAATAGTATGATGAATGAGAACTTTCAAGCATTGGAAAATCAAGACTAATTACTTGTTCACATGGATGTGTGAGTCAAGTGAAGGACTAAAGGGATCGAGTACACATTCTTGTGCACTGGTCATGTCCACCACAAAGCTCGTTAAGACTGTTTGATTTACTAAAGTTTAGTAAATATGGTTATACTTACAAGTTTAAGTATAATTCTGAAACATTGGAAAAGTCTCAATGTATGGCAGAACGAATGGGAAAAATCAAATTAGGCAGAAAGATAAAAGTTTCTCAAATCTGAAAAGATGGGAGAGTACTTTAGTATCATGTTTGTGATCATCTTAATGATTTAGAAATCATATCACAATTAGTCCTCTAAAGGTCATCTTAGTGCATTCTTATGACTAAGAAGAGGAGTCATGAATTGTTGAAATGGTTAGATCAGGAAGATGAGTCATACTTCATTCCAAAACAATTCTTAGAGTCATACTCCAAGATTGTAACTTGAGTGACATATCTTAAAGAAAGGTTTAAAACACTTGTCAAATGTAAGAGTAAAAGTGTCCTACTCTTGTACATTTGAAATTGGTAAGTTGTGATGTTTTGGATAAAACAAAGACCAACTAAGGCCAATTGTGTGAAGTGTTTGTCTTGATAAAGAATCCGCACTATCTCTTGAATATTTGGCAAGATAGTCTTATATGTCAAGAGGATAGTGGGAGTCTTAAAGATCCTAAAAAGAATTTCAAGAACTAATCAAGAATAAAACCTGAGGTTCTTCACTAGCATACGACTTGAGGTTTATAACCTATCGTGTTGACATATTCTGTGCCCATTCCAGTTAAAGTTGGCTTTGCATAGGAGTTATGAAAGTTCTCAATTGGTTGCATAACAACTTGGAAGCAATGGCAGGCCCTGTACTGCCAGGTGGCAAGAAGTTAAGATTGCATAAGTTCCGTCCATATGAGTTTGGATTTGTCATTATCCTTGTCTTGTGACTATGGTTTTGACGATTCACATGGATAAGAACACATACACCATAAAATCTAAGGGTCATAAGGTTTCTCTCCGATTCATGAAAATGATGGTGAGGAAACACTTCCACCAAGTAGATTTGAAGCAGATGCAAAAGGTCTAAACAATTGAGACAATGATTACGACATCCCTTTTTATAGTTCTGAAATTGTTTAGACACACATGCATGCTATCTAAGGAAAGGTGTATGATTTTGATAAAGTTTTATCAAAGCATCTCGTATCAGAAATCTGAACTTTGGTAAGAAAGTCAATAAAGTATTGATTTCTAGAAGTCCAGCTGATTTCTGAGTACATGTCAAAGCTAGTGGGAGCATAAGTGTTATGCTAATAATCATCATGTTAGTGGGAGCATGATAATTATTTTTAGTGTTGCAAGTTAGCAATGTTAATTATAGAAAACAAAAGTTTCAATTCGTGAGGCTCCAGGGATTGAAAAAGTTGTTTTGCTATAATTAAGGGAGAGGATATACTTCATTTCAGTTCTAAAGGCTTAGATTGAGACCTTAATCATCTTTAGTCAAGAATATATATATATGAATTTCATGTTGGATTGGTTCAACTTAAGGAAATTCTATATATTGCGTTCTCAAAATTCGATTATGATTACGGCATCCCTCTTCATAGTCAAATTTTGAAAACATGGCAAATAAAAATATTGTAGCAAAAGACTGGTCTAGAATCATGTCTTTATGTGAGACATCATGAATCGTGTACCATTTGCTTTGGGTACAGGATCGATTGCATGTGCTATAATATTTGTCATTTCTAAATTTTTCCAAATGCCCAGAGGCATTAAGAAGGGAAAAATGTCTAGAATTGGATATGACTAAAATGATTAAGCAATTGTCGAGGACAATCTGAGGTTTACCAAAGATTGGTTGCTCAGGGACAGTTTGGAAGTAATGTGCTAATTTTGGAAGGACCATATTGACATATTCTGAAAAGAGGCATCTCTTATTCAGAAGTGATAGTCAAAATGAGAATATGGAGTTGTCTCCATAGGTGGAAGTTATCTGTGTAAGATTAGAAAACTTAATGCAAGAAGCATGTCCAAAGCAATGTACTTTGAATATGAGACTTAGTTTCCATGGAGTTGATCTCCATTGGAATACCTTATAATGACTGTTGACAAGTCTTTGTGACTTTGTACATATTCATTACAGGAGGGTCAGTGCATATAAGTTTAAAATCTAAACAGATTTCGATAAATGATAGGAATTTGAAATTCTCACATTTTTCGATAAGGATTTGGGAGTGTGAAATTAGAATCATTGAAATTATGTTCAATTGGTTTATTTCACAAAGTAAGGATCATAGACAAACATAGAGTGCATACTTGGTGTATGTCAAAGCTATTGTTTAAGAAAAACATAGTGTACATGCTTGGAGCATGGGACAACTAGTGTTTTTTAATTCAAGTATAAAGTTGATAAAACCGAAACAATGAATAATGATTAATCAATATGGTGATAAATAAAAGTGTTTATTTATATTCATAGGGTTTGATACCATATTTGATTAATTTATTCTTGTGTTTCACTTTGCATGTTTTGACTTCCAGAATAACTAAGTCGTTCTTCCTGAATGATTAAGTTATTCAAACCATCCACAATCGGTCATATGTTGGAAGTAGATATGAATCAAGACTGTCATGGGTTGGTTTGTAGAGGTCCAAGTTGGTGGACAAAGTGGTGCTACAACACTCATGAGTGCTCATAAGTTCTGAGTATTGGATTCAACCCGCGCTCATTTGAATCACTTCATGGATTTTATCACGAGTGATCATGAGACGATAATATCTTATATTCTTCAAACCTATAGATATGAGTTGTTACTATGAGTGGTTATACATTGATTGCATGAAAACGCATTTGGTAACTCGATGTTATAAAACGTGCCTTTGTGTATGATTCAACAAGTAGTAGAACAAGCCATATGAGTCGAAGTTTATCCATTCCTTTTACCTTCGGGATAAAAGCGATATCTGTGGGCCCCTCGATGATTTAGCGATGACACATGTGAGTGCTTGGCCAAGCCAGGACTGATTTGATTTGTTCAATCAGTCAGTCATCATAAATCGAAAATCGGGAAACAACAAATGGACAGAGAGAATGATTATAATCCATGTCTCAGTCCATATGATATCTAGAATGGAGGAATATATGATCCCTTATCTAATGGACGCGTCATTGATTTGTTCAGAGTTCGACAGTGGCTTTAAGAGCTACGATTGCTAGTCGGGTTATGAAGTCGTACTTGCAATAATAGTTTTAGACTTATCCAAGTGGGAGACTATTGGATTAGATGTCTAAGCCCATAACTATTATTGGTATGTACTTGACCCGAGAGTAGCATGGTCCATTTGGGTTGCATATCATCAGGACAATTTGTTAGGATGGACTTTTGAGAGAAGGTTATTTATGGTTTATTAATATATTATAAGTTATAATATATTAATATGAAATCATATGTTTTAATTAGTGTCGATCAAGAATTAATTTGGAATTAATTTAGTGATCAAAAGAGACTAATTAAATCTATGGGGACTAATTATGATAATTAGTTATATTTATATGTGTTGGGCTTATGATCCATGTTGGACCAAGTTTATGTATGGATACATAAAGAGTTGGGCCACATGAACCATGGATCATAAAACCCATGGGTATGGATTATGGGTTATACCCATGACCCGTGGAATCCTACATATAAATAGGTTACTCCATAGCCAAAATCACCACTTCTTTTCTTAGAGAAATATGGAGGTGTTTTGGTGCATGAAATTCTCTCTCAAGAGCCACCTTTGTCCTAGGTGTGTTGTGATTCCATTTGAGGCATTTCATACTATTGGTGCTAAGCTCTTAAGGCCAAATACATCAAGACTTCAAGCCACATAAAAGGTATGTTTCCCTAACTAGTATATTATATGGTTTATGTCAAATGCATGCTAGTTATAGGTTTAATGCCTTGGAAACCATTTGCATGTATAATAGAGAAAACATAGATCCAAGGTATTTAGGGTTGTATGTGCACCATAGGATGTTGTAGTATACTAAAACCCAACAAAAAGGACCCCTCATTGGAGTTTACGGTCCTTGGACCATCCTTGAGAGTTTACGGTCGTAAGCCCATGAGTTTACGGCCGTAAACTCATGTATGCCTCAACCTTTTCGTGTTTTGGTGTTTCCAGCTCATGCATGCAAGTTTCTAGCCCTTTATCCAAGCATTTGAAGGTGTTAGGGTATCAAAACACCATTTGGGGGTGTTTATGGTTTTGGGAGATCCCCAAACCGTAAACACATATGTTCTTGGGGATTTTGATGATTCTCCAAAGGATTAACAAGTATTCTAAGTAAGTAACTAGATAGGAAGGGTACACTTACTTATATGAAGCTTGTAAGAGTGATTAGAGCCCAAAAACACTAGTGTGTGTTGTTGGTGTTTTGAAGAACACTCGAAGATCTAAGTAAAAACCAAGAATCCATGGATGAAATGATGTATAAACACTAGATTAAGTGTTGTATGAACGAATCTAGGAAGGAAACATTTACATTTTGGCGGATTTGAAGAAATGAACTTATGATACTTGAGAGAAAAAGCTTGGTGTTCTTGAGGTGGGAAGTGGAAAATGAGGAAAAGGTGTGTAAACTCATGCTATATGCATGAGTTCTTGGGAAAATGGTGTTTACGGCCCAAACACCTCTTGTTTGGCCGTAAACACCTAGCTAAGGTGTTGATTGTTTTGTTTGCTACACATCACTAATAACGACACTTCCTTTTATTTAATTGTTTGACGAAAAAAACACCCAAACAGACTTAAATCCGGCCAAAAATGTACTGAAATGTTTTTGAATATTATATGAAGTGTTTAACTGTAGAGATTATACAAATGAAAATTTCGGGTTGTCACATCATCCCACCGTTAGAGGGAATTTCGTCCCGAAATTAGAGTTCAGGCAACTAAGTTATTATAAAATAAATAAGTAAAAAGATGAGGATATTTAAGTCTCATTTGATCCTCGCGCTCCCATGTGAATTCCGGTCCTCGCTTGGCGTTCCAGCGAACCTTCACGATTGGGATGCGGCTTTGTTTCGTTCGTTTGACCTCGCGGTCTATGATCTCTACAGGTTCTTCCACGAAGTTGAGGCTCTCGTTGATCTCGATCTCGTCGAGTGGGATTACAAGAGTCTCGTCGGATAGGCACTTTTTCAAGTTTGAGACGTGGAAGGTAGGGTGTACGTTACTAAGCTCGCGGGGTAGATTGAGTTTGTAAGGCCCTACATATCTTGGATTTAGCTTTCCACTTTTTCCGAAGCGTATCAAGCCTTTCCAGGGTGAGACTTTCAAAAGGACTCGGTCTCCCACCTGGAATTCCAAAGGTTTCCTTCGTTTGTCTGCGTAGCTTTTCTGTCGGTCTCTAGAGGCTTTCAATCGTTCACGAATCTGAACGATCTTCTCTGTCGTTTCCCGAATGATCTCCGGACCCGTGAGAGTGCTGTCAGGAACTCGTCCTTTAGCTAGTTGAGTGTCACCCACCTCAGCCCAGCACAGAGGGGATCTGTACTTCCGGCCGTAGAGGGCTTCAAATGGGGCAGCCTTGATGCTCGTGTGATAACTGTTGTTGTAAGAGAATTCGACGAGAGGTAAGTGGGTATCCCACGCCTTCCCAAAGTCGATCACACAGGCTCGCAACATATCTTCCAAGGTTTGGATAGTTCTCTCACTCTGTCCGTCGGTCTGTGGATGGTAGGTTGTACTCATGTCCAGCCTCGTTCTTAGGGAGCTTTGTAATGACTGCCAGAACCTCGAAGTGAATCTGCTATCCCTATCGGAGATAATAGATATAGGGACGCCATGCAGTCGTACGATCTCCCTAATGTATGTTCTTGTGAGTTTCTCCATCTTGTCGGTTTCTTTGATGGGTAGGAAGTGTGCGGACTTGGTCAATCTGTCGACGATGACCCATATGGTATCAAGTCCACCCGTTGTCTTGGGTAGTTTGGTTATGAAGTCCATAGTGATCCACTCCCACTTCCATTCAGGTACCTCCGGTTGCTGGAGTAGACCTGATGGTTTCTGGTATTCGACCTTGACCTTGGCGCAGGTAAGGCATTTACTCACGAAGGTAGCAATCTCTGCTTTCATGTTAGGCCACCAGTATGACTTTTTGAGATCCAGATACATCCTATCTGAACCTGGGTGGACGGAATATCGAGTGTTGTGCGCTTCCTTCATGACCAAGTCTCTGAAGCCACCGTGTCTCGGTGTCCAGATCCGGTCCATGAGATATATGGCTCCGTCACCCTTGGTTTCCAAGTTCTTATCCATTCCTCGCAAGGATTCTCCCGCTATATTTTCAGGTTTCAAAGCTTCGAGCTGAGCCTCCTTAATTTGTGCGGATAGATGCGAATGGATAGTCATTGTTAGTGACTTGACTCTTCGGCCAGAATATTCTTTCCGACTTAGGGCGTCTGCTACTACGTTGGCTTTACCCGGATGATAACGAATTTCGCATTCGTAGTCATTGAGTAGCTCAACCCACCGTCGTTGCCTCATGTTGAGCTCTTTCTGGTTGAAGATGTGTTGGAGGCTTTTGTGGTCAGTATAGATGGTGCTCTTCGTACCATACAGGTAGTGTCTCCAAATTTTTAGGGTGAACACAACCGCTCCTAATTTGAGCTTGTGCGTGGTGTAGTTGACCTCGTGTGCCTTCAACTATCTTGAGGCGTAGGCGATGACCTTACCTCGTTGCATCAGAACACAGCCGAGCCCTTGGTTGGATGCATCGCAGTATACCACGAAGTCTTCTATCCCTTCGGGGAGGGACAGTATCGGTGCGGTGCATAAGGCTCGCTTCAGGGTTTGGAATGCCTTCTCTTGTTTCTCTTCCCAGTCAAAGGCCACGCCTTTCTGGGTCAATGTAGTCAGGGGTTTCGCGATTCGAGAGAAGTTTTGAATGAACCTGCGGTAGTAGCCAGCGAGGCCTAGAAATTGACGAATTTCTGTAGGCGTCTTTGGTGCTGACCAGTTCTCAATGGCTTTAATTTTGGAAGGGTCCACGTGGATTCCTTCTTCGCTCACTACATGTCCTAAGAATTCGACTCTTCGGATCCAAAATTCGCACTTAGAGAACTTCGCGTATAGCTTCTCCGATCGTAAGGTTTCCAGGACTTGTCGTAGATGATTGCTATGCTCTTCCTTACTTCGAGAGTAGATAAGTATGTCATCAATGAAGACGATGCCGAACTGATCCAAGTAAGGACGGCATACCCTATTTATTAAGTCCATGAATACTGCGGGCGCATTGGTCAGTCCGAACGACATTACTACGAACTCGTAGTGTCCGTAACGAGTTCAGAAGGCTGTCTTCGGAACATCCTCCTCAAGCACTCGCAACTGGTGATACCCGGACCTCAGATCAATCTTGGAAAAGTAACTCGCCCCTTGCAGTTGGTCAAATAAATCGTCTATGCGAGGAAGAGGGTAACGATTTTTGATCGTAAGTTTGTTGAGTTCCCTGTAATCGATGCACATACGGAACGATCCGTCTTTCTTCTTCATGAACAAGACTGGTGCTCCCCAGGGTGAGAAGCTCGGTTTTATAAAGCCCTTTCTGAGCAGCTCGTTAAGTTGACCGGACAGTTCTTGCATCTCAGCAGGCGCTAGACGATAGGGCGATTTGGCTATGGGGGTGGCTCCTGGGATTAAGTCGATTCGGAACTCGACTTGACGTTGGGGAGGTAATCCTGGTAGCTCTTCTGGAAAGACGTCGGGGAAGTCACGTACCATGGGGAAGTCTTTCAGGTCTTTTGCTTTCTGGCTCGTGTCGACGATGTGTGCAAGGAACGCGCGATATTCCTTACGCAAATATTTCTGGGCTTGAATACTTGAGATGATACGAAGGCTCGTACTGGGTTTGTCTCCGTAGATCAACAAGGTTTCGTTATTTGGTAGGTTCAGACAGATTTCTTTGTCGAAACATAGAATATCGGTACGATGGAGACTCAACCAGTCCATGCCCACAATGACATCAAAGCTCTTGATTGCTACTGGTATGAGGTCGATTGGAAACGAATGGTTATCTAGCGTGAGGGTACAACCTATGTAGATCTCGTTAGAACTCTCTGTTTTTCCGTTAGCCATTTCTACGACAAAGGTTTCTTTTAGTGGTTGCGGTGATTGTTTAAGTAAGTGTTTAAAGTTTTGGTTTACGAAACTCCTCTTTGCCCCACTATAAAATAGGATACAAGGATAAGAGTTATCGAGAAGGAACGTACCCGTGACTACTGTGGGATCTGCTACTGCTTCATTGTGGCCAATAGCGAGTAGTCTGCCTGCTCCTCCCGCATTCCCAGCCTTTGGACAGTTTCTTTTGAAATGTCCTACCTCGCCACAGCCGTAGCAGGCCTGGCTTACTCCCGAACTGGGGACCTGGGAAATGGGTTTGGGTGGTGTTCGGCAAAACCGGGCGGTATGGCCCTTCCAGTCACAGTTAGTGCAGTGCATTTCCCGGCAGGGGCCGTTGTGATGGAAAGAGCACTTGGTGCACTTGGGTAGACTCCCTGCATATGTTTTGGCGGGTACAGGGGCAGCAGAAGTAGTGGCAGCATGAACAGCCACCGTTTGTGGGTTCTTTGAAGAGGATTGGGCTGATTTACCCTTCTTTCGGTTCCACCGCTTCCTTTTGTTGTCGGATGTCTTGGTCGGTGTAGTGGCAACCGTTGTGGTTGCTGATGCAGTGTAGGGAACTTCATGATCAATCAACCTTTGGGCCAATTCCTTGGCACTGTCAAAGGTCGTAGGGTGTGATGCTAGAACGTTCCCTCGGTACGGGGGCACTAAACCCCAGATGTACCTTTCAATTTTCTTGCCCTCGGTGGGGACCATGTTAGGTCGCAGAACCTAGCTGTATAAGCCACTATGTCGGTCCCCTTCATCTTGAGGCCCCACAGTTCCTCCTCCAGCTTCTGAATTTCGCCCCTCGGGCAGTACTCCCTCGTCAACAGGTCCTTTAGTGTATCCCAGCCCATGGCGTTGGCTGTCACCAAGGAGAGTGATTTGACATGGCCATTCCACCACGTCAAGGCCCTTTCGGTGAAGGTGCAAGCTGCGAACTTTATCTTGCTCTCTTCGGGGCACGAGCACATCTCGAAGATTGCCTCAGTTCTTTCGACCCATTGGGACAGTGCAATTATCCCTCCGGTCCCATTGAAGTATGTTGGCTTGCAGCTCATGAAATCCTTATAGGTACACCCCTGTGCACGTGGGTGGATTTCACCATGTCTAGAGTTGGTGCCCATTCCGGCTCCACTTGCATCACCAGAATTTATTTGGGCCATAGCTGCGGTCACAGCCGCGGTTACAGCTGCCTGAAACATCACCGCATCGAACTGCGGAGGAGGTGGTGGTGGTGGAGTTTGACTTGCAGGCGTGTTTCTGGTCGGACGCTTGCGAGGAGGCATCTTTTACTGAAAATTTATAAAGATGATGACAATAGTGAGAAACAATTGTAAGCATGATGTGAGTGTTTCATGGACTAAATCGCCATAGTCCAACTATCAGATAGAAATATACTAATAGATTAGAGAAACACAAGAGTACAAACTTTCCCATAGATTAGATAACTGCCAATATTACTGGTATTACTGATGTAAAATGAGTTCAGAAAGTTGACCTAACAGTAGGTCTTACATCAAACCATAAGGAAAATGTTGGCAGCTTAGAAGTCTAACTAGAGTACTCTTAAAATTTAGGAACATTTTACAGACAAGTGCTTCCTAGAGCACAGAAAGAAAGGCTATTCCTTAGTTTAAAAGTAAAGATGAGTTGACATCTTCTACCGGCGACGGGTATCCCTCGGACGAACCCTTAGGTCTGTCAGTTGATGTACAACCTCCTGAAGATGTCGTTCATGCGCTCTCTGACGCACTCGGAGTTCCATGACCTCGGATCGGGATGCAGCTAATTGCTGCTGCAGAGTCTCATTGGTCCTCCTAGTCCTATCCACCGTCTCTTCGAGTTGACGAATACGGACTGTGTTAAGGTTAGAGTTGGCGTCAATTTCCACTACTCGCTCGATGGTTGCATGACCTTGCTCGATGTTCCTACAAATCGTTCGGACCATGATGGGCAGGACTCGGTCAGCTGATCCTCCCTCGCTTATATTGTAAAAGCTTCGGTCTCCGTTGAAGGGTAAAGGCTGACCCTGCTCACCACTCCATTGGTTCAAGGTTGTTGCCTACATGGGAGTGGGACCTTGAAATGCCGGACGGGGGTTGGGGTTTGGAGTTACTGGGGGTAGGTTGTTGACTTCTGGTCCGGAGTCAGAGCTATCCGAAAAGCCTTCTGCGCGGTGATCATCCAAAGGGATCGGGTAATCATCTTCTGATTCTTCATCAAGCCATCCTCCAATACCTTGGTTTGGATAGTACGGATCGCCGGGGAGATGAAAGCCAGCCATGCTATCTACGCAAGAATGGGGAAAGAATAGTTAATAGACGTACTAATATAAGATACTTATAAGGTGATCGTTATTAATTGATCCAATACTTGCATAGTGCATACCAATTACATGCAACCGAAACAGGATAGACCTTCTAATAAGTGACCCTAAATCTAAATCCACAACCAAACAAGGAACAGGAAGTAAAGCAAAGATCACAGATTCTAAGTCTATAGTGCCTTAGTCACATGTAACCTTGGTGTACCCACTTAGCAACTATTGTCCTACTAGTAACGACCTTTTTAGTTCTCGCATATGTAATTCATAGTAATGCAGAATACTCCTATAGTATTCTGGTTCTAAAGCTCTTGTAGTAGTGTGGGTAAGTTTTTTTTTAGACTTGTTGTAACACCACAATCATTCTTAGGCACATGCTAGTCACTCCTCAGAACATATAGTTGATCAGGCTATATCCCCTCAGGTTTGACCATATGTCTCTAAGCCTAATTGTGCTGTTCAACAATCGTAATACTTTTGTTCTGTTCTAGTATGATACTGACACTGGTATGGGTAAATATATATATATATATATATATATATATATATATATATATATATACTTAGTTAAATATTTTATTATTTAAAAGTATATTTTCTTGGTCAGAGTGTTTTAATCCCGATGTGTTTATAGTTTGTATATCTTTTATGGGTTGATATACTTGATTCACTATAAACAAAGCTCTGATACCAATCTGTCACACCCCAAAACCGAGAACGGCGGAAACGTTCTGAGGTGGAGGACGTCATGTACAATATCATCACAATGCATAATAGTAAAGACAAGCAACAACATCCATTGCATTAATATAATAATTGTAATACAAGCGTGTTCTGTATAGTTTGTAAGACACCAAAATATAATCAAAATAAAAGAGGAGTCTTGTATGTGCTCCATCTTCTCAAAAGCTGCATCTGTACCTGTCTACTGATGACCTGAGAATACAAGTTATTTTGAAAGCGAGTATCAGCATAAAGCTGGTGAGTTCATAAGTATTTAGTGTCTTTGCTTGTATAAAAAAAAGTTTACAACAATGTAGTATAATAGCTGATATCATTGTTTGACAATAGTGTACTCCCTAGAAAATCCTATATTTTCCAGTAAAAGTAGTCTTCTACCAAGACCCGTTTGTTTGCATGTTTGATCCTTTGAAAATGTAAAAGTTTTCCCCAGTGAAACTATCAGTAAGAAAATATAGTTTTAGACTTTATTCATGTAAAGTATTTGGGAAAATAAGGTTTTACCCCAGCAGTGGCACTGTCGGCTAAAGGAAATAAAATACAGACTCCATGTAGTATTAAATGTACAATACACCTCGGGGAGCCTGTTTGGCCTTTAATTCTTAATGTGTAATTAAAGGTTTGAATGTGAACTCGTATGTAACCATGCTGATTGACGATCGAATAACTGATGACCCTCCGAGTCATATGTAGTGATGTGACATTTTGTCACCCCTTGGCCTTTCGGCTGGGACTGTAGCTAGCAGTCGGGATGTGGGAGTGTCTGTCCCATATAGATCTATACACACAATGCCCGCTCTCCCTCCAGGAGACTCTGGTTACACGGTGATAGCACAATGAAGTGTCGTATCGAGAAATAGTATGTCACATTCTAATTATAGTATATTCTCTTGTATATTGTATAATGTATCTTCTGGTATAATGTATAGGGTGTTCTCTTGTATAGTATATAGTATTCTCTTTGTATAGTATTTAGCATGTATTGACTCATAACTGTACTGACTCTGGTAGGTGTCATTGTAATAGTAGTAATGAGTAGAAATCTTTAACTATACCTATTATATTTAAATAGTAATGTTGGTTGCATGCCTTTGTTACACAAAGGTACTGAACTGAAGTGAAGACTTTTATATCCAACACAAATATATATGATATATAACTAAGAATTCAACGACAGTCGGACAAATAACAGAATACCCTAAGTCCACAACCAAACAAGGAACAGGAAATAAGGTGAGCTATCAGTCCTAAGTCCTTCAAGTCTTACTTATATAAATATATTAGTATAGATATGGTTTTGAAGATAAAACAAGTTTAAAAGAGTTTGAATACAGTTTTGGCATTTAAAGAGTTTGATAAAAGGTTTGAAACACTTGAAAACCCAAAGTTTGGTGGAAACTTGAAAGTAGTAGCAAATCTTGTAGTCTGTTCTAGCTATTAATCACATGTGATTGATATAACAACTATAACAGTTCAACTTGTATTCCCCCCATAAAAGCATTTAAAATCATTTAAAAGGTTAATTCAGGGGTATGAACTCACCTGTAGTGAGTGGATTGGATGGAAGTGCCAGGTAGGATGCTAGGTGTCAAGTGAGGACTTGAACACACACACGGATCCTATGTAACATGTAGTGATACATAAATGTATCTAATTAGTTATTTAATCACTAATTAAGCAAGTAAAGACACTCTAATATGTGAAAACACTTTGTTTCAAGTGCTAGGAGTGCTAAGGGTTGCATCTAAGGAGACTATGGCTTCACATTGGAGTTTACTCCTCAAATGGTCACCCTACATGTGTTTACGGTTGATGGACCATTTCCCCCATGAGTTTACGGCCGTAAACTCATGGTAATGGTGCATTTGAGTGTTTTAAGGTCTTATGCTTCACAAAGAAGTGTTCTAAGTTCGAATCAAAGGCTTAGGAAGTGGTTAGGGCACAAAAGGACCCCTCATTGGAGTTTACGGTCCTTGGACCATCCTTGAGAGTTTACGGTCGTAAGCCCATGAGTTTACGGCCGTAAACTCATGTATGCCTCAACCTTTTCGTGTTTCGGTGTTTCCAGCTCATGCATGCAAGTTTCTAGCCCTTTATCCAAGCATTTGAAGGTGTTAGGGGTATCAAAACACCATTTGGGGGTGTTTACGGTTTTGGGAAATCCCCAAACCGTAAACACATATGTTCTTGGGGATTTTGATGATTTTCCAAAGGATTAACAAGTATACTAAGTAAGTAACTAGATAGGAAGGGTACACTTACTTATATGAAGCTTGTAAGAGTGATTAGAGCCCAAAAACACTAGTGTGTGTTCTTGGTGTTTTGAAGAACACTTGAAGATCTAAGTAAAAACCAAGAATCCATGGATGAAATGATGTATAAACACTAGATTAAGTGTTGTATGAACGAATCTAGGAAGGAAACACTTACATTTTGGCGGATTTGAAGAAATGAACTTATGATACTTGAGAGAAAAAGCTTGGTGTTCTTGAGGTGGGAAGTGGAAAATGAGGAAAAGGTGTGTAAACTCATGCTATATGCATGAGTTCTTGGGAAAATGGTGTTTACGGCCCAAACACCTCTTGTTTGGCCGTAAACACCTAGCTAAGGTGTTGACTGTTTTGTTTGCTACACATCACTAATAACGACACTTCCTTTTATTTAATTGTTTGACGAAAAAAAAACACTCAAACGGACTTAAATCCGGCCAAAAATGTACTGAAATGTTTTTGAATATTATATGAAGTGTTTAACTGTAGAGATTATACAAATGAAAATTTCGGGTTGTCACAAAATACATATGCATGCAGGAATCACAAAGACATCAAGCATACTAACATTCTTCGGGTACCGCCCAATCATCGGATTGAAATCCAAAAAACATATAAACCTACATCGGGCCCTGCCCGACATCGGACCTTAATCTGGAACTTGCTATCATACATAAACAGGCCAGCCTTGGTGCCTTCGACCCATTCCTACTGGAGGAAAACTCACCTCGTAAGCTAGTTGTGAAGTCTCTCGTGAGGAATATATGACGGCTGCTCTAACGACTCTCCGACTATCATTATCACAATAACACTTTGTCAAAATCTGATAATCCTTCTTAAGGTAAAATGACCATTTTATCCCTAGTCAAAGTCATCATTCTGGTCAAAGTCAACGTCCTGGGTTGACCCAACTCGCCGAGTTATATGAATCAAAAACCCTAAAATTGCGATCCAACTCGCCGAGTCGACGGCTGGACTCGACGAGTTGGTGTTGGGAAGAGAAAACCCTAATTTTAGGGTTTGCACCCTATTTAAAGGACCTTAAGTCCTTACCTCAGCCCCCTTATCACCCCTTGACGTCCAGAAGCAGCCCTAACCGATCCAAACCCCCCATTTTGAGTGTGTGAAGGAGGGAAAGTGTGTTTTGAAGCAATTGCAAGAAGAAGACTTGGAGTTTAAGAAGATTTGATCATAGAGGAGCTGGTGGATTCGATCTCTCTGCTCAGTGGCATCAGTCTGAAGGTAACAAGTTGTTACCTTGACCTTGTTCTTCCTAGATCTCTTCATGTTGAAGATTAGGGCTTTTATAGCATGAGTGATAATCATTTTCGGGTATGGGATAGGATCTGAAGTTCCCACTTCAGATCTGAGCTCATCTTGGACTCCAGAGCCATAAAGTCTCCAGCTTTAGCAAGCATGAACCCTTCCTTTTGAGTTAAACTCCATTTCAAGTTTAGTTTTGGCATTATGAGTCATTAGAGCCTTACATGCACGTAAAGTTTGCAACTTTACATGATAAACGTGCATTGGGAAGTTGGATCTACAATTTGGAGCCTTAGCATGGCTTAAAACCGTCTGTATGAATAAAGGTCTGAAGAGACTCGGCGAGTTGTATGAACGACTCGGCGAGTCCAATGAAGATTGTCGTAAACTCGGCGAGTTGTATGAACGACTCGGCGAGTCCGATGAAGGTTGCCATAGGCTCGGCGAGTCAGTCGAGTGACTCGGCGAGTCAGCGAGGGTTTTGCCAACCTTTGGACACGTATGAACGCGACGAGTTATAAATGGAAAACTCGGCGAGTTGGCCAAGGAGTTACGGCCACTGACCCTAGGAACTCGTCGAGTCACACGAGTGACTCGGCGGGTTGGCAAGTTATGCAAGGAACTCGGCGAGTAGCTAAGGGTACTCGACGAGTAAAGGTCAACATGGACTGTTGACCTTGACAGTTGACTTTGACTTTGACCAAGGTTTAACCAGTTGACTTTTGAGAGTATTTTGGTAAATTGGGTATTTATAGCAAAGGACATTGGTGAATATAGGTGTTGGAGTTGGAGCTACATTTGGAGGAGTTTGACACTACCTTTCGAGCTACTTACGAGGTGAGTTATCCTCACTATATCAACAGGGTCTACGGCACCAAGGCCGGCCCTTCATCGGATTTGTATCTGGGTATTTGCATGATATGTTTACTGATCTGTTAGATCTGCATCCTGGTAGTTAGGACGGTATTATGTTTAGTGACCTGGTTTTAGATCGGTATCCTGGTATATAGGATGATGCTATGTTAGTGACCGGTTAGGTCGGTATCCTGGTTATAGGATGTTGCTATGCTATACGATCTGTTACATCGGTTTGTTTGCCTATAGACTGTTATGTGATTATCTGTTATATGTGCACATGGTTGTTTATTGGGGGTTGGGTTGAGGCGGGTCCTGCTTCGTGCTGTAGGCCAACATACCCAGGGCGGACCGGATAGACTGCAGACCCGGGAGGGCACATAGTCAGGCCGAAGGCCCATCGAGCGGTCCGGATAGGCTGAAGGCCCCGAGAGGGCGGTCCAGACGTGCTGAGGCTCGGAGAGTGGACCAGATAGACTGAAGGCCTGGTGCGGGCAGACCAGTCACACTGTAGACTCGATATGCATGGTTGTTCTGTATATGTTGATATGATATGATTATGGTTATATGATGTTGGTATTTTTAGGGGTAACTCACTAAGCCTTCGAGCTTACATTTATCGATTATTGTTTCAAGTACAGCGGCTGACCGCAGGAAGGCGAAGGCGTGACAGTACACTTCCACGATTATGATAATGATTTATGGGAACTCTGATATTAAACTATTTTGGAAACCTTTTTGTAATAACTATTGGTATTTTGAATGTTTAAAAAGTTTAAATTTGGCATGAATTTTATGGGTGTTACAAGTTGGTATCAGAGCCTTGGTTTGAATGAATTGGAGGAACACTCATGTGAATCCAGTCTCAAATCAAGGAAAAATTTTCAAAATGATCGAAAATGGTTTTCAAAATAAGTAAAAGAGGATACGAAGTGTACGATCAGTCGGCGCTAGTAAGTAGACCCCAAAATACATACGGTTATTTGATATTGTGATATGTTAGAACAACATGCTAGTACTAAGCTAGGGATCTTCAGGAATTGCATGATAGAATTTCCTGAGTACATGATGCCTGCTAGCCTAGGGTTTCCATTATATGAAATTGACATCATTACTGTAGTTACTTAGTGTATGCATTACGGCTGTATATAATTAAGATCTTATAGCCTGAGAATGTTTGGTTTAGCCTTATATTCTGTTCTTGTATGATTGGGGGCTTAGGGTAGGATCGGATATTCGAAAGTCTATAGGGTCCAGCGTTATGTATGGCTAGCATACACTAGTGTTTCAGGGTTGGTGGAAGTTTCATGGATGGGTGGGTCGTGAGAGGCCGGGAGTCCAGTTATGAGATATTTAGTATTTCCTCTAGGAGTGAAGATTGAGCACTCGCTATATTTGTGTATATTGTTAGGGTGTTGTGGTGATACTTGAGACAAATATGGGTAGGTGTGGAAGGTAGTATGGGCCCGTACTACTGAAAGCACAGGACCCCTACGCGTAGCAAGGAAGTCACAACCCCTAGGGTGTGGTTGGGATTAGGTCCCCCGTCGTTGTGCGGATTGTCTGATATCTTCCTGTTATATTTTCAGTATGTTGGTTACGAGGCGTTTGGTGACTGGATCCGGATCGGGATCCGGGTAGGGTGATCAGGAGGCCCCGACAGCGCCTGAGGTTATCGGCCAGGAGGGGCCAGCAGCACCCGAGACTGTGGTACCGGCGGTGACGGAGGAGCTAGATGCCAGGATTCGAGAGATCCTGGATGATGAGGTTGCCGCTATGTTCCGGGCTCAGTTGCCGGAGATGTTTGGGTCTATCAAGACCGCCATGGTCGAGTACTTTGACGAGCGTTATGCAGCCCTTGCGGAGGCGGCTACCGCGACAGCTAGTGCAGCTGTAACAGCGGCAGAGATAGGAGCCAGTCGGGCTTTTCAGTATCGGGACTTCGATAACACGAAGCCCCCAACTTTCGATGGGATTCAGGACCCTATCATAGCCATGAGGTGGCTATCGGACATCGAGGTATGCTTTTTCACATGCTCCTGCCTGACTGACCAGAAGGTCAGGTGTGCCCTGAACATGTTGAGGTCCGGGGCGAAGGACTGGTGGAGGTTGATGACAGGGTCTTATTCGGATGAGTAGAGAGTTGCAGTCTCTTGGGATCAGTTTAGGGAGATGTTCCGCTCTTGCTACATTCCACGGGTCGAGCGTGAGCAGCTAGCTCAGGAGTTTTTGGAGTTGAGACAGGATGCAGAGTCGGTGACGGAGATCACCCGTATGTTCACAGAGAGAGCGATGTTTTGCCCGGAGTTTGTTTCCGAGCAGGCTCAGATGACACGTTATCTAAGCATGCTCAAGACTGACATTAGACAGTTCGTTGCTACCCAGCGGTGTGATACATTGCCGGAGCTTGTAACAACCCGATATTTCGAATCAATGTAACGATCCAAAGTCAAGTTTGGTAACCTATCTTAAATATAATATGAATAACGTCAAAAATGAAATGTTCAAAAATCTCAATGTGAATATACTAAGTGGTAGATATCGTATCAAGGTTTTCAAAAATATAAAGGACACAAAAATCCGAGTTATAACAAAGAAGTTATGACCAATCGAAAATCCGCAACAAAACCAGCAAAACACTGTTAAACGTAAAACACGAAATTTCAATAAAATACTTTTTAGCCTTAAGTATCTAAATGAAAGTCGTAGATATCATTAAACCGTAAACGTATATAAAAAGAACGTCCAAATCTGACTTCGTATGAGGAAGTTATGATTTTTCGAAGTTTCGGAATAGCGGTAGACAGCTAAAAACTCGAAATAGAGATCGAGCAATTTTTAGCAGACACAACCTAAACGAGAATCGAAGGTCTCATCAATAATTGTACAACGGTAAAAAGACAGACAAAAACGGACGTCGGATGAAGAAGTTATGGATTTTTAACGGACTTTTCCAGTCCCGGCCTGTTAAAAATATAATATTAAAAATAAAGTCAAAACTAGCCGACGGAACCTAAACGAAAGTTGTAGAGAATTTTCCCATTTACACGTGGATATAAAGAACGTCGAAAACGGAGGTCGTACGAGAAAGTTACGGATTTTACAAGTTTTGGACACAAAACTCGAGGCTGGTCCGAAGGAACGCCCTGCGTTCCGAGTGCCTCGGTTCGTCCACGTCGCTCCGGGTCACATCAGGGTACTCCATCCGAGGCTGAGGTAAGCGATGACGTCAAAGCACTACGGAACGCGTTGCGTTCGAGCCAGGAACGCCCTGCGCTCCTCGCAGGAACGCCCTGCGTACGAGGAGTCAGCCAGCCCTATAAAAAGGGTGCGAAGCTTTCTGAAATTATTTGCTTTTCTCTCAATTCTTTCACCTCGAAACACCTCACAAGCCCCTCTAAACCACCCCGAAGCTCCGGTATTATCCCTAGCACGCAACGCGAGTCCCGACGCTCCCGAGATTCCCGAGAAATCAGCTTTTTTAGTCGAAATTCTGCTCGAGTTTTAGTCTCAACTTCTTCAAGCCACCACTTCAATCAAGTGAGTTCATACCCCCATTTCTATGCTTTTAAATGCTTTTTAACACATTACGGGGGAGAATACAAGTAAACACCCGGTTATTCCCGAGTGAAAATATGGAATATTTTGCTATACTTTGCATGCAACTATTTTAACTATCAAATGGAAGTGTTTAACATACAAAACATCTTACTTTACTTTACCCTCACAGGATGAAAAATGAGTATAAATATCATAAGCTCTATTTATACGTTTGCATCATATCAAGGGTAACCACTTTCGTTATGACATCTTTATGCATACAAGAACATATTGTGAAAAAGGATAATCATTTCAGAAACAAACATATTCATTTTAATACGGGACTTAATTGATAATTCGTGAGGCATTCATTTTCAATATACCTTTTAAGGTACCACTAGAAGTCCTGTTTATAACCAGAATCTCCCGTCCGGAGAACGTGACGAGTGTGTATCGATCTATACGGGACTAATGATCCCGCGCCCTGACTGCTAGCTACAGTCCCCGGGGTGACAAGTGTCATTTCATTTCGACGCCTGAAGAACGTCGCTACAGGCAAAGTATGATAGTACGGTTATAAAAACTCACTGGATAGACAATTATTATGGTATTACGCTTTCGCGGGAAAAGTAACAAATACAGTTCTTTTCACGTTCAAATACAAACCTTCTTTATAGTTTTGTTTTATAATAAGACTATACACCATTCTTTTGAGTATGTCATTGTTGCTTACAGGTTACGGTCGTGTACATTTGAGACTGCATTTCACTTTTAGGAAAATATAGGATTTTCCTGGTTCTTATACATACAATTTATACAACAATCATTCATACTCATTTTATACACTCATAAGAAAATATCGGATTTTCTGGAAAATGAACGTGAACTTTCGAATGGCATACATTTTCTCAAAACACTACTTATGAACTCGCCAACTTTATTGTTGACACTTTTTCTTTGAAATAACTTGTATTCTCAGGAAAACGCTAAACCAGGTAGCAACTACTTTTGAAGACTAACGCGCTGGCGTTAGTAACATATTTTTGGATCAACATATTGTATTTGATATTCAAACATGTAACACTTACAATCATATAAACTTTTCAAATATTTATATTATGGTGGTGTGTACTTTCTTTACTATTCAATTGTTATGATACTGTACATGACGTCCTCCGCCCCCGAACGTTTCCGCCGTTCAGGTTTGGGGGTGTGACAGATTGGTATTAGAGCATTGTTTATAGTGAACTAAGTATATCAAAACCATTTATTTTTGATATACAACTATAAACACAACTGGGCAAAAACACTTTGACTGAGAGTTATACTTTTAAAATGAAATCTTTATAAAGTATACATGCATACATTACATAATAGGGCCAGTATCATATTGAAAACAATATAGAAGTATTACAGATGAGTTGCGCAGTGCAGGTATGCCTTGGAACATGTAATTGAAACTGGGATGAATATAGCCTGATCAACTATATTTGTCCGAGAGCCGACTAACGTATGCCAAGGAGTAGCTACAGTGGACAACAAGTCTAAAAACTTACCAAAAGCATAACCTTTTTGAATCAAACATAACATTTAGAATACTATAGGAGTATTTGGTAAATGCAATAACTTTAAACTTTGATACTTCAGTAAGTGCTTTAGTTAATAGTCAATTCTTTGCCCTATTCTCGTATAGACACAATGGTTGGATTCCATCTACCAGGAGACCCCTACTACCCCAATCAAGGCAACGGGGGATGGGATGAAGACGACCCAGAAGAGGATGAGGAACCCATGGAAGAGGATGAAGAGGAAGGCTCTGATGGGACAGACTCAGAACCAGAAGTAATAAATCCACCAGTCGTCCGACCTCCTGCGGTTCGAAGAGGTTTTCAGGGACCAACTCCCGTATGGGGAAGTCACATTCACCATTGGAGTCAACAGCAAGGATTGCGCCCTCCCTACAGCATGTGTCGGGACTTCTACGACGTCAGTGGTGGAAGTTCAGCTGACCGGGCTCTCCCAGTCATGGTGGGCAAAATAGCCAACCAGTCCTACCAATCAGGAGTCCAAGCGAACCAGATTCGCGAAACCGACGTAGAGGTACAAGGTAACGCAGCCGATATCCGTCGCCTGGACAGATTGCAGGAGGATGCCCAACTCCACACCGACACACTCCATGGCCAACTAAACACAACCCTCTCTGAGATAAGGGAAATGGGGGAGCAGCAAGCCACCTTTGACAGGCGTCTCATGGGGGCAAAGCAATCAGACACGGAGTCAAGCTCCAAGCGCAAACCACATCGCAAGTAGTACTTGCCCGACTCCCAAAATTTTGTTATAGAATAGGATCTCGGCTAAAAGTCTTACTTTTCTCTAACTTTTGTAATCGGAGACCTTTAGAAAGGTCAAAATTTTCCTGACTTCAGAATATAACTCAATATATGTTTAATATATATGGAAGTACTTCTTTTGTGTGTTAGTTCTTTGCCTACCACTCGAATTCATAAGTTTATCTATAAACTCTAATTATGAATCAAAATCGAGAACCTTGTTTAGGTCGAACCTAATTCATGAATGGTTGAAAATGGCTAACTCATTAACACACGACTCTCTATCATCAAAGACTTATTGTCTTCATTGTTATTTCTTCGGCAGCTAGATGCCTCCTCGTAGGTCAGTACGCCGAAATGCGACACCAACACCGCCACCACTACCTCCAGCTTACGATCCCGCTATGGTATAGGCTGCCATCACCGCAGCAGTAGCAGCTGCGCTATCCCAAATAAACTCTAATGGAGCCGGATGGAGCGGGAGTAGTACCAACCATCAGAACCATGGCACTGGTCATGGTCATGTTAGGGAATGCACCTACAAGGAATTCTCAAACGCCAAGCCGAAAATGTTCAACGGCACTGGAGGAGTCATTGCTCTTATGAAATGGTTTGAAAAGACCGAGATGGTCTTTGAAATCTGTTCATGCCAAGAAACAAGCAAGGTCAAGTTTGCTGCTTGTACCTTCACAGACCGAGCCCTCACATGGTGGAAGGGTCATGTGAAATCTGTATCCCTTCCAGTCGCCAACGCCATGAGCTTAGAGGACTTGAAGGTCCTACTGTTGGAAGAATACTGCCCGAGGGGCGAAATTCAAAAACTGGAGCAGGAGCTATGGAACCTGAAAATGGTTGGTTCTGACCTATACGGCTAGGTTCAGTGATTTATCAGCCCTATGCTCGGGAATGGTCAACCCGGAGCCGAAGAAAGTGGAAAGATACATCTGGAGGTTGTCACCCCAGATTCAAGGACATGTCTTGGCCTCCAACCCAATAACATTCAACAGCGCAAAGCGCCTGTCACAACGTTTGATCGATCACGGGATCAAAAAGGATACTACCGCAGTTACTGCCAACCCACCAAAGGAAATACAGGGCCAAAGGAAACCATGGAATAAGAGAAATGGACAAGCCCTGCAAGAGAACCCCAACAAACAACAGATAGTGATGGCTCACGCTGTTACTATCCCGACCACCCCAGCACCAACAAAGCCATAGAACGGCAACCAGCCTAAGTGCAACCGATGCAACTTCCATCACCACGGACCCTGCCGTGAAATGCATTGCACTAGGTGCAACAGAAAGGGACACACCATCCGCTTCTGCAAAGAACCAGCCCAACCAGCCGCTCCAGCTGCAAATGTCGGAGTAGGCCGTACCTGCTACGAGTGCGGAGCAACCGGGCACTTCCGAAGGGACTGACCGAAGGCAAACAACAGGAATGCTGGTGGAAGTGGCCGAGTCTTCGCAATGGGCCAGGAGGAAGCCGTTGTAGACCCCACTGTTTTTACGGGTACGTTTCTCCTCGATAACTCATATGCATGCATGTTATTTGATAGTGGAGCGGAGAGGAGTTTCGTGAGCCATAGTTTTAAAAATCTACTCAAACAAATCCCTCAATCATTAAGTGAAACTTTTATAGTAGAAATAGCTAACGGGAAAACAGAAAGCGCTAAGGAAATATACTTAAATTGTACCCTCTCATTAAACAATAATTCCTTTCCAATCAACCTCATGCCAGTCTCGATAAAAAGTTTCGACGTTATCATAGGCATTGGATTAGCTAAGTTCTCATCGTGCGGACATTTTATGTTACGATAAGGCCGTTCGCCTTAATCTGCCAAATGGTGAAGCCCTTGTTATTTATGGCGACAAACCTAGCACCCCTCTTCGTATCATCTCTTGCATCAAGGCTCAAAAATATCTACGCAAGGAATGCCACACGTTCTTGGCACATGTTGTGGATGTGAATCGAGGAGTAGAAGACATCAAGGGTGTGCCTAACGTCTGTGACTTTCCTGATGTCTTTCCTGAGGATCTTCCAGGAGTATCGCCTGCAAGACAAGTCGAATTCAGAATCGACTTAATTCCTGGAGCCACCCCTGTGGCCAAAGCGCCGTATCGCTTAGCCCTAGCAGAGATGCAAGAACTATCCAGTCAACTGAATGAACTACTCAGCAAAGGGTTCATCCGGCCAAGCTTCTCACCTTGGGGAGCACCAGTGCTTTTCGTGAAAAAGAAAGACGGATCGTTCAGAATGTGCATCGACTACCGAGAACTCAACAAACTTACCATTAAGAACCGGTACCCCCTACCACGAATAGACGATTTGTTTGATCAAATCCAAGGAGCAAACTACTTTTCCAAGATCGATCTGAGATCGGGATATCACCAGCTGAGAGTCCTAGAGAGCGATATTCCTAAGACGGCCTTTCGAACTAGATACGGTCACTACGAATTCGTAGTGATGCCGTTCGGACTAACCAATGCACTCGTCGTGTTCATGGACTTAACGAATCGGGTATGTCATTCGTTCCTGGACAAATTTGTGATAGTATTCATAGATGTCATACTCATTTATTCAAAAAGTAAAGAGGAACATGGTCAGCACCTGAGACAAGTCTTAGAGACGCTAAGAACTGAGAAGCTTTATGCAAAGTTCTCAAAATGCGAATTCTGGATTAGGAAGGTGGACTTCCTAGGTCACGTGGTCAGCGAAGAGGGAATCCACATGGACCCTTCCAAGATCAAGGCTATCCAGAATTGGTCTGCGCCAACAACACCAACCGAAATTCGCCAATTTCTAGGCCTTGCTGGCTATTATCGCAGGTTCATACAGAACTTCTCCAACATTGCAAAACCTCTTACCTCCCTGACTCAGAAGGGTGTAACCTAGAACTGGGGGGAAAAGCAAGATACTGCATTCCAAACCTTGAAGCAAGCCCTGTGCAGTGCACCAATTTTGTCTCTTCCAGAGGGGACAGAAGACTTTGTAGTATACTGCGATGCATCCAATCAAGGGCTGGGTTGTGTACTAATGCAGCGAGGAAAGGTCATTGCATACGCCTCACGACAACTAAAAACGCACGAGGTCAACTACACCACTCATGACTTAGAACTTGGAGCAGTGGTGTTCGCCCTAAAAATCTGGACGCACTACCTATACGGTACAAAGTGCACCATCTTCACAGACCACAAAAGCCTTCAACACATATTCGATCAGAAGGAACTCAACATGAGGCAAAGATGTTGGATTGAGCTACTCAACGACTACGAATGCGAGATTCATTATCATCCGGGAAAAGCCAATGTGGTGGCAGATGCCCTTAGTCGTAAGGAGTACTCTGGTCGAAGAGTGAAGTCATTAACCATGACGATCCATTCACACCTGTCAACACAAATCAAGGAAGCTCAATTGGAAGCCTTGAAACCCGAAAACCTGACAGGTGAAGCACTTAGGGGGATGGGCAAGAATTTTGAGATCAAGAGTGACGGAGTTCGTTACCTCATGAACCGAATCTGGACACCGGAGTTCAGTGGATTCAGAGAAATAGTTATGAACGAAGCACACAAGACCTGATACTCCGTGCACCCAGGTTCAGATAAGATGTATCTGGATCTCAAACAACTCTACTGGTGGCCAAACATGAAAGCAGAAATTGCTACCTATGTGGGCAAGTGCTTGACTTGTGCCAAAGTCAAGGTAGAACATCAGAATCCCTCAGGTCTACTCCATCAGCTCGAACTACCTAAGTAGAAGTGGGAGCAGATCTCCATGGATTTCATAACCAAACTACCCAAGACGCAGGGTGGTCACGATACCATTTGGGTGATCGTCGACAGGTTAACCAAATCTTCCCACTTCTTGCCAATCAAAGAGACCGATAAGATGGAGAAACTAACAAGAACCTACATCCGAGAGATCGTGCGACTTCATGGTGTACCAATATCTATCATCTCGGATAGAGACAGTAGATTCACTTCAAGGTTCTGGCAAACGCTACAGAAAGCCTTAGGTACTAAGCTAGATATGAGTACAGCCTATCACCCACAAACTGACGGACAGAGTGAGAGAACGATCCAAACCCTAGAAGACATGTTGCGAGCATGTGTAATCGACTTCGGTAAAGCATGGGACGTCCACTTGCCATTGGTGGAGTTCTCTTATAACAACAGTTATCACACTAGCATCAAGACTGCTCCATTCGAAGCCCTTTACGCCCGCAAGTGCAGATCACCTCTGTGTTGGGCGGAAGTGGGCGACACGCAGTTGGCGAAAGGTCTAGTCCCTGGTAGCACTCTTACTGGTCCAGAAATCATAAGGGAAACGACTGAAAAGATTGTTCAAATTCGAGAGCAATTGAAAGCCTCAAGAGATAGATAAAAGAGTTATGCCGACAAAAGACGAAAACCCTTGGAATTTCAGGTTGGTGACCGCGTCCTACTGAAGGTCTCACCCTGGAAGGGCATGATACGCTTCGGGAAGTGCGGAAAACTAAACCCAAGGTACATTGGACCCTTCGAAATTACTGCAAGGATTGGTCCAGTAGCGTATAGACTTCAGCTTCCAATCGAACTTAGCAAAGTACATCCGGTGTTTCATGTATCTAACCTGAAGAAGTGTCTGTCCGACGAAACTCTCATGATTCCACTCGAGGAAATCGAACTGAATTAAAATCTTAACTTTGTGGAAGAACCCGTCGAGATCATGGATAGGGAAATCAAACGAACTAAGCAGAGTCGCATACCAATAGTAAAGGTTCGCTGGAATGCTAAGCAGGGACCCGAATTCACTTGGGAGCGAGAAGATCAGATGCAACAAAAGTACCCGCATCTCTTCCCTAGTCCATAGACACTTACCTTGTAAATAATTTCGGGACGAAATTTCCTCTAACGGGGGGATGATGTAACAACCCGATATTTCGAATCAATGTAACGATCCAAAGTCAAGTTTGGTAACCTATCTTAAATATAATATGAATAATGTCAAAAATGAAATGTTCAAAAATCTCAATGTGAATGTACTAAGTGGTAGATATCGTATCAAGGTTTTCAAAAATATAAAGGACACAAAAATCCGAGTTATAACAAAGAAGTTATGACCAATCGAAAATCCGCAACAAAACCGGCAAAACACTGTTAAACGTAAAACACGAAATTTCAATAAAATACTTTTTAGCCTTAAGTATCTAAATGAAAGTCGTAGTTATCATTAAACCGTAAACGTACATAAAAAGAACGTCCAAATCTGACTTCGTATGAGGAAGTTATGATTTTTCGAAGTTTCGGAATAGCGGTAGACAACTAAAAACTCGAAATAGAGATCGAGCGATTTTTAGCAGACACAACCTACACGAGAATCGAAGGTCTCATCAATAGTTGTACAACGGTAAAAAGACAGACAAAAACGGACGTCGGATGAAGAAGTTATGGATTTTTAACGGACTTTTCCAGTCCCGGCCTGTTAAAAATATAATATTAAAAATAAAGTCAAAACTAGCCGACGGAACCTAAATGAAAGTTGTAGAGTATTTTCCCACCTATGCGTGGATATAAAGAATGTCGAAAACGGAGGTCGTACGAGAAAGTTACGGATTTTACAAGTTTTGGACACAAAACTCGAAGCTGGTCCGAAGGAACGCCCTGCGTTCCGAGTGAACGCCCCGCGTTCGCAAGGCTAGGCCTCGGTTCGTCCACATCGCTCCGGGTCACATCAGGGTACTCCGTCCGAGGGTGAGGTAAGCGATGACGTCAAAGCACTACGGAACGCACTGCGTTCGAGCCAGGAACGCCCTGCACTCCGGAACGCCCAGCGCTCCTCGCAGGAACGCCCTGCGTACGAGGAGTCAGCCAGCCCTATAAAAAGGGTGTGAAGCCTTCCAGAATTATTTTCTTTTCTCTCAATTCTTGCACCTCGAAACACCTCGCAAGCCCCTCTAAACCACCCTAAAGCTCCGGTATTATCCCTAGCATGCAACGCGAGTCCCGACGCTCCCGAGATTCCCGAGAAATCAGCTTTTTTAGTCGAAATTCTGCTCGAGTTTTAGTCTCAACTTCTTCAAGCCACCACTTCAATCAAGTGAGTTCATACCCCCATTTCTATGCTTTTAAATGCTTCTTAAATGCTTTTGAACACATTACGGGGGAGAATACAAGTAAACACCCGGTTATTCCCGAGTGAAAATATGGAATATTTTGCTATACTTTGCATGCAGCTATTTTAACTATCAAATGGAAGTGTTTAACATACAAAACATATTACTTTACTTTACCCTCACAGGATGAAAAATAAGTATAAATATCATAAGCTCTATTTATACGTTTGCATCATATCAAAGGTAACCACTTTCGTTATGACATCTTTATGCATACAAGAACATACAAATCATTTTATGCCTTTATTATCATTGTGAAAAAGGATAATCATTTCAGAAACAAACATATTCATTTTAATACGGGACTTAATTGATAATTCGTGAGGCATTCATCTTCAATATACTTTTTAAGGTACCACTAGAAGTCCTGTTTATAACCAGAATCTCCCGTCCGGAGAACGTGACAAGTGTGTATAGATCTATACGAGATTAATGATCTCGCGCCCTGACTGCTAGCTACAGTCCCCGGGGTGACAAGTGTCATTTCATTTCGACGCCTGAAGAACGTCGCTACAGGCAAAGTATGATAATACGGTTATAAAAACTCACTAGATAGACAATTATTATGGTATTACGCTTTCGCGGGAAAAGTAACAAATACAGTTCTTTTCACGTTCAAATACAAACCTTCTTATAGTTTTGTTTTATAATAAGACTATACACCATTCTTTTGAGTATGTCATTGTTGCTTACAGGTTACGGTCTTGGACATTTGAGACTGCATTTCACTTTTAGGAAAATATAGGATTTTCCTGGTTCATATACATACAATTTATACAACAATCATTCATACTCATTTTATACACTCATAAGAAAATATCGGATTTTCTGGAAAATGAACGTGAACTTTCGAATGGCATACATTTTCTCAAAACACTACTTATGAACTCGCCAACTTTATTGTTGACACTTTTTCTTTGAAATAACTTGTATTCTCAGGAAAACGCTAAACCAGGTAGCAACTACTTTTGAAGACTAGCGCGCTGGTGTTAGTAACATATTTTTGGATCACCATATTGTATTTGATATTCAAACATGTAACACTTACAATCATATAAACTTTTCAAATATTTATATTATGGTGGTGTGTACTTTCTTTACTATTCAATTGTTATGATACTGTACATGACGTCCTCCGCCCCCGAACGTTTCCGCCATGCAGGTTTGGGGGTGTGACAGAGCTTCAGGAGGCCGCCAGGCGGCGTGAGTTAGAGATTGAGTTACAGTTGCGAGAGCAGAGGCAGGCACCAGTGCAGTCGCATCCGGCGCCAAAGCGGTCCAAGACCGCTGATTCCAGGGTTGAAGGACAGAGCGGACGGACTTGTGAGAAGTGTGGGAAGGGTCATTCCGGAGTTTGTAGGTCCGGGGATGCATGCCGCAAGTACGTAAAGGAGGGACACTATGCGAGGGATTGTCGTCAGGTGGCCCCGGTTCAGGACATGAGGATTTGCTATCACTGCCATCAGGTTGGTCATGTGAAGACCAACTGTCCACGACTTGTTTCTAGACCGGTGCATGCTCCAGCGCCGGCTACATTGAGGATTACTGGCGGGGGACAGGGTAGAGCAGAGCCCCCGAGGGCTCAGGGACGTGCCTTCCAGCTTACGGCAGAGGAGGTCGGGACAGCGTCAGATGCAGCTGCTGGTATGTTTCTATCTGTATCTTATTGTTTATAATTCAATTGCGAATTTTCCATCCTTTTCTGCATATGGCATAGGAGAGTTTAACGAGTTTAGTATCAAGAAGCCGTAGGCGGTTAGGATTCAGGGATGTTTGAGAATGGGAGGTTAGGATATAGGATCACCATTCCATGGCTAGAGACTGTGAATTTAAGAGGCAGAAGTGTTCAGCTGGGATTGGGTTCTTTCGAAGTTCGGTTGCTCCACGCCAGGAGAGTGGTTCTGCGGAGACTCTTCGTTTCAGAATTCATCGTTCTATGGGAAGTATGGAAACTCTTGGCTTGGACGGTTAAGTAGAGTTATAATCTCACCACTAGTAGGTAGTGGTTAGTGTCCCAATTGGGGAAGAATTAGAAATTCTCAGAGGGAGCATCGATCATTGAGGGTTCGGTTAGCTGCCAGGGTCGGACAGTATTTCAGCACGCGTATACGGGATTTCAGCGTATGTGAAAGATACGCAGGTCAGGGATCAGACCACAGTTTTCCGAGAGGATGGACGATCGACATGAGGCCTGGGATTAGGCCGGGGTGATAGTCCGCAGAATGGATCAGGAGTTCGAAGCCCCAAGTGGGTGAGAACAGGTTGCATAGGAGAGAGAGCACCAGGAGGGATGGCCCAGGGAGATGCTCAACAGTTTAGAGCGGTCTGGATAGACTGAAGTTCGGCGGGGCGTACCAGTCAGACCGAAGGCTCGGGGAACGGTCCAGACAGGCTGAAGGCCCAGAGACGCGGTCCAGACAGGCTGAAGGTTCTAAGAGTGGTCCAGATAGGCTGAAGGCCTGGTGAGGCGGTCCAGTCATGCTAAAGACTCTGTATATGTTTGTAGATCTATGTTCGGGTATTGAGTAGGCTGCTACGCTATAGCAATCAATAGGTCTGTTCTAGGTATTGAACACTCTGTTGGAGTCGGCTGAGGACTCCGGTGTATTTTGGTTGACTGGAAGTTGTTATTAGAGGACGGAAGGAGTTCAAAGGATCTTTGTGATCTCTTTAGTTCGGAGTGTCGCCGAGGTTCCATCTTCTTGGATCGGGTAATACTCCAGTTGGGGACTGAGAGTGGATCCGAATGAGTATCTGTTAGTTTTGGGAAGGTTTGAGATTAGAACGTTCCGCCATTCAGGTTCTGGGAACCGGGTTAGATCTTTTCTTGAGCGTTTATGGCATTGGGATGGGGTTGAGGCGGTCCTGCACTATACAGTAGGCTAAGATACCCGGTGCGGACCGACGGTGAGTCGCAGGCACATAGGTTCCAGGAAGAGCGGTAGGATAGAGGCAGTAGGCCACGATAACCGGTGCGGGCCGACGGTAAGTCGTAGGCACAGGGGTTCAGTAGAGAAGCGGGATTTAGGACAGGAGGTTAGCGGACCAGGGCGGTCCGGATAGACTGAAGGCCTGGTAAGGCGGCCCAGTCAGAACAAACGCTCGTTGAGCGGACCGGAGAGGCTGTAAGCCCTGAAGGGCGGTCCAGTCATGCCGAAGACTCGGTGTACGATAGTTTTTGTAATCTATGAAGGCACTGAATTTCCGTAGCAGCAGGTAATCTGCGGTCCTGTTTTGGTGAGAACCTAGAATTATCAGGATTGGGTGTAAGTGGTATGGAAGTAACAACGATTCAGTAGAGTTGTCTGTCAGGAAGTCAGGCCGAATTCGGGATTCCCGGATTCAGGGTGCCAGAGCGCGTTCGAATGGATGTTCTGTAGAGGTTCAAGGGAGTTGCACTCGGTTGTGACGAACCAGAAGATTGTGGAGGAGACATAAGGATAGATCCTTAGATCTCCAGTCATGAGTAGACCCGAGTTAGGTTCATGGAGGTATTCCAATCTAGGGTATTCCATTCTGAGGATGACCGAAGCCTACGATTGACTGGACTTGATATGTTGGTATTCCAACCCGAGGGTTGATTGGGCCAAACATGTGAGGGATACGAGGGTATTCCATCCTAGGGACGACTGGACCTATCGTAGGCGTACCTGGTATTCCAGCCCGAGGCTGATTGGGCCAGGTATGAGTGTTTATGTGATATAGCTGGTTGTTCATGGGAGTTACCCGGAAGCTGGAGGATGCATCATCCTGTCAGCGCGGAAAGGGACTAGATTCAGGAAGGGGACAGGATGAGTTTCCAATATTGCAAGTTACTCGGGTTATCACCAGTTTTGGGAAAGGGAAGATAGATTAGTTCTGTGAGAGAGCCCAGTGAATTATAGTAGTATCTAACTTTCGCAAGTCACGAAAGTGTGTTCATGACAGGAAGGTGGCAGTATCATCAGGTGATACTTAGATTAGTGTGTGGTAATATTAAGGAGAAGAGGTCGGTGGTCGTCTTGGAGCGCTAGACAGGGATCCTGCACAGGAAGGAGTTGCCGTAGAAAAGATGCGGTGGTAGAGTCTGAAGAGACCTGAGTTGGCTGGGTGGTCAGAGGCTGCAATGCAGGAGTGTTATCCCAAAAATCGTGTACTGCAGCAGGCTTCGAGGACGAAGCCTAATTTAAGTGGGGGAGAGTTGTAACATCCCAAACTTCAGAAGTATGATTCAGGGGCTTATGTGTAATTTTAGGAGCCTACTCGGCGAGTATGTATGCCTACTCGTCGAGTCAGAGCGGGTCTTGGCCACGTGTTAAGTGACCAACTCGCCGAGTCGGCGGCTGGACTCGACGAGTTGGTGCTGGGAAGAGAAAACCCTAATTTTAGGGTTTGCACCCTATTTAAAGGACCTTAAGTCCTTACCTCAACCCCCTTATCACCCCTTGACGTCCAGAAGCAGCCCTAACCGATCCAAACCCCCCATTTTGAGTGTGTGAAGGAGGGAAAGTGTGTTTTGAAGTAATTGCAAGAAGAAGACTTGGAGTTTAAGAAGATTTGATCATAGAGGAGCTGGTGGATTCGATCTCTCTGCTCAGTGGCATCAGTCTGAAGGTAACAAGTTGTTACCTTGACCTTGTTCTTCCTAGATCTCTTCATGTTGAAGATTAGGGCTTTTATAGCATGGGTGATAATCATTTTCGGGTATGGGATAGGATCTGAAGTTGCCACCTCAGATCTGAGCTCATCTTGGACTCTAGAGCCATAAAGTCTCCAGCTTTAGCAAGCATGAATCCTTCCTTTTGAGTTAAACTCCATTTCAAGGTTAGTTTTGGCATTATGAGTCATTAGAGCCTTGCATGCACGAAAAGTTTGCAACTTTACGTGATAAACGTGCATTGGGAAGTTGGATATACAATTTGGAGCCTTAGCATGGCTTAAAATCGTTTGTATGAATAAAGGTATGAAGAGACTCGACAAGTTGTATGAACGACTCGGCGAGTCCAATGAATATTGTCGTAAACTCGGCGAGTTGTATGAACGACTCGGCGAGTTCGATGAAGGTTGTCATGGGCTCGGCGAGTCAGTCGAGTGACTCGGCGAGTCAGCAAGGGGTTTCCCAACCTTTGGACACGTATGAACGCGACGAGTTATAAAGGGAAAACTCGGCGAGTTGGCCAAGGAGTTACGGCCACTGACCCTAGGAACTCGACGAGTCACATGAGTGACTCGGCGGGTTGGCAAGTTATGCAAGGAACTCGGCGAGTAGCTAAGGGTACTCGACGAGTTAAGGTCAACATGGACTGTTGACCTTGACAGTTGACTTTGACTTTGACCAAGGTTTGACCAGTTGACTTTTGAGAGTATTTTGGTAAATTGGGTATTTATAGCAAAGGACATTGGTGAATATAGGTGTTGGAGTTGGAGCTACATTTGGAGGAGTTTGACACTACCTTCCGAGCTACTTACGAGGTGAGTTATCCTCAGTATATCAACAGGGTCTACGGCACCAAGGCCGGCCCTTCATCGGATTTGTATCTGGGTATTTGCATGATATGTTTACTGATCTGTTAGATCTGCGTCCTGGTAGTTAGGACGGTATTATGTTTAGTGACCTAGTTTTAGATCGGTATCCTCGTATATAGGATGATGCTATGTTAGTGACCGGTTAGGTCGGTATCCTGGTTATAGGATGTTGCTATGCTATACGATCTGTTAGATCGGTTTGTTTGCCTATAGACTGTTATGTGATTATCTGTTATATGTGCACATGGTTGTTGATTGGGGGTTGGGTTGAGGCGGGTCCTGCTTCGTGCTGTAGGCCAACATACCCAGGGCGGACTGGATAGACTGCAGACCCGGGAGGGCACATAGTCAGGCCGAAGGCCCAGCGAGCGGTCCGGATAGGCTGAAAGCCCCGAGAGGGCGGTCCAGACGTGCTGAGGCTCGGAGAGTGGACCAGATAGACTGAAGGCCTGGTGCGGGCGGACCAGTCACACTGTAGACTCGATATGCATGGTTGTTCTGTATATGTTGATATGATATGATTATGGTTATATGAGGTTGGTATTTTGGAGGTAACTCACTAAGCCTTCGAGCTTACATTTATCGATTATTGTTTCAGGTACAGCGGCTGACCGCGGGAAGGCGAAGGCGTGACCATACACTTCCTCGATTATGATAATGATTTCTGGGAACTCTGATATTAAACTATTTTGGAAACCTTTTTGTAATAACTATTGGTATTTTGAATGTTTAAAAAGTTTAAATTTGGCATGAATTTTATGGGTGTTACATCAACTCGTCGAGTCCCTTCGCAAACTCGCCGAGTTCTACCTTGTACAACATTGGGACAAAACGACTCAACTCATCGAGTCTCTCTCTAGACTCGCCGAGTTGCTTAGTCTATTTGGGCCATATTAAAGAATCAAGCCCCTACTCTTTAGATCTAAGCTCCATACTTCATCTACATACTGGAAATGCCCTTTTAAGGGTAAAGTTTCCAACTTTACCCGTTATTAGTCCTTCTTAATGGGTTTAGCTAAAACCCTAATACTCTAGGACATAGATCTTGGTCCAAAAGCCATAATACTCTAAACTAAAGCATATTAACATAGATCTAGGCCTTAGAAATCATTTGAACACCTAAAGCTCCTAAATTTCCTTCCATGCATGGCCTTTTGGGGCTTAAAAGGCCATAATAACACCTTAAAGCTTGCATGGGGCTTCCATGGTCATAAAGTTTGCACCTTTATGCCATGAAACCCCTTCTAGACCTCAGATCTGAAAGGAAGATCACTTGGGACGTCCATATCCCAAGGACTAAGCTTTTTGGACCAAAAACCCCATAAAGTGACAAAGAAGAGATCTAACAAGCTATTAGGCAAGGTTGAGGCTTGCTTACCAGAAAATGAAGAGGATGAGATGTTTCTTCTGGATCTACAATCTTCTCCTGAAATCCTCTAGCTTTTTGTTCTTCTACAAGCTTTAAATCACACAAAGATCACTTAAAAATGGCTCACAAGCTCACACTTAGCTCTAGCGTTTCGTGGATTAGGGTTTGGGACTTGGAGGCTGGAAATGAGGCCATAAGGTGGGGATTAAGATTCTTAAATAGGGTGCAAAACCCCGAAATTAGGGTTTCATCCTGACAGCCCTACTCATCGAGTCGAGGCTTCTAAACTCGTCGAATAGGCAACTTAAATCCCGCATCCAATCTCGTTTCTACTCGATGAGTCTGGGGCTCCCAACTCGCCGAGTAGCTCTTCAAAAATAAATAAATTATAATAAAATGCATACCAGGAATCAGGCGTTACAATTCTCCCCCACTTGTCTTAGACTTCGTCCTTGAATTCTGCTACGTCGGGAAACAACTCTGGGTAGTGCTCCCCCATCACCTCCTCGGGCTCCCAAGTCCACTCTAAACCCTTGCGGTGTTGCCACTACACCTTTACCAGCTCAACCCTTGCGGTTCCTTCGTCTTCTTGTTGAGAATAGATACGGGTCTCTCGATGTAATTCAGGCTGTCATCATCTTGAATGTCCTCTAGAGGCACAACCGTTGAGTCATCCACTAAGCACTTCTGCAGTTGAGAAACATGGAAAGCGTTATGGATCTGGCTGAGCTCTGTTGGAAGATTCAATAGGTACGCCACCTTGCCCACCCGGGCCATAACCCTGAAAGGGCCGATGTACCTGGGGCCCAGCTTGCCCCGCTTCCTGAACTGGATGACACCTTTCCATGGTGACACCTTCAGGAGGACCATGTCGCCTACCTGAAACTCCAAGTCTAAACGCCGCTTGTCGGCATAGCTCTTCTGCCGACTCTGAGCAGTCTGGAGCCTGCTCCGGACCTGCTGGATCCTCTCAATAGTCTTAAGTACTAATTCAGTACTCCTCATGACTCTCTGACCGACCTCGCCCCAACAGATTAGGGTCCTACACTTCCTCCCGTAGAGCATCTCGAAGGGAGGTCGGTCTATGCTGGTGTGGTAACTGTTGTTATACGAAAATTCCGCTAACGGAAGATACGTATCCCAACTGCCACTGAAATCCAAGACACATGCGCGTAGCATGTCCTCGAGAGTCTGTATCGTCCTCTTGCTTTGTCCGTCTCTCTGAGGGTGGAAAGCAGTGCTGAAGTGGAAACGAGTACCCATCTCGTCGTGAAACCGCTTCCAAAATCAGGAAGTGAAATGAACATATCGGTCCGACACCACCAAGACAGGCACTCCATGTCGTGCCACTATTTCACACACATAAATTTTGGCCAGCTTCTCAGTCGATATGCTCTCCTGGTTCGGGATAAAATGAGCACTCTAGGTCAACCGATCCCCGATGACCTATATCGAATCTACTCCACGTGCGGTCCTAGGAAGCTTGGTGATGAAATCCATGGTGATATCCTCCCATTTCCACACGGGAATATCCAATGGCTGCATCTTGTCGTGGGGTCACTGGTGTTCGGCCTTGAACTTCCTGCAGGTTAAGCACCTCTCCACATACCTTGCTACGTCCCGCTTCATGCAGGGCCACCAGTAATTAGAGCGAAGATCTCGATACATCTTCGTCGCCCCGGGATGGATGGAGAATCTCGACTTATGGGCCTCATCCATCAGAACCTGTCATACTCCGCCCCAGTACGGAACCCAGACCCTCCCATGCAGGGTCAACAACCCACGAATGTCATAATCAAATGAGGCCACCTGGCCTATGATCCACTCGCACTTCCGGCGCTCCCCCTTCAGGCCCTCAACCTGCGCCTCTCTAACCTGCTCCAGCAATGGATAATCACTGTCATCCTCAGACATATATCTTAAATTGGAGCCGCCACTGACTTGCGGCTCAGAGCATCGGCCACCACATTGGCCTTGCCCGGGTGGTAAAGGATCTTGCAGTCGTAGTCCTTCACCACATCTAACCACCGACGCTGCCTCATGTTCAGATTCGGCTGATCCATGAGGTACCTCAAACTCTTGTGGTCCGTGTAAATGGTACAACGGACCCCATAGAGGTAATTCCGCCAAATCTTGAGGGAGAAAACCATAGCCCCTAGCTCTAAATCATGCATCGGATAGTTAGCCTTGTGAGGCTTCAACATCCACGAAGTGTATGCTATCATATGACCCTGCTGCATCAATACCACACCCATGACTGTGATCGAAGCGTCACAGTAAACCACAAAGTCATCGAATCCCTCCGGCAAAGTCAAAATCGGTGCCTCACATAATTGTTGTCTGATAGTCTCGAAGGCTGCCTGCCGCCCAGGCCCCCAGCGGAATGTCACCGGCTTCTTGGTCAGTCGGCTCAAAGGAACAACGATCTTGGAGAAGTCCTGGATAAATCTCTGATAATAACCCGCTGGACCAAGAAAACTCTGAATCTCAGATAGAGACCTCAGAACCTCCCACTGCATCACGTCCTCTATCTTGGCCGGATCGACCAGAATACCCTTCTGGTTGACAAGGTGCCCCACAAACTGCACCTTGCGCAACTAGAACTCAAACTTGGAGAACTTTTCAAAACATATCTCCCTCCTCAGTGTCTCTAACACCTTCCTCATGTGCTCCTCATGATGCTCCTGAGTCTTGGAGTAAACCAAGATGTCATCGATGAAGACTATTACAGAACGATCCAGCATCGGTTTGCACATGCGGTTCATGAGGTCCATGAACGCGGCTGGAGCATTGGTGAGCCCAAACGGCATCACCACAAACTCATAGTGACCATAGTGAGTCCTAAAAGTTGTCTTCTGCACATCCTCGTCCCTGACTCGCATCTGATGATAACTCGATCGCAGACCAGTCTTGGAGAACAAAGATGCACCCTATAGCTGGTCAAACAAATCATCAATCCTCGAGAGGGGATAATGGTTCTTCACCGTTACCTTATTCAATTCCCTGTAGTATATGTACATCCGATATGATTCGTCCTTCTTCTTCACGAACATGATCAGGGCTCCCCATGGTGAACTACCCGGCCTGATAAATCCCTTGTCTAGCAGCTCTTGCACTTGCAGCTACATAGACAACTCCTGCATCTCGGGAGGAGCCAACCGATATGGTGCCTTGGCTATCGGAGCCACACCAGGGACTAGGTCAATCCTAAACTCAACCTGTCTCTCCGGAGGTATCCCACGCAAATCCTCCGGGAATACATCTGGGTACTCTCGCACGACCGGTACATCATCCACTATTGCCTTACCCTTATCCCGAGTATCCATAACATAGGCGACATACCCTGCGCAACCCTGTTGAAGGTAGCGCTAGGGATGAAAGTGGGTCCAAACCCGGACCGGATGGACCCGGAACCGGTTAATGGGATTTTGTAGAACCGGAAACCGGACCGGTATATAGGAACCGTTTCCGGTTCGGTTCCGAGTACGGTACCGGGTAAAGTGGGTCTAGAACCGGAAAACCCAGAAACATCAAAGTGGGTAGGTTGGAACCGGATAAAGTGGGTTTAGAACCGGAAAACCCAGAAAAACCGGAATTTTTTGGTAATTACTTACTATTTAGTGGGTTGAACTTTGAAAATTTTCATATTGATATCCCAACTTTGGGAGACTGTAACTCATTGAATATGAAACCAAAATTGACATAATTATAGTCTAAAATCATGTACAAACTCTAAACTACACTCTGGAAAAAACCGCATGTCAATCCGATTTTAAACGAATGAGATTTGAATTTGTTAACATTTTCACAGAATAAAAGTAAAAAAACAAATAGCTGAAAAGTTGAAAATTTTCAGTTTTGATATCCCAACTTCGGGGGACTATAAATCATTGAATATTAAACCAAAAATGACAAAATTATAGTCTAAACTCATGTACAAACTGTAAACTACAAGTTGGAAAAAACCACATGTCAATCCGACTTCAAACGAATTAGATATGCATGTTTTAAAACTTTCACAGAATACAAAAAAACTGAAAAACTAAAAACTTTCAGCTTTGATATCTCAACCTTGGGGGACTGTAAGTAAATGAATATAAAACTAAAAATGGCAAATTTATAGTCTAAAATCATATACAAACTCTAAACTACACTTTGGAAAAAACCGCATTTCAATCAGAGTTGAAACGAATGAGATATGCATCTTTTAAACGTTTCACAAAAACCGGTTCCGACCCTAAAAGTGGTTCCGGTTCCTAACATCGGTTCCGGTTTACCCGGACCCGATGGACCCAAACCCGGATTACCCGGAACCCGGATAAAGCCAGTTTTTAAACCCGGAACCGGTTCTATATATTCTGGTTCTAACGGTTTCGGTTCCGGTCCGGATTTCCGGTTCTAAATCTCATCCCTAGGCACCGCCTCGCTCTCGCTGTTGAACGTACAGTCAGTCCACGTTGTGGCCTCTCGCCCTGGATCACTAACCCTCCCCCACTAGGAGTCCATACCCTCACTAGCTGCTGCTCACAGTCGATCACTGCCCCATTGGGGCTCAACCAGTCCATACCCACTATAACCTTATTACCTCGCAGGGGAATGGGAACCAAATCCACGGAAAACTACTCGTCGAACAATTGTAGTGTGCATCCCCGATGCATCCTCGCAGCCCAAATGGTCCTATCATATGCTATCTCCACATCAAGTGGGAAATCGAGCTCCCCTGCAGCCCCTACGAATCGCTTGCTGAACGCGAGCGACATAAAAGATCGGGTAGCCCCTGAATCAAACAATACCAAAGCTGATATATCGTTCACTAAGAACGATCCTATAAGAAAGCAAGCAACATAAGAAATAATCAATACAAATAAAGAGATAATGAGAGAATACATACCCGTCACAACTTTGGGAGCAACACGTTCCTCCTTTTCAGTAACCTAAAAAGCCCTGCTCCTCGCCTTAGGTGCCCCTGCCCGGCCCTGACGGCCATCTGTAATCCTCAACATGGCAGGAGAGGGTGCATCCACCTGTCCTGCTGCTGCTAAACTCAGACATTGGGCCTTTTATGGCCCCTCTGATTGCACTGAAAGCAAATCAGATCTGAAACTGCTGTGGTAGTGGTGGCAGCTGTACAATCCCTGCTCATGTGACCAGTTCGGCCGCACGTGAAGCAGCCTGAACTCCCCGCCCTGCACGCCCCCTCGCGCATCTTGCCGCACTTGCCACACCGACTGCGGCCCTACTGGCTCTTCGATCTGTGATCGGATACCCTGGGCTTCTTTCTCGAACTATCTGTCTGAATCCCATCTGGTTTCCTCTTCCTCTCCATCTCCAAATCTAGCTCCCTCTCCCGAGCACTAGCAATCATATCCTACAGCGTCTTGCAGCTGGATCGGCTCATAAATTGGCGGATATCACTCCGCAACATCTCATGATAACAGGCCTTTTTCATCTCCTCGTCTGCCACGTACTGCGGAACTAAATGGGCCCTCTCCCTAAACATAGCGGTGATCTCGGCCACCATCTTTGATCCTTTGAAAAGTGTTTCCCAAGAAAATCCTATATTTTCTTATAAAAGATGTTTGATTATCCATTAGTTGTACGTTAAACAGTTCGTTTATGAAAGGTTGTGTTCTCCCAGGAAAATCCTATATTTTCCTTAAAAGTTGATGGTTGGTTATCTGTACATGTCTGAGGTGTACAAGTATCTACCATACTTGTATCATTAGATGTAGTTTGCTTGAAAAACCCTGTTTGCTCCCTGTGAGTTGTATTAGCCTTATTACATAAATAAAACTAATAAATAAGTGGTGAACTAAATCCTAAGGGTATTATTAATACCCTCTAGTAATCAAATCAGTTATTACTTTGAGGTTAGTTCACTTGATTCAGTATTACAAAAGTAAATCTCTGCTATCTAGGCTGCGAGTGTCATAACCATACTTAGACTTGATATGGCACGTAACGGAGCCAGTATCTTTTTATAACTTTGTCACCCGTAGACCTGACGGTCCCACTATAGCTAGCAGCGAGGTGCGGGATAGTCAGTCCCGTATAGATCTATACACAACAGTCACGCTCTCCCTACAAGAGATTTTGGTTACAAATGCTAGTCCTACACTCTCGAATTCAGTGGGAGTGTTACCAAGGACATGTCTCCAACTTTAGACTAACAATTTACAAGTAATAGTATAGAAAATCCTGTTTATAATTTGCATGAATCCCTTATAAAATAACACATTTTACGATATGATTCACGAGTTTGTTGCTTTCGTTTAGAAAACTGTTTCTACGAGTTGATTTCTTAATCGTTTGGTAAAACTGTTTTCTGTGTTTAAAAGCATACTGAACATATAATTATTTTATACAAAATAATGTACTTTGAGCACAAGTTTCCTTGTACTTTTGCTTGTATTCCCCCTTGAAAACATGAAAAACTCGGAAAAAGCGTAGGGGTATAAACTCAGAGTATGACGTGGGATTCCAGTGTAAGTTGCTAGGAATTGCTGAGTGTCAAATAAAGCCTCGGGCACAAACGGATCCTATTTAGCATGCAAAAGTACATATATGCATTAGGTGAGGGCATAACGCTAGTTGTTATGGAAAGAACCACCTTAGGGACTAGGAAACACTTAAAACTAAGTGTTAGAATCACATGTGATTGAAGAGGGGAGTTTGCGGCCGTAATCAGCAGTGTACGGTCCATGGGTTTACGGCCCAAGTGTTTGCGGTCCATGGGTTTACGGCCCATGGGTTTACGGCCTATGGGTTTGCGGCCCATGTGTTTACGGCCGTAAACACTTGGTGAAAGGTGCGATTTTCGGTGTTTCAAGGTCCTTTCTAGCCTCTTGGAAGTGTTCTAAGCCTTGTGCCCAGCTCTAGGAAGAGTTTAAGGCCAATAATCGACCAAAAATGGAGTTTACGGCCATTGAAGGGTGTACGGCCCTAAACCCTCTGTGGTCATGCATTTCAGGTCGATTTTTAGGCGAAAATCGATGGTTTCTAGTAGATATCAAGTACAGATGGTAGTTACTTACTGTTAAGAAGCTTGGGATGAGGTTTTTAGCCACCAAGAACTAGTGTGTGTTCTTGGTGTTCTTGGTGAGAGAGAAAATCTAGAAAAAGATGAGTTTTAATGAGATAGGAACATGGATTCATCACTAGAAAAGGATTTGTAGCAACATTCAAGGTGGAAAAACACTTACTTCTTGAAGATCTTGGATAGAATTCGATGGTAGAGAGAGAGTAGAGAGAGAAAGCTCCTGAGATGTGTAAAGTGTGAAATGAAGGCCACTCATCCCTTATATAGGGGTGAGTTTACGGCCAAGGGGTGGGGTGGGGGGTTTACGGCCGTAAACTCGAGTTTGCGGTCGTAAACTCCTCTCGAAGGGGTGTTTGGCCCGGATGCTATGCTTTGACTTTGAAACCTCATTTTTGAATCCAAAACTCGATTGAACTGAGCTTAGAATATTCTGTTAGACCAAAAATAATACTAACGTGAACGGAAATAAATCCGAATTGATTTATTTAAAACGTAAAGTCCTTCCCAAACTAGGAAATTTGACGGAATTAAATAAAAACCCAAATTTTATTAACGGAAACTGGGTAAGGATAACGAAAAAAGTTTCGGGTTGTCACATCATCCCCCCGTTAGAGGGAATTTCATCCGGAAATTCGAACATAGAATACATATCATGGATTAGAGAAGAGATGCGGATACTTCTGTTTCATCTGATCTTCGCGCTCCCAAGTGAATTTGGGTCCCCGCTTGGCATTCCAGCGAACCTTCACTATCGGGATGTGACTTTGTTTCGTTCGTTTGATCTCTCTATCCATGATTTCGACTGGTTCTTCCACGAAGTTCAGATTCTCGTTGATTTCAATCTCATCGAGAGGAATCACAAATGTCTCATCGGACAGACACTTCTTTAGGTTCGAGACGTGGAAGACAGGATGAATGTTGCTAAGTTCTTGAGGTAAACGAAGTTTGTAGGCTACGGGACCGATCCGAGCGAGAATCTCGAACGGCCCAATGTATCTTGTATTCAGCTTTCCATGCTTTCCGAAGCGTATCATGCCTTTCCAGGGCGAGACCTTCAACAGAACACGGTCTCCAACCTGGAACTCCAAGGGTTTTCGTCGTTTATCGGCGTAGCTCTTTTGTCTATCTCATGAGGCTTTGAGTCGTTCCCGGATTTGTACGATCTTTTCGGTGGTTTCGCGGATGATTTCTGGGCCGGTGAGGGTGCTGTCAGGGACTTGCCCCTTGGCTAGCTGCGTGTCGCCCACCTCCGCCCAACATAGAGGGGATCTGCATTTGCGGCCATAGAGGGCTTCGAAAGGCGCAGCCTTGATGCTGGTATGGTAACTGTTATTGTAGGAAAATTCGACCAAGGGAAAATGGGTGTCCCACGACTTACCAAAGTCAATGACACATGCTCTCAACATGTCTTCCAAGGTCTGGATGGTTCTCTCACTCTGCCCGTCTGTCTGGGGATGGTAAGCTGTGCTCATATCCAGCTTAGTTCCAAGAGCTTTTTGCAGTGACTGCCAGAACCTCGAAGTGAACCTGCTACCTCGATCGGAGATAATGGACACAGGCACACCATGCAGTCGAACTATCTCTCGGATGTAGATTCGCGTGAGTCTCTCCATTTTGAAATTTTCCTTGATCGGCAGGAAGTGGGCGGATTTAGTCAGTCGGTCGACAATTACCCAGATGGCGTCGTGCCCACTCGGAGACTTGGGTAATTTGGTGATAAAATCCATAGTAATTCTCTCCCACTTCCACTCAGGTATCTCCGTCTGGTGGAGTAGACCTGAGGGCTTCTGATACTGGACCTTCACCTTGGCACAAGTCAGGCACTTGCCCACGAAGGTAGCGATCTCTGCTTTCATGTTTGGCCACCAATACAATTCCTTGAGATCGAGGTACATCTTATCCGAACCTGGATGAATGGAGTATCTGGTCTTGTGAGCTTTGTTCATTACAACCTCTCTGTGACCACCGAACTTTGGGGTCCAGATCCGGTCCATGAAATAATAAACTCCGTCTCCCTTGATCTCTAGGTTCTTTTCCATTCCTCTCAGGGCTTCACCCGGTATGTTCTCTGGTTTTAAGGCTTCCAGCTGAGCCTCCTTAATTGGCGCGGATAAATGGGAATGGATAGTCATGGTTAGTGCCTTCACTCTACGACCTGAGTACTCCTTCCGGTTGAGGGCATCTGCCACCACATTGGCCTTGCCGGGATGGTAGCGGATTTCGCACTCGTAATCGCTGAGTAGCTCAACCCATCGCCGTTGTCTCATGTTCAACTCCTTCTGGTCGAAAATATGTTGCAGGCTTTTATGGTCAGTGAAGATAGTGCACTTGGTTCCGTAGAGATAATGTCTCCATATCTTCAATGCGAAGACCACTGCTCCTAATTCCAGGTCGTGCGTTGTGTAGTTGACTTCGTGTGCTTTCAACTGTCTTGAGGCATAAGCAATGACTTTTCCCCGTTGCATGAGCACATAGCCTAGGCCCTGATTGGATGCATCACAGTAGACAACGAAGTCCTTCGTCCCTTTGGGCAGGGACAAGATAGGTGCGCTGCACAGGGCCTGCTTCAACGTTTGGAACGCAGTGTCTTGCTTTTCACTCCAACAAAAGGGTACGCCTTTCTGAGTCAGAGTGGTTAAGGGTTTGGCAATTCTGGAGAAATTCTGGATAAATCTGCGATAATAGCCAGCGAGACCCAAGAATTGACGAATTTTTGTGGGCGTCTTCGGTGCTGACCAGTTCTCTATCGCTTTGATTTTGGAAGGGTCCACGTGTATGCCTTCCTCGCTTATCACACGACCTAGGAAGGTTACTTTTCGAATCCAGAATTCGCACTTAGAGAATTTCGCGTACAGCTTCTCCGCCCTTAGGGTTTCCAGCACCGATCTCAAGTGATGTCGATGATCTTCCTCACTTCTGGAATAGACAAGTATATCGTCGATGAACACTATTACGAACTTGTCCAAGAAGGAACGGCACACCCGATTCATCAGGTCCATGAATACCGCCGATGTGTTGGTTAGACCGAAGGGCATCACCACAAATTCGTAGTGACCATACCGAGTTCGAAATGCTGTCTTAGGAACATCACTCTCATGTACTCGCAACTGATGGTACCCTGATCTTAGGTTTATTTTGGAGAAGTAACTGGCTCCCTGAAGTTGAACGAAGAGGTCGTCGATTCGAGGAATAGGGTAACAGTTTTTGACGGTGAGCTTGTTCAGTTTTTGATAATCAATGCACATCCGAAAGGATCCATCCTTCTTTTTCACAAATAAGATCGGGGCTCCCCAGGGTGAGGAACTCGGTCTGATGAATCCTTTGCTGAGCAGCTCATTGAGCTGACTGGATAACTCCTGCATTTCTGCCGGCGCTAATCGGTATGGGGATTTAGCTACGGGGGTAGCTCCGAGGACTAAGTCGATGCGAAACTCGACTTGGCGCTCGGGAGGGATTCCCGGGAGATCTTCGGGAAAAACATCAGGAAAGTTGAAGACTCCGGGGATGCTCTCGAGGTCTTTAACTTCCTGCTTCTCATTAATGATATGGGCTAGGAATGCAGGACACTCCTTTCGCAGAAGTTTCTGGGCTTTGATGCACGAAACGATACAAAGGTTTGAACTGAGTTTATCGCCGTAAACCTTGAGAGTTTCACTAGAGAAAAGATTGAGACGGATAACTTTTTGTAACAAAGGATATCAGCATGATTGGGGCTCAACCAATCCATGCCGATGATGACATCGAAGCTTTTTATGGAAACCGGCATAAGGTCGATGGGAAAAGAATGATCGTTTAAGGTAAGGGTACAGCCTACGTATATATCATTAGTGCTCTCTTTCTCACCGTTAGCCATATCGACGGTAAATGTTTCGGTTAGTGGTTGAGGTTTATGTTTGAGGAGATGTTTGAATGCATGACTAATAAAACTTCTCTCCGCACCAAAATCGAAAAGAATGCATGCATAAGAGTTGTCGAGGAGGAACGTACCCGAAACAACGATGGGATCTGCAACTGCCTTTTCTTGGCCCATTGCTAGTACTCTTCCCGTGCTACCAGCTGTTGTTGCCTTGGGGCAGTTTCTCTTGTAGTGCCCGACTTCTCCACAACCATAACAGGCTTGATCGACGCCTGCTCCAGATGCCTGATTGGTTGGTTGGGCTGGTGTCTTGCAAATTCGAGCTGTGTGCCCCTTTTTGCCACAGCTGGTGCATGACATTTCTCGGCATGGGCCGGATTATGATGATAGTTACACTTTTCGTACCGAGGAAGGGTACCAGCATATCTACTGGTAGGTGATTGAGTGGCAGGAGCAGCGGCAGGAGTAGTAGCAGCGTGGACTGCCACCGTTTGCTGTTTCTTTGAGGGCTCCTGCGAAGGCTGGCCCTTTCACTGCTTCCAGAATTTTCTTTTCTCACCGCTCACCTTTGTTGGTTCAGGAGCGGCCGTTACATTATCAAGATCAACTCTGTGATCTATGAGAGTCTGCGCCAGACACTTAGCGCTGTCAAAGGTGTTTGGCCTAGCAGCCAAGACATTTCCTTTGGTGGGTTGTGTCAGTCCCCAAATGTATCTCTCAATATTTTTGCTTTCCGGGGTGACCATTCCCGGGCAAAGAAGTGCTAGGTCTTCAAACCTTGAAGTGTAGGCAGCAATGTCGGAACTTTTCATCTTCAAGTTCCATAGCTCGTGCTCTAGTTTCTGCATCTCGCCTCGTGGGCAGTATTCAGCAAGCATGAGCTCTTTCAAGCTCTCCCACCCCATAGCATTGGTTATCGGTTGGGTTAGGGATTTGACCCGACCATTCCACCAGGTCAGTGCTTTGTTGGCGAGGGTGCAAGCGGTGAATTTTACTTTGTTGGCTTCAGAACAGGAACAAATTTCAAAAATGGACTCGATCCTCTCCAACCATTGGGTCAGGGCAATAACCCCTCCTTTGCCGTCGAAAGATGTGGGTTTCGCGTTCATGAAGTCCTTATAGGAACACTCCTTCTGGTGTCCCTGACCACCTTCATGATTTTGGGGATGAGTACCACCTCCCTGCCCGCCAGATCCGCTAGGATTTATCTATGACATCGCGGCAGCCACAACAACAGTAACAGTTGCCTGGAACATAGCGGGATCGAACTGAGGAGGTGGTGGTGGTGGAGTGTCGTCATTTCTTCTTATGGGTCTTCGTCGGGGAGGCATCTTGTTCTAGAAACAACTAGGAAGAAGAGGATGGTAAGTCCTCAAGATATATGAAACAAAATATATTTCATCCTGATAATAAAGTGTTCTATCAAGCGATAAGCAAAGAAAGGTTACTAATGCAAGTAAGTTATCGCTAAGAAACGAATAGGTAGCAAAACTAGGAATGAATTTCTACAATGTATTTGGCTCTGACTAAAATACTCCTACAGTATTTTAAGTTGTATGTTTTGTTCTTTTGATACTGTGTTGTATGGATACTAGGTAAGTTTTAGGCCTGTTGCAACACCACCGTCACGCCCAAGCACATGTTGGTCATGTCTCGAATGAATATAGTTGATCAGGCTATATTGACCCTAAACATGATTACATAACTGCCCAAGTTTAACCGCAGTGTTCAACATCCAAATACTTTTGTTTTGTTCTACTCATGATATTGTTTCTGGTATGTAGGTACACTTGTATACTTTTTGCAAAAATACTTGTATTTTAAAAGTATACTTTTAGTTCAGAGCACTTCGGCCCCTTAGTGTTTATAGTTGTATACCATGTAACGTTCGGTATACTTAGTTCACTATAAACAATAGCTCTGATACCAATCTGTCACACCCCCGAACCGTCGGAACGGACGGCGGAAACGTCCGGGGGCGGGTGACGTCATTCGTAGTATCACAACAGTTGTATCATAGCAAGCGAAGTAAACACAACCATTACATTAATATGATTATTTACATCTGTTTGAAAACATAGTTTGTACATATCAGTATATAACAAAAGTAAAAGACGTGACTCCAAAATGCTCCGTCTTCTCCAAAAGTTGGCAAGTGTACCTGTCTATTGTTGCCCAGAGAATACAAGCAGTTTGATAGAGTATCAGCATAAAGGTGGTGAGTTCATAAGCATTTAGTTTTTGGTGGAAAATGTTCTTTGATCCTTTGAAAAGTGTTTCCCAAGAAAATCCTATATTTTCTTATAAAAGATGTTTAATTATCCATTAGTTGTATGTTAAACAGTTCGTTTATGAAAGGTTGTGTTCTCCCAGGAAAATCCTATATTTTCCCTAAAAGTTGATGGTTGGTTATCTGTACATGTCTGAGGTGTATAAGTATCTACCATACTTGTATCATTAGATGTAGTTTGCTTGAAAACCCCTGTTTGCTCCCTGTGAGTTGTATTAGCCTTATTACATAAATAAAACTAATAAATAAGTGGTGAACTAAATCCTAAGGGTATTATTAATACCCTCTAGTAATCAAATCAGTTATTACGTTGAGGTTAGTTCACTTGATTCAGTATTACAAAAGTAAATCTCTGCTATCTAGGTTGTGAGTGTCATAACCATACTTAGACTTGATATGGCACGTAACGGGGCCAGTATATTTTTATGACTTTGTCACCCGTAGAACTGACGGTCCCACTGTAGCTAGCAGCGAGGTGAGGGATAGTCAGTCCCGTATAAATCTATACACAACAGTCACGCTCTCCCTAGAAGAGATTCTGGTTACAAATGCTAGTCCTACACTCTCGAATTCGATGGGAGTGTTACCAAGGACGTGTCTCCAACTTTAGACTAACAATTTACAAGTAATAGTATAGAAAATCATGTTTATAGTTTGCATGAATCGTTTATAAAATAACACATTTTACGATATGATTCACGAGTTCGTTGCTTTAGTTTAGAAAACTATTTCTACGAGTTGATTTCTTAATTGTTTGGTAAAACTGTTTTCTGTGTTTAAAAGCATACTGAACATATAATTATTTTATACAAAATAATATAATTTGAGCACAAGTTTCCTTGTACTTTTGCTTGTATTCCCCCCCTGAAAACATGAAAAACTCGGAAAAAGCATAGGGGTATGAACTCACAGTATGACGTGAGATTCGAGTGTAAGTTGCTAGGAATTGCTGAGTGTCAAATAAAGCCTCGGGCACAAACGGATCCTATTTAGCATGCAAAAGTACATATATGCATTAGGTGAGGGCATAACACTAGTTGTTATGGAAAGAACCACCTTAGGGACTAGGAAACACTTAAAACTAAGTGTTAGAATCACATGTGATTGAAGAGGGGAGTTTTCGGTCGTAATCAGGAGTGTACGGTCCATGGGTTTACGGCCCAAGTGTTTGCGGTCCATGGGTTTACGGCCCATGGGTTTACAGCCTATGGGTTTGCGGCCCATGTGTTTACCGCCGTAAACACTTGGTGAAAGGTGCGATTTTCGGTGTTTCAAGGTCCTTTCTAGCCTCTTGGAAGTGTTCTAATCCTTGTGCCCAGATCTAGGAAGAGTTTAAGGCCAATAATTGACCAAAAATGGAGTTTACGACCATTGAAGGGTGTACGGCCGTAAACCCTCTGTGTTCATGCATTTCAGGTCGATTTTTAGGCGAAAATCGATGGTTTCTAGTAGATATCAAGTACAGATGGTAGTTACTTACTGTTAAGAAGCTTGGGATAAGGTTTCTAGCCACCAAGAACTAGTGTGTGTTCTTGGTGTTCTTGGTGAGAGAGAAAATCTAGAAAAAGATGAGTTTTAATGAGATAGGAACATGGATTCATCACTAGAAAAGGATTTGTAGCAACATTCAAGGTGGAAAAACACTTACTTCTTGAAGATCTTGGAGAGAATTCGATGGTAGAGAGAGAGTAGAGAGAGAAAGCTCCTGAGATGTGTAAAGTGTGAAATGAAGGCCATTCATCCCTTATATAGGGGTGAGTTTACGGCCAAGGGGTGGGGTGGGGGGTTTACGGCCGTAAACTCGAGTTTGCGGCCGTAAACTCCTATCGAAGGGGTGTTTGGCCCGGATGCTATGCTTTGACTTTGAAACCTTGTTTTTGAATCCAAAACTAGATTGAACTGAGCTTAGAACATTCCGTTAGGCCAAAAATAATACTAACGTGAACGGAAATAAATCCGAATTGATTTATTTAAAACGTAAAGTCCTTCCCAAACTAGGAAATTTGACGGAATTAAATAAAAACCCAAATTTTATTAACGGAAACTGGGTAAGGATAACAGAAAAAGTTTCGGGTTGTCACACACCGGCACCTGAACCACCGACTGGCCTAGTACGTAGCGTCACCATACTTAAAATACACCATAACAAACATCAGTATACACATCATAACTCATGGGATCTCACATACTACAAGTTTCCTGGGTGCATCTCAGCCTTCCTTGATTCGAGTGCGGATCCTCTGCTTTCAGTAGTACGGGCCCATACTACCTTCCACACCTATCGTACTTTTATCGAGAACTGCCTTGACTCCACGAAGTCCCTTCTACTACTACTGCTTCATGCGCTAATCTCATCATAGGCTTGCCCTAGGGTCATCACCAGCCTACTCTCCACCATCATCTACATAAGAAGTCCCTGATATCTCCCCCTAACTAGCTCACGAATACTATTACATATTACTAAGACTAGATAAATCTTCGAATGAGAGGTCCTACCCTACAACGGTTGGACTCAGACAAGAGCTGTGCAATAGAGCTAGACCTAAACTTCTGAAATTATTTAGTCCTCGAAATATGTAACTTAACATATTCGTTTACTAGTTAGTAAAAGATAACTAGAACTCCTAAAAGCACAAAGCAAGCAGCTTTCGAGCTTTGAGTAAACATAATCAAATATATATCATTCAGGCCATCCTTGCCTAATCTGTACTAGCATGCAGTTCATAAAGCTGAGATACATATAACAGGCATATAAGGCATCCTTCCTAGATCCTTAGCCCTAATCTAGCAGGCAGTTCTCATAAAGCCCATACACATACAAAGGGCACATAAGGCATCCTTCCTAGATCCTTAGTCCTAATCTGGCATGCAGTTCTTATAATCATATCATAACATAACTTGTATGGGTAATTTGGGAGTACTTACTTGAGCTCGGCTAATTGCATGCACCGCACCCTTTTCTTTTTTCAAAATTCTTTTCTCTTTTCAAAGTTCTTTTTACAAAATGATTTTATTTTGAAAATTTTCATACCAATTCCTTAGTTTGAGTTCAGACACACCCGAGAGTGTGCCCGAATCCCTCGAACCAAGGCTCTGATACCAACTTAAAACATCCCAAAAACTCGATCCAAAAATTTCATTTTTAATTATTAAGAAAACCATAGTCATCATCATATAAAAATCATAAATGTAATATGTCAAAATATCATGTCAAAACACTATATCCAAATCATAAAGCAAAATATCAGAGCGAATCCTCCCAGGCTAAAAACTATGGTGTGTGCCATGCAGTCATCCCGAGCTCTTCCCCTTACTAGCGGAAGTACCTGAAACCAAAACTGAAAACTGTAAGCACGAAGCTTAGTGAGTCTCCCCAAACTACCACATACCATACACATAATCACATAATCGCATATAACATACATTGGGCCCCGCCGTTCTACCTCGGGCGCTGCCCGGCATTGGCTTGTCCGGCATCAGGCCCCGCCCGGCATCAGACCGCATCTGGCATCGGGCCCCGCCCAGCATCGAGCAAAGCTCGGCATACAAACAAGCATAACTAATAATACACATAACATAAGCATAACCACTTAACTATAACATATACACATTCCTCGGGCCCCGCCCGATATCGGACCATAGTCCGGAAACATACAAATACATATACATGTAAAAATCACAAAGACATCAAACATACTAACATTCATCGGGTACAACCCCGACATCGGATCGAAATCCATAAAACATATAAACCTACATCGGGCCCTGCCCGACATCGGACCTTAATCTGGAACATACTATCATACATAAACGGGCCGGCCTTGGTGCCTTCGACCCATTCCTACTGGAGGAAAACTCACCTCGTAAGCTAGCTGTGAAGTCTCTCGTGAGGAATATCTGACGGCTACTCTAACGACTCCATGGCTATCATTATCACAATAACACTTAGGGGTTGTTTGATAACCTTCTGACACATTCCAGTCAAAAGTTTTTGCTGACTCGGTCTGAGTCTGTGTGTTTGATGCCATGATTATAGTATCTGACTCAGTCCAGAATCCTCCCAAATCATCAGACTCGGTCCAAGGAAAAAAAGCTCCTGACTGGGTCATCTTCACGTCTTCCCCTTTTGCCCTTTGGCGCTGGATCGATTCCTATGTTTATCTCTTCCGGACTCTTCCCCATTCGAATTGAAGGTCAGTTTCTTTCTCAAGCACTGAAACGAGAACCCCCAAAAACCATTCATCTCATTCCTTAGCCTATCCTTCCCTTTCTCAGAACACACCGTCCTCCTCCAACTTAAGATCGACGTCCCACAGCCTACCAAGTAGAGCCACCGACTACACCTTCCTGCTTCTCCAACGTCCTCATCCACCCTATGCATGTTGCCGATTGACGATTGAATAACCCATCTGCTCATAGCTGCGGTTGCACAATCAAAGTTTGTTATTTTGGTAAGTTTCGATTTCTAATTTTTGAGTATCCAATTGGATATCTAATTTTATATGTTGTTTCCGATTTACGATCCTTGTAGTTTCCGATTTTTTGTTTAATATTCGATTGTTTTCTGAATTCTTGATTCTTGTAATTTGTGGATTATAGTCTATAGATAGTGTTTTCTATTTGATTATGAAAATTTTGATATTATATATTGAGGATACTGAGATTCCAAAAGGATTTCTCTTCACATCTTCAACCTTTGGTATCTCTGTCTCTCTTGTGTTTGTCTCTCATCATGGTTGCTCAACATTTCAAACAGATTTTCAGGCTCACCTCATTATTAATGGCTAGCTTGTTATTTGTTTAAAGGTTAGCTTGTTTTTGTTAATTGCTCTAATCAGTTTTAAGGATGCGAACTTTATGATGTGTGGCAACAAACAAAGAGATGGTTGCTTCTATGGAGCTCTACATAGTATTTTTTCAGATTTGGTGATGAAGAAAGTGATTGAAGATTCAACCGTTTACATGAAAGGATGTCGTGTTTCAGATAGAATTGAAGGCTTGAAGTGTCACAATGGATCAGATTGGAAAGAGTCACGACTGTTTAGAAACATTGCATTGGTTCTGATGTAATGTTTATATATATACATGGAAACTATTGTAAACTGTGTTCTTGATTATTAATAAAAGTGTTAATTTTAGAGTTCAAAAAATGAGAGAGGTTATTAAGGTAAGATTTCTTTAAAAAGATCCTAATAAATAATAAATCGGTTTTCAAATTTTGACTGTGTTCATTTGATCATCCTCAATTTATCAGAAGGTATGATTGTTTCATATAGAACTCAAAAACCATGAAATCAGAAGATAGATATTTTGAGGGTAATATAGTCATTTTGCACAATCATTTAGATGCAAAATCAAATAGCAAGTTTCAGTCATAAGTTAACTCAGTCAGAACTGCTAACTCAGTCAGTTTCTAACCCAGTTAGTAACTATCAAACGACCCCTTTGCCAAAATCTGATAATCCTTCTTAGAGTACAATGACTATTTTACCCCTGCTCGAAGTCAACGTCCTGGGTTGACCCAACTCACCGAGTTGACTCATCAACTCACCGAGTTCTATGAATCAAAAACCCTGAAATCGCGATCCAACTCGCCGAGTCATCCCCCTGACTCATCGAGTTCCCTGGCTACTCATAGTCGCGATTTGGCAAATCAACTCGTCGAGTCCCTTCACAGACTCGCCGAGTTCTACCTTGTACAACATCGGGACAAAATGACTCAACTCGTCGAGTCTCTCTCTAGACTCGCTGAGTTGCTTAGTCTGTTTGGGTCATCTTAAAGGATCAAGCCCCTACTCTTTAGATCTAAGCTCCATACTTCATCTACAAACTGGAAATGCCCTTCTAAGGGTAAAGTTTCCAACTTTACCCGTTATTAGTCCTTCTTAATGGGTTTAGCTAAAACTGTAGTTCTCTAGGACATAGATCTTGGTCCAAAAGCCATAATACTCCAAACTAAAGCATACTAACATAGATCTAGGCCTTAGACATCATTTGAACACGTAAAGCTCCTAACTTTCCTTCCATGCATGGCCTTTTGGGGCTTAAAAGGCCATAATAACACCTTAAAGCTTTCTTGGGGCTTCCATGGTCATAAAGTTTGCACCTTTATGCCATGAAACCCCTTCTAGACCCCGGATTTGATAGGCAGATCACTTGGGACGTCCATATCCCAAGGACTAAGCTTCTTGGACCAAAAACCCATAAAGTGACAAAGAATAGATCTAACAAGCTATTAGGCAAGGTTGAGGCTTGCTTACCAGAAAATGAAGAGGATGAGATGTTGCTTCTGGATCTACAATCTTCTCCTGGAATCCTCTAGCTTCTTGTTCTTCTACAAGTTTCAAATCACACAAATATCACTCAAAAATGGCTCACAAGCTCACACTTAGCTCTAGGGTTTCGTGGATTAGGGTTTGGGACTCGGAGGCTGGAAATGAGGCCATAAGGTGGGAATTAAGATGCTTAAATACAGTGCAAAACCCCGAAATTAGGGTTTCATCCTGACAGCCCTACTCGTCGAGTCGAGGCTTCTCAACTCGTCGAGTAGGTGACTTAAATCCCGCGTCTAATCTCATTTCTACTAGACGAGTCTGGGGCTCCCAAATCGTCGAGTAGCTATTCAAAAATGTATAAATTATAATAAAATACGTACCAGGAATCAGGCGTTACATCGGACTTCGGTCTGATGCCGTACGGGGCTCGATGTAGCGGGCAAGGCCCAATGTTATGTTATTATGTGATTATGTGATTATGTGTATGATATGTGGTAGTTTTGGGAGACTCATTAAGCTTCGTGCTTACAGTTTTCAGTTTTGGTTTCAGGTACTTCCGGTAGCAAGGGGAAGAGTTCGGGATGATTGTAGTGCACACACCATTTGTTTGGTCTGGTATGTTTATACTCTAATATTTTTGACAGATGTTTATGATATTTTGCGATACACGCCATATGATTTTTATGTGATGTTTGATAAGTATGGTTTTCTTAATGATTTAAAATGAAATTTTTGGACCGTATTTTTGGGATGTTTCAGATTATTTCATACAAAAGTTATAAACTATAAAGTAAATTACATAAATGGTCTTTACATTTGTATGATTATTTCACTTCAAGCCTACCTTTTTTTAACTATGACAACCTCGGGTTCTATTTTGTAAAATAGATTGTCTCTAACCATATAAAATGATTAAACGGTACTTAGCTTCTTTAAGTAAATTTAATTAAACAATTATTAAATGTTGTCCCTACTACCACCCCACCCATCCAAGAGATTATTTATTTAACAAAATTGCTTATAATTCTTCCTTTAAAATTAATTTTATTTTGAAAATTACATAAAAAAATTTGAAAAAAAAATTATATCTTCGTTTTTATCTCTATTTAAATACACATAAAACAAAGCAAAAGAGAACAACCAATAGTTGTGATAGGTTGTTGATAAATAGTAAAAATAATGAAATTGGTTGATTATATATGTAATTAATAGATAAATAGTCTTTTAAAGAAAAAAAATAAATTATGATTAGTTGCTAATAAACAGTCTATTTTTGGTTGTACATGTAAATGGTGGATAAAATGTATTATCTAATAAATAATTATTATGAGAGTTTAACATCTTGATCAAAATCTCATGCAGACCGAAAAGAAAGTCTATATTTGTTAGACTGACCCCATTGACAACTAAATCTTTGGTCGCTTGCCACACTTGAATTAAAAGAAATGGAGAATGTCTTCAAAACCCATGACATGTTTGCTCCACCAAACATTTAGTCGCCCATTTTCTTTAATTTTTTTTATAACTCTTCCTAGATAAACATCATTTTGTAATTAATTTCGTTTTATTTTCATTAAAAAAAATAAACAAAATACATTAAAATACATAAAATAATTTTGTCTACAAATATAGACCAATTTTGATATATTTTAAGAATTTTTAAATAATTTTTTATATTGTCAATATAATCTTAAAAATAGTAAAGAAAATGAGTTATAAAAACATAATATATAGTTTGTAACGCTCGGTAATTCTCTGAGGTATTATTTTTATATTGGATTAGTTATTTTATATTGATTAGGCTTGGATCCATTGGATCATTTCTAATTGGCTTCAGGGTGCCGTACGCTGGGCGTACCACCCTGTGTACGCGCAGCGTACTGGCGATTATGGATCGTGCATGTCCTTCACGTACGCGCAGCATACCAAGGAGTACGCGCATCGTACATGAGTTGTCCCCAAAACCCTAAATTGAGGGTTTGATCCCTATATATAGAACATTATGGCCTTAAGTCCAGCCTCCCTCTCACCCTTAAACCCTAATCCATATTTGGTGTGTTCTTGTTCTTGGAAGGCTCTCGAGAGTATTTTTGGTGTTTGGATCCATTCTCCAAAGAAGTAAAGGCAAAGCAAGGTGGTGGTGCAAAGGAGAAGATATAGATCTGAGATTGTTGCTTCATTTCAGGCCTTTTCAAGGTATAAAGTCTTGAACTTGATCCATGTGTGCTTAGATTTATTAGGTTGAGTTTTTGGACCTTTTTGGTCCCAAGAATGGATCTTTATGGTTCCAAATCCATTTAAAGGCTTAGGTTTGCCACCCTTAGTGCTATTTGAGTCCTAATGACAAAAATGTTACCATCTTGAAGGTCTTAATGTGGCCATGCATGAGTATTAGTCATTTCTATGGAAGTAGGTTGTCATATTTTAAGCTTGGGACCATTTGGGGGTTTTCAAGCCACCAAGTAATCGACTTTATGGGTTAAGACACTTTATTGGACTCATATATGTGTTTGAAGCTTAAGGGTTTAAGGGATTAAGCCTTTTTGGAGTTCATGGCTTGACAGGTTAGTACGCTGGGAGTACAAGCCCGTACGCGCAGCGTACAAGCCATGCAAGTTGTACGCTTAGCATACAGAAGAGTACGCCCCACGTACTCACTGGATATGGGTTTTTGTCTTTTGGGCCTCAGTTTGGGTAATCCTTGGACTTCTTAGTTATTGGGCCTTAGTGGGCCATCAGAAATCAGATTTTAGACCAAAATATGTTTGGGCTTAAGGGAAGGCCCATTTGAGGAGTTGGGCCCAATTTAGAAAATTAGGCCATTGATGGGCCATTAGTGGGCCTGGAAAGGTTAACTAAAATTGGGTCTTTCATGTTATGGACTTAGGCCTAAGTCATGGACTGGATTAGATCAGGGGTAAAATGGTCATTTTACCCTAAGAAGGATTATTCGATTTTGACTGAGTGATACTTTGGTAATGATAGCTCGGGAGTCGGCAGATCAGCTGTTAGAGATTTCTTACCGCGAGATTCAACATTCAGGTGAGTTACCTTCCTGTATGAGTAGGTCGAAGGCAGCAATTCCGGCCCACTAGTAGTTGTTGACAGTAGAGATGAATGTCTTTATGATAATTATCTGGTATGTCACTATCTGTTGAGATTTATATGAATGATATGTTATTATGTGCTAGTGGTAGGGGGTGAAATAGTCCCTGTAGTCGGTCGAAAGGACCGAAGGGGTAGGCCAACACCCAGATATGCTAGGCAGTATGTGATTTATGTGTTATATGCTAGGATATTATGTGGTAGTGGTAGGGGTGAAATAGTCCCCGTAACCAGTTGAACGAGACCGAAAGGGTAGGCCAACACCCACATATGCTAGGCAGTTGCCGATTGAAAGAGACCGAAGGGGTTGGCTAGCACCCATATATGCTAGGCGGTTACCGGTTGAAAGAGACCGAAGGGGTAGGCCAGCACCCAGGTATTCTAGGTGGTTACCGGTTGAAAGAGACCGAAGGGGTAGACCAACTCCCATATATGCTTGACATTATGTGTATTGTATGATATGTGGTATGATGGGGAACTCACTAAGTTTTGTGCTTACGGTTTTCAGTTTTGGTTTCAGGTACCTCTTCTTCGAAGGGAAAGGAGCCGGCATGATTGCAACGCATCACACCATGATTTCCGCACATGAGATCTTTGGAAGATATACTCTGATGATGTTTTATTATGACATGTTTTGATTATTTACATTTTGGTTTTGATATGGGATGACACGATGGATGTTTTCATACTAATGGTTTTATAATTACTTAATTAAAAATGAAATTTTTGGTCTTGAATTTTGGGATGTTACATAGTTGGTATAATATAATAATTTAATTATAAATAATATAGATGTTTAGTTTGGGTTAGGTTGCTAATGGGTGTAAAAATTAAGGTTTAGTTGGGTTGTGTATGTGGAAGAGAGGAATTTTTTTAATGGATAGTTGGGTTAGTTTTGGTTGTGAATGATAGTAGTCTTAAAGTGACAACATATTCTATTTTTACTTGTATACGTAAATGATAGGTTGTGATATATTTTGTTGAAAGAAAACAATTCATCATACTGTTATTTTAGTGTCTTTTGGTTGCAAAATTATAATTTTATTATTTCATCTGTTTTACCGAACGATTACATTTTATCCCCTCCCATTAAAAATAGAAAGGATGTGATTTTTTATAATATTGTTATTTAATCGTGTTTTCGGTTGTGTAATAGAAGTCTAAACCAAAAGTCGGTTATACTCGTTTGTTAAAAAATCGAATCATAACTTTCTTTAGTGTGATTTGGTGTGATTGAGATCTTGTTGAGTAGGTATTGTCCAACAACTAAAGAGCTTCTAGCCTAGCGGTATCAGATGTTACCTTCCCTCGTTGAGGTTGAGGGTTAAGTCGTGGACATAGGTGGAATTAAGAAGTAGATTAAATTTGTCGTTAAAAAAAAATTATTGTCCAATATGGTACGGTTAATAGTGTAGTTTGAAGCCTATGGAGAGCTTTTCATACATAAATTCAATTGTTTATCCTTTTACTTCCATTCCGTTTGTTGCTTATTACACATTTATGATCGTCTATCTCCTCACATGGAAATTTATTGTTTTGAATTAGAAAAAACATAAACTTTATATATGAAATCATGATAAAAAAAACAATATTATTATTTGTTCGTCGCCATGGTTAGGTTTATTGCCCGATCATATATTAAAATAAAGTTGATTTACTTATATCATTTTTTAAAACTCTGGTCATCTATGATTCAATTCCATCTAGATACTAATAAGAGTCCCCCAAACACAAAAAAAATTCGCACATCCCTTTTTTTTGTACATATTTGATTCAAGTTTTAATTGAGATCATTCGAGTTTGTCACAAAACTATATTATGACTTTCTTTTGTGCGATTAGGTTTGATTGAGATCATTTTGAGTAGATGTTGTTCAACATGGTACGGCTATAGTGCAGTTTGATGCTTATGAGAGGTTTTAATACATAAACTAAGTCGTTTATCCTTTGACTTCCGCTCCATTTGTTGCTTATATTGCATACTTTTCACCGTCTATCTCCTCACATGGAAATTTATTGTTCTGAATTAGAAAAATCATAAATTTTTTATATGATATCATATGATAACAAACAATACTATTATCGTCATCATTAGGTTTATTGCCCAATCATATAATAAAATAAAGCTTATTTACGTGTCATTTTTCTTAAACTCAAGTCATCTGTTTCTTCCAAACACAGATAAAAGTCTACCTAAAATCCACCCTTCTTAAATTTTTGTACTTATTTGGTTCGTATTTTAATCTTCATTATCATTTTGGTCCAAAAAAAAATTTAACAATATTCCTCAGCCTTTTTCACATTTTCTATAAACATTATTTTAGATATTATTTATTTAACAACATTACTTTTAATTCTTCCCTTCAAATTAATTTTATTTGGAGAATTATATTAATTTTTCTTTTTAAAAAAACATGTATTTTTATCTCTTTTTAAATACACATACATAAAACAAAAAAAGGAAGAACCAATAGTTGATTATTTCATACAAAAGCTATAAACTTTAAAGTAAATTACATAAATAGTCTCTATATTTGTATGATTATTTCACATCAGGCCCACCTTTTTTTAACTATGAGAGCCTCGGGTTTTATTTTGTAAAACAGATTGTCTCTAAACATATAAAATGACTAAACGATACCTAACTTCTTTAAGTAAATTTAATTAAATAATTATTAAATGTTGTCCTTACTACCACCCCACCCCATCCAAGTGGTACATGTAAGATATTTTTTTAAAAGATAATAAGACCCAAAATAAGTAATCTGAGAACTTTGCAAGGTCCTTTACTCAAAATTACAAGTAAGGTGGTCAAGCAATGTTATAGAAACTTAAACAAAATACTACATCATAAGTAACTAGTCTAAGTTTTTCTTTCCAAAGTATGAGATAGTCAAATATAAAAATAACATTTCGACTACACACAAATCCCTTTTATCTAAATGTAACATAAACATTCTTTTTACTCGAAGACCTTGCTATATGCTCAGCAGCTCAGTCACTTGTTAGAAAATTGAGTCTTTGCTCCTTTGTAACCTTACTATTACATTTCTCTTCTCCCTACGCTCAATATCAAATATAGCTTAGCAGAGATGGTATTTTATATAAAGCAATATACTATATTACTATTACTACCATTGAATTGTTTATTATATAGCATCCTACTTTTTTTCTTTTACAATTTTTTTTAAAATCAACATAATTGTAGCAATGTCGTCCAGATATAAAGCCTCAGGTGCACAATTGGATGGATATAGAGCATTCAAATTATATGTCCAAACAAAAAAAATGAAAGCATAAATCATGTACCTGTATCTTGTTGCTTCATTTCATCACCCGAGTTTTCACTGGAACCAAATTCTACTTCTTCATCTTCAAAAAACTCATTGGGACCTGGAGATCGTTTTGTAGTACCTTGAATATTGTCTACCATTACAATCATAAGAAAGAATGTTTCCTTAAGTCTTTTAAAATCAAAGACATTTTATTTACTAAAGACATAAAAAAGGGTATTTATATACCTTCATTAGTAAAAAAGGACCTGTCTTTTAAGCCAGAAGCATCACGGTGACTTGTTCCTTCTACTTCACTCGGCAAGTCATGTTGTTTAACTTCATCCACTTGGTCCTTACTCGAATTGTCACCAGGATAATAATCTACTTCATCATCAAAATACTTATGAGAAAAATCTTGAAAGTTCATATCACTTTTTTTATCCTCATCATGACCTTGGTTCTGTGTTGCAGTGCCTTGCTTTTCGTCTATTAAAAAGTTGCAAGAAAGAATTGAGTCATGTATTTCAAAAATCAAATTGAACAAAAGAGATCATACCTTCATAAAATGTAATTGTAGTCTGGTGACTGTGTTGTACATAATTGACTTGAGTTGTGGAAGGTGTTGCAAACAAAGTTCTCAAAGATAAATCTGGATTTTGTGTCGCATTCCCTTTAAAACAATATCACAAGAAAGAATGAATGAGCCAAAAGTCTCTTAAAACCAAACTAATTGATCAAAAGGTGAAGAACCTGCACTACCTTCATCAGAAAGGGCAAATCTTTGAGTTGTGGCTGGTGTTTTAGGAAACACTTTATGAGACGAGACTGGATATTTAGTTGCATTGTGTTCCATGTCATTTACAAAATGATAACATATGAAATTAGGAACCCGAAGTCTTTTAAAATAAACTAATAGGTGAGGAACTTGTACTACCTTCATAGGGAAGATCAAATCCGATTCGACTCAAGTTCTTTTACATGGTTGAATCGAGTTGTGGATTGTGTTGCAAACAACGTTCTCAGAGACAAATCTTGATTTTTTGTTGTTGCAGGTGTTGCATGGCCTTTTGTGTCATCTACAGAACAGGATAAAAAATGGAATAAGCCAAAAGTCTCTTTAATGCAAATTACTCAATCAGCAGGTGAACAAAATGCACTACCTTCAGAAGGAAGGGTAAATTTTACAGTACTCTGCTAATAGTTTTTTACATGACTGGCCCAAGTTATGGCTGGTGTTGCAAATGTTTTCACAGACAAATCTGGATTTTGTGGTGCATTACATTTCATGTCATCTATATATAAAAAGAACGAGTCAGAAAAATGTAACACTTGGTTATTTAATAAATAAAATAAATTAATTAATGAATGTGTAGTAGCCCTAAAATCAATAATTATATATCAAGGAGTTGGTCTCGAGGTGCTAATTGTCACAATTTTAGAGATTGGGGGTTAAAAGTGTACAATCCGGATTCAAGTTGTAAAAATTTATGAAAACAGGGGCTCCGTGGTAATTATTGGAACCTAAGTTGAAAATGATAAGAGGAGGAGGGACTAAAAATGTTAACATGGCTGAAGTTTGATCGTTGGACCTAAATTGAAATGAATTTAGAATGTTGAGGGCTAAAGAGTAAATTTTGGACCTAATTTGTAAAGGAATTGTAGAGGGAAGGGCTGTTTGGTAAAATTCGGACCTAATTGTAAAGGGTTTCAGAAGGTAGGGTTTAAATGGTAAATTATCGACTCCCTTTGGAAGAAAATGGGAAGGGAGGGACTAAAGGCGTCATTATGGGAAAAAAAATTTATGGGGCGGGGTATATAACCCTCAACCCTCCGTAATCCTAACCCTAAATGAGTTAGCAGCCGCCACCCACCCTTATGCCTCCCTCTTCGTCTCCGGCGCCGCCACCATTCACCTTGTTCGCTTTTCCGACCGCCTAGCACCATCAGGGTAGTCCTCGTCACCGGAAACATTTAAGACCGACAGGAGATGGGAGCAACCGCCATATCAGTCATCGACGAAGCCGGGAGACACCAACCGCCACTGTTACATTGCTGATGCCGCCGTCGGAGGGCTCGTTTCTGTTTCTCTGGTCATCGGTTGCCATCCCGAAGGACTATTGTGTTATGTGTCGCTGCTCCAGCCGCCGTGAGCACCGTTGTAGCGCTGTTGTTCTTCCTCCTCCAAGTCGTTGCTGCCGTCGTTATGCACCACCAAGTGGTGGTTGCATCCGGAAGTCCGAGCAAGGGTTGTTGTGGGGGTGTTGTTGCTTGACTGGGAACCAAAGAAATCACCGCCACCACCGTAAGGTGGTGGCTGCCATCCCAAATCAGTTGTTGTCATCGTCGCTATCCCGTTTCTGCCACCGTTATCACCGCCGTGAGCCACCAGGTGGGTGGCTGGAGTGTAGTCTGCAATTTGGAGTGTGTGTGTGTGTGTTTTGTGTGGCTGGAAAACCAAGGGAGTCACCACCACTACCGTGAGGTAGTGGCTGCGACCACGTGCCATCGCCGGCCACCACTAGGGTGGCTGTGTGTATGTGTGTTTGTATTAGTGTGAGTGTGTGTATTATTTGGGGTTAGCATTGTAAATTGTAATTAGAAAGAAGAATAATGAAAAGAAACTCAAACCACCACCGTAGGGTCGTGGTTGCCGCCACCTGCCGCCACCATCCGCCGTGTTGGGTGGCGGTGTGCCTCGTTTGCGTTGTGACTCGTTAGGGATACTTGGACTGAATGGGCCGAATGAAACCCTAGTAGGCGGAATGAAACCCTAATGGGCCCAATGACGCCCTAATTGACCAAAAAGCCCAAACATGTGGCTAATGAGCCTAGTGAAACCCTAATGTGCCTAATGAACCCTAATCGGTCTAAGGACTTGACTTTTTGGGTCTATTGGGTTATGATTGGGTTGGAAACCCTAATTAGGGTTTAGAAAACCCTAATTTTGGATATATGGGGCTTGGACTTATCGAGACCCACATTTGGGCCATTGGAATGGAATTGTAAATTACACCCAATCACACTATATGATTTATTTAGAAGAGTGATGGACTTAATGGATTAAGTCCTTAATGGGTTAAGTGAGAAACACTTAACCCTAATTGTCATTTTATGTGAAACCTTAATTTCACTTGGGCTTTATGTTGGGCCTTTCTATTGGGTTTTGGTGATTGGGCTATTAATGGGCCATCCAAAATCAAGTATATGGACTAGACTAATTTAATGGGCTTTATGGTAAGGCCCATGTAAGGGGTTTGGGCCTAATTTGGAAAATTGGGCCATAGGTGTGCCATAATTGGGCCTTCATGATTATGAGATATTGGTCCATTAGAAATGCCAAATGTTGGACTGGACTAAATGGTTGGACCTTAGAATAAGACCATGTAAAGGTTTGGGCCCAATTTGGGAAATTGGGCCATATGATGGGCTTTGATTCATAGTTTAACTTTTGGGCCTTTGGATTGGGCCTTGAGTTGAATCAAGCTAAGATAGGGGTAAGGCAGTCTTTTACCCCAAGCATGGATTTATGATTTTTGTGTTGAAACCCAATTATTAATTGGGTGTTGTTTTGATATTGACAGTTCGGGAAGATGCCATCCAGCAGCCAGGGTTTCATCTACGGGACTTCAGCAATGTGAGGTGAGTTACCTTCCAGTAGAAGTGGGTCGAAGGCACCAACGTCGGCCCACTAGTAGTTGATTATAGATGAGATGATTGTCTTTGTGATAATTGTCTGGTATGCCACTATCTGTTATGTGTTATGTGCTAGTATGATATGTTTTATGTGATAGTGGTAGGAGGGGTAGGATAGACCCCGGTATCGGTTGTAAGGACCGACAGGGTAGGTCAGGCACCCCAGATATGCTTGACAGCATGTTTATGATATGTTGTTATGTGATAGTGGTAGTAGGAGGGGAATAGTCCCCGTGCTACGGTCGTAAGGACCGAAGGTTAGGTCAGGCACCCCAGATATGCCTGACAGTATGTTTATGTTATGTTATTATGTGGTAGTAGTAGGGGGTGAAATAGTCCCCGTAGCCGGTTGAGGTAAACTAGAGGGTAGTTCGGCGCCCCAGAATTGCCAGACAGGGTAGGTCGGGCACCCCAGAATGGCCTGACAGGGTAGGTCGAGTACCCTAGAAATGCTTGACATGGGTAGGTCGGGCACCCCAGAATTGCCTGGCAGGGTAGGTCGGGCACCCCAGAATTTCCTGGCAGTATGTGTTTGGTAGAGTATGTGGTATGATGGGGGAACTCACTAAGCTTTGTGCTTACGGTTTTCAGTTTTGGTTTCAGGTACTTCGTTTTCAAAGGAAAGGAACTGGCTCGATCGCAGCGCATCACACTATGTTTTCCGCACATGAGATATTTGGGATTACACTCTGATATTGATTATGATAACACATCGACTATTGACACTTTGGTTTTGACATGAGATGTTTTTATGGATGTTTTTATACTTATGGTTTTATAACAACTTATTTAAAATGAAATTTTTGGCCTTGAATTTTGGGATGTTACAAGTTGGTATCAGAGCCTTGGTTTGAGGGATTCGAGCACACTCTCGGGTGTGTCTGGACTCAAACTAAGGACTTGGTATGAAAATTTTCAAAAAGTAAAATCATTTTATAAAAAGGAGTTTGAAAAGAATTAGAAAAAAGAAAAGAACTTTGAAAAGAACAAGGTGTGTGATGTGTGCAATCAGCCGAGCTCAAGTAAGTTTTCCCCAAGATACCTATACACGTTATGTTATGATATGATATAATTAGGAGGACTGCATGCTAGATTAGGGCTAAGGATCTAGGAAGGATGCCTTATATGCCTACTATATGTGTGTGAGAACTGCATGCTAGATTAGGGCTAAGGATCTAGGAAGATGCCTTATATGCTTGCTGTATGTGCTTGATGAGCTGCATGATAGTACTCATTAGTCAGTGATAGAATAGCCTGTTTAGGTTATGCCTGATTGTATGAGCCTTAGAATCTCATACCAGTATAGATTCCTTATAAGAGGATGGAATTATTTGATTGGAATATGTTGGTTAGATTTTCCATTGTCTGAATGTTGCTTGCTTTGTGCTTTGTGGGACTCTTAGTAATGTGAGCTAGCTATTAAGTGAATATGCTAAGTCACATGTGGCACATGTTGGATAATCTCAGAGTGATAGATTTGACCCTATTACGTAGCTCTTGTTTGAGTCCAACCATTCTAGGGATGGATCTTTTACTCGAAGGATTATCTGATCTCTGTTGCATGTGGCTATATTCATGAGGTAGCTAGTTGGCATTACTGGGAATATTTCAGCAGCTGAGGACTGGGTAGGTTCGGGAACCTAAGAAAGCCTATGATATGTTTCAGTGGGTTAGTAGTGAGGATTAGTGAGACTTGGGTGTATCAGTTTGAGGAAGTGACTTGGAGGATTCGGGAGGATTGCTGAGGAAATTATGGATAGGTGTGGAAGGTAGTATTGGGCCCGTACTACTGAAAGCATAGGATCCATACTCGAATCGGTGAGAGTCTTGGAGAATCTGAGAAGCTTCGGGGAGGAGTTTGTGACCCGGTTTGGGGACAGAGGATGTTCCAGTTGTTGCAGCTTAACCATTGGCAGTGAGCTAGTGAGTGTGACAGGGTGTCAGACCCTCAAGGATATGATTTCCAAGAGGTTGCAGATGCGATATCGATTCGGAGCCCTGGGAAGAGAGGGTCGTGCCAGGTGCGTATAGTAGAGGGTCCCGGGAAGAGACCCATGACTTCTGATCATCGGGTGAAAGGCCAGCAAGACCGGAGTCAGTGCAACACGTACGGGAAAGTTCACAAGGGAGTTTCTCGCTCCAAGGGTTTAGGCTGCCACAGGTGTGGCAGGGTTGATCATGTCAGCTGAAGGTAATCAGTATTCCTCCAGATGTTGCAGGTATGTCATCTTCTACTTCTACTAGATGGATGTTGGGAAAACGTATCGCTTTGGAATTGTGAGTGAGTTTGGATAAGTCAGATCTCGGTCGGTTTTCTGCAAGTGTCTGGGTTATCAAGGATCATAGATGCCATCCTGCATGCCGAAAAGTCCTTGATGAACCCACAGAGGGACACATCTTGCGGAGTGGGTTCCGTGTGTACCGTTATCATTCCGGATCTTTGTCGGGATCTGTGCAGGAGTAATATGTAGAGGATACTCGGTCAGGGTTAGAGCTATAGTTCTCCAGTGAAGTCAGCGTTCAGTGGTTCTATAATGGTTCAGGTATGGTCGACAATTGTCTATGGATGAACCTTGGAGTTCAAGGCACTACCGTTGCTAGGACAGGACTGGTAGCATGAAGATGGTAGTGTTAGTTGCGGGTGTTAGATTCATAAGTGGTTGGTCATTGGATGTTCAAGAGAATTGTATGTTCGCATGGGTTGTGTTCGGTTAGAGTTCAGTGGTGCTGCAATATTGGAAGTGGGAACAAGGATTCGTCAGCCAGAGTGAAGATTAAGGCCTTCAGTTGACAGCATGGGATATGGACTGAGGTGTCAGACTGTACCAGATTTCAAGAGTACTCTTCAAGATTTCAGAGGATGGGCGATCTTAAGGTTTGACTAGTAATTGATCGTTAACATTGGTAAGCTCAGATTGTCGGCAATGAACTATTAGGAAGTAAGAAGGATTGTGAATCCTTCAATTCTCACGTACCGTGAAGACTTAGTCGAATCTTAGTGGGGGAGAGACCTTTTGTAAAGTTCTCCAAATCTGAGTTCTGGTTGCACGAGGTGCAATCTCTTGGGTACCTTGTCAACCAAAAGGGTATTCTGGTCGATTCGGCCAAGATAGAGGTTGTGATGCAGTGGGAGATTCCGAGGTCTCCAACTGAGATTCGGAGTTTCCTGGGTCTAGCGGGTTATTACCAGAGACTTATACGGGACTTCTCCGAGATTGCGGTTCCTTTGACCCGACTGACCAAGAAGTCGGTGGCCTTTCGCTGGGGGCCTGAGCAGCAGGCAGCCTTCAAGACTCTCAGACAACAGGTTCCGGGAACCAGGTTAGAGCTCCAGTTAGGACTCAAGTTCAGTTGTGTGTTAGGTCGAGTGCGTGTTCGACCGATATGGAAAGTGTTGTAAGACTGCGGGGGTAACCGTAGCATTCACTAGCGATCAGGTAGTATGGAAAGTGTTGTAATACTGCGGGGGTAGCGGTAGCATTCACTAGTGATCAGGTAGTATGGAAAGTGTTGTAAGACTGCGGGGGTAGCCGTAGAATTCACTAACAGTTAGATAGTTTGGAAAGTATTGTAAGACTGCGGGGGTAGCCATAGCATACACTAACAGTTAGATAGTATGGAAAGTATTATAAGACTACGAGGGTAGCCGTAACATTCACTAGCAGTCAGTTAGCATGGAAAGTGTTGTAAGTCTGCGGGTGTAGCCGTAGCATTCATGAGGTTGGCAGATAGTGATAGAGTGACGTGAGATTGCGGGTGTAGTCGTAGCATTCACTAGGTTGGTAGATGGCATGAGCGTGTTGTTAGAACGCGGAAGGAACAGTAGTACCCACCAGTTCGGGTGCAACAGTGAGGATAGGGAAATGCACGAATTGGATTTCGGAATTACCCAGATGGATTAGATATGGTTGAGCCAGTGATAAGACTGTAGGATCGCGACTACGGTTATGGGAACAGGGAAACAATGGACCGTATGAGGTCATTTATGATATATGGCTACCATTGGTCTTGTAGCAATCACTTTTAGCCTTGGATTTGGATGATGTCAGGATCCGACGCATGGACCCGATCAGTTGGACCAGGAGGTCGTTATAGCCATAGTGGTAAGATAACTAATAACAGCTATTGACAGACAAGAATTTCGTTCGTAAGTCGTGTGAGGCGACTATGTGGGGGTCCTTTGGTTCCGCAGCAGAGCCGGAACCCGATATTTCAGACGACTGACAAATGAATTGAGACCAGGAAGGTGTCAATAGATTTTAGAAAGTATGTAGCAGCATGCTTTTTCAGGCAGTTTCAGTGTTTGGGCAGTATTAGTATTTGTGTTTAAGGTTGCAAGTACGGACGGAATAGCTGATTGATTGGGGAGTGACAAGTCACTCACAGCGGGATTAGCTGAGCCTCGGCCAAGTGTAAGTGATCTGCAAGGATAATTAGGTCTGTGATCCTGTTTTATAGTGGGAGTCTTGAGCTATTAGAATTTGTGTAGTCAGTTGAGGGATAAACAGACTGGGTTCAACAATAATGGTCTAGTATGAGCGGTCTGACAGGGAGTCAGCCCACCTCAAGACTGCAGATTTCAGATGAAGTAGATGTAGTATTGTTGCGAGGAATTCGCTCACCTGCGGATTTTAGGGCTTTTTCGAAGATTGGTCACGGCTACCCTGGGAAGGCTAGGGAGTGCCCAGGATGGTGATCACGTTACTTGAGTGGTTTGGCGTGTAAGGAATGATTTTGGGGACGAAATCTAATTTAAGTGGGGCAGAGTTGTAACACCCCGTTATTTAATAAATAAAATAAATAAATTAATGGATGTGTAGTATCCCTAAAATCAATAATTATATAGCAAGGAGTTGGCCTCGAGGAGCTAATTGTCACAATTTGAGAGATTGGGGGTTAAAAGTGTAAAATCCGGATTCAGGTTGTAAAAATTTATGAAGACAGGGGCTCTATGGTAATTATTGGAACCTAAGTTGAAAAGAATAAGAAGAGGAGGGACTAAAAACGTTAACATGGCTGAAGTTTGATCATTGGACCTAAATTGAAATGAATTTAGAATGCTGAGGGCTAAAGATTAAATTCTGGACCTAATCTGTAAAGGAATTGTAGAGGGAAGGGTTTTTTGTTAAATTCGGACCTAATTGTAAAGGGTTTCAGAAGGCAGGGTTTCAATGGTAAATTATGGACTCCCTTTGAAAGAAAATGGGAAGGGAAGGACTAAAGGCGTCATTATGGGAAAAAGATTTATGGGGCGGGGTATATAACCCTCAACCCTCCGTAACCCTAACCCTAAATGAGTTAGCAGCCGCCACCTATGCCTCCCTCTTCGTCTCCGGCGCCACCACCATTCACCTTGTTCGCTTTTCCGACTGCCTAGCACCATCAGGGTAGTCCTCGTCATCGGAAACATTGAAGAGTGGCAGTATATGGGAGCAACCGCCATATCAGTCGACGACGAAGCCGGGAGACACCAACCGCCACTGTTACATTGTTGCTGCCGCCGCCAGAGGGCTCGTTTCTGTTGCTCCGGGTATCGGTTGCCATCCCGAAGGACTATTGTGTCGTGTGTCGCTGCTCCAGCCGCCGTGAGCGCCATTGTAGCGCTGCTGTTCTTCCTCCTCCAAGTCGTTGTTGCCGTCGTTATACACCACCAAGTGGTGGTTGCATCCGGAAGTCCGAGCAAGGGTTTTTGTGGGGGTGATATTGCTTGATTGGGAACCAAAGAAATCACCGCCACCACCGTAAGGTGGTGGCTTCCATCCCAAATTCGTTGCTGTCATTGCCGCCTTCCCGTTTCTGCCACCGCTGTCGCCGTCGTGAGCCACCAGGTGGGTGACTGGAGTGTAGTCTGCAATTTGGAGTGTGTTTGTGTGTGTTTTGTGTGGCTGGAAAACCAACGGAGTCACCACCACCGTGAGGTGGTGGCTGCCACCACGTGCCACCGCCGGCCACCACTAGGGTGGCTGTGTGTGTGTGTGTTTGTTTGTATTAGTGTGAGTGTGTATGTTATTTGGGGTTAGCATTGTAAATTGTAATTAGAAAGAAGAATAATGAAAAGAAACTCAAACCGCCACCGTAGGGTCGTGGTTGCCGCCACCTGCCGCCACCATCCGCCGTGTTGGGTGGCGGTGTGCCTCGTTAGGGATGCTTGGATTGAATGGGCCGAATGAAACCATAGTGGGCCGAATGAAACCCTAATGGGCCCAATGACGCCCTAATTGACCAAAAAGCCCAAACATGTGGCTAATGAGCCTAGTGAAACCCTAATGTGCCTAATAAACCCTAATTGGTCTAAGGACTTGACTTTTTGGGTCTATTGGGTTATGATTGGGTTGGAAACCCTAATTAGGGTTTACAAAACCCTAATTTTGGATATATGGGGCTTGGACTTATCGGGACCCACATTTGGGCCATTGGAATGGAATTGTAAATTACACCCAATCACACCATATGATTTATTTAGAAGAGTGATGGACTTAATGGATTAAGTCCTTAATGGGTTAAGTGAGAAACACTTAACCCTAATTATCATTTTATGTGAAACCTTAATTTCACTTGGGCTTTATGTTGGGCCTTTCTATTGGGTTTTGGTGATTGGGCTATTAATGGGCCATCCAAAATCAAGTATATGGACTAGAATAATTTAATGGGCTTTATGGTAAGGCCCATGTAAGGGGTTTGGGCCTAATTTGGAAAATTGGGCCATAGGTGTGCCATAATTGGGCCTTCATGATTATGAGATATTGGTCCATTAGAAATGCCAAATGTTGGACTGGACTAAATGGTTGGACCTTAGAATAAGACCATGTAAAGGTTTGGGCCTAATTTGGGAAATTGGGCCATATGATGGGCTTTGATTCATAGTTTAACTTTTGGGCCTTTGGATTGGGCCTTGAGTTGAATCAAGCTAAGATAGGGGTAAGGCAGTCTTTTACCCCAAGCATGGATTTATGATTTTTGTGTTGAAACCCAATTATTAATTGGGTGTTATTTTGATATTGACAGTTCGGGAAGATGTCATCCAGCAGCCGGGGTTTCATCTGCGGGACTTCAGCAATGTGAGGTGAGTTACCTTCTAGTAGAAGTGGGTCGAAGGCACCAACGTCGGCCCACTAGTAGTTGATTATAGATGAGATGATTGTCTTTATGATAATTGTCTGGTATGCCACTATCTGTTATGTGTTATGTGCTAGTATGATATGTTTTATGTGATAGTGGTAGGAGGGGTAGGATAGACCCCGGTATCGGTTGTAAAGACTGACAGGGTAGGTCAGGCACCCCAGATATGCCTGACAGCATGTTTATGATATGTTGTTATGTGATAGTGGTAGTAGGAGGGGAATAGTCCCCGTGCTACGGTCGTAAGGACCGAAGGTTAGGTCAGGCGCCCCAGATATGCCTGACAGTATGTTTATGTTATGTTATTATGTGGTAGTAGTAGGGGGTGAAATAGTCCCCGTAGCCGGTTGAGGTAAACTAGAGGGTAGTTCGGCGCCCCAGAATTGCCAGACAGGGTAGGTCGGGCACCCCAAAATGGCCTGACAGGGTAGGTCGAGCACCCCAGAAATGCTTGACATGGGTAGGTCGGGCACCCCAGAATTGCCTGGCAGGGTAGGTCGGGTACCCCAGAATTTCCTGGCAGTATGTGTTTGGTAGAGTATGTGGTATGATGGGGGAACTCACTAAGCTTTGTGCTTACGGTTTTCAGTTTTGGTTTCAGGTACTTTGTTTTCAAAGGAAAGGAACCGGCTCGATCGCAGCGCATCACACTATGTTTTCCGCACATGAGATATTTGGGATTACACTCTGATATTGATTATGATAACACATCGACTATTGACACTTTGGTTTTGACATGAGATGTTTTTATGGATGTTTTTATACTTATGGTTTTATAACAACTTATTTAAAATGAAATTTTTGGCCTTGAATTTTAGGATGTTACAAGTTGGTATCAGAGCCTTGGTTTGAGGGATTCGGGCACACTCTCGGGTGTGTCTGGACTCAAACTAAGGACTTGGTATGAAAATTTTCAAAAAGTAAAATCATTTTATAAAAAGGAGTTTGAAAAGAATTAGAAAAAAGAAAAGAACTTTGAAAAGAACAAGGTGTGTGATGTGTGCAATCAGCCGAGCTCAAGTAAGTTTTCCCCAAGATACCTATACACGTTATGTTATGATATGATATGATTAGGAGAACTGCATGCTAGATTAGGGCTAAGGATCTAGGAAGGATGCCTTATATGCCTACTGTATGTGTATGAGAACTGCATGCTAAATTAGGGCTAAGGATCTAGGAAGATGCCTTATATGCTTGTTGTATGTGCTTGATGAGCTGCATGATAGTACTCATCAATCAGTGATAGAATAGCCTGTTTAGGTTATGCTTGATTGTATGAGCCTTAGAATCTCATACCAGTATAGATTCCTGATAAGAGGATGGAATTATTTGATTGGAATATGTTGGTTAGATTTTCCATTGTCTGAATGTTGCTTGCTTTGTGCTTTGTGGGACTCTTAGTAATGTGAGCTAGCTATTAAGTGAATATGCTAAGTCACATGTGGCACATGTTGGATAATCTCAGAGTGATAGATTTGACCCTATTACGTAGCTCTTGTTTGAGTCCAACCGTTCTAGGGATGGATCTTTTACTCGAAGTATGGGTAGGTCGGGCACCCCAGAATTGCCTGGCAGGGTAGGTCGGGCACCCCAGAATTACCTGGCAGTATGTGTTTGGTAGAGTATGTGGTATGATGGGGGAACTAACTAAGCTTTGTGCTTACGGTTTTCAGTTTTGGTTTCAGGTACTTTGTTTTCAAAGGAAAGGAGCCGGCTCGATCGTAGCGCATCACACTATGTTTTCCGCACATAAGATCTTTGGGATTACACTCTGATATTGACTATGATAAGATGTTCGTCTATTGACACTTTGGTTTTGACATGACATGTTTTTATACTTATGGTTTTATAACAACTTATTTAAAAATGAAATTTTTGGCCATGAATTTTGGGATGTTAAAAAAAATATCTAAAACCATACTAAATAAGAAATTAACTTTCACTACCTTCAATGGGAAGGGAATATTCGACGGTTTTCTCCTGAATATCATCAAGAAAGGCAAATCTGATTGTATTCTCCTGAAGATGTTTGCCATGACTGACTCGAGTTGTAGCAGGTGTATTCATTGATCACTTTACGCTTGTTGACTTGTTAGTTGTTCCTGTGCAGATTCTCCATCCTGGTCATTTGTGTTTGATTCAAGTTTCCTGACATTATCAACACCTTCATCTTCATCATCAGATTTGCCTAAAATAGGGATCTCATGAACATCATTACCAGTAGACAACACTATATCAGACTCTATTTCCTTTGCAGGCTCAATGTGTGCAGTTAAAGTTTCTATAACAGTTGTAGGCTCGTAACTATATCAAACTCCTTTTCAGACTCACTATGTGTGGAACAGTAACTTTTTCATCTTTAGGATCATTTTCATCCATGCCAAGACCCTGAAGCTTGTCATCACCCAATGTTGACTCCTGAATAACATCTATGTTAGGTTCAAGACTATCTCCTTCCACTACAAGATCCGTAACCTGAGCATCAACTGTATTTTCAACATCTTCATGTTTCTAATTGGTAGTTTCTCATCTTCTTCATTATCAGGGCCATCGTCATCTATTTTAGCACAAGCTTGATCATCTGCAATCACCTGATTCACACCTTCGACCATTGATGGCTCTACCAAAGCTTCAATCTCTTTTAAATTGCTTGCAAGTTAATAAAATAAAATTATACTCAAATCACTCACCTTAGAGACTAATAATACAAGTAAAGCCAAAAGTATTTATTTACCATTAAAGTCCGACTGTTCTAGGGAAATATTAACACTCTCTTCTACTTCAACAATATTCACAGCAGAAACAAATGATTCCTCAACCCTCACATTGTTTTCCAGCCCTTCTGATGTTGATTCTAATTTTGTCAATTTTGTTTCCTTTTCAGCAACCTCTGGAACCACATATTTTTCTAATTTTACTGCTACATGAACTTCAGCTTCCATAACTATCTCTGAATTGACATGAACTTCCTGATTTTGATTGTGTACATGAGATCCATCTAAAAGTGCATCAATGGTTGGCAACCCTAACGATTCTAATGTTGATAAATCTCCCGATTCTTCTACTATATGAGCATGAGATTCTTTAGAAACTTCGGTTGGAACTGCTATAGACTCATCTGGACTAGGCTCAACTACTGCATCTTCAGGTGAGGCATTTGGAGCATCATCAAAAGTTAGACTTTGATGAGCTGACTCACTTGGCTGCTCCTTTTCATCAACCTTGATTCCACTGCGTGTAAATCGACCTGGAGTTTTACGCGAAGAAAAACGAGCAACTCCAGTATTTTGTTCTTTAATGGCTAACTGACTTGGTTCCTTTCTATCACTTCTTATTACACCACGTGTAAACCGTCTACCAGATTCAACAATGGCGGATGTTTGCTCAGTCTCTATAACTTTATCATCTAATCCAAGATTCACCATCTTTAAAATCGGTGTCTCCATTGAAATGGATTTTTTAACATGGTCCTCTGAATCGCTTTGTTTTAGTTCACTCAATTTTTCCCTCTTTTTAGACCTATTATCTACACTCATTGCAACTTTTTTAGACGCGGGTGTCTTTACAACACTCTCTTGCTCTTTTTTTTGCAACACATTCTTTACGTGTAGAAACAGGCTCAGGCTTAATAATTTGATCTTAAATAATTTAGTCTCCACTTCATTTCCTAGATTTTTTACTCCCAGAACCACTAGTAGCTGCTTTAATTTCTTTTTCAGAAGCATCTTTTGATTGCTTTTTCGCAACAGTCTTACGAATAGGAGATTCAGGCTTCTCGGTTTCTTTTACCATTTCTTTCTTTCCAACATAAGGTTTCTTGCTTCCTTTCCCCTGAGCTTTTTGCACGACAAATTTTCATCTTGTGTCCTTTTTAGGAATGTTCACACGTTCTTCAAGAGGAGGAACCACTTCAGTTACTTTAGGTTGCATGACAGATTTTCTTCGATTTACATTCCTTCTACCTGTAGGCTCTGCTGGTTCCTCAAGCAGTTGAACCTTAGCTTTGCTTTTATCCTTTCCTCCAGAAGATTTCTTTGCAGGAGGAGCCTTGGACCTTGTAACTTTCTTTTCATCAAAAGATTACACTTTGCTTACATCTTGATTCACAACTGTTTCCTTATTTCTCCTTGATTGCCTTGTACCCTTGTCAGCATTATCTTGAGTTTCAGGAACTTCAACAATTTTCTCTTCACTTATTTTCTTTGACCTCCCACGCCCCAATTTCTCGTCTTTATCTTCATTGCTTGTGTTATGGTTCAAATCAGCAACAATGGTGTCCCTTCTAGTTCTTTTCTTCTCTATATGAGGATTAGCAACCTCACTATCATCCCTTCTAGTTTTTTTCTTTTCAGCTGGAGGATTAGCAACCACACTATCAGTGTTTAAAGTTTGTTCTCTAGACCTTGTAGCTCTAACTGGAACATCCTTAACCTCCTTAGAGAGCTCAACTTTTGGCTCATCTTTTTCCGTTTGTATGCCATGTTTTTTCTTAACTTGAGGACTCAATTCAGGTTCCTTAATGTCTTCTGTCACAACCTGTGCTTTTGACCGTGTAGCTCTAGCACGAACAACAATGGTTTCTTTAACCGGTTCACTTTTTTCCTTTTCAACAACTTTAACTTCTTTTTTGCTTGGCTTACTTTTTTCAAGTTGAGCATCAACTTTTCCCAGTGTGTTCGTGTAACATCCGGACTTTCAGATGTATTAATGTGTGTGTTTAACCTTGAGGTGTATGGAGTGACTCGACGAGTTGTGAGTCCGACTCGCCGAGTCGGGTCGGGTTGGCCACGTGGAATAAATAAGTGGACTCGACGAGTCAGGGGGATGACTCGCCGAGTCAGGGGGGTGACTCGCCGAGTAGGTGCTGGGCAGAGAAACCCTAATTTCCCGGGGCTAGAGCCTATTTAAAGGCACTTATAGCCTCATTTGCGGCTACCTTCCCTGGAGAGCAAACCCTAAACGACCTTTGAGCCTAGGGAGAGAGTGCCTTGCTATTTATGAGTGTTTGGTGCATCTTGTGAAGGGAAGAGAAGATTTCCAAGCCAAGGGACAGGAGGGTGTTGCTAGATCTGAGGTTGTTTCACTTCAAAGCTTCTAGAAAAGGTATAAAGCTTGCACCTTTCTCATTCTTTTGTATAGATCTCATGATTTTGTGAATCTGGGGGTTTTCCACCCAAATATGAGGACCTTGAGTATTTTATGTTCATTGAGAGCTTTGAACTACAGATCTGGACCATGTGAGGTCCCTAGAGCCCAAAAGTCCTTGCTTTATCCAACCAAAATAGTGATCTTGAGAGAAAAACCCTTTTTGAGATATGTTTTGGCATTTTAAGCTCAAAATGCCATGCAGGAACATAAAGCATGTGACTTTACGTGATTGATGAGCCTTAGGAGTGCAGATCTAGAATTTGGGAAGGTTCTCTGCCTTGAAAACGACTGAATGAGATATGAGTCCGAATGGACTCGCCGAGTCAGGGAGCCGACTCGACGAGTCGGTGAGGGCTTGTCCTGATGAGCTTGATCATGCGATAGCTCGGCGAGTTGGGGGTCAACTCGACGAGTTGAGTTGGACCTTCACGAGACTTCTGAGGATGCGAGTGGACTCGACGAGTTGCATAAGTGCACTCGACGAGTCGGGTCAAACTTGGACTGTTGACTCGAGTGTTGACTTCTGTTGACTCTGGGGTTTTGGTCAACATGAGTAATAAAGACCATGGAGGGGTAAAATGGTCTTTTATCCACTTCAAAGAGTTAGAAAGAGAAAGAATAGTCTTCGGTTGTTTGAATTGTGAAAAGAGTATTAATTAGAGATATTCATCCCTTGTGTTAGGCGGAGGCTAGTTCGAGATTCGGGTGCGAGGTTATTTACTTGCTGCTTGTTAGGTGAGTCTTCTCACTATACTTTACCTAGAGTGGTAACTATGTGTGACCAGAGGGTCTTATGTGCTTGCTTGAGTTATGCATTTTCTGTGTGATATATGTGTTGTATGTTATCTTATGTGATAGATAGACCGGACCGGAGGGTCCAACGTACCATGGGACTGGAGGGTCCCAACCAGACCGGACCGGAGGGTCCAACGAGTTGTGGGACTGGAGGGTCCCACTGAGACACATTGACCGGAAGGTCTTATAGAGCTATAGCCTCGAGTGGCTAGTTATTTGTGCGTGGTATTTTGGGGAACTCACTAAGCTTCGTGCTTACCGTGTTATGTGTTATGTGTTTCAAGTATCTCAGAGGATTGCGGGAATGCACCGACTTGATTGTACACACACCAGTGAAAGAGTTACGTTTTGAGGATCCTGGATTTTAACTGAGCAATTGTGGAATTTTGAATTGTAAATTTAATAAATGAGATTTTTGTAAGATACATTATGAGAATTATGTGATTTTAAAATGAAAATTTTGTTTTGAAAATTTACGGTGTTACAAGTTGGTATCAGATCCTTGGTTTGAGGGATTTGGATGCACATCCGGGTGTGTTTGGACTCAAACTGAGGATTTGAGAAATATTTTCAAAAGAGATAAATTTTTCTATAAATGAGAAAGTGTTTAAGAGAAAACGAGTTGGAGCAGTGTGTACAATCAGCCAGAGCCTGAACGGTGATTTCCCAAAATACACTTACTTTTGTGTTATGAAATATTTTATGAGATATTATGCATGCTAGAGATAGGCTAGGTATTTCATATTCTAGGACTAGAGTGGACTGATATATGATGCCTTAGCCTAGGAGATGCTGCTATCTGTGATTTGCTTTTGAGTATGTGTTGAGTAAGAGTGTCCAACAGGAATCCTTTTAGAGAGGGATTTGAGTAGAGGAGTAATCTAGGAGAGATACCTAGATGAGCATTTGAGGAGCCTACTGAGAGAGTAGTCAGATGCCCGCGTGGGGTAAAGTTTCTTGAGTTCAGTGATATCCTTCGAGTATGAGGAGAGCAAGTGGAGTAATAATCTAGAAGGGTTTTACGTGCTAGTGGAGATTACCCGATGCTCGAATGCTGCTTGCTTCGTGCTTTGTGGAACTCTTGATGATGGGAGACAGCTACTAAGTGAATATGACGATATTCAGGAGGTAGATGGCTGGCATCATGAGGAGTTCTTCAGCAGCTGATGGCAGAGGAGTGTGAGAACCTAAGAAGAGCCTAGGGAGTGAATTTAGTCAGATAAGTACGCTGACGGAGGAGGGTATTCGCTGGAGGGCGAACTTGCATAACAGGATTGGTGATCGAGAAGGTTGAACAGCTACTTAGGAAATATGGGACGATCCGTGTGGAAAGTATGGGTAGATGTGGCAGGTAGTATGGGCCCGTACTACTGAAAGCAGAGGACCCATACTTGAAACAAAGAGAATTCCAGAAGTTCTAAGTAGCGGATTGAGAAGAGAGAACATGGTTCGAGCACCATGATTCATAGCGGATTGAGAAGAGAGAACATGGTTCGAGTACCATGATTCGTATCAAATTGAGAACAGAGAACATGGTTCGAGTACCATGATTGTAGCGGATTGAGAAGAGATAACATGGTTCGGGTACCATGATTCATAGCAGATCGAGAGGTGGCCACATGGTTCAGGTACCATGACTCGTGGCGGTTAGTGCTTCTGGTTTACAAGTTATTCTGTTGTGATTGGTTAGTCTGAGATCAGATGTGAAAGAGCACGGGGCCAGAGGTCCATGTTGAACGAGTTTCAATGAAGCAGGCCTTGAGGGGGGAAAACGAGTTAGTTCCCGAGGGATTTTTTGGTGAGATGCTAGTTGGAGTCGCAAGACTCAGAGAGGAGTAGAAGATAGTGATTTATGGAGGATTACGGTCTGAATTGAGCAATCGTCCGATAAAGGGGATGTCACCTTCTGTGACCAGAGTTGTGCTAGTTCCGTTTCATGTGAGAAGCAGAAGAGATATTGAGACTTTCAGTTTCTGAGCTTGGGGGTAAACCCTGTGGGGTAGCATCGGTTGCGATCTTTCACCAGAGTATCTGGGCAGTATGTCTACCGCAAGGTAGTATTATAGCAAGAGAGGAACATCAGTGGTGACTGAGACGATCAAGGACACGGATATACCCTATTTGAGTATAGTAGGGCATGTGTTAGTGGCAGTGTCCGGTAATCAAGAGGAGCATTTTTGGGGCAGTGGATCTCATTGGCTATGATGGATATCGAGTGTAGGAGTGAGGCTTCTGCTCTCATTATAATTATCCTAATGGGACATTGGTTAGGGAGTCGGAGATGAGGAGTGTGAGAATTCATTATTCTCAGACTGAGAGTCATGACTACTACTGGACAGTTGATATGTCCGGTAGTGTGTCAATATGAGATTTTGGATAACACGATAGGAAGTTTTCGAGGATTTTATCTGAGGTTCGGGATGTTTGGAGTTGCTAGGTCTTTATCGGGAAGATCATCGAGTGTTATGTGGTACTTTCCAAGAGTAAGTGTGATTTACCTGGTAAAGCAGCCTGTGGAATAGATTTATGGTGATGGTTCGAGCCCTGAGTGGGGGAGAACCGGGTATTTTATTGAAAGTATCAGAGATTTGTTTGAAGAGCGGTTAGAGGACTGGATATAGTGACCTACGGTATGGATATACGAGACCAGGGTTATTGGTGGTCTAGGCGAGGTGCAGAGCGAGATGATGCATGTTGTACGTGTTCAGGAAAGGATGAGTGTCTCCACAGCAGGTGGCCGTTGGTCGGAGACCTTGTGGTGGTTAGGAATTCTTCAAGGTTGTAATGGTAAGTTCGAGGTGATTGGCTCGTAAGGATAGTTTCAGCGGTTGAAAATTTTCTGGTTCAATGTATGGGTTGTTATATGCACTTTGGGAAGGATAGAAGTTGATTGGGTAACCAACTTCAGGGTCGGTATGTGTATTCTTGCATGGGTTGAGCATTAGAGGAGGGAGTTTCGGATGGTCGTCAACGTGTTATGAGTCATTGACGATCCCTCCGTGTTTCAATTGAGAGTTGGGATACTCCGAAGTTACGAGTTGAGTGAGAGGAGGATCAATTGCGAGATTCTGAAAGGATGTGTGGCTATATCTGAATATGACGCCGTAATTAGGAGATCAGTGGCTGAGGCAAAACATCGTGAGGCTCTGTGATGGTGTACTTGTTGGATTAATGTCTAAGTCCATAACTATATTTGGTATGTAGTTGACCCGACCCGGCATGGTCCATTTGGGTTGCACTTCACCGGCACAATTTATATGGATAGTCTTTTGAGAATAGTATATTTATGATTTATATTAATATATTATAAGTTCTAATATATTAATATGGAATCATATTATTTAATTAGTATTGATCAAGAATTAATTTAGAATTAATTAAGTGATCAAAAAGAACTAATTAAATATGGACTCTTATATATATGGAATGGGCCAAGTTCATTTAGGTTGGGCTAAGCTTTCATGGATGGTCCATGGAGCTTTTAACCCATGGATCCTATGTAAATGAAAGGTCATGGGTATTAGGGTTTACATGGATGTAACCCTAATCCTCCATAATATATAAAGGGGTCATTGGCTCACAAAATTGGCACAAGTGTGTGAAAATAAGAGTGGGCCGATTTTAGTGTGCATACATATTCTCTCAAGTTCTTCCAAGGTGTTTTGGTGATTTGTGATTCCATTTGAGGCTTCCACACTATTGGGGCTAAGCTCTTAAAGCTTGAAGACATCAAGCTACATCAAAAGGTATGTCATCTAACTAGAACTTTGTAGTATAGGTGCTTCATAATATGCTAGTTAGGATGAAACCTTGGAATAGTTAATATTTGCATGTATAATAGAGAAAACATAGATCCAAGGTTTATAGGGTTGCATGTACACCATAGGAGTGTTAGAATGCTCAAAACCCAACAGTGGTATCAGAGCCATGGGTTGTTTTCTGTTATATTGATGCAAATGTTTTATTTTCAAGTTGAAAAAAAAGGAAAAAAAAACATGACGTTTGTCAAATTTTAAGATAATTACTTGTTTTGTGAAAAACGAATTATTTGTAAAATTTGAATCATTTGTTATATGAGTTGAATTAGGTCAAATTTAGTAAAAGATAAAATGATATGAAAGTTTTTTTTTTTAAAAAAATTGATTCAAAGTTTTTATGGAGTTATAAAATTTGGTGTTAATGTTTTAAAGAATTCCATAATTTGTTCTTAAGTTATGGAACATGGAAAGTTTCATCATAAAACACCATTAATTCCATAAGTTATGGAATCCAAAGGTTTTCAAGAATTACAAAACTTGCCCTCAAGTTTTGGAATTTGAGAAAAGTTTTTTATGAAAAAAGAATTGAATTCTAAAACTCTTGGGTTCATAACTTAAACAATTAATTAAATGGTTTTAATTTTGAGTTTAATAATTGGAATTATGATGTTTTGTTGAATAGTTCAAATTAACTCTTATGGACTTTATTAATAGTTAATTAAAGCATTTAATTAAAAGAGTATTATTAAATCCATAAATATATGGTTTGAGTTTAATTAAATTAAAAGTCTAGTTTATTTAATAGATTAAACCACCAAGTATTTTAAATGTCTAAAATACACCCTTATACTATTATAATATTAAAAGTTTAATATATTATATGTATAAGAGCAAGTCGTCTTACCATTAGTAAGCCTCATTCACGAAGCCGGTCTATAAGGGGGGTATAAGGTTACTGCCTATAAAATGGCAGTTTAATGGGTGTCCACTCTCACCCACCGCTTCCTTGACCGGTGGAGGGTCGTTAGCCGAACGGGTAGGACAAGGACTATAATTCTCCCTTCATTAAAAGTATTAATGACAAATACTAAGTAACTAAACATTTATAAATTCTCAATCTTAGTTACTTAGGAAAATGTGAATTTGGTGCTAACCCATGAAATTACACTTTGCACTTTCTTAAGTCAGTTAGTGAAGTGTGTGTGGTTAACCGGCACACTAGCTTGATTTAACAAGGTAGGCAAAGGGTAACTTAATGTTTATCATAGCATCGGTGGAGCGTGTGTGGTTAACCGGCACATCGATTGAGGGGTAAATATTAAGGGTACCAAGTATATTTGCATGGTTACTTCACACCTTGTTTTGTGATCCTCGGCATCCCAGTCACAAAACCTGAAGGGCACACTCGAGATTGAAACATGCCATTGAAAAGTTCAATGAATCTCAAAAGAATCTAGGAGTTTCAAAACCAATTAAAACCTAATAATACATTTCGTTTATCTTGGTGGAAATTGGTGAATTGTCATTCACCTACCTTCAAATATTATATAGCTTGGAATACGGCATCCCTCTTCCAAGTTATAAAATAGTTTCTTGGGTCCTAGCCTTAATATATCATATTGGGTGTTATATTAAGGACTTAAATCAACTTTACGTGAATTTCTCCCATTGTTGATGTCTGGTTTAGACAACAATGATCTTCCCAAACCAAGCTTTCCTAATGAATATGACTTCCCGAGTTTGGCTCATGGAAGTCATACTTCTCTTCCTCCACCTCCTCCAATTATTCTCCCTAACCCACAAGTTCAAGGTCACTCAAGCCCTAATGGCAAGCAAGGTCTATGTGTGATCACATCTTAGAGATGAAGTCACATATTGACAAGCCGAGAGAGTTGGGTGTCAAAGTCTTGAGAAAGTTGGATGTTCAATCACTTTCTAAGTCACATAGTGAGTTCCTTTGAGACTACTATGAAACAGACTATGACATGAACCTTAATGATCATATCTATTTGCTTGGTGCTGCTGAATCAGCAATTATTTGGAACGATAGTAAAACAAATTTGATTAGAAGATCAACTTCCCAAAAACTTTATGGACAGTGACAATGGTGACACTGGAAATCCAGAAAAAGCATTCTCTTCCCAATGGAAAGGGATTGGCCATAGTCAACCCGGTTGACCAAATGGTAAAGAGAAAGGCTAAGTCTGAGATAGTCCCATTACCAAAGGGTCCATATGTTTATTTTGCCAAAGGAGGGGCATTGATTGCAAAGCTGCCAAATTTACCTAAGGATGTTAAAGTCAATAAGTTTGACTCTACATCAGGTAGAGCCCATTATCTAACTCTGTTAAGTTCTATTCTGAGATCCTCATTACATGATGTGACTGGGTCACATGTTGATGTTTTAAGAATCAAAGAATAGAGAGAAATCTTAAAGGAAGTATATGCTGATTCTGATCGCGAAGGTGGATTTCGATCGCATCAGAATTTTGAGCAGTTGCTTAAGAAGTTATGATATATTGCTAAGGAATAGATAACAACAATTTTCCATGTGGATTGTAAGGATAAGTTTTTCCGCAAAGTTTTAAAATAAAAGAAAATTGTTTAATTTTATTTATTTGAAGTATCCTTACAATGGCATTTGTGGAAAATTGTTGCTTATATGATTCCACTGACAGCAATATTGGAAAATGGATTTGATTATTTCATTTGTGGTAGTGTCTAAATTTACCAAATCAGGAAAGTTCCTCATCACCCAAGTTTCAATTGGACCGAAACTTGGAATCATGCAAGTTGAATAGTATGATGAATGAGAACTTTCAAGCATTGGAAAATCAAGACTAATTACTTGTTCACATGGATGTGTGAGTCAAGTGAAGGACTAAAGGGATCGAGTACACATTCTTGTGCACTGGTCATGTCCACCACAAAGCTCGTTAAGACTATTTGATTTACTAAAGTTTAGTAAATATGGTTATACTTACAAGTTTAAGTATAATTCTGAAACATTGGAAAAGTCTCAATGTATGGCAGAACGAATGGGAAGAATCAAATTAGACAGAAAGATAAAAGTTTCTCAAATCTGAAAAGATGGGAGAGTACTTTAGTATCATGTTTGTGATCATCTTAATGATTTAGAAATAATATCACAATTAGTCCTCTAAAGGTCATCTTAGTGCATTCTTATGACTAAGAAGAGGAGTCATGAATTGTTGAAATGGTTAGATCAGGAAGATGAGTCATACTTCGTTCCAAAACAATTCTTAGAGTCATACTCCAAGATTGTAACTTGAATGACATATCTTAAAGAAAGGTTTAAAACACTTGTCAAATGTAAGAGTAAAAGTGTCCTACTCTTGTACATTTGAAATTGGTAAGTTGTGATGTTTTGGATAAAACAAAGACCAACTAAGGCCAATTGTGTGAAGTGTTTGTCTTGATAAAGAATCTGCACTATCTCTTGAATATTTGGCAAGATAGTCTTATATGTCAAGAGGATAGTGGGAGACTTAAAGATCCTAAAAAGAATTTCAAGAACTAATCAAGAATAAAACCTGAGGTTCTTCACTAGCACACGACTTGATGTTTATAACCTATCGTGTTTGATGGGTTTTAGGTAAAACAAATAAACTAGAAACAATTCCTAAGTTCACATGCAACCTACTTTGGATCTATGTTTTAACTATTGAACATACAACTTTGAATTGCAAAACAAGAACCCTAGAGGAGAGAGGCTAATTTCGAAATTAACAAACTAGGGTTTAGGGTTTACATACCTTTCAATTGTTATAGCAAACAATTGATATTCCCTTGATCTTGATCTTGATCTTCTTGGAAGCTTTAGCACCACAAGTGTAATGCCTCTAATGGAATCACACCCAAACTAGCAAGAAGGAAAGTAGAAGAGAGAGGGGAGAGGGAGTATGCAAAATCTCGGCCTTAGGGTTTCTTCAAAAGAAAGAGTGACCAAAAACATGAACCAGGAGGCTCCTTATATAGCTGAGGGATCTAGGGTTTAAGGGAAACCCTAGTTATCCTTTGCTTAGGGCCTAAGCAAACCCAAGGGCCTTATCCAAGCCCCTATGGACGAAAATATTAGGGTTTCCCCTAAAGATTTCGTCCACCCTCTTCCAAGGGGATTCTAGAGCCTTCCACTCAACTATTAGATAATTGCAAACTAGTCCCTGCACCTTATAATTAATTCTTTTAACCCCAAAATCAATTCTGATTAATTTCTGGCTAACAATTAATTAAACATAATGATTTCTAATTAATATATTAATCCAATAACATATTAATAAATCATTTATATATATATATATATATTAATTTATTAATCTTATAAATTAATATCTCTCCTTTCATAATTTCCTTGTCCAGTTGCTAGGTTGAGGGCAACCCAAAAGGACTGTGCTGCTATCAATTCAAGTACATATCAATTATAGTTATGGGCTTAGACACCTAATCCAACAGTCTCCCACTTGGATAAGTCTGTAACTATAATTGCTAGTATGCCTTCTAAATTTGACCAGCAAATTGTAGCTTCCAAAAGCTGCTGCCGAACTCTGACCCAGTCAGTTACGTGTCCTAAGATAAGTGATCATATAATCCTTCGTTCTGCTAGATATCCCTAGACATAAGACATGGAATGTAATCAATCTCTTTGTCCAGAATCTATGTTTCCCGATTCCTGATTTGTGATGATGTAGGACTTCTAATTGAACACATCAATTTAGTCCTGGCTGGGCCCAGCACATAAGTCAACACCAAATCATCGAGGGGCCCACAGATATCGCTTTTCCTGTTAGGGCAAAAGGAACGAATAAACGTTGACTCATATGCTTGTATCTTTTACTCATCAAATAATACATGACAATACGTTTTATAACACCAAGTTACTGATGCGGCTTCGTATCACCAATGTATTACCGACTTTGTAAATTACAACTCATATATCTTCGTTTCAAGATTATAAGATATTATCGTCTCAGTATTACTCGTGATGAATTCCATGAAGTGATACTCTGAGCGAGGGTTTATCCAATACTCAAATCTCAATTTCTGAGTACTCATGAACATTGCAGCAATTCTATTGCCATGTCTATCCTTAGACAATCTGCAATCCAATTCATGACAGTCTTAATTCACTACTTACTTCCAAGAGTATGAGCGACTGTGGAGTTCGAATAATCTCATTATTCAGGAAGTAAAACATGCAAAAATGAAACACAATAATAAACAATTGACAAAAGGTAGTAGCCAAACTTATAAATAATACTTTATTATTTAATCACCAAAAGTCAATTACATTTACTTTGTTACAAGTTTCAAAAACTAATCTAACTACTAAAACTAATATCATCTTTCAGTCCTATGCTTCGAGCATGCTGAATATGCTTAGCCCTACTCAGACCCTTTGTGAGGGGATCTGCTGGGTTATCTTCAGATGACACCCTCTTTACTATAAGATGGCCTTCTTCAACTCTATGTCTGATGAAATGGTACTTTCTGTCGATATGTCTGGTCTTACCATGATCTCTCGGTTCCTTTGTCAAGGCAACCGCTCCTTTATTATCGCAGAACAGTTCCATAGGCTCCTGGATGGTTGGAACAACTCCGAGATCCCCGATGAAGTTCCTCAACCAAGCTGCTTCTTTCGACGCTTCACTTGCTGCTATGTACTATGATTCACAAGTAGAATCAGCCACCGTATTTTGCATGGAACTCTTCCAAGTAACTGCTCCTCCATTCATTAAAAATACCCAGCCCGACTGAGAACGGAAGTTATCTCTATCCGTCTGAAAGCTGGCATCACTGTAACCATCTACTCTCAAAGTATCACTGCCACCAAGTACAAGGACCCAGTCCTTTGTCCTTCGCAAATACTTGAGTATATTCTTAACTGCTATCCAATGAGCTCTACCTGGGTTTCCCTGATAGCGACTGACCATGCTCAAAGCAAATGCCACATCAGGACGAGTACATGTCATAGCGTACATGATCGATCCGACAGCGGAAGCATAAGGTACATGACTCATGTCATCTATTTCAACATCTGTACTCGGGCATTGAGTCTTACTCAATTTGGTATTGCTCTGGATAGGTAGCTCTCCCTTCTTGGAATTTTCCATACTAAACCTCTTTAGTACCTTATCCAAGTATGTGCTCTGACTAAGTCCAATTAGTCTCTTCTTTCTATCTCTCAATATTCTAATCCCAAGAATATAGGCAGCTTCTCCAAGGTCTTTCATGGCAAAACACTTTCCAAGCCAAGACTTAACTTCTTTCAAGGTTGGAACGTCGTTACCAATGAGTAATATGTCATTGACATACAACACCAGAAAAGTTACTATACTCCCACTAGCCTTGATATACACACAGAACTCATCTTCACTTCTAGAGAAACCAAACTCTTTGACTTTCTCATGGAAGCAAAGATTCCAACTTCGAGATGCTTGTTTCAATCCATAAATGGATTTCTCAAGCTTGCACACTCTATTGGGGAACTTCGCATCAACAAAACCCTCTGGCTGACTCATGTAAACATCTTCAGCCAACTTCCCATTAAGGAAAGCAGTTTTGACATCCATCTGCCAGATTTCATAATCATGAAAGGCAGCTATGGCGAGCAATATCCTAATAGACTTAATCTTAGCCACTGGCGAGAAGGTCTCATCATAGTCAACCCCTGGGGTTTGAGTGAAACCTTTTGCAACCAGTCGAGCCTTGAATGTGTGCACATTTCCATTCATGTCTGTCTTCTTCTTGAAGATCCATTTGCACCTAACTGTCTTACGACCTGGTGCACTATCAACCAAATTCCAAACTTGGTTGTCATACATGGACTTAATCTCGCTGTCCATTGCCTCTTTCCACTTGGAAGCCTCTGGGCCTGCCATTGCTTCCTTATCAGTGACTGGTTCATCTAAGTTTACCAGTGTTCTGTCACTTATGAATGTGTCACCATCTGAAGTAATATGAAAACCATATAACTCAGGTGGCACACTCACCCTAGTGGATCTTCTAAGAGGTAATGAGTTATCGATTGGTTCAACAGGATCTGTTTCCTCTGGTTGAGTGCTAGTGTCATCTAAGGTTCCTTCATTGGCTGACTCTTGAATTTCTTCAAGGTCAATAGTGCTCCCACTGTCCTCTTTGAATATGAGCTCTCTTTCAAGAAAGAATCCTCTTCGTGCTAAAAAGACCACGTTCTCACTAGGCCTGTAGAACAAATATCCAAAAGACTGCTTTGGGTAACCAATGAAAACACATTTCTCACTTCTAGCTGCTAGCTTGTCGTGAGTCTCTCGTCTTACGAAAGCTTCACAACCCCAGACTTTAATGTGTGCTAACGAGGGAACTTTCCCTGTCCACATTTCGTGAGGTGTTTTGGCAACCTTCTTTGTAGGGACAAGATTTAGGATGTGGGCGGCTGTCTCTAAGGCATACCCCCAGAAGTGAATAGGAAGCGAAGCCCGACTCATCATAGAACGAACCATGTCTAACAGGGTTCGATTGCGCCTCTCAGCTACACCATTTAACTGTGGTGTCCTAGGAGGAGTCAATTGTGAGACTATCCCACATTCTTTCAGATAGTCGTTAAACTCGATACTAAGATACTCCCCGCCTCTATCGGATCTAAGTATCTTTATCTTTCTGCCCAATTGATTTTCGACTTCATGCTTAAACTCTTTGAACTTTTCAAAAGTTTCTGACTTATGCTTGATCAAGTAGATATATCAATATCTGCTATAATCGTCAGTGAAAGTCACATAGAATCGATTAGCATCTCTTGTAGTTGATCTGAAGGGCCCACACACATCTGTGTGTATGAGATCCAACAGACCTTCACCTCTTTCACAAGACCCTGTGAATGGTGATTTTGTCATCTTTCCCAAAAGACAAGATTCACACATATCATCTGACTTTAGGTCAAATGATTCCAACACTCCATCCTTTTGGAGTTGGGCTATGCGTTTCTTGTTAATGTGTCCAAGACGACAATGCCACAAGCATGCCTTGTCTACACTATTAGACAAGTCAATATTAAGTACACTATTTCCTAGGCTATCAACACAAGTCACTGTTTCATACACACCATTACAAGGCAAAGCTTCAAACATAAAAACACCATTCTTATAAACAGAAATTGAACCATTCAAATCATTAAAAGAATATGTAAAACCTTGTCTGAACAATGCATGAAATGAAATAATGTTTCTCGTCATCTCAGACGAATAGCAACAATTTATTAAATCTAATCTAACATCATTACTAAGCAGAAGCTGATAAACTCCGATCTTGGTTACTGGTGAAGACTTTTTGTTTCCCATGATCAGGTTTATCCTTCCTCGCTCTATCTCCTCACTTTCCTTTAGACCCTGCAAATCAGAACAGATATGAAAACCACATCCTGTATCAAGGACCCATGAACGAGAAGATAATGAGTTATTAGCAGAAATAGTGTAAATACCTGCCGAAGATGGCTTCATTTTGCCATCCTTGATATCTTGCAGATATTGTGGGCAAGATCTCTTCCAATGCCCCTTTTGGTTGCAGTAAAAGCAAACTGCCTCTTTTGGATCAGAAACATGGGGAGTGGAACCATTGGGCTTAGCCTTTGGGCCATTACTAGACGACCCGGCTTGAGCCTTGCTCTTCCAGTTTTGCTTGGGAGGACCTTTCCTCTTTTTCCCCTTTCCCTGTCCAATAGCCAACACAGGGGCACTTGTAGGCGTGGAGGGTATACTTTTACCCTTCATTCCTGCCTCAGCTGTCTGCAACAAGTTGTGCAATTGGGCCAAGGTCTGCTCAGTATTGTTCAAATGGTAAGTTAGAATAAACTGACCATAACATTCAGGAAGTGAGTTCAAGACCATGTCAATGGCCAATTCCTCATCAAAGTGAATATTGAGCTTGACCAAACGCTCTATGTAGCGTTGCATTCTTTGCACATGTGACACAACCGATTCCCCATCTTTCATCTTGCAAGCCATGAGTGACTTGACTACTTCGAACTTTTCTTGACGAGCTCGCTTATGGTACTTTTCCATAAGGTCCTTGTTCATCTCGAAAGGCCAGTAGTCCTCATAGTACCTCTGCAGTTCTGGGGACATAGTTGCCACCATGATGCATGCCACTTTGGTAGCATCATCGTAATGTTTCTTGTAGGCAGCAAGATCTTCAGGAGTAGCTTCATTCTCATCAAGCTCTTTGAGCTCCTTTTCAAGAACATATTCTTTGTTCTCGAAACGAAGAGCCATCTTGATGTTGCGCATCCAATCGTTATAGTTTGAGCCATCCATAACGACTTTGGAGCAGATATTGAGCAAAGAGAAGTTTTGGTTGGAGGAGGACGAAGCAGAAGTGTTTCCAGGAGTAGACATCTGAAAAAAGAAAGTTTTAGTTAGATTTCAAGATACCTTAATAAAATAACCCAAAGATATAATATCAAGGTTAGGATCCAACTATGAAGATTCACAACTCAGAAATGGGATGCCGAGATCCAAGTGCAAATTTCATAAAGGTAGGTGAATGACGATTCACCAATTCCACCATTAGACGAAACAAACGAAGTGAAATTCCTAATTCTTTTGAGATACATTGAAACTATTCAATGGCATGTTTTAATCTCAGATTATGCTCTTCTATTTGTGACTGGGATGCCGAGGATCACAAACAAGATGTGAATAACCATGCAAATGTGCTTGGTAACCTCATTGTCTTTATCATTAACTATTGATGTGCTGGTAAACCACACACGCTCCATCAAAATGACAATTATGAGATACCCATTACTACTCTTTATTAGTGCCTTTTAGTGTGCTGGTTAACCACACACGCTCCACTAACGACCAATAAAGCATAATGTGCAATTTTATGGATTAGCATACTTTTCACATTTTTCCTAAAGTAACTAGAGTTGGGATTTTTGAAAATAATGTTCTAGTACTTTTAATATCATTATACTTTTAATGAGAAGTAGTTGTCCTATCAAATCCGTTCTGCTAACGACCATCCACTAATCAAGGAAGCTGTGGGTGAGAGTGGACACCCATTCAACTACCATTTTATAGGCAGTTTCCTTATACCCCCCTTATAGATTAGCTTCGTGAATGAGGCATACTAGCGATTTGACTGACCATATTCTTATACATATAATATTAAACCTTTAATTATAATATATATATAAGGTATGTTTTAAAACTTTTTAAAACTTCAAGGGTTTATATAAATTTCGAAATTTAAGCTATTAAATTCAAATTTAAATAAACCAATTAACTAGATTTAATATTTATCTATTAATTAACTATTAATCAAATTATTAAATCTTGTAAGGATTATCTAATTAAATTAATCAATTAATTTAATCCTAATCCTTATCCCTCTAATTTCGAAAAATAGGGTAAGGATAATTATCCAATTAATCTAATTAAGTAACAATTATCCAAAAACAAGAAACCCTAGTTATCCTCTTAGCATATTTCGAAATTCATAAGGGAGGAGGCTAGGGTTTTCAAAACCCTAACCCTAATTTCGATTAGGGTTCTTTGGAGGCTAGGGTTTTCGAAAAAACCCTTTGATCCAAAACCCTAGAAATCGAAAAATTGGCCTTTAGGGTTTAATAGCTATAAACCCTAATTTGCAGTTCAACAATTGTAGCAATTCAATTTAAAACAACAATGGCTCTGATACCACTGATGGGTTTTAGGTAAAACAAATAAACTAGAAACAATTCCTAAGTTCACATGCAACCTACTTTGGATCTATGTTTTAACTATTGAACATACAACTTTGAATTGCAAAACAAGAACCCTAGAGGAGAGAGGCTAATTTCGAAATTAACAAACTAGGGTTTAGGGTTTACATACCTTTCAATTGTTATAGCAAACAATTGATATTCCCTTTATCTTGATCTTGATCTTCTTGGAAGCTTTAGCACCACAAGTGTAATGTCTCTAATGGAATCACACCCAAACTAGCAAGAAGGAAAGTAGAAGAGAGGGGGGAGAGGGAGTATGCAAAATCTCGGCCTTAGGGTTTCTTCAAAAGAAAGAGTGACCAAAAACATGAACCAGGAGGCTCCTTATATAGCTGAGGGATCTAGGGTTTAAGGGAAACCCTAGTTATCCTTTGCTTAGGGCCTAAGCAAACCCAAGGGCCTTATCCAAGCCCCTATGGACGAAAATATTAGGGTTTCCCCTAAAGATTTCGTCCACCCTCTTCCAAGGGGATTCTAGAGCCTTCCACTCAACTATTAGATAATTGCAAACTAGTCCCTGCACCTTATAATTAATTCTTTTAACCCCAAAATCAATTCTGATTAATTTCTGGCTAACAATTAATTAAACATAATGATTTCTAATTAATATATTAATCCAATAACATATTAATAAATCATTTATATATATATATATTAATTTATTAATCTTATAAATTAATATCTCTCCTTTCATAATTTCCTTGTCCAGTTGCTAGGTTGAGGGCAACCCAAAAGGACTGTGCTGCTATCAATTCAAGTACATATCAATTATAGTTATGAGCTTAGACACCTAATCCAACAGTGTTGACATATTCTGTGCCCATTCCAGTTAAAGTTGGCTTTGCATAGGAGTTCTGAAAGTTCTCAATTAGTTGCATAACAACTTGGAAGCAATGGCAGGCCCTGTACTGCCAGGTGGCAAGAAGTTAAGATTGCATAAGTTCAGTCCATATGAGTTTGGATTTGTCATTATCCTTGTCTTGTGACTATGGTTTTGACGATTCACATGGATAAGAACACATACACCATAAAATGTAAGGGTCATAAGGTTTCTCTCCGATTCATGAAAATGATGGTGAGGAAACACTTCCACCAAGTAGATTTGAAGCAGATGGCAAAAGGTCTAAACAATTGAGACTATGATTACGGCATCCCTTTTCATAGTTCTGAAATTGTTTAGACACACATGCATGCTATCTAAGGAAAGGTGTATGATTTTGATAAAGTTTTATCAAAGCATCTCGTATCAGAAATCTGAACTTTGGTAAGAAAGTCAATAAAGTATTGATTTCTAGAAGTCCAGCTGATTTCTGAGTACATGTCAAAGCTAGTGGGAGCATAAGTGTTATGCTAATAATCAGCATGTTAGTGGGAGCATGATAATTATTGTTAGTGTTGCAAGTTAGCAATGTTAATTATAGAAAACAAAAGTTTCAATTCGTGAGGCTGCAGGGATTGAAAAAGTTGTTTTGCTATAATTAAGGGAGAGGATATACTTCATTTCAGTTCTAAAGGCTTAGATTGAGACCTTAATCATCTTTAGTCAAGAATATATATATGAATTTCATGTTGGATTGGTTCAACTTAAGGAAATTCTATATATTGCGTTCTCAAAATTCGATTATGATTACGGCATCCCTCTTCATAGTCAAATTTTGAAAACATGGCAAATAAAAATATTGTAGCAAAAGACTGGTCTAGAATCATGTCTTTATGTGAGACATCATGAATCGTGTACCATTTGCTTTGGGTACAGGATCGATTGCATGTGCTATAATATTTGTCATTTCTAAATTTTTCCAAATGCCCAGAGGCATTAAGAAGGGAAAAGGTCTAGAATTGGATATGACTAAAATGATTAAGCAATTGTCGAGGACAATATGAGGTTTACCAAAGATTGGTTGCTCAGGGACAGTTGGAAGTATAGTGCTAATTTTGGAAGGACCATATTGACATATTCTGAAAAGAGGCATCTCTTATTCAGAAGTGATAGTCAAAATGAGAATATGGAGTTGTCTCCATAGGTGGAAGTTATCTGTGTAAGATTAGAAAACTTAATGCAAGAAGCATGTCCAAAGCAATGTACTTTAAATATGAGACTTAGTTTCCATGGAGTTGATCTCCATTGGAATACCTTATAATTATTGTTGACAAGTCTTTGTGACTTTGTACATATTCATTACAGGAGGGTCAGTGCATATAAGTTTAAAATCTAAACAGATTTCGATAAATGATAGGAATTTGAAATTCTCACATTTTTCGATAAGGATTTGGGAGTGTGAAATTAGAATCATTGAAATTATGTTCAATTGGTTTATTTCACAAAGTAAGGATCATAGACAAACATAGAATGCATACTTGGTGTATGGCAAAGCTATTGCTTAAGAAAAACATAGTGTACATGCTTGGAGCATGGGACAACTAGTGCTTTTAATTCAAGTATAAAGTTGATAAAACCGAAACAATGAATAATGAGTAATCAGTATGGTGATAAATAAAAGTGTTTATTTATATTCATAGGGTTTGATACCATATTTGATTCATTTATTCTTTTGTTTCACTTTGCATGTTTTGACTTCCAGAATAACTAAGTCGCTCTTCCTGAATGATTAAGTTATTCAAACCATCCACAGTCGGTCATATGTTGGAAGTAGATATGAATCAAGACTGTCATGGGTTGGTTTGTAGAGGTCCAAGTTGGTGGACAAAGTGGTGCTACAACACTCATGAGTGCTAATAAGTTCTGAGTATTGGATTCAACCCGCGCTCATTTGAATCACTTCATGGATTTTATCACGAGTGATCATGAGACGATAATATCTTATATTCTTCAAACCTAGAGATATGAGTTGTTACTATGAGTTGGTTATACATTGATTGCATGAAAACGCATTTGGTAACTCGATGTTATAAAACGTGCCTTTGTGTATGATTCAACAAGTAGTAGAACAAGCCATGTGAGTCGAAGTTTATCCATTCCTTTTACCTTCGGGATAAAAGCGATATTTGTGGGCCCCTCGATGATTTAGCGATGACACATGTGAGTGCTTGGCCAAGCCAGGACTGATTTGATTTGTTCAATCAGTCAGTCATCATAAATCGAAAATCGGGAAACAACAAATGGACAGAGAGAATGATTATAATCCATGTCTCAGTCCATATGATATCTAGAATGGAGGAATATATAATCCCTTATCTAATGGACAAGTCATTGACAAGGTCAGAGTTCGACAGCGGCTTTAAGAGCTACGATTGCCAGTTAGGTTTTGAAGTTATACTCAATAATAGTTTTAGACTTATCCAAGTGGGAGACTGTTGGATTAATGTCTAAGTCCATAACTATATTTGGTATGTACTTGACCCGACCCGGCATGGTCCATTTGGGTTGCACTTCACCGGCACAATTTATATGGATAGTCTTTTGAGAATAGTATATTTATGATTTATATTAATATATTATAAGTTCTAATATATTAATATGGAATCATATTATTTAATTAGTATTGATCAAGAATTAATTTAGAATTAATTAAGTGATCAAAAAGAACTAATTAAATATGGACTCTTATATATATGGAATGGGCCAAGTTCATTTAGGTTGGGCTAAGCTTTCATGGATGGTCCATGGAGCTTTTAACCCATGGATCCTATGTAAATGAAAGGTCATGGGTATTAGGGTTTGCATGGATGTAACCCTAATCCTCCATAATATATAAAGGGGTCCTTGGCTCACAAAAATGGCACAAGTGTGTGAAAATAAGAGTGGGCCGATTTTAGTGTGCATACATATTCTCTCAAGTTCTTCCAAGGTGTTTTGGTGATTTGTGATTCCATTTGAGGCTTCCACACTATTGGGGCTAAGCTCTTAAAGCTTGAAGACATCAAGCTACATCAAAAGGTATGTCATCTAACTAGAACTTTGTAGTATAGGTGCTTCATAATATGCTAGTTAGGATGAAACCTTGGAATAGTTAATATTTGCATGTATAATAGAGAAAACCTAGATCCAAGGTTTATAGGGTTGCATGTACACCATAGGAGTGTTAGAATGCTCAAAACCCAACAGTACTGAGGTATCCGAGTATAAGGCCCTGAATTTCGGTTTATTTTGAGACTTGAGTTACGATATGGCGAGTGGTGTATCAGGTGTCTACGGTTCCAGTGGGAGCCCTTTCAGCTAATTGACATCAAGCGGGATTATCTGAGAATGCGAATTGCAGCGGGAAAAACTATTTGTCCTGACGGTGGTCGTCAGGAGTAGTGATGCGTAGCCTGGGTGGGTATGTGTACCTATCTATGTTGGGCCGCAGAGCGTGAATTAGTCAACGCAGTGAAGTAATGACCTGAGGATGAGATTGTGGAGAGATGAGAGAGCGTGTTGTGATACTGCGGGGAGCCGTAGTACTCACTAGTCAGCGAGAGGGTGTTGTGATACTGCGGGGAGCCGTAGTACTCACTAGTCAGCGAGAGGGTGTTGCGATACTGCGGGGAGCCGTAGTACTCACTAGTCAGCGAGAGGGTGTTGTGATACTGCAGGGGGCCGTAGTACTCACTAGTCAGCGAGAGGGTGTTGTGATACTGCGGGGAGCCGTGGTACTCACTAGTCAGCAAGAGAGTGTTGTGGTACTGCGGGGAGCCGTAGCACTCAATATCCAGTGAGAAAGTATCGTGGCTTGTGGGGAGCCGTGTTATTCGTTAGTCAGAGCATGACGCAGGAGAGTTCTTAGACTTGAGTAGCCTTATTGGATTGGGTTTTCGGGAACCTAGTGGCCAGACCGGGAAAGAGACAGAGGTCTCCAAAATGGTCGGGGATCATTATATTTTGAGTTAGGCAATCGGAAGGAATCGGAGAAGTGATGTACGCGTGGGTTGCGGGTCATGGGTCACGAGTTGAGTATTTCGTTGGGATGAGTGGTTCCAATTATGTGTCGGACCAGACTCTCGAGTTGAGTTTGATTCTAGTGGGGTTTTGAGTTGGCGGAATGAGATTCCAGATTTAGAAATGGATTTCATTATGGAAGGGGTATTGTTTCTCATCTGGTGTCTTAGACCTGAGTGGGTCAGTTCGTTGGTATGGGAAAACCACGAAACACATGAAACTAATGGGTAGTTGATGACAGAGGTCGAGGGTGCGACAATTTCAGTTGGGATTGTACTATTCGCTTGGGTAAAGCAAACTTCGTGACTGGTATGTGACAATGGGTCGATATAGTTGTTGAGAAAAGAAAGTCACTGAGACATGTTGGGACATGTAATGGGTAACCTTTGGGGGTTCAACTGTGGGGTCGGGGGTTGACCTGGTACTCAGTGTTGAAAGGGATATTGGAGAGGAAGCTGGGGCTTATGATTTTAGATGTCAGAGGACACTTCTGAGCGAGCATGATCATTTTCTTGTGTCTGAGGACAGGGTGTTGAGAGCTCATTGATCAGTTGGGTTCTGATATCAGTACAGTGGATGAGTCCCTGGTGAGATGTTGATACTTTCGCTCCTTGGAGTATGATATGGATCGCTTAGTATGTCTGGTATGAGTGAGCGGTGGCAAACTTTTGGGCTTGAATTGTTTCTAGCAGTCGCAACGAGAGTAACAGAGGGGCAATGAGTTTTCAGGGTCTGTTATTCGAGGAGCAAATGACACAGTGATAGCGTGAGAGGGCGGCCTAGCAGTGAGACAGGCCACTAGAGTTTTCAGATTCTGGAGAGTCAGAAGGGGTATCGTAACGGCGGAAGGGTATGTCCTTTTCCGGGTTTGGGAGTTCCTGTTGGTTTCAGGTGTACATGGAGGAAGTTAATTGTGTGATATGAGATCCTTTCCGTGGTACTTTTCGTGTTGTTGGGTTCGATCTATGTGATGTTGAAGAAGCGATTTCGAGGGCGAAATCTAATTCAAGTGGGGGAGAATTGTAACATCGGACTTTCAGATGTATTAATGTGTGTGTTTAACCTTGAGGTGTATGGAGTGACTCGACGAGTTGTGAGTCCGACTCGCCGAGTCGGGTCGGGTTGGCCACGTGGAATAAATGAGTGGACTCGACGAGTCAGGGGCATGACTCGCCGAGTGGGTGCTGGGCAGAGAAACCCTAATTTCCCAGGGCTACAGCCTATTTAAAGGCACTTATAGCCTCATTTGCGGCTACCTTCCCTGGAGAGCAAACCCTAAACGACCTTTGAGCCTAGGGAGAGAGTGCCTTGCTATTAATGAGTGTTTGGTGCATCTTGTGAAGGGAAGAGAAGATTTCCAAACCAAGGGACATGAAGGTGTTGCTAGATCTGAGGTTGTTTCGCTTCAAAGCTTCTAGAAAAGGTATAAAGCTTTCACCTTTCTCATTCTTTTGTATAGATCTCATGATTTTGTGAATCTAGGGTTTTTTCACCCAAATATGAGGACCTTGAGTATTTTATGTTCATTAAGAGGGTTGAACTACAGATCTGGACCATGTGAGGTCCCTAGAGCCCAAAAGTCCCTGCTTTATCCAACCAAAATAGTGATCTTGAGTGAAAAACCCTTTTTGAGATGTGTTTTGGCATTTTAAGCTCAAAATGCCATGCATGAACGTAAAGCCTGTGACTTTACGTGATTGATTAGCCTTAGGAGTGCAGATCTAGAATTTGGGAAGGTTCTCTGCCTTGAAAACGACTGAATGAGATATGAGTCTAAATGGACTCGCCGAGTCAGGGAGCCGACTCGACGAGTCGGTGAGGGTTTGTCCCGATGAGCTTGATCATGAGATAGCTCGGCGAGTCGGGGGTCAACTCGACGAGCTGAGTTGGACCTTCACGAGACTTCTGAGGATGCGAGTGGACTCGACGAGTTGCATAAGTGCACTCAACGAGTCAGGTCAAACTTGGACTGTTAACTCGAGTGTTGACTTCTGTTGACTCTGGGGTTTTGGTCAACATGAGTAATAAATACCATGGAGGGGTAAAATGGTCTTTTATCCACTTCAAAGAGTTCGAAAGAGAAAGAATAGTCTTCAGTTGTTTGAATTGTGAAAAGAGTATTAATTAGAGATATTCATCCCTTGTGTTAGGCAGAGGCTAGTTCGAGATTCGGGTGCGAGGTTATTTACTTGCTGCTTGTTAGGTGAGTCTTCTCACTATACTTTACCTAGAGTGGTAACTATGTATGACCAGAGGGTCTTATGTGCTTGCTTGAGTTATGCATTTTCTGTGTGATATATGTGTTGTATGTTATCTTATGTGATACATAGACCAGACCGGAGGGTCCAACGTACCATGGGACTGGAGGGTCCCAACCAGACCGGACCGGAGGGTCCAACGAGTTGTGGGACTGGAGGGTCCCACTGAGACACATTGACCAGAGGGTCTTATAGAGCTATAGCCTCGAGTGGCTAGTTATTTGTGCGTGGTATTTTGGGGAACTCACTAAGCTTCGTGCTTACCGTGTTATGTGTTATGTGTTTCAGGTATCTCAGAGGATCGCGGGAAGGCACCGACTTGATTGTACACACACCAGTGAAAGAGTTACGTTTTGAGGATCCTGGATTTTAACCGAGCAATTGTGGAATTTTGAATTGTAAATTTAATAAATGAGATTTTTGTAAGATACATTATGAGAATTATGTGATTTTAAAATGAAAATTTTGTTTTGAAAATTTACGGTGTTACAGTTCGCCTTTGACCTGGTGACTTTGCCATTGCCTTCAGTTTCTTGAACTTCCTCACTTTCCTTTTGTACATCTTTTACAGCCCTTCTACCTTTCTTCCTTCCATCAGTTGATACGACATCAACCTTTTCCAGTATATGAGCCCTAGACCTAGTAACCTTAACAGGAACTTGTACATCATCATCAGTGGCATTATTAACATCATCAATAGCAGGTTCATCGACCTTCTTCGCCACAAATCTAGTTCTACCTTTCATCCCTATAACCACATGCTCTATAGCCTTCTGTTTTTTGCCAGATCGTTCATAATCAACTTCTGAACTAAACCTAACTTTCTTTGATTGCCTTCTTGACACTGCAGATTCACTCTCATCTATGGCTTCAACCGAGCTCTTTATACAAGCCCGTTTTCGTGTTCCAGGTTTCTACTTTTCCTGCTTTACCTGAATACAATATTGTTGAGTAAAATATCAGGAAGGGTAACTATTAACATGTAACAATGACAATTTGGTACACAGAGACATAAGCATGAATATACACATATAAACAGAAATCCCAAGGTTGAAGCCTGTGAGATTAAAACATGGATCAACTCCAATTTGGAAAGGTTCATACCAAATAATCACCACTAGGCCACCTAGATGGCAACTATTATTACCTACATCCATTTAATAATATGACACCTTTATTTTCTATGTTTAATTACTCTCCTGAGCAAACTTAGCAAAATACTCTTTTTGGGCTAGGATCATACTAAATGATGAGTATTGTGATAATGTGAAAACGATTTTGGAAAATCAAACAACAAAAAATCAACAGTTTTGACAAAAACACTGATAAAACCTTATATATATATATATATATATATATATATATATATATATATATATATATATATATATAATTTATGTTTCATAATTGTTATCACATTCTCACAATACTTATCACTCTCATACGATTGTAGCCCAACTCTTTTTTGTGACACCCGATTCCTGGTACGTAATTAATTCAAGAAAAACTTCATGCTTTACTCTGGAACTCGACGAGTTGGAGGCCCAACTCTTCGAGTAGACTCGTCATCCTTCAGGAGTTTAAGTGACCTACTCGACGAGTCGGGAGACCGACTCGGCGAGTAGGAGCTGTCTGAGTGAAACCCTAAATTTGAGGGTTTGCACCCTATTTAAACAACTTATCTTCTCCCATATCAGCCTCCATCGTCCCTCACACTTCCAGAAGACCTTAAACTGAAACCCTAGCCTTGTTTGAGTGCTCTTAAGCCATTTTTGTGCATTTTTGGTGCTTGTGAAGCTTGAGAAGAAGAAAGGAGTTTGGGAGTTCAAGTTGAAGCTAGAAGATCCAGAGATTGTGTTCCATTTCAAGCTCATTTAAGGTAAAAAGCTTCAATCTTGACTTTCCATGTGTTTAATCCTCTTTAGGGCTTGGATTTTGACATCTTTGGGGCATTTCTAAGCCATTTTCGGGTTGTAGGGTGTAATATAGAGAAATGGTTTACGATCTTGAGCCTTGGAGGGTTCTCATGGCATAAAGGTGCCAACTTTATGGCCATGAGAGCCCCATGCATCTTGTAGACCTCATTTGTTGACCTTTTGAGCTTAAAGACCCATTCATAGACGTAAAGTTCGTGACTTTACGTGTTATATCGATCCTAGGAGGTCAGATCTACCCTCTGTATGAGATGAGCTCAACAAAAATCGAGTTTATGGACATGGACTTTAGGGGACTCGGCGAGTCGTTCTTGGGACTCGGCGAGTCGGGTATTGGCTCCCCGACCTTTCTGTTTTTGGGGAATCTAGTTGAGGCTAGAAGGGGAACTCAACAAAGACGAACGTGATTATGGACCTGGGAATCATAGGACTCGGCGAGTGTATGAGCAAACTCGGCGAGTCCAAGGCAATCTCCCAACCCATGAGGACAGACTCGGCGAGTTGTTCATATAACTCGGCGAGTCACAGACTGGAGACATCCATATGATGAAGATGAACTCGACGATTTCAAGGAAGAACTCGGCGATTCGGTTGAAGATAGTCTGATATGTTGTTGAAGGCGAGCTCGTCGAGCTCTTGCTAGACTCGACGAGTAGGGACGGATTTGTAGCATTCTACGGACGTGGGGACTCGACGAGTTGGTAGACCAACTTGGCGAGTCTGGTCAACCAGATGTTGACTTTGACCAAAAGTTGACTTTGACTTGGACTTGAGTGACCCTTGTAAGGGTTATGAGTACGAGTTGATAACTTAGAGCAGTTGTCGTGTAGGGATTGAGGAGTCGAGGAGAGTCGATTTTCACACCGAGAACAGTGCAGACACTACACGACATTGAGGTGAGTTACCTTCCAGTAGAGGTGGGTCTATGGCCACAATGTCGGCCCATCAACAGGGATTATCTTTAAATGATTTTCTTTGTGATAATTATATAGGTTTGCCATTATCGAATGTGCTTTATGTGCCAGCATGATATGCTATATGTGATAGTGGTAGTAGGAGGGGAACAGTCCCCCGCCTCGGTCGTTAGGATTGAAGGGCAGGTCAGTACCCCAGGAATGCTTGACAATATGTTTATGACAGCATGATTATGATTTACTAGTAGTAGGGGTGAAATAGTCCCCGTTGCCGGTTGAGATAGACCGGAGGGTAGGTCAGCACCCCAGAACTGCTTGACATGGGTTGGTCAGCACCCCATAACTGCTTGACATGGGTAGGTCGGGCTCCCCAGAATTGCCCGACAATATGTATGTTGTTTGGTATGTGGTATGATGGGGGAACTCACTAAGCTTTGTGCTTACAGTTTCAATTTTGGTTTCAGGTACCTCTTCATCCAAGGGGAAGGAGCCGGCGGGGTAGCAGCGCATCACACACACACATGATTTCCGCACTGAGAATTCTAGGATTGTACTCTGATATTTTACTGTGGTTTCCGAGACTTGTGATTTGAGACTTAATGATTAAAATGATTTTTATGATGTTTCTTTGAACTATTTCCGAAGTAATATAATTAAACAAGAATTTTTGGGTCCCGATTTTGGGATGTTACATTTTTTCTCAAAGTACCAACTACAGGCTATAAACTTCTATTATTAGTATTTATTTTAGAAATAGCAATGTTTGGAGAAATGGAAGAGTCACCTTCCCAATCCTCAAAAAGCCAAGGAATTTTAGTGTAAAAAAATAAACATCTTATAAAATCAATCTCAAAGTTCAACGTAGTTGTTAACCTCTACTTCGAAGATTGATTTAGTAAATAAACCAAATTGAAGAGCCAATATTTTAGGCCACAAATTCAGGTTTAAATCTTATTACCAAAACATGAAAAAAGATAGCACAAGGAAATGAAAATTTACATTGAGAAGCTGAGAAAGCTTATCAATCAACACGGAGTTGGCAGAATTCGCAGGAATTTTGTGTTCCTTGCATAGCGCTTGAAGTTCCATCCTTTTCATATTATGAAAATCCATCTGGTATTTTGTTCTTTAATGGCTCACTGACTTGGTTCCTTTCTATCACTTCTTATTACACCACGTGTAAACCGTTTACCAGATTCAACAATGGCGGATGTTTGCTCAGGCTCTATAACTTTATCATCTAATCCAAGATTCGCCATCTTTAGAATCGGTGTCTCCATTGAAATGGATTTTTCAACATGGTCCTATGAATCGCTTTGTTTTATTTCACTAAAATTTTCCTTCTTTTTAGACCTATTATCTTCGCTCATTGCAACTTTTTTAGATGCAGGTGTCTTTACAACACTCTCTTGCTCTTTTTTTTGCAACAGAGTCTTGACGTGTAGAAACAGGCTCATGCTTAATAATCTGATCTTCAATAATAGGATCTCCACTTCATTTCCTAGATTTTTTACTCCCAGAACCACTAGCAGCTGCTTTTGTTTCTTTTTCAGAATCATCTTTTGATTGCTTTTTCACAACAGTCTTACGAATAGGAGATTCAGGCTTCTCGGTTTCTTTTACTATTTCTTTCTTTCAAACAGACGGTTTCTTGCTTCCTTTTCGCTTTTTGCACGACATATTTTCGCTTTGTGTCCTTTTTAGGAATGTTCACAGGTTCTTCAAGGGGAAGAACCACTTCAGTTGCTTTAGGCTGCATGAAGGATTTTCTTCGGTTTACATTTCTTCTACCTGCAGGCTCTGATGGTTCCTCAAGCTGTTGAACCTCAGCTTTGCTTCTAGAAGATTTCTTTGCAAGAGGAGCCTTGGACCTTGTAACTTTCTTTTCATTAACAGGTTCCACTTAGCTCACATTTTGATTCATAATTGTAGGCGCTTCAACTGTTGCCTTGTTTCTCCTTGATTTCCTTGTGCCCTTGTCAGCATTATTATGAGTTTCAGGAACTTCAACAATTCTCTCTTCACTTATTTTCTTTGATCTCCCACGCCCCAATTTCTCACCTTTATCTTCATTGCTTGTGTTATGGCTCAGATAAGCAACAATGGTGTCCCTTCTAGTTCTTTTCTTCTCTATTGGAGGATTAGCAACCTCACTATCATCCCTTCTAGTTCTTTTCTTTTCAACTGGAGGATTAGAAAGCACACTATCAGTGTTTAAAGTTTGTCCTCTAGACCTTGTAGCTCTAACTGGAACATCCTTAACCTCCTTAGAGAGATCAACTTTTGCCTCATCTTTTTCCGTTTGTCCACCATGTTTGGAGAAATGATGGAATACTCACCTTCCCAATCCTCATAAAGCTAAGTAATTTTTAGTGTAAAAAATTAAACATCTTTTAGAAGTGATCTCAAAGTTCAGTTGCATTGTGTTCCATGTCAAATGATGACATATGAAATTAGGAACCCGAAGTTTTTTAAGATCAAATTAATGGGTGAGGAACTTGCACTACCTTCAATGGGAAGCTCAAATCTGACTGTACTCTGCTCACGCTCTTTTACATGGCCGACTCGAGTTGTTATTTGACTATTCCTACACTGTATGTATTTATTGTTTGATACATGAAAGCTTCGATTCCTTCTGATAACCAGGTATATATTTGAAAAGAATGAACGTTTTTTTGAAGGTATTTATTAATTATAAAAATCTGATATTTTTTTGGTTGTTGGATTTAGATGTAGAATATGGTGTTTTTCTTGATTGGGTGGTTGGGTTTGGTCCATTACTTGATTATTATGGCGGGTAATCCTTCAAAGCTTGTTGCTTCAACTGTTTATGTTGCTAGGTGTACACTCAATAAGACCCCAGCTTCGACTGGGACACTCAAATATCATATTGGCTACTCTGAAGATGAACTAAGGTGAGTGTTTTGTCATGTTGGTGTGATTTTTTTTCTAAAATTTGATCTTTACTTCCAAGATAAATTTTAAGTGAAGTGTTTTTAATGTCATGGACCAAAAGAATTCATCAAGTTCTCTAGGGTCACATTTACCTCCATACTTCAATGGTTTGGGTGCTTCCATGTGCGACATCGTCTTTGCAACGAATCCTTTGGCGATCGTTGTCATGCACAATTTTATTTCACCTTCCAACGCTACTAATTTCTCACAGAAATCGTTCTGCAAAGTGTTGATGAATGAAAGTACTTCTTCCTTGATGACACTAATGGTCTCATTTATTCCATCACTCATGACACTTATATCACCTTCGAATTGATCGACGATATCCTTTCATTCAAGGATCTCACCAACATTGATCTCCACCCTTGTCAACTTGTTCTCAAAGTTGTCTACGGTATCTAAAGATGGGTCCCTTGATCTCTTCTTGGATCGACAACCCCCACCTTCAATGATCAGGAAAATGTTGACACTCTAACTTCCTTCTACAGCCATAAGTTCTTTTCTTGCCCAAACTCTAACTCTGATACCACGTGTCACAGGATGATTCGTTCGACTAGTCTATCTCGTGTGCCACTTAGTTTTCTCCGACTAAGTCAGGCTAATTTCAATCCTTTGGATATTCTAACATATAAACGACGTAAGAGACTAATACTTCAAAGCTAACAAAGAGAACTTGTATTATAAACACTAAGAGGTGTAGACAGTAGGGGGCTGCCGGATGCTCTGCCCCACTCAATCTGTTTTCAAAGTTCAACCATAGTATATCTAAAAAGACCCGATGAATAAACTTTTAGCCCACATTACTTAACTAATATTATGAAGCCCCTTCCAACTACTTAAAAAAAATATAATATATACTATAGAAGTTAATAAAGATATGAGACTTATCACTAAAATTTAGGCCACTTCTAATTTAAATTCCAGTATTCCACCGCCTCCACCCCTATTTATCTTATTTTAATTGGCCATTAACTAATATTCCAATTTATGTCAATTCGATAGTAGCTCATATCCTATTTGTTTCTTTTGTTAATTGACTACTCATCAAGGCAATTCAACAAGCTATTTTCGTTTGTCGATGAGGTTATTTTCGATTAAGAAAACATTTCGGACTACATTGCTACACCAATACTAAAAAGGTAAATTTTAATTTTTATACTTTATTTACTGTTATGTAATGGACAAAATTTTCTTTATGATTTTATCATTTAAAATTATAGACATATTACTTTATTCGAGTATAACATTACATTTTATAGTATTAAGATGTGAGGTTCTCATCCCCCATTGTTCTTGAATCCTGGCTTCGCCTCAGTAAAAACTCAAGAGATTTACAAGAAAACTTCTCAATTGTTTGGAGCAAATGAGCTCTATACATATTTATATGGGACTTACACCTCCTCTTAGGAATTTTCTAGACTTCCATACTATATATGGATATTCTAGAGTATTTTTACATTCATTCTATCTATCTACAAGGTTCCATAATATTCTAGATTATTCTTCGGTTTCCAAAGAGGTCTAGGAGTTCTTAGATCTTCCAATGTGTTATAGAATGTTCCATATTCTTCCAAGGACTTCCATGATGTTCTATAACCTTCTAGTATCTTCTGGGATGTTCTATATCCTTCCAATATCTTCTAGGGTGTTCTAGAATCTTCTACTGCCTTCCATAATTTCCTAACATTCTCTAGGTCCATGTAGCGTGTTCGTCAATTCTCTGGAGTCTTCTGGGATATTTTTGGTTGTTCTGGCGTTCTCTAGACGATTATGGAAATTTCAAAAAACTTGTGTTGTGACACTACGCTCTTCTAAATAACAAATGTCGCTTGATATATGGAAATATGTAGTTCTTTTGTGTTCTGATTTGGTTTAGAAGAGGATTTCATTTTGTAAAGTGATCTATAGTTTGGCTTTTAGTGAATTTGTTCATCACATTACTAGGGATTTGATCGGTCACAAAGTGGTTTCAAATATAAGTTTTTAAAGTCTTCATTTATATGTTTATGTTAGATTTGGGTGATTTCCCATTAAATCTGAATTAAGTATGATTCTTCTGTAGAAAATGTAAGCCATAATGTAAACCAGAAGAACTAACACTTCTAATGGACATTAGAAATGAAATTCACAAACCCTTTGTAGATTCGAAGATCTAATATACACAAGAAAGAACAATTAAGAACACATAAGTATCACCAGGTTGTCTTTCACCAAGAACGACACTTTTGTCTTCACCAAGAAAACGAGTTTGTCACAAAGACGATTGACACAAAGCCAATGACGGCACCAAGCCACTTACAACACGCTCTCTAAACATTATGGTTTAATCCTAATGTTATATATATATATATATATATATATATATATATATATATATATATATATATATATATAGTCTAGTGAATCCCCTTAATCAAGGGATTATATCTAATCTAAACATAAAATGATCTGCTATAAAAGGAATGTATCAAATCAGATCTTCTTCAGATTCGAATATCAGCACCAACACATAGTCACTGATAAGAGCATCAGTTTCTGGGAGTTATGCTGATTAGGGCATCATCGTCAGCGTCTGGAGATAAGCTTTAGCTTCATCAGATTCAATAGTACCATCAACGAGTGTCATCAATGTATAACCATCAGTGCCTGGACACATTGATCAATCTTTAGTAGATGGTGTCTTTATGCCTTTGATGCTGATAGAGTTTTCAGGGTATTCCAGTCATCAGGAGATGTTCTTCAGTCTTCGACATATGAACCTCCATCATCATATCTTCAGATTAACTAACTAAGCTAGCTCTGACAGATCAGCTTGTCTAAGTTATACTACTTACACTTACTTAGACACGAATAACTATCTACAATGTGCGTATAAACTATAACTATGAAATATATATTTTGCATCATCAAATCTATACAAATGAGTGACCCAAAAATCTCCCCTATTTGATGATGTCAAAACTAAACTAATAAAGAATGAAATAATGAATAAATAACTACATCTAAAGTAGAATGCTGATGTCTACTCCCCCTTAGACCCCCCCCCCCCCCCCCCGATAAACAACATCCGATTTTTTCTCCCCGTGAGATTAATAACCTTCTTCTTTCAAGAGTGACTGATATACAAAGAATGATCGCATAACTAGACATTTCTCCCCCTTTTTTGTTGGATTAGGTGTCTAAGCCCATAACTATAATTGGTATGTACTTGAATTGATAGCAGCACAGTCCTTTTGGGTTGCCCTCAACCTAGCAACTGGACAAGGAAATTATGAAAGGAGAGATATTAATTTATAAGATTAATAAATTAATATATATATATATAAATGATTTATTAATATGTTAATGGATTAATATATTAATTAGAAATCATTATGTTTAATTAATTGTTAGCCAGAAATTAATCAGAATTGATTTTGGGGTTAAAAGAATTAATTATAAGGTGCAGGGACTAGTTTGCAATTATCTAATAGTTGAGTGGAAGGCTCTAGAACCCCCTTGGAAGAGGGTGGACGAAATCTTTAGGGGAAACCCTAATAATTTCGTCCATAGGGGCTTGGATAAGGCCCTTGGGTTTGCTTAGGCCCTAAGCAAAGGATAACTAGGGTTTCCCTTAAACCCTAGATCCCTCAGCTATATAAGGAGCCTCCTGGTTCATGTTTTTGGTCACTGATTTCTTTGGAAGAAACCCTAAGGCCGAAATTGCATACTCTCTCCATCCTCTCTCCTCCAAGTTTCCTTCTTGCTAGTCATTGGGTGTGATTCCATTAGAGGCATTACACTTGTGGTGCTAAAGCTTCCAAGAAGATCAAGATCAAGATCAAGGGAATATCAATTGTTTGCTATAACAATTGAAAGGTATGTAAACCCTAAACCCTAGTTTGTTAATTTCGAAATTAGCCTCTCTCCTCTAGGGTTCTAGTTTTGCAATTCAAAGTTGTATGTTCAATAGTTAAAACATAGATCCAAAGTAGGTTGCATGTGAACTTAGGAATTGTTTTCTAGTTTATTTGTTGTACCTAAAACCCATCAGTGGTATCAGAGCCATTGTTGTTTTAAATTGAATTGCTACAATTGTTGAATTGCAAATTAGGGTTTATAGCTATTAAACCCTAAAGGCCAAAATTTTCGATTTCTAGGGTTTTGGATCAAAGGGTTTTTTCGAAAACCCTAGCCTCCAAAGAACCCTAATTTAGGGTTTTGAAAACCCTAGCCTCCTCCCTTATGAATTTCGAAATATGCTAAGAGGATAACTAGGGTTTCTTGTTTTTGGATAATTGTTACTTAATTAGATTAATTGGATAATTATCCTTACCCTATTTTTTCGAAATTAGAGGGATAACGATTAGGATTAAATTAATTGATTAATTTAATTAGATAATCCTTACAAGATTTAATAATTTGATTAATAGTTAATTAAAAGATAAATATTAAATCTAGTTAATTGGTTTATTTAAATTTAAATTTAATAGCTTAAATTTCGAAATTTATAAACCCTTGAAGTTTTAAAATGTTTTAAAACACACCTTATATATATTATAATTAAAAGTTTAATATTATATATGTATAAGAACATGGTCAGTCAAATCGCTAGTATGCCTCATTCACGAAGCTAATCTATAAGGGGGGTATAAGGAAACTGCCTATAAAATGGTAGTTGAATGGGTGTCCACTCTCACCCACCGCTTCCTTGATTAGTGGAGGGTCGTTAGCAGAACGGATTTGATAGGACAACTACTTCTCATTAAAAGTATAATGATATTAAAGAAAGTACTAGAACATTATTTTCAAAATCCCAACTCTAGTTACTTTAGGAAAAATGTGAAAAGTATGCTAATCCATGAAATTGCACATTATGCTTTATTGGTCGTTAGTGGAGCGTGTGTGGTTAACCAGCACACTAAAAGGCACTAATAAAGAGTAGTAATGGGTATCTCATAATTGTCATTTTGATGGAGCGTGTGTGGTTTACCAGCACATCAATAGTTAATGATAAAGACAATGAGGTTACCAAGCACATTTGCATGGTTATTCACATCTTGTTTGTGATCCTCGGCATCCCAGTCACAAATAGAAGAGCATAATCTGAGATCAAAACATGCCATTGAATAGTTTCAATGTATCTCAAAAGAATTAGGAATTTCACTTCGTTTGTTTCGTCTAATGGTGGAATTGGTGAATCGTCATTCACCTACCTTTATGAAATTTGCACTTGGATCTCGGCATCCCATTTCTAAGTTGTGAATCGTCATAGTTGGATCCTAACCTTGATATTATATCTTTGGGTTATTTTATTAAGGTATCTTGAAATCTAACTAAAACTTTCTTTTCAGATGTCTACTCCTGGAAACACTTCTGCTTCGTCCTCCTCCAACCAAAACTTCTCTTTGCTCAATATCTGCTCCAAAGTCGTTATGGATGGCTCAAACTATAACGATTGGATGCGCAACATCAAGATGGCTCTTCGTTTCGAGAACAAAGAATATGTTCTTGAAAAGGAGCTCAAAGAGCTTGATGAGAATGAAGCTACTCCTGAAGATCTTGCTGCCTACAAGAAACATTACGATGATGCTACCAAAGTGGCATGCATCATGGTGGTAACTATGTCCCCAGAACTGCAGAGGTACTATGAGGACTACTGGCCTTTCGAGATGAACAAGGACCTTATGGAAAAGTACCATAAGCGAGCTCGTCAAGAAAAGTTCGAAGTAGTCAAGTCACTCATGGCTTGCAAGATGAAGGATGGGGAGTCGGTAGTGTCACATGTGCAAAGAATGCAACGCTACATAGAGCGTTTGGTCAAGCTCAATATTCACTTTGATGAGGAATTGGCCATTGACATGGTCTTGAACTCACTTCCTGAATGTTATGGTCAGTTTATTCTAACTTACCATTTGAACAATACTGAGCAGACCTTGGCCCAATTGCACAACTTGTTGCAGACAGCTGAGGCAGGGATGAAGGGTAAAAGTATACCCTCCACACCTACGAGTGCCCCTGTTTTGGTTATTGGACAGGGAAAGGGGAAAAAGAGGAAAGGTCCTCCCAAGCAAAACTGGAAGAGCAAGGCTCAAGCTGGGTCATCTAGTAATGGCCCAAAGGCTAAGCCCAATGGTTCCACTCCCCATGTTTCTGATCCAAAAGAGGCAGTTTGCTTTTACTGCAACCAAAAGGGGCATTGGAAGAGATCTTGCCCACAATATCTGCAAGATATCAAGGATGGCAAAGTGAAGCCATCTTCAGCAGGTATTTACATTATTTCTGCTAATAACTCATTATCTTCTCGTTCATGGGTCCTTGATACAGGATGTGGTTTTCATATCTGTTCTGATTTGCAGGGTCTAAAGGAAAGTGAGGAGATAGAGCGAGGAAGGATAAACCTGATCATGGGAAACAGAAAGTCTTCACCAGTAACCAAGATCGGAGTTTATCAGCTTCTGCTTAGTAATGATGTTAGATTAGATTTAATAAATTGTTGCTATTCGTCTGAGATGACGAGAAACATTATTTCATTTCATGCATTGTTCAGACAAGGTTTTACATATTCTTTTAATGATTTGAATGGTTCAATTTCTGTTTATAAGAATGGTGTTTTTATGTTTGAAGCTTTGCCTTGTAATGGTGTGTATGAAACAGTGACTTGTGTTGATAGCCTAGGAAATAGTGTACTTAATATTGACTTGTCTAATAGTGTAGACAAGGCATGCTTGTGGCATTGTCGTCTTGGACACATTAACAAGAAACGCATAGCCCAACTCCAAAAGAATGGAGTGTTGGAATCATTTGACCTAAAATCAGATGATATGTGTGAATCTTGTCTTTTGGGAAAGATGACAAAATCACCATTCACAGGGTCTTGTGAAAGAGGTGAAGGTCTGTTGGATCTCATACACACGGATGTGTGTGGGCCCTTCAGATCAACTACAAGAGATGCTAATCGATTCTATGTGACTTTCACTGACGATTATAGCAGATATGGATATATCTACTTGGTCAAGCATAAGTCAGAAACTTTTGAAAAGTTCAAAGAGTTTAAGCATGAAGTCGAAAATCAATTGGGCAGAAAGATAAAGATACTTAGATCCGATAGAGGCGGGGAGTATCTTAGTATCGAGTTCAACGACTATCTGAAAGAATGTGGGATAGTCTCACAATTGACTCCTCCTAGGACACCACAGTTAAATGGTGTAGCTGAGAGGCGCAATCGAACCTTGTTAGACATGGTTCGTTCTATGATGAGTCGGGCTTCGCTTCCTATTCACTTCTGGGGGTATGCCTTAGAGACAGCCGCCCACATCCTCAATCTTGTCCCTACAAAGAAGGTTGCCAAAACACCTCACGAAATGTGGACAGGGAAAGTTCCCTCATTAGCACATGTTAAAGTCTGGGGTTGTGAAGCTTTCGTAAGACGAGAGACTCACGACAAGCTAGCAGCTAGAAGTGAGAAATGTGTTTTCATTGGTTACCCAAAGCAGTCTTTTGGATATTTGTTCTACAGGCCTAGTGAGAACGTGGTCTTTGTAGCACGAAGAGGAGTCTTTCTTGAAAGAGAGCTCATATTCAAAGAGGACAGTGGGAGCACTATTGATCTTGAAGAAATTCAAGAGTCAGCCAATGAAGGAACCTTAGATGACACTAGCACTCAACCAGAGGAAACAGTTCCTGTTGAACCAATCGATAACTCATTACCTCTTAGAAGATCCACTAGGGTGAGTGTGCCACCTGAGTTGTATGGTTTTCATATTACTTCAGATGGTGACACATTCATAAGTGACAGAACACTGGTAAACTTAGATGAACCAGTCACTTATAAGGAAGCAATGGCAGGCCTAGAGGCTTCCAAGTGGAAAGAGGCAATGGACAGCGAGATTAAGTCCATGTATGACAACCAAGTTTGGAATTTGGTTGATAGTGCACCAGGTCGTAAGACAGTTGGGTGCAAATGGATCTTCAAGAAGAAGACAGACATGGATGGAAATGTGCACACATTCAAGGCTCGACTGGTTGCAAAAGGTTTCACTCAAACCCCAGGGGTTGACTATGATGAGACCTTCTCGCCAGTGGCTAAGATTAAATCTATTAGGATATTGCTCGCCATAGCTGCCTTTCATGATTATGAAATCTGGCAGATGGATGTCAAAACTGCTTTCCTTAATGGGAAGTTGGCTGAAGATGTTTACATAAGTCAGCCAGAGGGTTTTGTTGATGCGAAGTTCCCCAATAGAGTGTGCAAGCTTGAGAAATCCATTTATGGATTGAAACAAGCATCTCGCAGTTGGAATCTTTGCTTCCATGAGAAAGTCAAAGAGTTTGGTTTCTCTAGAAGTGAAGATGAGTTCTGTGTGTATATCAAGGCTAGTGGGAGTATAGTAACTTTTCTGGTGTTGTATGTCGATGACATATTACTCATTGGTAACGACGTTCCAACCTTGAAAGAAGTTAAGTCTTGGCTTGGAAAGTGTTTTGCCATGAAAGACCTTGGAGAAGCTGCCTATATTCTTGGGATTAGAATATTGAGAGATAGAAAGAAGAGACTAATTGGACTTAGTCAGAGCACATACTTGGATAAGGTACTAAAGAGGTTTAGTATGGAAAACTCCAAGAAGGGAGAGCTACCTATCCAGAGCAATACCAAATTGAGTAAGGCTCAATGCCCGAGTACAGATGTTGAAATAGATGACATGAGTCGTGTACCTTATGCTTCCGCTGTCGGATCGATCATGTACGCTATGACATGTACTCGCCCTGATGTGGCATTTGCTTTGAGCATGGTCAGTCGCTATCAGGGAAACCCAGGTAGAGCTCATTGGGTAGCAGTTAAGAATATACTCAAGTATTTGCGAAGGACAAAGGACTGGGTCCTTGTGCTTGGTGGCAGTGATACTTTGAGAGTAGATGGTTACAGTGATGCCAGCTTTCAGACGGATAGAGATAACTTCCGTTCTCAGTCAGGCTGGGTGTTTTTACTGAATGGAGGAGCAGTTACTTGGAAGAGTTCCAAGCAAAATACGGTGGCTGATTCTACTTGTGAATCAGAGTACATAGCAGCAAGTGAAGCGTCGAAAGAAGCAGCTTGGTTGAGGAACTTCATCGGGGATCTCGGAGTTGTTCCAACCATCCAGGAGCCTATGGAACTTTTCTGCGATAATGAAGGAGCGGTTGCCTTGACAAAGGAACCGAGAGATCATGGTAAGACCAGACATATCGACAGAAAGTACCATTTCATCAGACATAGAGTAGAAGAAGGCCATCTTATAGTAAAGAGGGTGTCATCTGAAGATAACCCAGCAGATCCTCTCACAAAGGGTCTGAGTAGGGCTAAGCATATTCAGCATGCTCGGAGCATAGGACTGAAAGATGATATTAGTTTTAGTAGTTAGATTAGTTTTTGAAACTTGTAACAAAGTAAATGTAATTGACTTTTGGTGATTAAATAATAAAGTATTATTTATAAGTTTGGCTACTACCTTTTGTCGATTGTTTATTATTGTGTTTCATTTTTGCATGTTTTACTTCCTGAATAATGAGATTATTCAAACTCCACAGTCGCTCGTACTCTTGGAAGTAAGTAGTGAATTAAGACTGTCATGAATTGGATTGCAGATTGTCTAAGGATAGACATGGCAATAGAATTGCTGCAATGTTCATGAGTACTCGGAAATTGAGATTTGAGTATTGGATAAACCCTCGCTCAGAGTATTACTTCATGGAATTCATCACGAGTAATACTGAGACGATAATATCTTATAATCTTGAAACGAAGATATATGAGTTGTAATTTACAAGTCGGTTGTGCATTGGTGATACGAAAACGCATCAGTAACTTGGTGTTATAAAACGTATTTTCATGTATAATTTGATGAGTAAAAGATACAAGCATATGAGTCAACGTTTATTCGTTCCTTTTGCCCTAACAGGAAAAGCGATATCTGTGGGCCCCTCGATGATTTGGTGTTGACTTATGTGCTGGGCCCAGCCAGGACTAAATTGATGTGTTCGATTAGAAGTCCTACATCATCACAAATCAGGAATCGGGAAACATAGATTCTGGACAAACAGATTGATTACATTCCATGTCTTTTGTCTGGGGATATCAAGCAGAACGAAGGGTTATATGATCACTTATCTTAGGACACGTAACTGACTGGGTCAGAGTTCGGCAGCAGCTTTTGGAAGCTACAATTTGCTCGTCAAATTTAGAAGGCATACTAGCAATTATAGTTACAGACTTATCCAAGTGGGAGACTGTTGGATTAGGTGTCTAAGCCCATAACTATAATTGGTATGTACTTGAATTGATAGCAGCACAGTCCTTTTGGGTTGCCCTCAACCTAGCAACTGGACAAGGAAATTATGAAAGGAGAGATATTAATTTATAAGATTAATAAATTAATATATATATATATATATATAAATGATTTATTAATATGTTAATGGATTAATATATTAATTAGAAATCATTATGTTTAATTAATTGTTAGCCAGAAATTAATCAGAATTGATTTTGGGGTTAAAAGAATTAATTATAAGGTGCAGGGACTAGTTTGCAATTATCTAATAGTTGAGTGGAAGGCTCTAGAACCCCCTTGGAAGAGGGTGGACGAAATCTTTAGGGGAAACCCTAATAATTTCTTCCATAGGGGCTTGGATAAGGCCCTTGGGTTTGCTTAGGCCCTAAGCAAAGGATAACTAGGGTTTCCCTTAAACCCTAGATCCCTCAGCTATATAAGGAGCCTCCTGGTTCATGTTTTTGGTCACTGATTTCTTTGGAAGAAACCCTAAGGCCGAAATTGCATACTCTCTCCATCCTCTCTCCTCCAAGTTTCCTTCTTGCTAGTCATTGGGTGTGATTCCATTAGAGGCATTACACTTGTGGTGCTAAAGCTTCCAAGAAGATCAAGATCAAGATCAAGGGAATATCAATTGTTTGCTATAACAATTGAAAGGTATGTAAACCCTAAACCCTAGTTTGTTAATTTTGAAATTAGCCTCTCTCCTCTAGGGTTCTAGTTTTGCAATTCAAAGTTGTATGTTCAATAGTTAAAACATAGATCCAAAGTAGGTTGCATGTGAACTTAGGAATTGTTTTCTAGTTTATTTGTTGTACCTAAAACCCATCATTTTTAACAACATCAATAGGTACTGCTATCTTTTTGATATTTTTTAAGAAGACAACAAGTAACCTGAAATAAAAAGAAAACATCAAACAAAGCTAGAGGATAAGATAGGTGTATCACACTATTGTGTTGTTGCAATAGTAGATCATTTACACACAATTGAGAAGTCTCATCAGCGTATGGTTTTAAACGCTGAATCATTAACTTCTTTAATAGAATAATTGTTCGGAAGGAGTGAGTAGGTGCGTGTAATACATGACGGACAATAATATACCCATCGGCATAAAGTTTTGAACTTTTATCAGTGTGTGGTTTTTCATAGTGAATCATCAAGTTCTTATAAAGAAGACTTGTGTGAAAGAAGTAGGATGTCTCAATCACGCTGAGGTGAAATCAACATGAATCATTGACAACGATAACCCATTAGCAAGAAGTGATTCAATCCTCGCATCATAGAGTTAGTTGCAGTCTAGAATCAAAGATTCACCGTCAATTCATAATGGTACCATGTCTACATCGGACTAGGAGGTCAGGGACATGAACAATCCTTTGTCGTTTAAGGACCTGACAAGTATCTCTTATGCTGATGACTATGCAATCAAGGTAAGCCACTGGATTATGCTCAATGTTTTAGTAGAACATGAGACTTGATGCATACACCAAGCGTGCTTCCAGGAACGGAGTCATGTAAAAGATGATTAATCAAGAAAAAAACACCCAAGCCTTGAAATAATTTTTTATGTGGACCAGACAATCTCACTTTGAAAGTTTAGACAAACGTGAATTGGTGACTCAATGTCATCTCAGCAGATGGTATCGCTGATGAGATGCTTAGAAAGATTTAGGCACATACAACAACATGCATCTAGGGACACTATCTAGTCACAAGTTACATACTTGGCTCAAGACATGCCACCGTCAAATCATGAGAGGTACAATGATTTTATAACAAGAGACCAAACCAGATGAAGCATAGATCTCAGCTTCAAAAACCATTTCTACTTGCTTGTTAATTTGAGCTCATTTTCCTTTGTCAACCTTGATTGCCCCCCCCCCCCCCTACACTTGTGATTCAATTGTTTGAGACACTTTTTAAGCATAATGTATGATCATAAATTATGATATTTCTTGTCAGTTTCATTAAAATAGTGCAATGAAATTGTAAATCTTGAACCAAATGTGTATTGACACATTAAGTAGACCGTCACCCACACCCGTTTGAAACCATCTAAAAACATCATATGATCAAACATCCATGATATCTCTCTTTTAAATTCAAATTAGTGCCTGAAACCAAAGAACTTTGAACATATAATAAATATATGACGGTTCGACGCTTTAGGGGGTAAATAAGTTCTAATGTTCATAGATAATTTGAACATCATACACATCGTTAAATTTGTCCCCCATATTTAACTATTGACTCCATTTCGATACTTGATTTCATTTTCCCCTTATATTTCTATAAAACAAATAGAAAATATATACTTGAAATACCTTGCTTGGAAGACTTGAACACCACTTGTTTTTTGAATTTTTAGATTTAAAGAGAGACAAAATAAATATAAAAGATAAAGTTTAAATAAAGTGAAATAAATTTAACTACTATGATAAAAAGAATACACAAAATTAATTAAACCCTTATAAAATAAATTTACTTTTATTTTAAAAAACTTCTGAAAAACCTTTTTTTAAATATAGATCTTAAAATAAACTAACTAAAAACCGAATTTTTTTATTGGGAAATCTCTAGAAAAATCCTAAAATTTTACCCTAATTTATGAAAAAATCTCAAACTAAAATTTGTTTACGAAAAAGCATGAATTACCGGTAAAAATGGCGATTTGACATTTCTTTTCCGGTTTACCGGTTTTACTACTTACATGTTTCACTAAAGTCCCATTATTTTACCCTAATTTGCGAATAAGTCCCAAAATAAAATTTACTGATGATTTGTTCCTTTTCTTCATGTAACATACATTGTATCGGTTTCATTGCTGACTTAGACACATAGTCATTAAATTAGCTGATAAGATGAATACGATGAGTTATATAATGTCACATTTACTGTAAAATTTGATACCCATCTTATAAATGTAAAAAATAACGCAGTTGATGTTAGTTTATGTAATTATTGTAGTCTTCGTTGGATGCATTTTATGTTCCAAAAAGATATACAATACATCAAGATATCAAGTTTCATGCTAAACATAACATTATATAACTCAACATCTCCATCTCATCATCTCATTTAATGACTAGGCGTCCGGGTCAGCAATGAAACCGGTAAAATGTATGTTACATAGAGAAAATGGTCAAATCATCAGTAAATTTTATTTTGGGACTTATTCGCAAATTAGGGTAAAATAATGAGACTTAACGGGTAAGTAATAAAACCGGTAAACCGGAAAAAAGGGGTTAAATCGCCATTTTTACCGGTAATTTATACTTTTTCGTAAACAAAATTTAGTTTGAGACTTTTTCGTAAATTATGGTAAAATTTTAGGACTTTTCTGGAGATTTTATTTTTATTTAAAAAAAATAAAAACATATTTTGTGATTTTAGTCGACTTGGATGCATCCTATTGTCAAACATCTAAGGCCTTTATTAGTGATTTGGGTCTTGGGCCTCTGCAAATAAGAGGTATCAAACGTCTCCCAGAAACTAGAGATGGAAGGCGACCACTCAGGCGCAACACCCCCATCTCTTTCCCTCGAACTTGAACTCAAACTGTTCGACGAATCCGCCGGCAAATCGTCCGAAATTCTCAAAGCCCTCGTGATATCAATCGGTGACTATGTGTTACCCGTTCTCACCATTTGATCATCTCTATTTTCGAACTTTTGCCCTGCTGTCTTCCCTAAAGTTTCCAATATCTGAAGACGATTCCTCTTTGCTTCCCTTAAACAACGACTTCATCATACTCGGAACCATTTGGTCTTCCTAACGACGGATCGTGGTGGTCGTAGAGTTTGTCCTTAGCGTATTCTTCTCCATCTCCATCTCCGTATCTTGAGAGAAAGAAATCAGAGAAATTTCCGATGTGAAGAGCAATTTAACAGCTGTATCATACACTTTACGAGTGCTAACCGGTGGCTTAAGCTCGTAAATGTGAAGGAAGATGGAGACGAGTTGCTGGAGGTGGAAGTGATCAGGGGATATAAGGACGGTAAAGCAGGGTGGAGAAGGTTTGACAACATATGATTGTGATTAAATTTGATACCAGTGAATTGTTGGTGGGAATAAGTGGCTGATTCAAACAGTAAGTGGGAGCATCAGCTTAAATTCTGGCATAAATCTTGTGAGAGAAGCTGGTGATGAATGAATTTTAGAGAAAACTTTTAACAGCACAACACCAAGATTACTCTTTTCTTTAGACCTTCAGACCCATAACTATGTAATCCTTTTGGAACTTATTGAAGATCAGCGTTGATATAACTCCAATTAACTTGTTGTGTTGGAGTTGAAGGGTTTCCATGTTACTCAGGTTTTCGTATTTATGATGAGACTGGACCTGTAAGTTGGTTTTCGATAAGTAAGCAAGAATCCTATCAGGTGATAGCAGCTTAAAACCGTAAGACAGAATGTAAGTTGCTTTACAATCCTTTTAGTTCTGATTTGAAGGGATCTAATGAAGCTTTGGTTTGAGGTGGCATGGAGGAGATGATCTGGTGTTGGTGATGAAACATAAATGCATGCTACCATAACTCATGAGACTAAATACTGACTATAGCCTCCAAAAAAAATTGCCACACGTTTGACGAAAATGCCCTTACAGTTACAGCTTTCTTCTATCGTGACCTGCAGCATCCTTTTGACTATTCATTTTTGAACTTTCTTTTGTATGTTGTACTTTTGCTACTGTGGTAATAAGGAACAATGCACAGCTTTTGTTTCCTTTTAACCTCTTCAACTTTTCGAAACCCATGAACAAAACAAGGACCAAATTACCCTTGGATTGCTAGATAGAAACCTGGTCAGAAAGAGGCTAGTGCAACAAGGCTTTGAGCTTCTCGAGAGTGTTGCAAGATGCATTCTGATGAAGCCTTCTTTCTGTTAATGCTTCTCAGATAGAGTGCAGACTGCAACTGCCATCTTTGATCTTGACCATAAAGCCCCTGTGACAAAACATACTTGAATAGTTTTACTTGAAGACGGATCAAAATACCCTTGTCAACTTCTCACGAACCATGATGCATGATCCTTTTCTTTTTTGCTGTTTCATAGATGCTTTTCTTGAGAGCTGCTGATCATTACAAAAAATACAATTTCTGTTTTTGTATAGACAGGATCACGTGAAAGACTACATCTCTATTGAATATGACCAAAAAATACAACCCTTTTCTTTTTGTTGTGAGGTATACACATGAGGCTTTTTATGTCAACAACTAACTCTTTGAGCAAAAGGACAACTATGTTCCTTATTAGAAGACACTTGTGATTGAAGATGTTTCATGTAACTCTTTGAGTAGTCAACAATATGCATTCACAATGAATAATAAAAAACGGTCCAACATCAAATTGACTCTTGAAAATGACAATTCAACTTCGATCCTTTTTCTAGAGCCAATTGGATAAAGATACCCTTGCTTTACTTACTAACACACCTGTTACCATCACCCTTTTTCGGTTTACAACCACAACATGAAACCATACTCTTGTAGGAATGATACATCTGCCTCTTTGAATTGCACATATTGGAGGTGATTGAGACTAGAAAGCTCAAGTCCCTCTTTTTTTCTTTTTTAAATATAACTAGAAAAATAAAATAAACATGTTAAATGAACTAAATCTGACTATAGTCAACTAGAAATTAGAGGCTAATTAAGGAAAACAAACTAAGTAAATTTTAACAACTAAAATTAGTTTAACTCAAACGAAAACTAAAAAATGATTTTATTTTTATTTCAAAAAGAGAGAGAAACTACAAAAAAAAAAAATGTGAGCTTGACAATTTTTGAAGTCTCTCTCATTTGACAAAACTTAACATGGGATTTTACCCAAATGAATTTGGGTGGTTAGACATACCTCACTTTTTTCAACATGTCTTTGATTAAATGAAATATCACCGGTTTCAGGTTTCTAGGTTTCTGAACTCTCTTCTTCTTTCCTGGAGACTTTTGATTACAATGTTTCTTTCTAACTCCATTGACTGACTTTGTTTCAGGTACATAAGATGTACTCTTGGGAACCCAAACTTGCTTCATCTTTGTGGGTTCTGAAGATGAATTCTTTGGAACCCAAGCATTATTTGGTTTTGAGTGCTTAGACTTCTTTTTCATTGAGTAATTTGCTCTGTAAAAAGAATTGTTAAAACAAGAACATACATAAGAAAACTTACCAGCTTGAACTCTTCTGATATTTGGAGATGGAACTTGAGTCTTGACGGGATGAGATGGAGTCTTCACAGCTTGAGATCGTTTGGCAATGTGAGAGGTCTTTGCAATGTGACCAAATTTATCAGAGTGAACTGATTTATCAGCTTTTGATGTCTTCTTGACAGTGTGAACTTTCTTGGCAGTGATACTCGACTTGTCAAAGTGTACTGAATTTACAGCATGAATACCTTTCTCAGCTTGATGTTTGTCAGCGTGAGCAGCTTGTGATTTCTCAGCATGAAGCTTATCAGCGTGAGGTTTGTTGGTGCAAGAGCTGATGTTATGGTCATCAGGGTGAAAACTAGGGATTCTTGAAGATGAACACTCTTCAGGTACATCTTCTGTTTGAACACTAACATACGAAAAGCTTTTCTGATAGACAACAATTATTAGATGGATCGTAAAACCCGATATTTAGTATTCCAATCGATGCAACGTACCCTTTGAGATACAGTTTCACCACTCGAGAGTTTCGTTGTGCACAACTCCAACTTGAATTCCCGATACAGATACACCACGCGAATCCAAATTAGCCTCCAAAGATCACCTCCTAAACCTACCAGGGATTAGGATAGCAATGGACAAATTCTCTAGAAACAAAATCAGAGAACTAAAAAAGTTAAGGAAATCCAAATCTGTCCATTCCATTCATCCATCTCTATACAAAAGATAGGATACCAAACTAAAACAAAAACTACCCACGTCTTACATTTAGGGAAATAAGATAACTGCTATTGACAAAGTCAAATAAACGAAAAAGAAATGGAATAAAATTAGCTGGATAAACAAAACACAAACACAGACTATGTAAACATGGGTTTTGAGAAAATACAAGACTTTAGGTGCTGAAATCTGTCTGGGCTAAACTGGCCCAATTCAGTCTAATCTAGACCGGGTCGGAAGGTTCCGTCGCCTCAGTTGGTTTCTCGAGTGTGTGGCTAACATCCTCCCCTTCATCAGAAAAGTTTGTCCTCAAACTTGGAATGGGTTCTTCAGGGTCAAAATAGGGTTGCAGGTCAGCAACATTAAAAGTCGCGGCTACACCATATTCACCCGGTAGGTCAATCTTGTAGGCGTTGTCGTTGACCTTGGCAAGAATACGAAAAGGACCATCCGATCGTGGGCTCAATTTGGAACGACGTTTGGAGGGAAAACGTTCTTTATGAAGATGAACCCAAACAAGATCGCTAGGTTGGAACAGAATATGTTTGCGGTTCTTGTCTCTTCGATATTTGAGCAACTCATTGTTCTTGATAATTTTGGCATGGACCTGCTATGTAAGCGATTGCTATGTAAGCGATTGATATCTGCAGCGAAATCACTAGCTTCTTTGCTAAATTTGGTGGTGGTATCAATAACAGCAAGATCTAAGGGGGTGTGAGGGTTCATACCATACACCACCGTGAAAGGGCTTAAACCAGTAGTTTTACTTGGAGCACGGTTGTAAGCGAATTCAGCCTGCGGAAGCAGCTCTTCCCATTGTTTCAGGTTGCGGGTTATAAGAGCTCGGAGTAGAGAACCCAGGGTGCGGTTTGTGACCTCGGTTTGACCGTCAGTTTGGGGGTGACACGTAGTGCTAAGCTTAAGAGTAGTGCCCAGGTTACGCCATAATGTCATCCAGAAATGGCTAAGGAACTTGACGTCTCGGTCACTAATCATAGTCTTTGGTACCCCATGAAGTCGCACAATCTCCCTGAAATAAAGAGAAGCAACCTGAACTGCATCATAAGTAGTATGACAAGCCACAAAATGAGCCATTCTGGAAAAAGGTCCACCATGACCATGATAGAATCTTTTTGTCGCTGTGTACGGGGCAAGCCGGTGATAAAATCGATGCTGACATCTTCCCAAGGAGCCACGGGTACTGGTAATGGCATGTATAAATCATGAGGAAAAGAATGACTCTTGGCTTGGTGACAAGGTAGACAACGACGAATGTAGTTTGTTACATCTCACATCAGTTTTGGCCAAAAGAAATTGGTCTGTAACAGTAATGTGGTCTTATCTATTCCATAATGACCTGCTAAGCCGCCTTCATGAACTTCTTTAATTAACGACACACGAATACTATGTCGGGGAATACAAAGTTGTTGTCTCTTGAAAAGAAAACCCTGATACGTATGATAATTCCCAACAACATGTTTCTGGCAGTTTAAAAACACACTCCCAAAGTCTGGATCAGCAGAATATTCACTCTTTAAAAACTCAAAACCAATAATCTTAGGTTGTAAGGAATTCAGCAACGAGTACTTTCGTGACAAAGCATCAGCTCCTTTGTTGAGTTTACCATATTTGTGTTTGATAACAAAGTTAAAAACCTTCATAAATTCAACCCATTTGGCGTGTCGAGGTTGAAGTTTGTGTTGGCCTTGAATATACTTGAGTGTCTCGTGATCCGAGTGTAGAATAAATTCTTTCGAAATCAAATAATGTTGCCAATGTTCCAAGGATCTAATAATTGCATAAAACTCTTTGTCGTAAGTTGAATACCGTTTCTTTGCATCATTTAACTTTTCGCTGAAATATGCAACCGGGCGTCCAAGCTGTGACAAAACAGCCCCGATTCCCACTCCCGGTGCATCGCATTCGACCTCAAACACCTCATCAAAACAAGGAAGAGCTAATATTGGGGTTGATGATAATAATCTCTTGAGCTCGTCAAAAGCAAACTGTGCTTGGGACTTCCATGCAATTTTTTTTGCTTGGTAATTTCAGTCAGGGGAGCCGTAATAGTACTGAAACTCTTAACAAAACGCCGATAAAAAGACGCAAGGCCGTGGAAACTGCGCACTTGTTGAATGGATTGTGGTACTGGCCAATCTCGAATCGCTTGTACCTTCCGTTCATCAACCTGTATTCCTTGGGCAGATATTAAATAACCAAGAAAAGTGACTTGATTAGCAAAAAATTCACACTTCTCTAAATTCCCATACAATTTTTCCCGGTCTAATACACCAAATAATTGTTGTAGTTGTGCTTGATGATCACTTGGTGTTTGACTATATATGAGGATATCATCGAAATAAACAACAATGAATTTTCCCAAAAAAGGTTTAAGAACCTGATTCATCAAGCGCATGAAGGTGCTGGGAGCATTTGATAGCCCAAATGGCATGATGAGCCACTCATACAATCCTTCTTTCGTCTTGAAAGCTGTTTTCCATTCGTCACCTTCATGAATGCGGATTTGGTGGTACCCACTTCTCAAATCTACTTTAGAGAATATAGTTGCACCATGTAGTTCATCTAGCAAATCGTTCAGTCGGGGAATGGGAAATCGATATTTAATAGTAATTTTATTTATTGATCGACTATCCATACACATCCACCATTCACCATTCTTCTTTGGTACGAGTATTGTCGGTACTGCACATGGGCTGAGTGATTCACGAATAAGACTTTTTTGTAATAAAGCATCAACTTGTTTTCTGATCTCACTGGTCTCCTGTGGGTTGGTGCGGTAAGCTTGTTTGTTTGGTAAAACAGATCCAGGAATCAAATCAATCTTATGTTGGATGGTTCTCATGGGAGTCAATCCGAAGGGAATTTCAGTCGGAAAAACTTGGGCGTAAGACTGTAATAATGGTTGAATAAGAGGGTGTGGTTGGATTGGGGGTTTATTATCGTCTTCATCAAAACCCGCCAAAATAAATTTTGTGATGGAACGGTATTCATGTTGATCAGCCTTGAGCAGTGTGCTTAAAGGTAGCGATTTATTGGGCTGATTGAACGGGGAGATAGGTGTGAGGACGAGTTTTTGATCATTGTAGATGAAAGAATAAGTATTCCGGTAACCATCATGTGTCACTCAGCGATCAAATTGTCATGGATGACCAAGAAGAACGTGACAAGCGTCCATTGGGAGGACATCACACAAAATTTTGTCCGTGTAGGACCTGCCAATGCTCAGTGATAAAATAACCCGGTGAGAAACACAAATTCCTTTCCCATGGTTTAACCACTGAATCACGTAAGGAGAAGGGTGTGGTTCTGTTTGTAGGCTTAATTTGTCAACCAAGGTCTGTGACGCAACATTTGTACAGCTACCGCCATCAATTATTACAGTACATACCCGTTGAGCAATGGTACAACGTGTATGAAAAGTACCCTCGCGTTGAAGAGTTTCTTCTTGAGTTGGTGTTATGTTTAAGGCTCGCCGTATCACGAGACACTCTCCCTCGCCGTACCAGTTCCTGTTTCAAAGAATGTAATTGTGAGAAACTAGCCTGAATATAATAAGATGGGAGGAACTTCTGCTTCATCTTTTCTTTCATCTTTGACCAAGTTCGGATCTTTTCCTTCCCCCTTCTCTCACGTTTCAGGAAAACATTTGACCACCATGTCGCAACATACTTGCGTAGTTTAAGGGCAACAATTTTAACTTTGTTGTCCTCGGTAATCTGTTTGTAATCGAATACCAGTTCTACAGTTCGGATCCACTCTAAAAACTCATCTAGATCTAGCTTTCCATCATATTCAGGTATGTCAACCTTGATGTCATTGGTATGTCCATCGTTAGTTCCTTCTCTATTAACTGACTCACCGGAATTGGTACTTTCACCACTTGTTCTTCGGTTATTGGAACGAAGTAACTCTTGAACCTGATCTTGCAACACCTTCATATGTTGTGTTACATCCCTCTTGTTAGCTTCCATAGTCTCCAAAATCTTCTTCCATTCGGTATTACTTCGGGTTTCCATATTCTCTGATACCAAATGATAGACAACAATTATTAGATGGATCGTAAAACCCGATATTTAGTATTCCAATCGATGCAACGTAACCTTCGAGATACAGTTTCAGCACTCGAGAGTTTTGTTGGGCACAACTCCAACTTGAATTCCCGATACAGATACACCATGCGAATCCAAATTAGCCTCCAAAGATCACCTCCTAAACCTGCCAGGGATTAGGATAGCAATAGACAAATTCTATAGAAACAAAATCAGAGAACTAAAAAAGTTAAGGAAATCCAAATTTGTCCATTCCATTCATCCATCTCTGTACAAAAGATAGGATACCCAACTAAAACAAAAATTACACACTTCTTACATTTAGGGAAATATCTCTATTAACAAAGTCAAATAAACGAAAAAGAATTGGAATAAAATTAGTTGGAAAAAAAAAAACACAAACACAGACTATGTAAACATGGGTTTTGAGAAAAGACAAGACTTTAGGTGCTGAAATCTACCTGGGATAAACTGACCCAATTCAGTCCAATCTGGACCGGGTCGGAAGGTTTCGTCGCCTCAGTTGGTATTTCGAGTGTGTGGCTAACATTTTCTTATTCACATCTTTTTTCCTTTAACTTCTCATTCAGATCTAACACCTCTTTCTCCCTTTCAACCGGAATCTTCTTTAAGTCTTATATGTCTTCTTGTTTCTGATTGATGGTTTTGTCTTTCAGATCAAGTTTAGCAATGAAGAACATAGATAGAGGAGCCTTTGGATCATACATCAGATCTGGAAAACGAGATAAAGGACATACATCGAATGCCTTTTTAATTTTTGAACTTTCTTTGTATTCTTCATTATCAAGAACAGTTGTATCTTTGTTGATCGTTCCATTAATGAATTGTTCTCTCATCTGAGATACATTATAAGGACCAAACAAACCTAATACAGTTAGATAATACTAAAGATAAGGAAACATACCATACTCTTTCTTTTAAATGTCTGAAATACTCTTCATATCTGAACGATTTCTTGTTCTTCTTCTCCTTCTGATTTTTGAGTTTCTGAATAGGGAATGAACTTATGAATCTTTAACAGATCCTAGAACAAATGTTCTAGACTCCTATGATACCAATTGAAAGTCCCAAAGCCTTTGCAGATTCGAAGATCGAATATGAACAAGAAAGAACCATGAAGAACACAGAAGTATCACCAGGTTGTCTTTCACCAAGAAAGTCGTTTTTGTCTTCACCAAGAAAACGGGATTGTCACAAAGACGATTGATATAAAGCCAATGACGGCACCAATCCACTTACAAGATGCTCTCTATACATTAGGGTTTAAACCTAATGTTATATATATATATATATATATATATATATATATATATATATATATATATATATATATACATATATATATATATATATATATATATATAAAGAGAGAGAGAGAGAGAGAGAGAGAGAGAGAGCTAGGTTCAGGTATTCAAAATAATTATTGTGTTATTGTATGCATCAATGTCGGCCAATCATTTCAAAAACTTAAATAAGGATATGTAATCTTATCTATTAATTAATTTTGTTAATTAAATAAAAATTTAATTAATCCCTAAAATATTGGATTGCTTTCCTTTAAATCCCTTCAAACAGTTACCGCTTCTTTATCACCGATCCATCCCTTCTTCTTCAACCTAACCGTAAACCACGATAGCCATCTTATTGCCTATAGTTATGCCGCTTTTTCTTCCTTCCTTTCCACCGTCGGCCACCGATGCCGATGATTGAAGAAGATAAGAGGCTGGAGCTTGCCCGTTCGCCGACCAACACCATCAGCCACCACCATCGCCACCATCGCCACCGAACACCATCAATCACCATCGTTCATCTTCAACAGGTAAAACGCAACGTTCAGAAAGAACATACTCGTGTTTTTTCCCTTTATTTGGGGATCGATTGAAGTAGAAGGGAAAAATCTCACCTCCTCAGTGATGCCCTATTCCACCTACAGCACCGCCGTCTACGAGCGACACCCTATTCAACATCCGAAGTCGCCATTCATGAGCACCCCCTTCGGTAAGATTCAATTCGTATTTTTGCAAACGTTTGGCTGTTGATTCAATCCGAAGTCGCCATTCTTGATGTTTTTTTTTCTTTATTTATTATATTAGGGGGGTTTGTTTTCTAAAATATTTCCAGCTAAAACAGTTGCTAAATTTCCTTCTTGCATCACTAATCCTCTCGATTGCAATCTGCTCAATTATCCATTATGTGAAGCTACAGCCTGAGGCCTTCTTTTCACTTGGTTTTCAAGTTGCTCCATATGTACATGATGATGATTAGTTTATTACACACAAGTAGATGGTTAAAATCATACAGAAGGACCAGACCTAAATTTTGTGCCACAGCATAATCACTTTCAGTTAGCTGGCCTGTTAGAGAAAGCTCCAATTTGATGAAAAACCTCCATTGATTTTTCGACCAAAAATGGGTAGAGCTAAAGGAGGAAGAAGGGTTTTGGGCAAAGTTACAGCATATTGGTGGTATGTTATTTATTGTGTTTTTTTTAACAATTCTGGTAGAACTAGTAAGGTTTTGAAAACCAGCATTCTTAAAGAATATGAACTTGCTAAAGCTTCTAATATGAGCTATTATGCAATAATGTTACATTGTTATTTTTTATATCAGTATATTCTATCAAAATTACTATAGTTTGTTTTATTATTTGTCATATTAAATCATTCTCACAGTGTTTTATTCTACATAATTCGATTTGCAGTATTCTCATAGAAAGTGTGAAGGGAATGTGATGATCAAAGGCTTCAAGGTTGGATGATGGTGCATGAGATGGAGATGAACAATAGTCATCAATCTTCTAAAAATAATGAACTATTGTCAAATTAGATATGTTGCTATTTTATTATTTAAAACAAATATATTCATCATTTTGGATGTTTTTGCTTGTAATTTGTGAATTTGGTTTTAAGGATTGTCATACGATTTCATGGTAGTTATTCTTATAAAATGCTCAATTTCATAGCAGTTATTCTCATAGAATGCGTGAAGGAAACATGTTGATCAAGGGCGTGAACGTTGGATGATGGCGCGTGAGATGAAGATGAACAATGCTTAATGGTCTTCACAAAAGAAAGCATTATTCATCGTTATATTCTGGCAGAATAGTCCATAATAAAATGATCAAGTGCATTCATTCAAGAATTCTATATTTAAGAATTTTATGCTTTTTAAGATTTTTATTTATTTTTTATGACATTCTGTTAGAATATGTGTAATTGTATTAAAATGTACAAGACTATTACTCTATAAGAATATGTATGAATCTATATTTACATTCAATGTCTATGAATATATATAAGAATCATCTTATTTTTAAACTGATGGTTCAAAACTATTGTTTGTCTTCAAAACATTCATTCATTCAAAACATTTATTTTGTGAGAATAGATAATCTGACATTCTCATAGAATATCATTCTAACAGAATTATCTTAGAATTATAATCTAATTAATTAAAAAAAATCAAAATTCAAAATTAAGAAAATCAAATATATCTGAAAATTCGAAACTTTTTATTAATTAAACTTGTGTTTCCTAATTAGTAAATTAAGAAGGGGAAAATTTCGTATATACCCTTATTAAACGTCTAAATATCGTATTTGCCCGACCTAAACTATAAATACCATATTTATCCTTCTTAATATTTTAAAATATCAAATTTGCCCAAATCAGTTTTTTTAATAATTTTTATTATTTAATAATCATTTTTTTATAATTTTAAACCACTAAAACTAAAAAAATAAGTAAATGGTCCAAAATACCCTTCCAATCTAAATCACTGGATCTTTTACACTAGGTTTTATCAACTATCGTCTTCTTCCTGAAGCCGCCCTTCACATGATTGTTCACCTATCGCCATCTTCCTTCTTGCATCTCGCCATTTTCTTCTTGCAATCATTAATAAGCTTCAGGTAATATTCCCCTTCGTTATATCTCATTCTTTTTGGCAACGGAATCAACACTTATGCGAAAAGAATCTCGAATTGTTGAAACCCATGTATTAATTTCACAATTCCCTTTCAATATATGCCCTTTGTTTAGGCCAAGACTCCAAATCACAAGCTTAATTTCATAGTATTGCCAATATTGGTAGCTAGATTAAAGTAATTTGCTACAGGGAGCATGCATTCAAAACGTGCTTGATTCTATGGTTCAAGCTCTGTTTGTTGACAATAATTGGAATTTATATATGTTAACAGGTTATAAATTCGAAATCATTAGACTTCAATGTGCATATTGACTTTTCATTTTAGACTAATGAGTTTGTTACTAATGTTACATGCATTTTTTAGCAGTGGCGGAGGAACTAAAGTGAGGCAACCCAAGAGACAGTGAAGTGCCTTGTTAGTTCTGGACAACTTGAGTTGATATAAGCAAACAAACCTGACTATTTGTTAATACTAGGAATTATGTTTACCTGATGCTTATTAGCTTGGTAAAGATTAATATTTTCAAAAGCATTACCAAATAGTTTCAATATTTTCAGTTTAGATATACTGTCTTGCAACATGGGGTTTATGATCACACGCAAACATAAATAATAGTAATCATAATTACCTGATGCTTATTAGCTTAGAAAACACTTAGTAAAAAATTGAGCAAAAGCATGAACTGTGATGGAGAGAGGGCAAATAGGAATATGGAGGAATTACAATTACCTGCTATGAATAGTTGTTTGCAAGAAGAAAGGAGCGACAAGGGGAAGGAGGACTGTTTAACTGGTAAGGGCATTATTGTCCATATAGTGTTTTTGACAATAATAATAATGTAAAATTATAGAACAAGATTATTAAATAGTAAAAATTATTAAAAAAAAAATATTTTTGGGCAAATTTGATATTTTAAAACATTAATAAGGGTAAATATGATATTTAGAGTTTAGGTCGGACAAATACGATATTTAGTCGTTTAATAAGGGTATATACGAAATTCTCCTAGAAAGGGAATCTTACCTATTTATGCATACAATAACACAATAATCACTTTCTTAATTTACCAAAAATGATTGGCCCACATTTATGCATACAATAACACTATAATTATTCTGAATAGAATAACCTAAGCCTATATATATATATATATATATATATATATATATATATATATATATATATATATATATACACACACACACACTAGCCGTTTACCCACGCCAAGTGACGGGTGAGATTAAGTTTTTTTTGAAAATTATTTCTATTCAGAAACATGTATGATTCAACAATTAGTTTTTTTCGGCGGACAATAATTACTTTAATGTATTGTGTATCACCAAACTTTAGTTTCAATTCAACATTTTTTTGGACCATAGGGACCGGTTCAACGATTTCTTTAATGTATACCAAACCACAATGAAGATATGGATTGAATTTACATAAGTATATTTTTGGCAGACAATGATTAATTTTAATGCGGCGGACGACGAATACTTTGCTTCAGCAGTTAGTTTCCTTTCGGGTAGAAAACTAAGAATTTGGGATACCACTGAGACCATTTATGTGTTAAAATTTTCAATAACATCTTGTGAACTTAAATCATCAGATCATAGTAACTAAAAAAATATAAACTCAAAACAACGTTTATTTAATTATACAAGGACCATTCTAAAACACGTTATATTTGAAGAAATGGAAGGCAAATACATATTGCTATTGGTCGGTTTTGCGGCAACAAATAGTACCCGCACAATACAATGGGCAGTGTTTTTTTTTAATTATGATTGGTTTCATTTTGACTATAAGTTTTTCATTTCGGAAACATATATTCCAAAGAGCGTATGGAGGTAGGAATCAACGAATTTATAAGTTTCTGTAATTGTGACACTTGTCATATTTAAAAAATATATATTACACTTGTGATCATAGTGGTAGAAGAATGGGTAGGAAAAAATAAAAAAGAAAATATTTAATTTCTCTTTCATGTATTAAAAAGTTTGCTTTTAAATCAAAAAAACTTATATAAAAACATTTAAGATTGTTTTAAACACATTGTATAATATGCAACGAATTAGAAAATTAATAGTTAGAAGTTCTAAAAATGGTGATGTTTAAATTTTTTTAAGTAATATTGCCAACAATTATCTTAGGTATCATCATTTGAAATACACGATTATCTGGAAATATTGATAAAAATTGCCTTGACAGACAAATAGATATAACTTGATTTTTTACAAAATTATTCTATAAAAAAAGACTTTTTCCGTTCCCAATAAATGCATATTAAAGGAACAAAGAATTACAATTATCAGATTAACATGTAGAAGATAATGAATATCTATCGTTTTATCATAAAAGATTAAAAATGGCCACTGCTTTTATCATAAAATATAAAAAATGTCCACTGCATGTACAGCAGTGTACATCATCATAACATCTCTTGGGCTCTAAGAATAACGTCTGTATCTCATTGTTGCACCATGTTTCTTGGGTATAGGCATAAACTCCTTTCATGAGAACCAAAACTCATTGCAACGGGATGTACAAGCAAAGAAAATAATATAATTTCTAACCGGATAAAAAGGAAAGAAAATAATAATAAAAAAACAATATTCACTACTATCTCATTAAGGCAACGAAGACCATAAGAATTTGTGGGTTCCATTAAGTGTCATGTTATTAAAAGAATCAGGGGTTTTTTTTATTTAAAAAACAATTATTACAACATTGTACATTGAAGCTGCAATGCTATAACTAGGTGGTTGTATTCTAAGAATACCCAACTATAGCATTGTACTTTTGAAGTGGGATGCTTTAATAGGAAAATAATAAAAATAAAATGTTTTTAAAACTTTTTTATAAACAACTGAACATTGCAAAGTACATTGTTAGTTCTTGCATTTGACCCAAAAGGGGATAAAAGCAATAAATAGCACCAAATTGTTCTAGTTTCAATTTCTTTTGGTATTTGAAAGTCTGATGCTTTGAAAATATTACAATTATTTCAACTCATTGTTGTGGACAGTATTACACAAAACTGCCCGATTTTATTCTTTTTAATTTTCGCATAACATAACCTAGGAGTAGCAATCTATAATAATAAAAAAAACCAGCAATCTATAATAAATGAAAACCAAACATGACATTATACTATAATCAAGAACCATTACTTTGGGCAGAATTAGGTATTTATCTAACTGATGAAAAAAGTACAGTGATTAAAAACATACTCACCAAAATATATAATTCTATTGAACTCAAATCGATCTGACATATTTGGATCCCACATGTGTGTGCTTGCTTTTACTTTGTAGTTCATCACACCAGTGCATCACATGTCCTTCCCATGTGGTTGGTAAAACACTCCCATGTCCTTCACATGTGGCTGGTAAAACACTCAGACAAAATACATATATGAAAATCTCAAAAATTTTAGAACCTCAAACCAAACCTTAAATGTATTTGTTCACCTTATTTGAGAACTATTTGTAGACATACAAAAATAGGATGATTTAAAAGTGAATATACATTCACGTAAATGCTCAAATACACCCAAAAATACACACAAATAAACAAATACTCGCACGAAACAAAAATCGAACACAATACCTAGATACATACTTGAATCATCTTAATCGAGTTGGCGTTCAATGACAGTGAGAGACAAAGATAGTGACCGGTGGTGCTGTGGTGGTCTTTCTAAAGATAGAAGAGTGTAACCAACATGTTCAAAATTGCAAAATCAAAAAACAAATGGTTACAATTTTTTAAACTTTGGATTCAAACATAAAGAGAAAGATGAGATAGAGAGACAGACAAAACAGAGCATCAATGGGGTTGCAAAACGTAGGTTGATGAAGACGGTGGTGGGAGTTATTCTAGTGTTGATGAAAAATGAAACTAACCAAAATGTAGCTTCTAATAAATAAACATCGAATGAATTTTCACCTTTATTGATGCTTCCAGTAACCAAAACCTCTCAAGGGACTATGTGAAGTTCGTCTTTTTCATCAAATCAAAGCAACCTTGATGTGTTTATCGCTTGGCCTTGTGGTGGGGGAAAGAAGGCGAGATTCCAGATATAGGTGCAAAGATTGGGACTTGTAAACACAAAAAACAGACACAAACACATAACTAAATCGATAGTTATCAGGCCACACATGAAGCTCCACCACCATCCCTTTTCAAACCCCCAAAACAAAAGTCTATTCTGGAACAAACTGAAGTCTCCTTGTGATAAAAGGACCTGGGATGATCATCAACAAAGAAAATCCCATAATTATTTATTTTGAAACTGAAATCATTCTAAGTAATAAAAGAGAAGTTTTTGACCAAAACCTTGTCTTGAGCCGATATTTTTAGATGTAAACATCTGCTATTAGTAGCTAGTAAATTAGCAACATAAATTTGTTTTTGCAAAACTTCAGAAAAATCAACGATATGAAAGGGGATACGTTTAGAAAGACCAAGATGAGCATCAAATGGCTAGTTTGTTCAACATTTCCAGAGATATTAGAAACAAAAAAACAAAAAAGAAAGAAGTATGACCTGTTAAAAATTTAAAGCAGCAAGAACCAACACCAATGGTAGATCGTTAGACATTCTTCGGAAGGTTTGCTGCAGATTTCTGTGGCTATTAGTAAATCAAACTTGTTATAAAGATTTCTTAAGAAAAAAAACATAAATCACACCTGTATTTGGCTATTAGTAAATCAAACGTGTTATATACAAAGTAAGAACATAAAGAAACTCTTGAATAACCCACCTCGATCCGGTTTATACTTTATACTGTGAGAGATGTCTGGTGGCGATGGTGGAGCCACTTTAGGGTTAGGGTTTTCGGTGTGTGATGGTGGCGTTGATGGTTTCAGCGAAATAGAGTTAGGGTTTCTCGTCTCGACATAAGGTAGAAGTTGGTGGCAGATGCCAGTGAAGGTAATGACAGCATCAGGAGGTTGGTGGTAACCGAGGCTACCGAAGATTGAAGAGAGTAAGGAGGGAGACATTAGATATCTGAGAGAAATGACGGCTGATGGAAGATATTAGGGTTTTACAACATCTAGATAGAGGAGAAGCTAAGGCCATAAGTTACGATAACATGCGTATGTATATGATTACATTTTAAGCTTGATAGGATTGTACATGGTGTTATAAGAGTTATACCTCTTAATTTTCAAGAAACAGTGAATATGTTTAATAATATAGTAAAGATAGGCTTAGATTATTGTATTCTAACTAATTATTGTGTGGATGTGGGAATGATTGTGAGCCAATTATTTTACTTATTTTAAGAAAGTGATTAGTACATATTATTAAAATAAAGATATTTAAAAAATACCATCTAATTTAATTCTAAGGTATTTTTAGTCAATTAACATAAATTTAAAAAAAGGAAAATTGCAGATTTTGGGGAATAATTAATTCTCTAAACTTTAGAAACTCTGGTTTTTTGGATAATAAATATATTAATTCGGAAATTCTAAAAGAATGTGGTTATCATTATCTTGAAAAAAACATTAAATTCTGACAGAATACTATAAACATATATTATCAAGATTAATATTTTTTAATGAATAAAATTTTTATATGAAAAGAATTTTAATATCTTGAAATCAGTAATTACATTCATTCATAACAAATACAACTATGAACATACATAAATGACATTCATTCTGAAAAAATACAGGTAATAATGGTTAACAATTACATTTATTCTTAAAGAATAAAACTGAGAATGGTTAAAAATAAAATAAAAACATTGAAATCCAAGTAAAAAACTAATACATTCTGATAGACTATTGTTGCTAATCCATTCTGACAGAAAAACATGCTAATCCATTCTGAACGAATATTGTTACCTTACTTTCCATTCTTCACCAGGCCTTAAACCGACTTCTCAATTGTTGCTGCCTCTACACATAGAATGTGTTTGTACTCATCATCTCCCACTATAAAAACACAATAAATGAAACACTATGTTACATAGAAACATAAATGTGTTTAAAATGAATGTGTTGCAGACTATGTGTATAGATTGACTAGATAGTAAAAATAGGTTCAATTTTTTTTACACATGTCATGATCACTAAGTTACCAAATTACCATTTGCATCTCATTTTGATCTCATGAAATCAAATAACACTTTTAATAAAACTCACCATCTTATAATTGTAGATTACAAAGTAGAAAGATGGGGAAGAAGCCGAATTTAATGTTATGAGTTTTGATATATGAATTTATTAGGTTTCTATTAGTCATCATCATAAAATAATAGAATATGATAAAAAGCTTTCAATAATTAAAAAGCATTACTTAAAGTAAAATGTAAACATTTACACTGGTCAAATAATCAACTTTAAACAATAACTTTCATACTCCCTGGAACAAACTGATCTCCACATTGTCTAATATTTAGTTCTCAATTATCGCTTTGATATTTTGCAAAAAGAAAATCACGAATTACCAAACATAGGAGATCTAAAGACATGAACCTAATTAATCCTAATTAGGTATCATATAATGATTTTTCCTTTTGGAATCAGATAAACCCCAATGAACTTTGATACTACTTTTCACCATTCATTTAATTTAACAAGAAAGGAAACGAGGGATCAAACCTGTTGGAATCAACCGAACATACAAATCGCTCTACGAGAACCGACTTCTTTGAATTCAGATCATATAGCTTCAAAAAATCAGATTAATGTTATCACATATTTAAAAATAATCTTGAATATAAACTATTTAACCATAGATCATCGGTTTGTTTTGGCTACACCCACCTGTAATCGGAACTCAAAGAAGAAGGGTGGGTTGCGGTCAATTCATGTACAACCCTTCCTTTTGCCGTTGATTGCTTTAAATTTCGACGCTTTGGATTGGTTCATTGGTTCCTTGATTAATAATGGTTCTCTATTGAACTTTTCCATATATATATATATATATATATATATATATATATATATATATATATATATATATATATATATTATTAATAATGGTTCTCTATTGAACTTTTCCCTATATATATATATATATATATATATATATATATAGTATTTTTGGGAAATACTTACTTAAGCTTGGCTGATTGCATGCATCGCACATTCCCACCCTTTTTCTTATAAAACCCTTTTTGGAGAATCGTTTTTCTTTAACAGATTTTTACCAACTCCTCAGCTTGAGTCCAAACACACTTGAGAGTGTGTCTCAATCCCTCAAATGTAACACCCCGTTTTGAAAAGTATTCGGTTGAGGTTTCGGAGGCCCATGGTATAAGCGATTCAGCCTTTTATGGGTCTCGGGTCTTATTCGGAAGGTTTTAGGCTTCGAGTTGTGGCTGGGAGCGTGGGGCTTCCCGCCACCTTTTCGAGGATATAATGTTCGTCGGAAACGGACTTAGAAGGAATAAGTTATAGCACTTTTAGGTTATTGGCATTATTGGTCCAGCTGCAAGACGCTGGAAGACATGATCGCTCGAGCCAGAGAGAGATTGACTTGGAGTCAGAGAGGAAGAGGAAACCGGATGAGGTTCAGTTGTCCACATGTTTAGGAAAGAGACCCAAGGGGTCGGATACGAGATCGAGAGACTTTCAGAGCCGCAATAGATGTGGCAAGTGCGGCAGGACACACGAGGGTGTGTAGAGGAGAGGCAGTGGTGGTGATTCGGGCTGCTTCAAGTGCGGTCAGACCGATCATTTTAGCAGAAATTATACTGCTACCACCACCCAGACATCAGATCTGATATGTTTCCATTGTAGTCAGAGGGGCCACAAGAAGGCCCAGTGTCCGAGTTTTATTTCAGCAGGACAGGTGATAGCTGTTGGATTAATGTCTAAGTCCATAACTATAATTGGTAAGACTTGACCCGACCCGGCATGGTCCATTTGAGTTGCATGACATCGGGACAATTGGATAGACAAGATGAGGAAAAAGGATACTAGTGATTTATATTAATATATTATAAGTTCTAATATATTAATATATAATCATATTATTTAATTAGTATTGATCAAGAATTAATTTATAATTAATTAAGTGATCAAAAGGAATTAATTAAATATGGACTCTAAGATATATGTGTGTGATGGGCCAAGTTCATTTAGGTTGGGCTAAGCTTTCATGGATAGTCCATGGAGTGTTTAACCCATGGATCATATGAAATGAAAGGTCATGGGTATTAGGGTGTAACCCTAATCTCCACACTATATAAAGATGTCCTTGGTTGGTGAAATTGGAACTAGTGTGTGTACACAAAAGGGCAAGGCCGATTTCACTAGAGAGAACCAAAGTATCCTTATTCTCAAGGTTATTCCAAGTGTTCATGGTGTTGTGTGAACCATTTGAGGTGTCACACTTGGGGCACTAGGCACTCAAGCTTCATAAAGACAAGTTACATCAAAAAAGGTATGTATTCTATCTATTTTATTACCCAAGTATATGATATTTGTATGCTAGTATAGGGTAATATCTTGGAAACTTCATATTTGCATGTATAATAGAGAAAACATAGATCCAAGGTATTTAGGGTTGTATGTGCACCATAGGATGTTGTAGTATACTAAAACTCAACAGTGGTATCAGAGCCATGGGTTGTTTTCTGTTATATTCATGCAAATGTTTGATTTTCAAAGTTGAAAAAAAAAAGAAAAAAAAAACATGAAGTTTGTCAAATTTTAAGATAATTACTTGTTTTGTGAAAAACTAATTATTTGTAAAATTTGAATCATTTGCTATATGAGTTGAATTAGGTCAAATTTAGTAAAAGATAAAATGATATGATTATTTTATTAGTTTTAAAAGTTTGATCTAAATGTTTTAAGGAGTTACAAATTTTCTCATAAAATTTTGGAGCTCAAAAAGTTTTTTTTAAAGTTGTGATCTTATGTGTTTTGAAACCTCCATAAGTTATGGATATGAAAAGGTTTTAAAAAAAATTGATTCAAAGTTTTTATGGAGTTACAAAATTTGGTGTTAATGTTTTAAAGAATTCCATAACTTATTCTTAAGTTATGGAACATGAAAAGTTTCATCATAAAACAAGCATTTAACTCCATAAGTTATGGATTACCAAAAGTTCTATGTTTTCTTGATTTATGAGTTAGTTTAGATTAATGGAAAAAAAAATTGTGTTTTAGTTGTTTTCAATCCTAATTAATCTAAAAGTTGTTCATAAAATGTGTTTTTTTTGTAACTTGTCCTCAAGTTATATGAAAAGTCACATTTATGAATCTTAAAAACTCATAAATATGCCTTAGGTTATAAAAAAAATGAAGAGTCTTTTCTTATAAATAGTTTTTATGGCTCCATAACTTATCCTCAAGTTATGGATGTCCAAGAGTCTCTTCATTAAAGGTTTTAAAGCTTTACTTAAAACTCATAAGTTATGAAAATCCAAGAGTTTTGAATAGTTTCAAAACTTGCCCTCAAGTTTTGGAATTTGAAAAGTTATCTCTAATGAATACTTTAATTCCAAGTTAAGCCCTTAGAATTTTAAAAGTTAAAATTCAACCCTTATACTTTATAATATTATAATTTAATAATATATATATATATATATATATATATATATATATATATATATATATATATATATATATGTATAAGAGCAAGTCAGTCTTACCATTAGTAGGCCTCATTCACGAAGCCGGTCTATAAGGGGGGTATAAGGTTGTTGCCTATAAAATGGCAGCTTAATGGGTGTCCACTCTCACCCACCGCTTCCTTGACTGGTGGAGGGTCGTTAGCCGAACGGGTAGGACAAGGACTATAATTCTCCCTTCATTAAAAGTATTAATGATAAATACTAAGTAACTAAACACTTATAAATTCCCAATCTTAGTTACTTAGGAAAATGTGAATAGGGTGCTAATCCATGAAATTACATTTTGCACTTTGCTTAAACCGTTAGTGGAGCGTGTGTAGTTAACCGGTACACTAACCTAGATTTAAAAAGGTAGGCAAAGGGTAACTTAATATTTATCATAGTATCGGTGGAGCTCGTGTGGTTAACCGGCACATCGATTGAGGGGTAAATATTAAGGGTACCAAGTATATTTGCATGGTTACTTCACACCTTGTTTTGTGATCCTCGGCATCCCAGTCACAAAACCTGAAGGGCACACTCGAGATTGAAACATGCCATTGAAAAGTTCAATGAATCTCAAAAGATCTAAGAGTTTCAAATCCAAGTAAAAACCTAATTAAATTATTTCGTTTTTCATGGTGGAAATTGGTAAATCGTCATTTACCTACCTTCAACTATTTTATAACTTGGATTACGGCATCCCTCTTCCAGTTATAAATAGGTTGTTGGGTCCTAGCCTTAATATTTCATATTGGGTGTTATATTAAGGACTTTAAATCAACTAAACTTGAATATCTCCCAAAAGATGTCTAGTTCAGACATCTATGATCTTCCCAAATCTCTTGGAACTTCACTTCCTCCACCTCCTCCAATTATTCTCCCTAACCCACAAGTTCATGGTCACTCAAGCCCTATTGGCAAGGCAAGGTCTAGGTGTGATCACATATTGGAGATGAAGTCATATATTGACAAGCCGGGAGAGTTTGGTGTCAAAGTCTTGAGAAAGTTGGTGGTTCAATCACTTTCTAAGTCACATAGTGAGTTCCTTTGGGACTCCTATGAAACAGACTATGACAAGACCCTTAATGATCTTATCTATTTGCTTGGTACTGCTGAATCAGCTATGATTTGGAAGGCTAGTAAAGCAAATTTGATTAGAAGATCGACTTCCCAAAACTTTATGCACATTGACTATGATGACACTGGAAATCCAGAAAAAGCATTCTCTTCCCAATGGAAGGGATCGGCCATAGTCAACTCGGTTGACCAAATGGTAAAGAGAAAAGCTAAGTCTGTGATAGTCCCATGTACCATTACCAAAGGGTCCATTTGTTAAAATTGCCAAAGGAAGGGGCACTGTTTGCGAAGCTGCCAAATTTACCTAAGGATGTTAAAGTCAATAAGTTTGACTCTACTTCAGGTAAAGTCCATTGTCTAACTCTGTTAAGCTCCTATTTGGAGATTCTTATTACATAATGTGACTGAGTCACATGGTGATGTTATAAGAATCAAAGAAAAGAGAGAAAGCTTAAAGGAAGTATATGCTGCTTCTGATCGCGAAGATGGACTTCGATCGCATCATAATTTTGAAGCTGTTACTTCAGAGTTATGACACATTGCTTAGGAATATATAACAACAAGGTTTTCATATGGATTGTAAGGATAAGTTTTTCCGCAAAGTTTTTAAAATAAAAGGAAATTTTTGATTTTATTTATTTTAAGTATCCTTACAATGGCATTTGTGAAAAAAAAATTGTTGTTTATATGATTCCATTGCTAGTAATATAGGAAAATGGTTTTGATTCTTTCATTTGTGGTAGTGTCTAAATTTACCAAATAAAGAAAGTTTCTCATCACCCAAGTTTCAATTGGACCGAAACTTGGAATCATGCAAGTTGTATAGTATGATGAATGAGAACTTTCAAGCATTGGAAAATTAAGACTAATTACTTGTTCACATGGATGTGTGAGTCAAGTAAAGGACTAAGGGATCGAGTACACATTCTTGTGCACTGATCAAGCCCACCACATATGTAACTTGAGTGACACATCTTAAAGAAGGTTTATTAACACTAGTGAAATGTAAGAGTAAAAGGTTTTCTACTCTTGTACATTTGAATTTGGTAAGTTGTGATGTTTTGGATAAAACAGAGACCAACTTAGGCCAATTGTGTTAAGTGTTTGTCTTGATTAGAATCCACACTATCTCTTGAATATTTGGCAAGAAAGTCTTATAGGTCAAGGAGACAGTGGGAGTCTAAAAGATCCTGAAAGGGCTTCAAGAAGTAATCAAGAATAAAACATGTATTTCATCACTAGCACACAACTAGAGGTTTATAACCTATCGTGTTGACATTTCTGTGCCCATTCCAGTTAAGTTGGCTATATATATTTGAGTTCTACATGTTCTCAATTGTTTGTATAACTACTTGGAAGCAATGGCAGGCCCTTGTGCTGCCAGGAGGCAAGAGGTTAAGATTGCACAAGTTCAATCCATATGAGTTAGGATTTGTCACTAACCTAGTCTTGTGATTATGGTTTGACAAATTCACATGGATAAGAACACATACACCATAAAATCTAAGTGTCATAAGGTTTCTCTCCGATTCATGGAAGTGATGGTGAGGAAATTCTTTCACTAAGTAGATTTTAAGTAGATAGCAATTGTGATATTTGCAGTTTCAAAGTCGTTAGTGGAGCGTGCGTGGTTAACCGGCACACTAACATGGACTTATGAGAAATGGCAATGGTCTAAACAATTGAGACTATGATTACGGCATCCCTTTTCATAGTTCTAAATTTGTTTAGACACACATGTGATCTATCTAAGATAAGGTGTTTGATTTTGATAAAGTCTTATCAAAGCAATCTAGTATCAGAAATCTGAACTTTGGTAAGAATGTCAATAAAGTATTGACTTCTAGAGGTCCAGCTGTTTTCTAGATACATGTCAAAGCTACTGGGAGCATAAGTGTTATGCTAATAATCATCATGTTAGTGAGAGCATGATAATTATGATAAGTATTGCAAGTTAGCAAGGTTAATTATAGAAAACAAAAGTTTCAATTCGTGAGGTTGCAGGGGTTGAAAAAGTTGTTTTGCTATAATTAAGGAAGAGGAAATTATACTTCATTTCAATTCTAAAAAGCTTAGATTGAGTTTATAATCATTCTAAAGAGCTTATATTGAGATTTTAATCACCTTTAGTCAAGAATATATATATGAATTTCATGTTGGATTGGTTCAACTTAAGAAAATTCTATATATTGCGTTCTCAAAATTTGATTATGATTACGACATCCCTTTTCATAGTCAAATTTTGAGAATATGGCAAACAAAAAATTATTATGGCAAAAGACTGGTCTAGAACCATGTCTTTATGTGAAACATCATGAATCGTGTCTCATTTACTTTGAGTACAAGATCGATTACATGTGCTATAATATTTATCCTTTCTGAATTTTCCAAATGCCTTGGGGCATTAAGGGGAACAATGTCTAGAATTGGATATGACTAAAGTGATTAAGCAATTATCGAGGACAATCTAAGGTTTACCAAAGATTGGTTGCTCAAGGACAGTTGGAAGTATACTGTTAATATTGGAAGGACCATATTGACATAGTCTGAAAAGAGGCAACTCTTGTTCAGAAGTGGTAGTCAAAATGGGAATATAGAGTTGTCTCGATAGATGGAAGCAATCTGTGTAAGATTAGAAAAAAATTAGTGCAAGAAGCATTTTCAAAGCAATGCATACTTTGAACATAAGGCTTTGTGTCCATGGAGTAGGTCTTCATTGGAATACCCTGTAATGGTTGTTGACAACTCTTTGTGACTTTGTACACATTCATTGCAAGAGGGTAGTGCATTTAAGTTTAAAATCTAACAGATTTCGATTTGGGAGTGTGAAATTAGAATCATTGAAAGTTTGGTCAATTGGTTTATTTCACAAAAGTAAGGATCGTAGACAAACATAGAGTGCATACTTGGTGTATGGCAAAGCTATTGTTTAGAAAACATAGTGTACATGCTTGGAGCATGGGACACCTAGTGTTTTAATTCAAGTATAAAGTTGATAAAACCGAAACAATGAATAATGAGTAATCAGTATGGTGATAAATAGAAAGTGTTTTATTTATATTTATAGGTTTTGATATCATATTAGATTCATTTATTCTTGTGTTTCACTTTGCATGTTTTGAATTCCATAATAACTAGGTTATTCTTCCGGAATGACTAAGTTATTCAAAACCATCCACAGTCGGTCATATGTTGGAAGTAGATATGAATCAAGACTGTCATGGGTTGGATTGTAGAGGTCCAAGTTGGTGGACAAAGTTGTGCTACAACACTCATGAGTGCTCATAAGTTCTGAGTATTGGATTCAACCCGCGCTCATTTGAATCACTTCATGGATTTTATCACGAGTGATCATGAGACGATAATATCTTATATTCTTCAAACCTAGATATATGAGTTGTTACTATGAGTTGGTTGTACATTGATTGCATGAAACCGCATTGGTAACTCGATGTTATAAAACGTGCCTTTTTGTATGATTCAACAAGTAGTAGAACAAGCCATATGAGTCGAAGTTTATCCATTCCTTTTACCTTCGGGATAAAAGCGATATATGTGGGCCCCTCGATGATTTAATGATGACACATGTGAGTGCTTGGCCAAGCCAGGACTGATTTGATCTGTTCAATCAATCAGTCGTCATGAATCGGAAATCGGGAAACAACAAATGGATAGAGAGAATGATTTATAATCCATGTCTCAGTCCATATGATATCTAGAATGGAGGAATATATGATCCCTTATCTAATGGACAAGTCATTGACAAAGGTCAGAGTTCATCGACAAGGTCAGAGTTCGACATAAGCTTTTGAGAGCTACGATTGCTAGTCGGGGTTTGAAGTCATACTCAATAATAGTTTTAGACTTATCCAAGTGGGAGACTGTTGGATTAATGTCTAAGTCCATAACTATAATTGGTAAGACTTGACCCGACCCGACATGGTCCATTTGGGTTGCATGGCATCGGGACAATTGGATAGACAAGATGAGGAAAAAGGATACTAGTGATTTATATTAATATATTATAAGTTCTAATATATTAATATATAATCATATTATTTAATTAGTATTGATCAAGAATTAATTTATAATTAATTAAGTGATCAAAAGGAACTAATTAAATATGGACTCTAAGATATATGTGTGTGATGGGCCAAGTTCATTTAGGTTGGGCTAAGCTTTCATGGATAGTCCATGGAGTGTTTAACCCATGGATCATATGAAATGAAAGGTCATGGGTATTAGGGTGTAACCCTAATCTCCACACTATATAAAGATGTCCTTCGTTGATGAAATTGGAACTAGTGTATGTACACAAAAGGGCAAGGCCGATTTCACTAGAGAGAACCAAAGTATCCTTATTCTCAAGGTTATTCCAAGTGTTCATGGTGTTGTGTGAACCATTTGAGGTGTCACACTTGGGGCACTAGGCACTCAAGCTTCATGAAGACAAGTTACATCAAAAAAAAGGTATGTATTATATCTATTTTATTACCCAAGTATATGATATTTGTATTCTAGTATAGGGTAATATCTTGGAAACTTCATATTTGCATGTATAAAAGAGAAAACATAGATCCAAGGTATTTATGGTTGTATGTGCACCATAGGATGTTGTAGTATACTAAAACCCAACAATAGCACCTGCCCCTGCGACTTTGAGGATCACCGACGACCGTCATGGCCGGGCAGAGGCGCCTACGGCGAGGAGCAGGGCGTTCCAATTGATTTCAGAGGAGACGTGAGCAACGACTGTTCTGATGGTTGATGGGGTAGTCGAGGCAACTCGGGATCAGGAGATTGGTTTGGATGGGCAGCTCGGAAAAAGGAAGCGAGCACTTTTTCAGGACAATTGGGAAAAAGTGGGGAGTCATACTCAACTGACTTGGGTGCTGAAATTCAGGAGGACCTCAAGGTGTGTGGTCAATGTGGAGGGACTCATGGGTTTGCTTGTCATAAGTTTAGGTGTTTCAAGTGCGGGGAAAGGGGGCATGTGCATCGGGATTTTAAGAAGGATCAGATATGTTTTCATTGTTATCATCCAGGTCATTTCAAGTCTCGTTTTCCTGTTTTGGTAGTGGAGGGAGTCCAGGTTCCGGCGCCCATCGTTCCGCATGAAGTCAAGACCAAGCCGCAATAGATCACTGGTATGTCGTTTGAATCCTCCTTCTGTAATGATATTATTGTTATGGTACTGTATCAACGTTAGTAAATGTACCTCAGAATTATGTTTCCTGTTCATGATTGAGTTATATTCCATCTGCATACCATGGATTTTAGAATAGTAGTTAGAGGTCATTCCTCTTTAGAGCAGGTTCTCAGGATACAGTAACTGATCAAGCGTGATTGGAACCCGGGATGTGTTTCACTAGTTTTCAAGAGAGGTGTTGATTGGTATTGGTCAGTTAGATCACTAGCAGTGGTGAGCGTTGGATTGCCAGGTGATCGATCATTGGATGGTAAGAAGGATTGGGAATCCTTTCTCAAACTGTGACTTGTAAGAAATTAGCTGGATCAAAGAGGGGGAGAACCACCCGAGTGGTCAGAACCAGAAGTAAGTACGATACTGGGATGGGTTCGCATCATTATTGAGAAGGAAAGCAGCCCAAGTGGTTGTTGGATTGAGGAGCACGTGAGTGGGGAGTTTGGGAAACTTCCCGACGTTGAGTTTGTGCATTCACGATTAGCTAATGACTGGTTTGGGAAACCAGGTTGGAGATTTTTTTTCCGGCAGGACGCAAGATTAGTCAGGATGTAAGACTACGGGATAGCTGTAACACTCACCAGCAGTTAGACAGTGTGGGATGTGTTGTAAGACTGCAGGTGTAGCTGTGGCATTCACTAACAGCCAGATAGTATGGGAAAGTGTTGTAAGTCTGCAGGTGTAGCCGTAACATTCACTAGTAGCTAGATAGTGTTATAGTGTTGTAAGTCTGCGGGTGTAGCCGTAGCATTCACTAGCAGCCAGATAGTGTGAGAAGGTGTTGTAAGTCTGCGGGTGTAGTCGTAGCATTCACTAGCAGCCAGATAGAGCTAGAGTGTTCTGAGAATGCGGGTGTAGCCGTAGAATTCACTAGGTTGGTAGATAGCATGGGAGTGTTGTTAGATCGTAGAAGGATCAGTAGTATCCACCAGTTCGGGTGCAACAGTGACGACGTGGAAAGTCCACAGATTGGTTTACGAATTTCCCCCATATGAATTAGACCTGGTTGAGCCAATGATAAGTTCGTAGGAACGCCACTATAATTATGAGATCAGGGAAGCAATGGACCGTATGAGGTCGTTTGTGATATAAGGCTACCATTGGTCAGGTAGCGATCACTTTTAGCATTGGATTTTGGTGATGTCGGGATTCGACGCATGGACCCGATTGGCTGGAGACCCGGAAGGTCTCGGTAGATTTTGGGAAAGCAGTCATGTGACAACATACTGCTTCAGGCAGCTCGGCGTTTCGGGCAATTTTGGGATCTCGAGCAATATTAGTGTTTCAGGTTTGCAGGTGCGGACGAAGAACTGGTTGATTGGGAAGTGATAAGTCACTCACAGCGGGGTTAAGTGATCTCAGAGGGAAGGGTTTAACTCTGTTTCGCAGCTCTTGTATGAGTCTAACCGTTGCAGGGATGGATCTTTTACTCAAAGGATTACCTGATCCATTCGATGGGTAGGGGTGTTCAACACTGAGACGTGATAAGAGGAAGCATTCAGTGAGTAGCAGCGAAGAGACAACACTGGGAGTGACTGGAGATTTAGTTACAACAAAGGGTTGTCTCACACAGGGATAGAGAAGGTTCTTGCTTATGGAAAGTTGCCTTGGGAAGGCTAGTGACCGCGCAGGGAAAAATGGGTGAACCCTAGGATGTCCAGCATAAGTACTCGGGGAGTACCGAAAGGATTGCCGATTAGGTAAGAGCGATGTACTTAAGGTTTATAGTGATTGGATGGTTCTCAAGAGGATACCTTCGAGGGATAGCATTTCGCTCAGGAAGACCGGACGGAAGGCCAATAGAAGCGGTCCTTCGAGGATTGGACCGAGCAGACAAAGTATGCATCGTATAGGAACGTCGTGAGAGGTTGCAGGGTGGTTGGCAGTAGCGGACTTCGAGGACGAAGTCTAATTTAAGAGGAGGAGAGTTGTAACACCCCGTTTTGAAAAGTATTCAGTTGAGGTTTCGGAGGCCCATGGTATAAGCGATTTGGCCTTTTATGGGTCTTGGGTCTTATTCGGAAGGTTTTAGGCTTCGGGGTGTGGCTGGGAGCATGGGGCTTCCCGCCATCTTTTCGAGGATATAAAGTTCGCCGGAAACGGACTTGGAATGAAGAAGTTATAACACTTTTAGGTTATTGGCATTATTGGTCCTTAATGGAGAAAGATGGAAAGAAAGGACCATGCATGCAAGGTGGCCAACACGGGAGTACGCCCAGCGTAAGTTGGGAGTACGCCCGACGTAGAAAAATAAGCAGACGCGGGTGCGGGAGGAGTACGCCCAGCGTACGAGAAGTACGCCCTAAACCCTAATTTTGGGGGTTAAGCACTATATAAAGAACATAATGCCCTAGATATCAGCCTCCCTCTCATCCTTAGATAGCCACCACGAAACCCTAATCCTTCCTTGAGTGTTCTTAGAGATTAGGAGGCCATTAGAGACCATATTGGGTGTGTGAATCCATTTTCCAAGCAAGTAAAGAGCATAGCAAGGTGGTGGATCAAAGGAGAAGCAGTAGATCCGAGATTGTTGTTCCATTCTAGAACACCTGAAGGTATAAAGCTATAAACTTTCCTCATAGAAGCTTAGATCTAGGTTCATGGAGCTTTTGATCTTTTTAGATCCAAAGAATGGATTTTTAAGATGCAACTTCGTTTTTGAGCTTAGGGTTGCCACCCTCAGAGCTAAAAGTGTCCCTTAAGCAGTAAAGTTTCGATCTTTAGGGCCAATTTGTAACCATGCATGAGATCTAGCCATTTCCATGAAGTTAGTTGCTATTTTTCCAAGTTTGACCTCATTTGGTGGGTTGCAAGCCACCAAGTGATCGACTTTATGAGTTGAGATAGATTATTGGACTCAGATCTGTAGTTGGGACGTAGTGTCTTAAGGGGTTAAGAGGTTTTGAAGAGAATGGCTTAACAGAGTAGTATGGTGGGCGTACACGCCAGTACGTATAGCGTACAATCCATGCCAGCTGTACGCATAGCGTAGAGAAGAGTACGCTCAGCGTACTCATCAGATATGGGCTTGGCGTGTTTTGGACCTCATTTTGGGCCATGCAGTGGATTTTGGTTCTTTAGGTGTTATTGGGCCATCAGAAGTCGGATAATTTGGGCCAAGAATATGTTTGGGCTTAGGGTAAGGCCCATTAGAGGAATTGGGCCCAATTTAGCAAATTGGGCCATTAGTGGACCACTAGTGGGCTTGAGAAGCCTACCTAGTGTTGGGCCTTTTTATATTATGGTTTTGGGCCTTAGTTATGGACCAAGTTCGGTTAGGGGTAAAATGGTCATTTTACTATAAGGAGAGTTATTGGTTTGGACTAATTGTTATTTTGGGTAATGGTAGCTCGAGGAGTCGAGAGATCAGTAGTTCAGGGATCTGCCAGCTAGCAACGAGGGGTTATTCGCAGGATTTTGCAGTCAGCTTTGTGAGGTGAGTTTTCTCCTGTAGGAACGGGTCTACAGCCACAATGCCGACCCGTTTAGATATTAGTAGTTCCGGATCTCGGTCTGATGCCGGGGGTTAGCCCGATGCAGTTTATATGTTTCCGGACTTCGGTCCGATGTCGGGCGGTCCCGAGAAGAGTATATGTATGCTTGATGTCTTTGTGATTCAGGCATGTTATGTGTTATGTGTTCCGGGGTAAGCCCGATGTATGTTAGCTTGTATGTTATGCGTTATATGTTCCGGGGCAAGCCTGATGTCGGGGTAAGCCCGATGTATGCTATATGCTTCTGTTATGTGTTTATGTTATATGTTTATGCTGTGTATGTGATGGGGTAAGTCCGATGTCGGGGTAAGCCCGATGTCGGGGTGCGCGATGCCAGACGTAGTCTGATGCCGGGGTGAGCCCGATGCCGGGCAGGAATCCGATGCCGGGTTCGTCCCGATGCAGCTGGGCGGTGTCCCATAGGGTTTTTATGTGTGATATTTTATGTGTATGGTATGTGGTAGTTTGGGGGAGCTCACTAAGTTTCGTGCTTATGGTTTTCATATTTGGTTTAAGGTACTTCCGGTAGTGGAGGGAAGAGCTCGGTATGACTGCATTACACACACCAAGAAGTTTAAGCATGGGATGTTTTACTCTGATAAAAAGAACATGTTTTGAGATGATACTCTGATTTAATATAACGGCTTTTGTTTATGAATGACATGATTTGATAATTATGGTTTTTATTAATGATTTAAAATGAAATTTTTGGACCATATTTTTGGGGTGTTTCATCAAACCAAGGCTCTGATACCAACTTGTAACATCCTAAAAATTCAAGGTAAAAATTTTATTTTTAAAGTAACCAAAAACAAACATCTATTCATTTCAAATGAAATATAATCAGAGTATGATAATGTATCCTCACACATCAATGATTAATCAAGATAGTGTGGAATAAAACTTCGGGCGTGCAATGCAATCATGTCGAACTCTTCCCTTTTGAACCAGAAGTATCTGAAACATTTAAAGTTAGTGAGTTCCCCTAAGATACCATATATCTAACAAGAACGGGCCCAACCCAACATACATGCTTCTGATGGGTTTTGGTATAATACAATATCCTATGGTGCACATATAAATGTTTTGGATCTATGTTTTCTCTAACTATACATGCAATATTGTTTCCAAAGCATTAAGCCTACAACTAGCATGCAATTGACATAAACAATATAGAAATGAGTTATAGAATTACCTCTTGTTGTAGCTTGCTATCCTTGATGTATTTGGCTTTTAAGAACTTAGCACCAATAGTATGAATGCCTCAAATGGAATTACAACACACCTTTGGACAAAGGATGACTTTTTAGAGAGTATGGTGCACATAAATTGGTTAAGGCTCTCCAAGAACCCTCTAGTCTCTCTAGCACCAATTTCACCAACCAAGGGGCTTTTTATATAGTGTGGCACAACTAGGGTTACACCATGCAAACCCTAATGTGCATGACTTTCCACATTCCTTATGCTCCATGGGTTTTAACCTCCATGGAGTATCCATGGGTCACCACATGGGTTTAGCCTAACATAAAGAACTATGGATCATAAGCCCATTTTACAAGAATGAATGATTTAAACAATCAATCCCCATATATTTAATTATTCTATTTTGATCACAAAATTAATTCCAAATTAATTATTGATCAATAATAATTAAATAATATGATTTCATATTAATATATTAGAACTTATAATATATTAACAAATCATAAATAACCTATTCTCAAAAGTCCATCTTAACAAATTGTCGTGGTGATATGCAACCCAAATGGACCATGCTACTCTCGGGTCAAGTACATGCCAAATATAGTTATGGACTTAGACACTAATCCAACAGTCTCCCACTTGGATAAGTCTAATAACTATTTTTGCAAGTACGACTCCACAACCTGACTAGCAATCGTAGCTCTTAAAAGCCGTTGTCGAACTCTGACCTAGTCAATGACGCGTCCATTAGATAAGGGATCATATATTCCTTCATTCTAGATATCATATGGACTGAGACATGGATTTTAGTCATTCTCTCTGTCCATCTGTTGTTTCCCGGTTTCCGATTTATGACGACCGACTAATTGAACAAATAAAGTTAGTCCAGGCTTGGCCAAGCACTTAGGGGTGTCATCACTAAACCATCGAGGGGGACACATATATCACTTTTATCCCTCAAAGGGTAAAAGGAATGGATAAAATTCAACTCATATGCTTGCTCTATCTACTCATCAAATCACACTCAACAATATGTTTTATAACACCGAGTTACCGATGCGTTTTCATATTATCAATGTGTAACCGACTTGTAGACTGCAACTCATATCTCTTAGTTTCAAGAATATAAGATATTATCGTCTCATGATCACTTGTGATAAAATCCATGAAGTGATTCAAATGAGTGTGGGTTGAATCCAATACTTGAATCTTATTCCAGGAGCACTCATGAACACTACAACTATGGCCTAGACAAACTACAGACCCATTCATGACAGTCTTGCCTCAATACCTACTTCCAAAGTATGATCGACTGTGGATGGTTTGAATAACCTAGTTATTCGGGAAGTCAAAACATGCAAAGTGAAACACAAGAATAATACTAATCCTATATGGCCCCAAAACTTTTGAGCCATATTGATTACTCATTATTCATTGTATAATGTTTCGAATAATCAACTTATTACTTGAATTAAAAACAATAGTTATGCCATGCTCCAAGCATGCACACTATGTTTGTCTAAACAATAGTTATGCCATGCTCCAAGCATGCAAACTATGTTTGTCTATGGTCATTCCTTTGTGAAATAGATCAATTGAAAATATTCCCAATGATGCTCATTTCACAAATCCAAATCCTTATTGCAAGTGTAAGAATTCCAAATTCTTGTCACTGCTAGAATGTGTTAGATTCAAAACTATCATGCAATGATTATTTTGTAATGTCTAGGTACCAAAAATCACAGAGACTTGACCAACGATATTACAAAACTTTCCACTGGAGATTGTTACAAGAAAATTACAAGGAAGTGAAGTCTCAAATTCAAAGTACATTTCTTTGAACATCCTTCTTGCATAAAAGTTTCTAACTTTCTCATAGATTCTTAATATCCAACTCCCAATATGGAAAACATTTCCATATTCCCATTTTGACTATCACTTCTGAACAAGAGTTGCCTCTTTTCAGAATATGTCAATATGGTCCATCCATTTTAATACTTCCAACTACAAGCAACCAATTCTTGACGAACCTTTGATTGCCCTTAGCAGTTGTTTAACCACTTTAGTCAAATCCGGTTCTATTCCTTTTCCCCTCTTAATGCCCTAGGCATTTGTAAAATTAGAACACGAGAATATTATAGCATATGCAATCAATCCTATACCCGAAGCATATGGGATGCGATTCATAATGTCTAACATAAAGACATGATACTTGATCAGTCTTTTGCTATAATATTTCTATTTGCCATGTTCTCATAATTCGAGTTATGAAAAGGGATGCCATAATCATAATCAAATTTTGAGAACGCAATTAACATTCCATATAGAATTTCCTTATGTCGAATCTTTTCAACATAACATTCATATATGTCCTTGACTAAATTTGATTAAAACCTCAATCTAAGCTTTTATAATGAAAAAAGAGTATAAATTCCTCTCCCTTAATTATAGTAAAACAACTTGTCAATCCCTGCAACTTTTCGATTTGAAACCTTTTTTTTCTATAATTAACATTACTAACTTTCAACACTTACCATAATAATTATGCTCCCACTAGCATAATAATTATATCCTTATTAGCATAACACTTATGCTCCCACTATCTTTGACATGTACCCAGAAATCAGCTGGACTTCTAGAAATCAATACTTATTGACTTTCATTACCAAAGTTCATATTTCTGACACGAGATGCTTTGATAAGACTTTATCTAGGCTTCTCAAAATCATACACCTTCCCTTAGATAGATTACATGTGTGTCTTAACAATTGTAGAACTTACAGCAATAAGCCTCAAATGTTTAGACCTTTTTACCATTTCTCACAATTTGAATTATGAAAAGGGATGCCGTAATCATAATCGAATTTGAGAATGCAAATATCACAACTACTATCTCCTTAAAATCTACTTAGTGAAAGCATTTCATCACTATCATTTTCATGAATTGGATAGAAACCTTATGACACTTAGAGTTTTAGGGTGTACATGTTCCTATCCATGTAAATTTGTCATAACCATAATCACAAGACAAGGTTAGTGACAAATCCAAACTCATATGGACTGAACTTGTTTAATCTTAATTTCTTGCCACCTGGCAGCCCAAGGGCCTACCATTGCTTCCAAGTTGTTATGCAAGCAATTGAGAGCTCATAGCACTCACATGCATAGTCAACTTTAATAGGAATAGGCATAGAAACAAGAATATGTCAACACGATAGGTTACAAACCTCAAGTCGTGTGCTAGTGATAAACAATAGGTTTACTCTTGATTAGTTCTTGAAACTTGTCAAGATCTTTAATACTCCCACTGATCTCTTGACATATATTATTCCCTTGTCAAGAACCATTCCTTGACAAACAAATATTCAAGAGTTCGTGTGGATTCTTATCAAGATAAACATTTCACACAATTGGTCTTAGTTGGTCATTGTCCTATCCAAGACATCACAACTTACCAATTTTAAATGTACAAGAGTAGAAAACATTTTACTCTACATTTGATAAGTGTTATAAACCTTTCTTAAGATTATGCCACTCAAGGTTAAAATCTTGGAGTATGATTCCAAGACTTGTTTTTGGAACGAAGTATGACTCATTTTCTAGATTTAAAGTCCTTAATTCATCTCCTCTAGAAGAGTTTCTAACACCAAAACTAATATAAAAGTTGGTGCTTTATAGACATGCATGCCAATGCATGTCTTGACTTCATATTAGGTCAAAAATAAGGGTTTAAGACCAAAACCTCATGCATGGTTACAAAACCCACTCATACATCAGATCCCAAGCATCAAATACCCCAAATGTCCCAAAGATTGATAAAGTTGCAAAGTTTATGATATCTCACCACCCCAACCTATCAATACATGAAGAATATGGGACAAATCTAAAGATATAGCAACCTAAAAACATAAAGATTGAGACTTGAACACTTTTAAAGGTCTAGAAGATATGCTAGGAGATGAAGATGATGATTGCAAGGTGAATCAACACACCAAGAGAGCTTCTTTCTCCTTCAAGAGGCCAAAAACACCACAAGTTTCTTCAAAAATAAGATCAAAGAGGCTAGAACGGATTAGGGTTTAAAAGAGAGTGTTGGAGGCTGAGTGTGAGCAAACCCTAGCTCACACATTCTTTATATAAGGCTTAAGACCCTAAAACTACAGTTTTTGTCCTCAGATGGCTACCACGTAGTGGCATAAATACTGTCACGTCATAGCGACCTAAATACAGTTCGCGAATAGTCTTGATATGCCATGTCGTGGTGGTGCCTCCACCACGTCGTGGCAAACCCAAAACTTATTTAAATTAAATTGATTTAAATACCTTAAGAGTCTGGATGTTATATGATAAATTAGTGAGTTTTTTGGAAAAAGTTCATGATAAGAGTGATAAGTTTTTGTTAAATTAAAGTTAGTGGAATGGTGAGATGGAAAAAATAAAAAGCTTTAAAGGAGTTAATTATTGGAGATGTTCTTAAAGTGGTTTTAGAACAATGTAAACTTTTGGCTTTTGTAGTTTCTGTTAATTTATAAAGAGAATCCCACCCTTAGAAAACTCATTTGAAGTTGTCTAATATTGAAAAGTACAAGAAGCTTTGTTGGTGTTTGTTGGTGAAGAGAAATTAACGAGAAGACGCTAGTGGTCGTAAGGATAAACATGTAAAATATATGTAAAGTCCAATATTGTTTCTCCGAAAGAGCCCTTATGGTTAGTGGAGACTCCAAAATATATAAACACTTATAGGAATGTTTCACATTGATGTTGTATATTATAACACTCACCCTCATAGACGTAGGCTCGATGAGGATAGACAATGAATGTGTCAAACCACATAGGTGCAGACACCGACTTTGATACCATGTAAAATATACGTTAAATCTAAGATTGTCTTTTCAAAAGAAACCTTATGGAGAGAGATGTAGACTCCAACATATATAACCACGTATATGGTCGTGTTGCACCGATGTGAGAAACATTAACAAGGTAGAGAGTGGAAAGGGATCAACAAATAAAGGGTTAGGGAATGTGGAGGCGGTAGGGGGGGGGGGGGGGGGAGGGGAGGTCATAGTTGACGATGGAGATTGGTTTCTTTAAATGAAAGGAAGGGTGGAAACTCATTGGAGGGACGACAATGAGAAAGAGGGAGGAGAGAGGAAAGATCTTGACGTTTTAAAGACGAATGCTTACGTGGATGTAATAAAGATAGAAATTATAAAAAAACTAAAAATCTATAATTAATAATTAAATACAAAAGTAAATGCATAATTGTAATTTTACTTATATGCTTTTAAAGACCGGGTTTAAAGACCAGGTGATAACAAAATGTTTTAGGGGCGACCAATGTTACAATCTAAAAAAACAATTGGACTTGATTAAAAAAGCATATAACTACAAGGACCAAGTTTATAATTCTCTTGACGACCAATGTTACAATTAAAAAAAGGACTTGATTAAAAAACATACAACTACAAGGACCAAGTTTGTAATTCTCTTAACTTATATATATAATTCTTAACAATGAAATAATAAAATAGTACAAATGTATTACGAAAAAAAGAGTGATCCTTATTTAATCGAGCTTTCACCAAATTACTTATAAATTATATTCAGAAGACCTAAATAGAAGACCTAAATGCAAGTTGAATGGAGTGGTTTGTTTTGCTTACATAATACTTATTTTAAAATTTTGAAAAGTAAATTTCTTTTAATTATCCATACCTTTTGATTGGTCATGTTCACACCCACCAAATGCAAAAATAATTGCCATATTGAAATATAAATAAATATATAAATCTTCCCTAATAAATAAAGATCTTTTTGCCACATGTCACATTCTTATTTATTTTGCCACATGTAATTTTGTGGTTATTTTAAATTAATTTTTATTCCACATGTCATTTTATGGTTTTTTTCATTTTATTAAATCCAGATAGTATTTAAATTCAATAATAAATGCATATCAATTTTATTAATTAACTTTCTTTCTAATTTTCAAAATTACTAAATTAAAGATTCATTAATTTTTTTTTATTTATTTATCTAATTTATTTGTTTAAATTAAAAGAGAAAAAAAACACTTTAATTTTTATAATTCATTATTTTCTCATTTTTCTTATAAATTTAAATTTCTCAAATGTTTAGAATTTTTTATTTAGTTTTTTTTTTAAATAAACTCATATAATACATGGATCTCACACTTAGTATATAAATAAATATATAAATCATAGGCATGCAAGCATTTGTGGAACCATTCTTACCTTCTTTTCCGTATAAATATTAATCTTTGACTTATTATAATATACGTTTTGGTATAAATATCTGATTATTACAAATATTTATAATATTATCTTTAATATAAATGCCAACCAAGAGTTCATTTTAGATCATGCATTTTTTCCGTTCAATTTGGGTATTATATCCTCCTTTATGACTATCTGAAAATATATATAAAATCAGAAATAATGTGTTGTACGTTATTTATTCATGTAAAGTGACGAAAGATTAGAGTAAAACCATATTCGAAAATTTTAACCTTTTAATCAAATAATCACTACTGAGGACATTTCTAAGGAGTTTAATGGATTACCCCGTCACTGCCATATCAACATTTTACTTTTAATTCAATTATATATTTTAATATCGACACTCAATTAAACCCTATAAAATTTAATGATTTTCATATAATCATTATATTTATAAACATAATTATAAATTTAAAATTAATATTTTATCAAAATTATTATATATTAGATTTGAAATGGATATATTTTTTTTTCTCAATAGGCTTTTATTTGTAAATATTTCATTTGATTTATTTATTTGAAATAAATATGACTTCTAAAAATATACATTAAATAATATAATATCTAAAAATATGGTTAATTTTATTTGTGATTTAATTAAAAAAAATATAAAAATCAAATATAAAAGTAATAAGAAAATAAGATTAAATATATATTTGGTTTGATATTTAATTGAAAAAAGTAAAGATAAATACACTGAACCGATGATACAACTCTTTCATTCAAACTCTCCTTTATATCATCACCTATACTCCATTAACTAGGGATGAGCAAAAAAACCGCACCGCAACTAAAATCAACTGCATAAACCGCAACCGCAATAAAAACCGATGGTGATGCTTTCTGTTTTTCAAAAACCGCGAATTTGCGGTGCGGTTATTAGTTTTCAAAAACCGCAAAAAAACTGCACCGCACCACATATATTATATACAATTTTTTTTATTAATTATTAATATATTAAATATTAAAAATAAGACAAGTTTCATGGATGAAATATGGATAAAATACTATAAGACAAAAATATTAGCTTTTCGTTATTTTTAATTTTGAAAAATTGAAATTAGACAATTTTAAGATATTTATTGTTAATTACTATTGATTTGATGTTTTTAAGATATTACTTGTTTGTAATTTAAGTTAATTGTCTTACACCTTATGATTTTTTTATTATTACAAGTAATATGTTTGAACTCTTAAAACCGATTAAACTCTAAACTATGGTTAAAAACCACACAAAATAACCGCACCAAATCCATGCGGTTAATAACCACAAAACAGAAAAAACAAAATCGCTACCACAAAAATAATCGTCTAATTAACCGCACATCTTTAAATGTGACGACGTAATTAGGGAGATATCTAAAATACCATGTGGAAGTACTCATGATCAAGCCGCCTTGCGTATATTCCATAATTACAACATGTATATTTTAGGTCAATGCTTTCATATCCCTATATATATACTCTTCTAAGTAATATATCGAACCACACCACCTTCTTTCGTCAAGAATTCAACTTCAATTCATTCATTCACCCATGGCGGCTTCTTCAACCTCTTTGTTTCTGGTTTTCTCCTCACTCTTAATCTTCACCTCTCTTCTTTACGTATCAGATGCAGATTACTCAGCGCCCGTTATGAAAGGATTGTCATGGGATTATCACCATAAGACTTGTCATAAGCTCGAAAAAATCGTTCGAAAACATCTCAAGAAAGTGTTCAAGGAGGATGTTGGTCAAGCCGCTGGCTTGCTTCGCCTTCATTTCCATGATTGCTTCGTTCAGGTAATTAAGTACTATATATATAATTAACTACTGATCATCAATCATGCATGCTACTCGATCGTATAGACTTTCAGTTATACATTAACCATCAATCGTTATAATGAATAAAGAACTTAGAAAGATATCAAAATGAATGGTATTAAGCAATTTCAGCATCTGATAAACTGGCATATATAGGGATGTGATGGTTCAGTGTTGTTGGATGGATCACATGGCGGACCAAGTGAACAAACAGCACCTCCAAACCAAAGTCTAAGGAAACAGGCATTCATCATCATCGAAGATCTTCGGAATTTGATCCATAAAGAATGTGGTAGAGTCGTATCTTGTGCAGATATTGTAGCTCTAGCAGCTCGTGATGCCGTTCATTTGGTATGTATGTACGTAGTTTAATTAAGATAAGTATGGAACTGTTTATTAAATAATGAAATACATGAAGTAATTTTTTCTTGCGTTGCTTTTTGACATTAATATAGTCAGGTGGGCCCGACTACGATGTTCCATTGGGAAGAAAAGATGGACTGACATTCGCCACACAAAACGCAACCCTAGCCAACCTTCCGGCACCAACAAGCAACGCCACCACCATCCTCTCCGCTCTTGCCACCAAAAACCTCAACCCCACCGACGTAGTGGCGCTCTCCGGCGGCCACACCATCGGAGTTAGTCACTGCTCATCCTTCACCCCTCGTCTCTACCCCACCCAAGACCCCACCATGGAGAAAACCTTTGCTCATGGACTCAAAGAGGTTTGTCCCACAAACACCACTGATGCAACCACCGTCATGGATATCTATTCTCCAATCAAGTTTGACAACAAGTATTATGTCGATTTGATTAACCGACAAGGTCTTTTTACTTCCGATCAAGATTTGTACACTCATAAAGAGACCAAACCAATCGTGGAAAGTTTTGCACATGATGAGAAGTTATTCTTTGAGAAATTTGTGCAAGCCATGATCAAAATGGGACAATTGGAAGTGTTAACCGGTGGAAAAGGTGAGATTCGTGCTCATTGCTCGATTAGGAATCCCGATAACAAGGGGTATTTCTCGTACTTGGCAGAAGAGGAGGACCAATACGATCTTGAGTCGAAGGCAGAACTACGTTGATGGATGATATCAACACGATATGTTGTGGTTCGTTGGCTTGTCATTATGTACAATTTTTTTTTTTAATTTAATAAGTGTTTATTACGGCTTAAAATGTGTATTTATTGTCATTTTGTGTACTTTTGTATACTTTCTAGTGTGAAATAATATGGTAACGAGCATCATAATGAAAATTTCTAGTTACGGATTACCTTTTTCCTGATTTCTATTTTCTTTATTAGATAAAAAAATTATATGTTTCTTTTTAAAAAAAAAAGGATATCAATGCTCAAAAAATAAGTCATCTCGATGCTGGCAAGTCGCAAAATGTGATGTCATTTTGAGAAAAAAATGATTTTGTATCGCAAAAATAATGATTTGGGAAACGACTTTTTGGAAGGGTTTTATAATGGGAGTCATTCAAAAAACAAGTTTAGCGGTTGTACAAAGGAGGTGTCTACAAAGATATCCCTCTCAAAAAGTTTAAGGATTCAAATCTCCTACTTGTTAAATATATAATTCAAGAGTAGGTTAATACAAAACAACTAATTATTTTATAATTTTGGGAAACGATTTTGGGTTTTATAGTGAGAGTCGTTGAAAAAAAAGTTTAGAAAATAAATAATTATTTTATAACGGCCGGAAAAAAAAAACATGACCCGGGGAATAACAACATTGTTACTATGGCATGTGATGTGTGTATTATGAAACTACATAAATAATTGAAGAATTTCGTATATACCCTTATAACGTTTAAATATCATATTTGCCCGACCTAAACTCTAAATATCATATTTGCCATTTTTAATGTTTTAAAATATCTGATTTGCCCAAATCTATTTTTTAAACAATTTATATTATTTAATAATCTTTTTTTATATTTTAAAATCATTAAAAATAAAAGAAATAACCCAATAGACCATAATACCCTTGCCTTCTAGGTAAACCTTATTCCTGCGACCTGATATTTTGTGACTTCGACTAGATGATGAATAAAGGACCTGTGGCTTTTTTTTTCTTTGTCTTCTTCTTACCAAAGCTGTTGCAATCAATTTCATCATCAGGTTAGTTTAAGTTTTTTTAGTTAATGGAATATTCAATTCCTGATTAGAAGTATGGATCGCTTCAATTTTTTTGAGAATGAGTGATTTTTGAGAATGAGTGATCAGAAGGATTTTGGAATAGGCTATAATCAGCATGTTATTTGTTGGCTTTCTTTGTCAAATAAACATTGAATGTGTGATTATAACTAATGTGTACTATGATTTCTGTGTGGAGTGATGTGAAATACACATACAACAGAGACACAAGTATTATGATATGAGATAAAAAAATATATTACAACTTGAAACCTGTACATGATGCACACAACAAAGATTGACGCAGAACGGGTACTACCCATACGATTGATAATCCACAAAAAACAAACAATGAATTATGATAGCACAACAGATTTAAGTTAATGATAGGATTAAATCAGAAAACAAACAATGGATCGCCATAGGATTAAATAAAAAAACAAAAAATGGATCGCCTTAAATGTGTATGATTAAATCAGAAAAAATAAAAAAATTGAAAGCAAACCAAAGAGGGCTAATGTGAGGAGGGTGACGTCGCCGGAGATGGAAGACGGCGACCAAAGTTTGAGAGGACGAGGACAACGGCCAAGAGTAGATCACGCATTCTCAAAAGTTTTAAAACTATTCATCAGTTGTAATCATGATTTGAACATTCAATTAAAAAAGAAAGCCAAAAATTAACCTGGTAATTGTAGCGGATTGCAACATGGAAGAGGCGAGAAGGAAAAAAACGAAGGTTGGCGTTGTGTGTTTGTTGATCGACAGGAAACGCAGCCGCGATCGCATAATGTCAGCGGTAATGGGTTTATGCAGATTTAGAGAGTAAGCGTATTCTTGTCCATTTAGTTATTTCATTTCAATTTTAATGATTTTAAATTGTAAAAAATGATTACTAAAAAATAAAAACTATTTAAAAATTAGATTCGGGTAAATCCGATATTTTAAAACATTAAGAAATGCTTTAAGGTTCACGTCGGGCAAATACAATATTTAAACAATTAATAATTTTTTTTAACGGCAAATCTAACCTACTCCTACTATATTACTCCTAAATCCACATATGTCTCCAACGAGACTTGAACCCTCAACCTCAAGAAGGGAGGACACCACCTGATACCGCTAGGCTAGAAGCCCTTTGGTTTAAACAATTAATAAATGTATATATGAAATTCACCTTCAATGGCAATTAGTGTCACTCCTAATGAGTGGTGGGGCCAATGAGTAAATATAATAGGGTCCATAGACCCCTCTTAAATTTGAAATCCACCACATATATATATATATATATATATATATATATATATATATATATATATATATATATATATATATATATATATATAAAAGTAGGTTCATGCGAAAATACAAATAATTTGCGAAAACGCGAAAACAGATTTTATATTATAAAAATCAAACAAATGTATTTTAGAAATTAAATTTATTAGCAAGATAATAACTTTACATGAGAGGGTGCTATGGTAATATAGATTTAAAGATGGTTTTGACAACCGTTTTTTTTTTCACGTCCTTAACCAATTTTAAATTCAAATTTTCATAATAAAAAATCAAAAAAGATATTCTTGTTTGATATATTCATTATAATGTTCTTATATATATATATATATATATATATATATATATATATATATATATATATATATATATATATATATATATATATATATATATATAGGGAAAAGTGATATACCCTTAAGGGTATATAAGCTTCCGTACACAAACCCATGATAACACGTCATTTTGTTTGATATATTCATTATAATGTTCTTAAACTCAACCCTAACTTCATTTACTTTCAAGATTTTCAAAATTTCACTATTATTTTCCTGTCACATCACATATTTTTGCTGAACACCTACTAGGCTATATATATTATAGTTTAAAATGAAAATTATATGAGAGGAAGATAAATGTGAAATTTATAAAAATCTTAAAAGTAAATCAAGAAAGAAGTTGAATTATAAGAACAATAAACAATTACAATGTATTTATATGATACAAAATGACGTAATATGGTGAGTTTGAGTACCTAAGCTTATATACCCTTAAGGTATATTCATTTTTCTCATATATATATATATATATATATATATATATATATATATATATATATGTGTGTGTGTGTGTGTGTGTGTGTGTGTGTGTGTGGTAAAAGTGAATATACCCTTAAGGGTATATAAGCTTAGGTACCCAAACTCACTATACTACGTCGTTTTGTATCATATGTACAATGTAATTGTCTAATGTTCTTATAATTCAACTTCTAAATTGATTTACTTCCAAGAGTTTTATAAATTTCACATTTATCTTCCTCTTACATAATTTTCATATTCAACTATAATACATATAGTCTAGTAGGTAGTCGGCAAAAAGATGTGATGTAGAGGAAAATAATAGTGAAATTTTGAAAATCTTGAAAGTAAATCAATTTAGGGTTGAAGTTTAAGAACATTATAATGAATACATAAAACAAAACGACGCATTTTCGTGAGTTTGGGTACCTAAGCTTACATACCATTAAGGGTATATTCACTTTTCCCTCTATATATATATATATATATATATATATATATATATATATATATATATATATATATATATATATATATATATATATATATATATATATAGGTAGGTTCAAATGTTTCTAGCAACTATTGTGTTCCTAAATGCACCAATAAGAATTCAAGAAATAATAAATAATTAAATAAATCATTTAAGGGTATTTTGGACCTTTTGTACTTTTAATTAAGGGATCATTTAATTGAATTCTTACAATTAAGGAAATAAAATAAATATATTTGACCTAGTCTCTTTCTTATATCCTCTCTTATATTTCCTACGCTTCTTCCTTTTCACCTACAGGTAGATCGACAAAAGGACTCAAGTGAGCCGGAGATGTAGCCTATTTTGTGACATTCACGTCACATGCCTTCCTATTCTCTCTGTTGCTACTCGTTATCATTGTTATCGATCTAAGGAGGCTGAATATGGAGGATTTTCAGCCGAAGAATGCTAGGGTTTATCAATCATCGATTTTCAGTTGGCGACTGCATTTAGGGTTTATCAATCATCGATTTTCACCATCGTCATCACCGATCTCCATCTTTAGCCTCCTGTCACCATTGCCAACCGCCTTATCATCAGATCCAAACTTAATTGATGTTGGTGATCTTTTTTATTAGCGATTCAATGTATAAGAAAACCTAACTGGGGTTGAATACAATCATACACGCACAACATGTAATTAATGAATCTCGTTCATATTTTTTTATGAAGAAAGATTAAATCAGAAGGTTTCTTCTATTTCAATTTATGAATGTAACTGGGGTTGATGTGTTTTAGTGTTTTTTTTAATTTAGTGACCGATATTATAGTTTTGATTGGTGTTTTCTTTAACTTAGCCGAATTTGATATTTTTTAGTGTTTCTTAAGTGTTTTTTAATGTTTTCTAGTGTTTTTTTCTCATGTAATATCATTATGACAGAATATGATATCAAGAACACATGTTTTATGTAATACTTATATTCTCTCAGAATGGACAAGTTCATTCTCATAATGTTTATGATTAACAAATCAATGCTTACCATTTAGCTTGTTTTATGGTAATGGCTAGCAAGTGTTTGTTGAAATGCTAAAAAAATCAAAGAATCTAACCATGTGGTATGCATTCTGTTAGAATTTCTAGAAACACATGTTAATTTTATATTTACATTCTCGTAGAATGAACAGATTTTTGTATTATGATATGGAAAAGAAAGCAATCATGGCGAACAATAGTGTAATCTAACATAATGTATTTTATGTATAAACATTCTAAAGCATAGACTGCATAAATTCATTATGGCAGAATGACTTTAAGAATGTATGTGAACAACAAGTATATTTGTTTAACTGGTAATCTGCTAGAATAAATTAAAAGTCTTTAATGTCTAACACATTCTATTAGAATTTATAGTTTTATTCTTTTAGAACATACTAAAAGTTTTAATATTTTAAAGTTGATTATGTTTTCTTTGTGGATATAGATTTTGAAGAGTTTGTCATTGATGTGGAAAAAGAAGAAAACAAGGAGAACGAGAGTATTCTAGCATAATGTATTCTGTCGGAATGTATAAAGTGTTTTTGTTAGATTTTGATGTTTTTATTTTTATTTTTTAACCATTCTTAGTTTTAATCTTTAAGAATAAATGTAATTCTTAAACCATTATTAATCATTTTTTTTCAGAATGAATGTAATAATTGTTTAGTCTTTATGACATCCTCATTTTCACGGCCAGAAAAGACCGATTTGTTTATGCTTTATTTTCAAATCAGAGTAATTTTTTAAAGAAAAGTGTTGCGGAACTTGTTCCCAGAAAAACATGATAAATAAGTTATCAAAGCATTTATGAAGAAATGTATTTTATTCATTTTAAAACTTTGGGATGTCATCGTTAATACATAAACATTAGCATAAACAGAACTTGCATTCATTTACACTAGTGATCTACATCTCTTTAATCTCTCGGTGTAGTGTAGCTTTATATCGACATGTGTGATACAAATAAACTGAGTGGGTCAGGTTGGGAAACCTGGTGAGTACATAGGGTTTTCAACCCACATTAATATAGTTATTATGTTTAAACATCAAACAATCAACCTAATTACCCATCCCCATTATCTTCTTTACTCTTAAGGATCTACCCTAAGAATCATTTATCATTCACTTTTTCATTCCTAAGGATTCTCCTAAGGAATAGGCACGAAGTCCATCTTTGCCTATGGCGCAGCGGGCAATGTTATCTATTAGGAGCAGCTGTTAATATTATCATTAAGGCAAAGCTGCCAGGATTATGACGTTCTCTATTAGGCGCAGCTGCCGATATTATCCTTTTGTGCAGCTGCTAGGATGTTTAGAGTACCTCGTAGTTCGAAAACATCTACAGGTTGTGGCGCAGCTACCAATATTCATCTATATCATCATTCATCCCTCATCATTTATCTATCAATGTTCTACCCAACATATTTCTAGATATATAATACATATATAGTTGTAGATCTAAAGACAAAGTTCAGATCTGAAAACAAAATACATCTACGGTCTAGATCTAAAGAAAATGTTCAGATCTGAAAACAAGATACATCTACAGTCTAGATCTGAAGAAAATGTTCAGATCTGAAAACAAGATACATCTACAGTCTAGATCTGAAGAAAATGTTTAGATCTGAAACAAAATACATATACGGTTTAGATCTGAAAATAAAGAAGTTTAAATCTTGCATCTAGCACAGATCTCAAGTAAATATGCATACATAGCACATAATTTATATAAAATACTTCATACCTATGTGTAAGATGAAAGTAACTATGCACTCACTTGATAAGGTGGTGATTCGGACAACGCTTTGCTTCTTAAAATAATCTCCTTCGACGAAACCGGGAGGTTTGCTTGAAAACCGGGCTCTACGGGGGCAGAGTTTCTGAACGGAAAAACTCTTTTTCTTGGAGCCTTCGGGCGCTCCGGGGATTTCTTGAAGTGCTAGGGAGGTTTCCTAGGCTTTGGGGTGGTTTAGGGTGGCTAGAAAGAGAGTAGAGAGAGAAAGAAAGTGGGAAAATTGTGAAAAATAAGGGCTGCGCCTCGCACCCTTATATAGGCGCGAGGCCTCGCAAGTATGTGGGGCATACCCTCGGTCTACGCTGCGCGTAAGGGCATGTGTCGCAATTCGGATGGAGCTTCGTGGAGTGCTTCGGACAGCAGAAGAAGTCAGACCGTGGAGCGTTCGGTCTTCGTACGTGAGGCGTACTCCGATACGCTTGGTGTCCGAGGATACGATGGGCATACCCCTCGCACCCAGCTCGCAATTTTCCATCCCGACTTCAAAAATTCAAAACTTTCGCATAGGAGCTCCGTTTTCGACGTTATTTATATCCACGCGTAGGCGGGACCGTACTCTACAACTTTCGTTTAGACTCCGTCGGCTAATTTTGATGCTATTTTTAAAGTTATATTTTTAACAGGCCGGGACAATAGAGTCTGTTAAAAACTCATAACTTCTTCATCCGACGTCCGTTTTCGTCTGTGTTTTTTACCGTTGAACTACTATTAAAGAGGCCTTCGATTCTCGTTTAGGTTGTGTCAGCCAAAAATGAGTCGATCTATCATTCGAACTCCGGGTTGCATATTGTCAATCCGAACATTGGAAAAATCATAACTTCCTCATACGAAGTCAGATTTTGGCGTTCTTTTTATGCATGTTCTCGGTTTAGCGAACACTAAGACTTTCGTTTAGATCGCTAAGGATAAAAAGCACTTTATCGTAAACTCACTTTTTACGTCGCGCAGTGTCGTGCCGGTTCTGTCGCGAAACTTTGACAGGTCATAACTTCTTCGTTATAACTCGGATTTCAGCATTCTTTATATCTCCGGAATCCTTGTCACGACCACTACAACTTTCTTCATAGATATCAGATTTATCTAACATTTTATTTTTGACGCTTATTTTCATTCTTAATTTATTATATCATCATAATTAAGTATAAAGCACATAAATTCACATAATTCACATAATACTAGAATAATTCATCTTTATTACTTTAAAATAGGTTAAAATGGTTGACCTAGACTATTATATCATCATTAATGCTTAGCCCAGAAACATAGGCGTTACAATTCTCCCCCCCCCCCCTTAGGATGATTTCGCCCCCGGAATCATGCATCAGCAAACAAGTGCGGATAACGACTCATTCAAATGTTTCCATAGCACAAGCACTAAGTCGACCATCTTGCGTTGCAACTTCTTCTTCTTACGGTCAACAATCTCCTCCGGCTCTTCTATTAGCCTCTTATATTCATCCATCCTTAATTCTGAAATTGGAATTAGGTTGGGAACTTCTCCCGTGAACTTCCTCAAATAACACACATGGAAGGTGTTATGAATACCATCTAGTTCTTCCGGTAGTTCTAGCTATTAAGCTTGGTTCCCAATCCTCTGAAGAACTTTGAACGGTCCAATGAATCTTGGACTCAACTTTCCTCTTTTCCCGAATCTTATAAGTACCTTCCATGATGAGACTTTAAGCAAAACCGAATCTCCAACTTCGAATGTCATCGGTCGTCTTTTCTTGTCAGCATAGCTCTTTTGACGATCCTGAGCTGCTAACATCCTTTCTCTAATCACCTTTAGCTTTTCAGCATTCTGATAGACTATCTCGGGGCCCATAAACTGTTTTTCTCCAGCTTCAAGCCAATAATACAACGTACGACACTTCTTTCCGTACAAGGCTTGATAAGGTACCATCTTGATGCTTGAATGGAAACTATTATTGTAGGAAAACTCTACCAGAGGTAAATGTTCATCCCAGTTACCTTGGAACTCTAGGGTACATGCTCTTAGAATATCCTCCAACGTTTGAATCGTTCTTTCTCTCTGACCATCGGTCTGTGGATGATAAGTTGTACTTAAACACAACTTCGTACCCAATTCCTCTTGTAGACTCCTCCAAAACCTTGACGTGAAACTACTATCACGATCTGATACAATCGTTAAAGGAACACCGTGAAGTCTTACCACTTCCTTCACGTAAGCATTTGCAAGCTTATCCATAGACCATCTTTCATTGGCTGCTATGAAGTGTGCACTCTTAGTGAACCGATCAACGACCACCCAAATCATGTCGTGACCGTCCTTCAGGGCATTTTAGTGACAAAATCCATGGTGATGTATTCCCATTTACCCATGGGTACAGGTAAAGGTTCTAAACTCCCATATGGTTTCTGATGTTGTGCCTTAACTCTTGCATAGGTTACACACTCGGCCACATACTTTGCAACATCGAGCTTCATCGTCGGCCACCAGTACTAGGGTTTCAGATCCCTATACATTTTAGTGCTGGCAGGATGAATCGAGTACATGGTCTTGTAAGTTTCTTCCATCAGAAGATCTCTTACTTCGCCCATCTTGGAATACCTTCAATACTCGATTATTTGTACCGAACACCAACGTTTTTCCTAAGTGTTCTTCCTTTTAGTCATTCTCCTCTAAAGCTTCCTCCCGAGCTTTCTTGATGCTTTCCACTATCATTGTGACAACCTCTATTGATTGTTTTGATTATCTTTCACTTAAATCTTCTGGCTTAAGTCAGGTGCTACATCGAACTTGGTTCTCTGAACCACGTAACATACTTATCCTAGTCGGACTCAATTTCATACGACCACTAGGGTCGGATTAACAATCATCTTTTTAGTCATTACCGAAACGATGGTAACGACAGACATGAACAGAGCGGAATCATTTACTAGCTTCTTGGTAACCTTGTGACCTTCCCTGATCCAAGTGTGAGTCATGTGATTCTGGTAGTATAAGCATCTACTACCTTTCACACCTACTCATACTCGTCCCAAGTATTGTCTCACAGTTCTCCAAGGCGGCATTCAAGAATTTCACACAATCATTTAACATATCAGAAGATAAAATCAAGGTCTTATATTATCTCTTGAAACGATTACATAGATGTTCAAGTTCACCCTAGACTATGCCTCTTATATTAGGCTACATCACATGATCCTATTTATACTGATACTCTATAGATCCTTCCTCTTAATTCCTTGCATCGTCACCTGCTTCATCAAGGATCATCTAGAATGCTCTTGACTTTGGCTTTGGTGGTGCATTTGGCTTTGTAGCTCCTTCCCTCTTTGGGTCGTCTTGCTTGTAGTACCCTTCTTCATTACATCCATAACACACCCTTTTGTTGAATGTACACTCATTGGTTTAATGCCCATACTTCCCACACTTGAAACATGTCAACTCTCCGCCATATTTTCCAGAGTGTTTCTTCTTTCACTTATCGAACCATCTTACTTCACCTTTTCCTCCTTCGAACTTCTTCGAACCAGACTTCGGGAATTTTCTCTTCTCGTTGGACCTTGAGGATCCATCGATGTAACGCCCCGTTCCTGGTATGCATTTAAAACATTATTTTTCTTCTTATTTTAGAAGCTACTCGACGAGTCAGTGGCCCTAACTCGTCGAGTAGCAGCGGGTCAGCACGTGGAGTTGGCGTGGCGACTCGATGAGTCCATTTTCTAGACTCGGCGAGTCTGCCAGTCTGGACGAAGCCCTAATTTTTAGGGAGTGTACCCTATTTAAACCCCATTATAGCCCCTAGCCAGCCTCCTTCACCTCTCAGAGACTTATTCCCGAAACCCTAGCCTCCTTGAAGTGTGTGTGAGTGATTTTTGCCCTTGTGAAGGAATCTTGGTGCATTGTTGAGAAAGAAGAAGAAAGAGAAGGTAGAAGAACTCAAGGAAGAAGAAATAGATCCAGATTATAATCCTCTTTGGCTATCCTTTCTGGTAATAAAGCTTTCATCTTGATTATTGTATTGCTAGATCTAGTTTGCCCCCAAATTGATGGTTTTGAGCTCAAAAACCCCAAATCCCTAGTGATGAAGCTTTGTAATCAAGCCATATCTAAGATCTAGCCTCTCTTGAGTTCCAGGAGCTCAAGAAGGCCACCTTTTGGCAGCCATGGCCTTGTTCTAGACAAGTAACCCCCATTATAGCCAAGTTTGAGTGTTATTGCTTCATTGCATCATAGATACACATAAAGTTAGCAACTTTACATGTTCAGATTGTCCCAGAAACCTAGATCTATGAATTGGATGCACTGAAACTGATTAGAATCGACTGAATAGAATCTGCATGCAAAGGACTCGGCGAGTCGTTCTTCGGACTCGGCGAGTCAGGGCGCAAGTCTTAGATTCCCTGTCCAGTAGAAGAGAGTCTGTTTAGCGAGTGGAGTAAAGACTCAGTGAGTTAAGAGTTGGATCAGAGGGTAGAGGGACTCGGCGAGTCTACGACCTGACTCGGCGAGTCCAAGACAATCTTCTTCCCACAAGAACAGACTCGACGAGTTGTTCATACAACTCGGCGAGTCATAGACTGGACGTGTTCATATGATGAAGGAGGACTCGACGAGTTGTTCATACAACTCGGCGGGTCAGATAAAGGTTGAATCGATGTTATTATAGAAGGAGAACGCGTTGAGTCTTCGCTAAACTCGACGAGTAGAGTCGGGAAAGGGAGTAGAAGGAAAGATAGGGAATCGACGAGTTGGCGGCCCAACTCGGCGAGTCAGGTCAACGGATTGTTGACTTGACCAGGAGGTAAAATAGTCATTTTACCCTAAGATTAGTTATCAGTGTCTGATTAAGTGTCTTTTGGGAATTGTAGCCGGGGAATTACCGGAGCAGCAGTCAGACAGTTCCCGAGCAGCATTTCAGCTGCCAGCCTTTCGAGGTGAGTTTTCCTTTCAGTAGGAACGGGTCTACGACCACAATGTCGGCCCGTTAGTTAGCAGTAGTTCCGGACTACAGTCCGATGCAGTAGTTCAGTATGCTTGGTGTCTTTGTGATACAGGCATGGTATGTGTTATGTGTTCCAGACTATGGTCCGATGCAGTATGCAATATATGTGTTCATATTATATGCTATGATTATGTTATGCTATGTTTAGTCAATTCTGGACTTCGGTCCGATGCACTGGGCAAGGCTCTAGTCAGTTCCGAACTTCGGTTCGATGCAGTTTTGGACTTCGGTCTGATGCAGTGTGCAAGGCCCTAGTTAGTTCCGAACTTCGGTCCGATGCAGTGGGCAAGGCCCTAGTTAGTCCCGGACTTCGATCCGATGCAGTGGGCAAGGCCTAGTATGTGCTTTATATGTTATTGTATGGTATGTGGTAGTTTGGGGGAGCTCTCTAAGCTTCGTTCTTACAGTTTCAGTTTTGGTTTCAGGTACTTCAGCTAGCAAAGGGAAGGACTCGGGATGATGGCATGGCACACACCACAGTTTTAGCCTGGGAGTTAGACTCTGATATTTTGATATGATCTTGACGCGAGTTCCGATTTGATAAATTTATTATGACATTTTGAGATACATGATTCATGGTTTTTAACTTCTAATATTTGATATTATGGTTTAGTAAAGTTTCCAAACAAAAAAAAAATTTGGGTTGTATTTTTGGGATGTTACAATCGATCTTATTTTTCTCACAAACTTCAGTTCCCTCCAGACCCCTTTCTCTTAACTGGGTCTCACACCCCAAAACCAGAATGGCGGAAACGTTCTGGGGTGGAGGACGTCATGTGTAGCATCACAACCAATGAATAATAGCAATCATAGCAACACAACCATTACATTGAATACTTAAATAAAAATGTTTACATCAGTTTGAAACTTTATCTGAAACTTTGTTTGAATTACATTCAATAGCTTTGTATAGTATAAACTTAAAACTCTTATTGCTCCAGTTCCACGAAAATCCAGCAAGTACCTGTCTACTGATTTCCTGAGAATACAAGTAGTTTGAAAGAGTATCAGCATAAAGCTGGTGAGTTCATAAGTGGTGGTTTGTAGTGAAAATCGTTGATGAGCTCGTAAAATATTTGTATTGTTCCAAGAAAATCCGATATTTTCTTTAGTGAGAAAGTAGTGTTTTCAATTCTGTATAAAACCGTGAATGTTTGTCACTGAAAACTGTAGTGATATGCGAAGTTATTACTTCATGTGACTAGCTAATGCTAATCATGATGTAATAGTATTTCGTGCGTGAAACCATTGTATGCTTGTTTCTGTTTGAAAACCTTGAAAGTTCTCCAGTTGTAGTGTGTATTAGTTCTATTTAATGTAAATAAAACTGTTGAAGAGTGTTAAGTTGTAAACTAAAGGTGATTTATACATATTGTGAGTCGTATAACCATGCTTGATATGACTAGAGACCTTTCCAACGTTCTTCAGGCGTCGAGTTAAATGACATTTGTCACCCTACGCATGCCTGCCCAACTGTAGCTAGCAGTTCGGGTGTGGGATTGTCAGTCCCGAATAGATATATTCACAAATCTCATGCTCTCCCTCCAGGAGACTCTGGTTATACTATGATAGGATTTATCCCCGTACACCTAAGGGTACAGTAGTGAAGTAGCGCCTCACAGTATCGTACAATCTAGTTTACATGTAGTGTAGTAGTGTTCTACCATAGTGAAAATCCGTATGTATATCATATGTAGTGATAATTACAGTTATGAAAAGCCATGATAAAGTAGTGATGTAACTGCAAACTGTTTCTGTCTTAGCGCATATGTTTAGTAGTGAAAGTTTTTGTACTTGTTATGTTTAGAAAAATCCCAAACTATACCGATTATAGTTTGCATGTTTAGTGAATAGCGTGTCCGGAAAACTATGCAATTTTAGTGAAAACGTCCCTTATGCTCAACACAGTACAAAAGGGTTAAAGTATGAGGTTTGCATGAGTTTTTGAAAACATTTATGTTTAGCTTGTATTCCCCCCTGAAAACATTGAAAATATGGAAAATGTAGGGGTATGAACTTACAGTTGTTGCGTGAAAACGTTGACTGAAAATGAAGATCCTCGAGTTGCTGCACGTGACACTTAACGGAATCCTATTATCAAATCAATACATATATATATATATATATATATATATATATATATATATATATATATATATATATATCTAAATTAGCGATCTCGTTAGATAACGTGATAGAGGAACACTTGTATTCGGTGTTTCTCGATGTTTCCCGAAGTTTGAAGGTGTTTTTAGGTGTTTACGGTCAAGTTTCTTAGAGAGAGAAGGAGAGAGTTTTTCGGCCAGAAGTGTTCAAATGAAGGTGGAGGTCTCGTATTTATAGGGGTTTTGTGGTCGGTGGTGGAGTCCACTCTTTACTGGTCGTAAACGGGTTTACGGCCGTAATCGAGTTTACGGCCGTAAACGAGTTTACGGTCGTAACGCTACTTAGGCCGGAATTGTTTGGTTTTCGAGATATTCGGGTTTCCGCGCGACTTTTGGTTCTGACTCGTAAATAATTTAATTATATATAACTAGATCATTTTCTAAACCAAGAAGTTTGACGGAAAAGTTAATGAATTCGAAATTTTATTAACGGAAATCACGTAGTGGAAACGGACAAAGTTTCGGGTTGTCACATTATCCCCCCGTTAGAAGGAATTTCGTCCCGAAATTCGAACATGGAATACAATTCATGGATTAGGAAAGAGATGCGGATACTTCTGTTTCATCTGATCTTCGCGCTCCCAAGTGAACTCGGGTCCCCGCCTGGCATTCCAGCGAACCTTCACTATCGGGATGCGACTTTGTTTCGTTCGTTTGATCTCTCTGTCCATGATTTCGTTCGGTTCTTCCACAAAGTTGAGGTTCTCATTGATTTCAATCTTGCCGAGAGGAATCACAAGGGTCTCATCGGACAGACACTTCTTTAGGTTCGATACGTGGAAGACAGGATGGATGTTGCTGAGCTCCCACGGTAAATGGATTTTGTATGCTACGGGACCGATCCTAGCAAGGATCTCAAATGGTCCAATGTACCTTGGGTTTAGCTTTCCACGCATTCCAAAGCGTATCATGCCTTTCCAGGGTGAGACCTTCAGAAGGACGCGGTCACCAACCTGGAACTCCAAGGGTTTTCGTCTCTTATCGGCGTAGCTCTTTTGTCTATCTCGTGAGGCTTTCAGTCGTTCCCGGATTTGTACAATCTTCTCAGTCGTCACTCGGATAATTTCAGGACCAGTGAGAGTACTGTCAGGGACTTGACCCCTGGCTAGCTGTGTGTCGCCCACCTCAGTCCAACACAGAGGGGATCTGCACTTACGGCCATAGAGGGCTTCAAACGGCGCAGCCTTGATGCTGGTATGGTAGCTGTTGTTGTAGGAAAATTCAACCAAAGGAAGATGAGTGTCCCAGGATGTGCCGAAATCGATGACGCAGGCTCTCAACATGTCTTCCAATGTCTGAATTGTTCTCTCACTATGTCCATCAGTCTGCGGATGATAAGCCGTGCTCATATCCAACTTAGTTCCAAGAGCCTTCTGTAGTGACTGCCAGAACCTCGAGGTAAACCTGCTATATCGATCGGAGATAATGGATGCAGGTACACCATGAAGGCGAACTACTTCTCGAAGGTATATTCGGGTGAGTCTCTCCATCTTGAAGTTTTCTTTGATTGGTAGGAAGTGGGCGGATTTTGTCAACCGATCGACTATTACCCAAATGGCGTCGTGCCCACTCGGAGATCTGGGTAACTTGGTGATAAAATCCATGGTTATCCTTTCCCACTTCCACTCAGGTATTTCCGGCTGCTGAAGTAAACCTGAGGGCTTTTGATATTCTACTTTTACCTTGGCACAAGTCAGGCACTTGCCCACGAAAGTAGCAATTTCTGCTTTCACGTTTGGCCACCAATAGAGTTGTTTGAGATCCAGATACATCTTATCCGAACCTGGGTGAACGGAGTATTTAGTATTGTGAGCCTCATTCATGACAACCTCTCTGTAACCACCGAACTTTGGGGTCCAGATTTGGTCCATGAAATAATACACTCCGTTTCCCTTGAGCTCCAAGTTCTTGCTTATTCTTCGCAGTGACTCATTTGCCACGTTCTCTGCTTTCAAAGCTTCCACCTGAGCCTCTCTAATTTGCGCGGATAAATGGGAATGGATGCTCATTGTTAGTGCCTTCACCTTACGTCCTGAATACTCCTTTCGACTGAGGGCATCTGCTACCACATTGGCCTTGCCGGGATGATAGCGAATTTCGCACTCGTAGTCACTGAGTAGCTCTACCCATCGCCGTTGTCTCATGTTTAACTCCTTTTGATCAAAAATATGTTGCAAGCTCTTATGGTCGGTGAAGATAGTGCACTTGGTTCCATAGAGATAGTGTCTCCAGATCTTTAACGCAAAGACCACTGCTCCCAACTCCAAATCATGAGTCGTGTAATTGACTTCGTGTGTTTTCAACTGCCTCGAGGCATAGGCCATGACCTTTCCCCTCTGCATGAGCACACACCCTAGGCCCTGACTGGATGCATCACAATAGACTACGAAGTCTTCCGTTCCTTCGGGCAGGGACAAGATAGGTGCGCTGCATAGGGCCTGTTTCAAGGTTTGAAACGCAGTGTCTTGTTTAACTCCCCAACTAAAGGTTACACCCTTTTGTGTCAGGGTAGTTAAAGGATTTGCAATTTTGGAGAAATTCTGAATAAACCGGCGATAATAGCCCGCGAGACCCAAGAATTGCCGGACTTCTGTGGGTGTCTTTGGTGCAGACCAATTCTCTATCGCTTTGATCTTGGAAGGGTCCACGTGTATTCCTTCCTTGCTAATCACGTGTCCAAGGAAATTTACCTTCCTGATCCAGAATTCGCACTTCGAGAATTTCGCGTATAGCTTTTCTGCCCTTAATGTTTCCAACACCTGCCTTAAGTGTTGTTTATGATCATTCTCACTCCGCGAATAGACAAGTATATCGTCGATGAACACAATCACGAACTTGTCTAAGAAAGGGCGACACACCCGATTCATCACTGCCGGTGCGTTGGTTAGAACAAAGGGCATTACTACAAACTCGTAGTGTCTGTAGCGAGTTCGGAATGCTGTTTTGGGCACATCATTCTCATGAACCCGCAACTGATGGTATCCTGATCTTAGATCTATCTTCGAAAAGTAGCTGGCTCCCTAAAGTTGGTCGAAGAGATCGTCGATTCTGGGTAAGGGATATCGGTTCTTGATGGTAAGCTTGTTCAGCTCTCGGTAGTCGATGCACATCCGGAATGATCTGTCTTTTTTCTTCACGAATAAGATCGGAGCTCCCCAGGATGAGGAACTCGGCCTTATGAATCCTTTGTTGATCAGCTCATTGAGCTGGCTAGATAATTCCTGCATTTCCGCTGGCGCTAAACGGTAAGGAGATTTAGCTACAGGAGTAGCTCCGGGGATCAAGTCGATACGAAACTCGACTTGGCGCTCGGGAGGGATTCCTGGGAGATCTTCGGGGAAAACGTCAGGAAAGTTACAGACTTCGGGGATGCTCTCGAGGTCTCTAACTTTTTGCGTTTCATTGACAACATGAGCTAGGAATGCATGGCACTCCTTCCGCAGATACTTATGAGCTTTGATGCACGAAATGATACGAAGGTTCGAGCTAGGCTTATCTTCGTGAATCATGAGGGTTTCGCCAGAGGTAAGATTGAGACGGATAGCCTTCTCGAAGCAAAGAATATTAGCACGATTGGAGCTTAACCAGTCCTTGCCGATAATGACGTCGAAACTCTTGATGGACACAGGCATAAGGTCGATGGGAAACGAATAATTGTCTAGAGTAAGAGTACAGCCTATGAATATGTCATTAGTACTCTCCTTCTTTCCGTTAGCCATCTCGACGGTAAATGTTTCGGTTAGAGGTTGGGATTTACATTTGATTAGATGTTTGAATGTATGACTAACAAAACTCCTCTCCGCACCAGAATCGAAGAGAATGCATGCATAAGAGTTGTCAAGGAGGAACGTACCCGTAACAACGGTAGGATCAGCAACTGCTTCCTCCTGGCCCATCACCAGAACTCTCCCTGTATTGCCACCAGTTGTTGCCTTGGGGCAGTTTCTCCTGAAGTGCATAGCCTCTCCACATCCATAACAAGTTTGACCAGCGCCCGCTCCCGGAGCCTGGTTGGTTGGTTGAGCCGGTGTCTTGCAGTATCGAACTGTGTGTCCTTTCTTTCCACAGCTGTTGCAACTCAACTCACGGCAGGGTCCGTGATGATGGAAGTTACACTTGTTGCACAGGGGTAGTTTGCCAGCATAACCACCGGTAGGAGATTGGGTGGTTGGAACAACAGTGCGAGCAGTAGCAGGAGCAGTAACAGCATGAACTGCCACTGTTTGTTGTTTCTTGGAGGGCTCCTGCGAAGACTGATCCTTTCGTTTGTTACCAAACTTCTTCTTCTTCCCACCGCTTTCCTTTTGTGGATCGGAAACAGCTGCCACCTCATCCAGATCGATTCCATGATCGATCAGAGTCTGTGCCAGATCCTTGGCGCTTTCAAATGTAATCGGTCTAGCAGCCAAGACATTCCCTTTTGTTGGTTGTGTCAGTCCCCAGATGTACCTTTCAATTTTCTTGTTTTCCGGGGTGACCATTCCCGGACAGAGGAGAGCCAGATCACAGAATCTAGCGGTGTAGGCAGCGATGTCGGAACCCCTCATCTTCAAGTTCCAGAGTTCGTGCTCCAACTTTTGCACTTCGCCCCTCGGGCAGTACTCCGCGAGCATGAGCTCCTTCAGTCTTTCCCAACCCATGGCATTAGCCACTGGTAGGGTTAGGGTTTTGACTCGACCATTCCACCAGGTCAAAGCTCTGTCGGTGAAGGTGCAGGCGGCGAACTTCACCTTGTTTGCTTCAGAACAGACGTAAATTTCGAAGATGGATTCGATCTTCTCGAACCATCGAGTCAGGGCGATGACATCTCCATCTCCGTCGATGGGTTCGAACCATCGAGTCAGGACGCAAATTTCGAAGATGGATTCGAACTTCACCTTGTTTGCTTCAGAACCATCGCAAGTTTTGTAACTCTTCTCGAACCATGCTAGTTGTAGGCATCATGCTTTGGATAATTTTTATTGCATGTATAACTAGAGAAAACTTAGATCCAAAGCATTAGGGTTGTATGTGCACCATAGGGATGTTAGAGTACATAAAACCTAACAGTGGTATCAGAGATATGGGTGTTTTCTGTTATATAGATTCATTGGTTAATTGTTCAAAGTTGAAAAAATTGGAAAAATGCTGTCTAACTGCTGGACTCGACGAGTCCCATGAGTGGACTCGACGAGTTGGATCATATGGAGATGAACTCGACGAGTCCATAGCCTGACTCGACGAGTTGGGCAGTCTGTTGACAGACTTTTCGAGTTTTTGGCCAGTTTTTGGATTAGGATCATTACCACAAACTGTTTTGACTTATAAAAAACATTTTTATGATAAGGTAATGATTATCCTCATCCAATTAAAAGATGATTGTCAAAATTTCAAGATTATTGTTAGTTTATATGATAAGCTAAATTATTTGAATTGTCTTGCTATATGAACTTGATTAGGTCAAATTGGTAAAAGATAAAATTATGATTATTTTATTAGTTTAAAATTTGATCTAAATGTTTTGAAGAGTTACAAAACTTGTCATCAAGTTTTGGAACTCAAAAGTTTTTTTAAGGAGTTACAAAACTTGTCATCAAGTTTGGAATCCAAAAGTTTTTCAAGAGTTACAAAACATGCCCTCAAGTTTTGGAACTTAAAAAGCCTCTTTTATGAAACATTAACTCTAGTAATTGAAAGGTTTCAAAAGGTGCAACTTTTGGGTTCATAACTTAAAAATTAATTAAATAGTTTTTAACTTTGAATTTTTATATTTAGAACCTTGATGTTTTTGAATAGTTCAATTACACTCTTATGGATTTTATTAAGTTAATTAAATGTTTAATTAAGAGAGTATTACTAAATCCATAATCACATGGTTTAAGATTAATTAAATTAAGAGCATAATTTATTAATAGATTAAACCACCTAGTATTTTAAAAGTTTAAAATACACCCTTATACTATATAAAACTAAAAGTTTAATATATTATATATGTATAAGTAAAAGGTCGGTCTTACCATTAGTAGGCCTCATTCACGAAGCTGATCTATAAGGGGTGTTTAAGGAAATTGCCTATAAAATGGCGATTGAATGGGTATCCACTCTTACCCACCGCACTCTTGACTAGTGGAGGGTCGTTAGCCGAACGGGTAGGATAGGACACAAACTCTCATTAAAAGTATAATGAATTACCAAGTAACTAAATACTTTTATAAATCCCCAAATCTTAGTTACTTATGAAAAATGTGAATTTGGAGCTAATCCATGAAATTGCACTTTGCACCTTGTCAAGTCGTTAGTGGAGCGTGTGTGGTTAACCGGCACACTAATTTGGACTAGTAAGGGTGGCAAAGGGTAGCTCGTAGTTTTTCATAGATCAGTGGAGCGTGTGTGGTTAACCGGAACATTGATTAGGTGATAAATGACTTCGAGAGTACCAAGCTAATTTGCATGGTTATTCACATCTTGTTTGTGATCCTCGGTATCCCAATCACAAACTTGAAGGGCATAATCGAGATTAAACATGTCATTGAAAAGTTCAATGAATCTCAAAGAATCTAGGAATTTCAATTCATTTAAAACCTAATATTCATTTTCATTTTTCATGGTGGAAATTGGTAAATCATCATTTACCTACCTTTAAATATTTTACAATTGGATTACCTGATCCCTCTTCCGAATTGTAGAATATTGTGTTGGGTCCTAGCTTTAATATTTCATTTTGGGTGTTATATTAAGGACTTAAATCAACTAACTTGAATTTCTCCCTGGTAGATGTCTAGTTCTGACAACTATGGTTTTCCCGAATCTTTTGGAAAAAGCTTTCCTTATGAAGATGATGTTCCACGATTGGATCGTGGAAATGAAAATCATACTTCACTTCCTCCACCTCCTCCAATAATTCTCCCTAACCCACAAGTTCAAAGACTTGAAAAGTTCAAGGTCACTCAAGTCCTATTGGCAAGCAAACACGAAGATGGAAAGTCTGTATTTGCTCACATCTTGGAGATGAAGTTGCATATTGACAGGCTGAGAATGTTGGGTGTCGAAGTCTCCAGGAAGCTGGCTGTTGACTTGGTTCTTCAATCACTTCCTAGGTCATATATCGGGTTCATTAAGGACTACTATATGACAGACCACGACGTGACCCTTATCGATCTTACTTATTTGCTAATTGCTGATGAATCAGAAATGTTTTGGCGCACTGGTAAAGCAAATTTGGTTGGAAGATCTACTTCCCAAACTTCCATGGACATTGACAATGGAACCACTAGAAGTCCAGAAAAGAGTTCTCTTCCCAAATGGTAAAGATAAAGGCTAAGTCTGAGATTGTCCCGTGTGCCATTCCAAAAGAATCTGTTTGCTTCTACTGCCAAGAGAAGGGACATTGGTTGCGAAGCTGCCTTATTTAACTGAAGGATCACAAGGATGGTAAAGTCAAAGTGTTTGACTCTGCTTCAGGTAAGTCCACTATCTAACTATATTAAGTTCCTATTTGAAGATTTTTAATACATGATGTGATGAGATTACATTTTGATGTTTTGTAGGATCGAAGAAGAGAAAGGAAGCTTAAAGAAAGAGCATGCTGAGTCTGATCGCGAAGAGATGGATTTCGATCGCATGATTCGATGATCAGAGTTTTGAGCTACTGCTTAGGAGGTATGATAGATTGCTTAGGAATATTTAGAGACATAGTTTTCACATGTACTTGCATTGTAAGGACAATTTTTCCGCATTTTTAATAAATAAAGAAATTTTTTATTTTATCTAGATTTTATATTTCCTTGCAATGACATTTGTGAAAATTGATGTTTGTATGTTTCTATTTTTAGCAATATGGATTTGATTCTTTCGTTTGTGGTAGTGTCTAAATTTACCAAATAAGGAAAAATTCTCATCACCCAAGTTTCAATTGGACAGAAACTTGGAATTATGCAACTTTTATTGTATGATGAATGAGAACTTTCATCTTTGGGAAATTAAGACTAATTCCTCGTTCACATGTATATGTGAGTCAAGTGAAGGACTAGGGGATCTAGCACTTTGTTGTGCACTGGTCAGGTCCACCACAAAGATCGATAAGACTATTCGTCATGATTTACTAAAAGTTTAGTAAATATGCTTATGTTTACAAATTTAAGTGTAATTCTGAAACATTGAAACAGTTTCAATGTATAGCAGAACGAATAAGAAGAATCAAATCAGGCAGAAAGATAAAAGTTTCTCCAATCTGAAAGGAAATGAGAGTACTTTAGTATCGTGTTTTATGATCATCTTAATGATTATGAAAAGCATATCGCAATTGATCCTCTAAGGACACCTTAGTGCACTTGTATGCCTAAGAAGAGGAATCGGGAATTGTTGCAATGGTTAAATCAATTAAGGTGAGTCATACTTCGTTCCAAAATCAAGTCTTAGAGTCATACTCCAAGATTGCAGCTTGAGTGACATATCTTAAGAAGGTTAATAACACATCATGAAATATGGGATAGAAATGTTTTCTGATTCTTGCATATTTCAAATTGGTAGTTGTGATGTCTTGGATAAGACAAAGACCAACTAAGACCAATTATATGAAGTGTCATTCTTGATAAGAATCAGCACTAACTATTGAATATTTGTTTGTCAAGGAATGTTTCTTGACAGAGAATCGTGTATGTCAAGAGGTCAATGGGTGTCTTAAAGACCTTGAAAAGCTTCAAGAACTAATCAAGAATAAACCTATCGTTTATCACTACCACACGACTTGAGGTTCGTAACCTATCGTGCTGACATATTCTTGTTTTTGTCCCCATTCCAGTTAAAGTTGACTATCCATGTGAGTTCTATGAGTTCTCAATTGTTTGCATAAGGCAAAGCACCTTGATCAGTGAAGGTTCATTGATCAGTAAGGGTGAGCTGCTAAGCAACTTGGAAAACATGGTAGGCTCTTGTGCTGTCAAGTGGCAAGAAATTAAGATTGAACAAGTCCAGTCCATATGAGTTTGGATTTTTCACTAACCTTGTCTTGTGATTATGGTTATGACAAATTCACATGGATAGGAACACATACACCATAAAATCTAAGTGGCAAAGGTTTCTCTCCACTTCATGAAAATGAGTGTGAGGAAATGCTTTCACTAAGTAGATTTTAAAGAGTTAGCAATTGTGATATTTGCATTCTCAAATTCGATTATGATTACGGCATCCCTCTTCATAGTTCGAATTGTGAGAAATGGCAAATAGTTTGAACATTCAAAACTTATTGATGTAAGTTCTGAAATAGTTTAGACATACATATGAGCTTTCTTATAAAAGGTGTATGAGCTTAGATAAAGGTTTATCGAAGCATCTCGTATCAGAAATCTGAACTTTGGTAAGAAAATCAATAAAGTACTGATTTCTAGAAGTCCAGTTGTTTTTTAGAACATGTCAGAGCTAGTGGGAGCATAAGTGTTATGTTGGTAAATAATATAATTATCATGATAGTGGGAGCATGATTATTATGTGAAGTGTTGCAGGTTAGCAATACTGGTTATAGGAAACAAAGTTTAAGAACTTTGGAAATTTTGAAAAATTGTTTCGCTATAGTAAGGGAGAGAATACTTATACTTTATTTCGAATCTAAAAGTTTAGATTGAAGTATTAATCAAAATTAGTCATGAGTATATATGAATATCATGTTGAAATATTTCAACATTGGAAATTCTATATATGGAAATATTATAGCAAGAGACTGGTCTAGTATCATGTCTTTATGTATGACATTATGAATCGTATCCCATATTCTTCAGGTATAGGATCGATTGCATATGCTGTAATATTCACGTGTTCTAATTTTCCAAATGCCTATGGCATTAAGAGGGAAAGAGGACTAGAACCGGATATGACTGAAGTGGTTAAACAACTGTCAAGGACGATCTATGGTTCACTAAGGATTGATCGCTTGTAGTTGGAAGTATAAGTATTGGATGGACTGTATTGACATTATTATGAATAGACATGATTCTATTAATAATGAGTTGTCATATGGAAAATATTGAAATGTTTCATATATTGGGAGTTGGATATTAAGAATCTATGTGTAGGTTAGAAACTTTTATGCAAGAAGGATGTTCAAAGGAATGTACTTTGAATTTGAGACTTCGCTTCCTTGGAATTGTTTTGTTATCAATCTCCAGTGGAAAGTTTTGTAATATCATTGGCAAAGTCTCTGTGACTTTGGTACCATGACATTACAAAAGGAACATTGCATGAGAGTTTAGAATCTAACACATTCTAACAGTGACAAGAATTTGGTATTCTTGCACTTGAAATAAGGATTTGGATTTTTGTGAAATGAGCATCATTAGAAATGTTTTAATTGATCTATTTCACAAAGAAAGGACCATAGAGAAACATAGTGTTCATGCTTGGAGCATGGGATAATTATTGTTTTAATTCAAGTATTAAGTTGATTAATCGAAACATTATACAATGAATAATGTGTAATCAATATGGTGATTAAATAAAAGGTGTTTTATTTATATTCAAAAGTTTTGAGACCATATTGGATTCGATTATTCTTGTGTTTCACTTAGCATGTTTTGACTTCCTGAATAATAAGATTATTCAAACCATCCATAGTCGATCATACTTTTGAAGTAGGTATTGATGCAATATTGTCATGAATCCGTCTGTATATTGTCTAAGTGTTAGACATAACACAAATTTGCTACAGTATTCATGAGTACTCCTGTAATAAGATTTGAGTATGAGATTAAACCCACGCTCATCTGAATCACTTCATGGATTTTATCACGAGTGATTAGTGAGACGATAATATCTTATATTCTTGAAACGGAGACATATAGTTGCAGTTTACAAGTCGGTTGCACATTGATAATTTGTAAACGCACCAGTAACTTGGTGTTATAAAACATATTATTGTGTGTGATTTGATGAGTAGATAGAGCAAACATATGAGTTGAAGTTTATCCGTTCCTTTTACCCTAAGAGGGATAAAAGCGATATCAGTGGGCCCCTCGATGATTTAGTGATGACAACCCTAAGCGCTTGGCCAAGCCTGGACTGATTTGATTTGTTCAGTTAGTCAGTCGTCATAAATCGGAAATCGGGAAACAACATATGGACAGAGAGAATGATTATAATCAATGTCTTAGTCGATACGATATCTAGAATGGAGGAATATATGATCCCTTATCTAATGGACGCGTCAGAATTCGACAACGGCTTTTGAGAGCTATGATTGCTAGTCGGTTTATGAAGTCGTACTTTAAGTTATAGTTATTAGACTTATCCAAGTGGGAGACTGTTGGATTAGGTGTCTAAGCCCATAACTATAATTGGTATGTACTTGACCCGAGAGTAGCATGGTTCATTTTGGGTTGCATTCACCAGAATAATCTGATAGGATGGATAATTGAGAAAGAGGTTATTTGTGATTTATTAATATATTATAAGTATAATATATTGAGAAATCATATTATTTAATTAGTATTGATCAATAATTAATTTGGAATTAATATAGTAATCAAAAGAGACTAATTACATTAACGGGGAATGATTATGTAAATTAGTGATACATATGGTTTGGGCTATTGAACCATGATGGACTAAGTTTATGTGAGAGTCCATGAAGAGTTAATCCATAAGAGTTACTGGATCATAAGCCTAAGTGTAAGAATTATGGTTTATATATGACTCTTGGAATTCTACACTATATATGTATTCCCTAAACCCTAAAATCGGTATATGTGAATTCAAAGAAGTATTTAGCCAGTTTTTTGTGTGTCCAAACCTCTCTCTCAAGTCCTCCATTTTTTCATGGTGTGTTGTGAACCATTTGAGGCATCACACTTGGGGTGCTAAGCTCTTGAAAGGCCAAAACTCTACAAGCTACAACAAAGAGGTAATTATCTAACTTGTTTTTATGTTTCAAATATCAAATTGTATGCTCGTTGTAGGCATCATGCTTTGGATAATTTTTATTGCATGTATAACCAGAGAAAACTTAGATCCAAAGCATTAGGGTTGTATGTGCACCATAAGGATGTTAGAGTACATAAAACCCAAAAGCATAGTCATCAATGCTCATTCTCCCCTTCTTCAAGTTCTGGAACTCATTGTTTAGGTCTATCAGATGTATTTCAGAGCAATATTACATTTTCAACTGCTCTATGAATGCTTATCAAGACATTTTCAAAGCTTCTCCTCGTGGCATCGTATCTACCAACAATTTCCACCAGCTCAAGACTCCGGTCTTCAGTTGTATGACCATAAAGACGGTTTTTTGCTTGTCACTACAGTTTCAGCTTTCAAATACCATCTCCATTTCGGAGATCCAGTCCATAATCTCCATTGGTTTTGGGATTCCGGAAAGACTTGGTGGCTTGGGACCCAAGAAGTTCTTATACGTACGCCTATCTCTGTTGATTACCCTCTCCGGGTCATTCCTCCCAGCCCCTTGGGGTTCAGCTTGACTCACAGTGCGACTGTAATTTCCTTCCTCTGACGGTTCAACGATCAGCTCAGGTTGTTCAACACGCATCGAAGGTTCACCCCTGTTGTTTAGCAACAACTGTCTCATTTCTTCCCTCTGTTCGGCCATCATAGCATGAATCATGGCTTGTACTCCAGCCATTGTGACTGGCTCAGGTGCAACTTCTATACTTGGCACTTGCTTAATCCCTTGGGGTTGAGGATGCTTATTCTGTTGGATTAATGTCTAAGTCCATAACTATATTTGGTATGTACTTGACCCGACCCGGCATGGTCCATTTGGGTTGCACTTCACCGGCACAATTTATATGGATAGTCTTTTGAGAATAATATATTTATGATTTATATTAATATATTATAAGTTCTAATATATTAATATATAATCATATTATTTAATTAGTATTGATCAAGAATTAATTTATAATTAATTAAGTGATCAAAAGGAACTAATTAAATATGGACTCATAGATATATATGTATAGTAGGCCAAGTTCATTTAGGTTGGGCTAAGTCTTCATGGATAGTCCATGGAGCTTTAACCCATGGATCCTAGGAAATGAAAGGTCATGGGTATTAGGGTTTAACCCTAATCCTCCACACTATATAAATGGTCTTATGGTTCATGAAATTAGGCTGGTGGCTAGTGTGGATACACTAAAGAGGGCAATAACCGATTTCATAAGTGTGAGCCAAGTATCCATATTCTCTAAAGTCTTCCAAGGTGTTTTGGTGATTTGTGATTCCACTTGAGGCTTCCACACTATTGGGGCTGCTAAGCTCTTAAAGTTCAAGACTTCAAGCTTCATTAAAATGTATGTATTCTAACTTGTTATATTACCCAAGTATCAAGGATTGTATGCTAGATAGGGTAATACCTTGGAATATTCATATTTGCATGTATAATAGAGAAAACATAGATCCAAGGTATTTAGGGTTGCATGTACACTTCGGAGTGTTAGAATGCTCAAAATCCAACAGTGGTATCAGAGCCATGAGTTGTTTTCTGTTATATTGATGCAAATGTTTTATTTTCAATGTTGAAAAAAAAGGAAAAAAAACATGACGTTTGTCAAATTTTAAGATAATTACTTGTTTTTGTGAAAAACTAATTATTTGTAAAATTTGAATCATTTGCTATATGAGTTGAATTAGGTCAAATTTAGTAAAAGATAAAATGATATGATTATTTTATTAGTTTTAAAAGTTTGATCTAAAGAGTTTTTTGAAACCTCCATAAGTTATGGATATGAAAAGGTTTAAAAAAAATTGATTCAAAATTTTTTATGGAGTTACAAAACTTGGTCTTAATGTTTTAAAGAATTCCATAACTTGTTCTTAAGTTATGGATCATGAAAAGTTTCATCATAAAACAAAACATTAAACTCCATAAGTTATGGAATCCAAAAGTTTTTTTTTTTTTTGTGTTTCCTTGATTTATGAGTTAGTTTAGATTAATGAAAAAAAAATTTGTGTTTTAGTTGTTTTCAATCCTAATTAATCTAGAGGTAGTTCATAAAATGTGTTTTTGTAACTTGTCCTCAAGTTACATAAAATGTCACATTTATGAATCTTAAAACTCATAAAAGTGTCATAGGTTACATAAAAAAATGAAGAGTCTTTTTTATTAAATAGTATTATGACTCCATAACTTGTCCTCAAGTTATTGATGTTTAAGAGTCACTTCTTTAAAAGTGTTATTAAAGAATAAGAGGTTACATAAAAAATGAAGAGTCTTCATTTTAATGAACCATTAAACTCATAAGTTATGAAATGAAATTTTTTTAATAGTTTCAAAAACTTGCCCTCAAGTTTTGGAATTTGTAAAGTTTTCCCATGAATACTTTAATTCCAAGTTAAGCCCTTAGAATTTTAAAAGTTAAAATTCAACCCTTATACTTTATATATTATAAGTTAATAATATTTATATATATATATATAAGAGCAAGTCGTCTTACCATTAGTAGGCCTCATTCACGAAGCCGGTCTATAAGGGGGGTATAAGGTTACTGCCTATAAAATGGTAGTTTAATGGGTGTCCACTCTCACCCACCGCTTCCTTGACCGGTGGAGGGTCGTTAGCCGAACGGGTAGGACAAGGACTATAATTCTCCCTTCATTAAAAGTATTAATGACAAATACTAAGTAACTAAACATTTATAAATTCCTAATCTTAGTTACTTAGGAAAATGTGAATTTGGTGCTAACCCATGAAATTACACTTTGCACTTTCTTAAGTCAGTTAGTGAAGCGTGTGTGGTTAACCGGCGCACTAGCTTGATTTAACAAGGTAGGCAAAGGGTAACTTAATGTTTATCATAGCATCGGTGGAGCGTGTGTGGTTAACCGACACATCGATTGAGGGGTAAATATTAAGGGTACCAAGTATATTTGCATGGTTACTTCACACCTTGTTTTGTGATCCTGGGCATCCCAGTCACAAAACCTGATGGGCACACTCGAGATTGAAACATGTCATTGAAAAGTTCAATGAATCTCAAAAGAATCTAGGAGTTTCAAAACCAATTAAAACCTAATAATACATTTCGTTTATCTTGGTGGAAATTGGTGAATCGTCATTCACCTACCTTCAAATATTTTATAGCTTGGATTACGGCATCCCTCTTCCAAGTTATAAAATATTTTGTTGGGTCCTATCCTTAATATATCATATTGGGTGTTATATTAAGGACTTAAATCAACTTTACGTGAATTTCTCCCATTGTTGATGTCTGGTTTAGACAACAATGATCTTCCCAAACCAAGCTTTCCTAATGAATATGACTTCCCGAGTTTGGCTCATGGAAGTCATACTTCTCTTCCTCCACCTCCTCCAATTATTCTCCATAACCCACAAGTTCAAGGTCACTCAAGCCCTAATGGCAAGCAAGGTCTATGTGTGATCACATCTTAGAGATGAAGTCACATATTGACAAGCCGGGAGAGTTGGGTGTCAAAGTCTTGAGAAAGTTGGATGTTCAATCACTTTCTAAGTCACATAGTGAGTTCCTTTGGGACTACTATGAAACAAACTATGACATGAACCTTAATGATCATATCTATTTGCTTGGTGCTGCTGAATCAGCAATGATTTGGAACGATAGTAAAGCAAATTTGATTAGAAGATCAACTTCCCAAAAACTTTATGGACAGTGTCAATGGTGACACTAGAAATCCAGAAAAAGCATTCTCTTCCCAATGGAAAGGGATTGGCCATAGTCAACCCAGTTGACCAAATGGTAAAGAGAAAGGCTAATTCTGAGATAGTACCATTACCAAAGGGTCCATTTGTTAAAATTGCCAAAGGAAGGGGGACTGTTTGCGAAGGTGCCAAATTTACCTAAGGATGTTAAAGTCAATAAGTTTGACTCTACTTCAGGTAAAGTCCATTGTCTAACTCTGTTAAGCTCCTATTTGGAGATTCTTATTACATAATGTGACTGAGTCACATGGTGATGTTATAAGAATCAAAGAAAAGAGAGAAAACTTAAAGGAAGTATATGCTGCTTCTGATCGCGAAGATGGACTTCGATCGCATCAGAATTTTGAAGCTGTTACTTAGGAGTTATGACACATTGCTTAGAAATATATAACAACAAGGTTTTCATATGGATTGTAAGGATAAGTTTTTCCGCAAAGTTTTTAAAATAAAAGGAAATTTTTGATTTTATTTATTTGAAGTATCCTTACAATGGCATTTGTGGAAAATTGTTGCTTATATGATTCCACTGACAGCAATATTGGAAAATGGATTTGATTCTTTCATTTGTGGTAGTGTCTAAATTTACCAAATCAGGAAAGTTCCTCATCGCCCAAGTTTCAATGGGACCGAAACTTGGAATCATGCAAGTTGAATAGTATGATGAATGAGAACTCTCAAGCATTGGAAAATCAAGACTAATTACTTGTTCACATGGATGTGTGAGTCAAGTGAAGGACTAAAGGGATCGAGTACACATTCTTGTGCACTGGTCATGTCCACCACAAAGCTCGTTAAGACTATTTGATTTACTAAAGTTTAGTAAATATGGTTATACTTACAAGTTTAAGTATAATTCTGAAACATTGGAAAAGTCTCAATGTATGGCAGAACGAATGGGAAGAATCAAATTAGGCAGAAAGAAAAAAGTTTCTCAAATCTGAAAAGATGGGAGAGTACTTTAGTATCATGTTTGTGATCATCTTAATGATTTAGAAATCATATCACAATTAGTCCTCTAAAGGTCATCTTAGTGCATTCTTATGACTAAGAAGAGGAGTCATGAATTGTTGAAATGGTTAGATCAGGAAGATGAGTCATACTTCGTTCCAAAACAATTCTTAGAGTCATACTCCAAGATTGTAACTTGAGTGACATATCTTAAAGAAAGGTTTAAAACACTTGTCAAATGTAAGAGTAAAAGTGTCCTACTCTTGTACATTTGAAATTGGTAAGTTGTGATGTTTTGGCCAATTGTGTGAAGTGTTTGTCTTGACAAAGAATCCGCATTATCTCTTGAATATTTGGCAAGATAGTCTTATATGTCAAGAGGACAGTGGGAGTCTTAAAGATCCTAAAAAGAATTTCAAGAACTAATCAAGAATAAAACCTGAGGTTCTTCACTAGCACACGACTTGAGGTTTATAACCTATCGTGTTGACATATTATGTGCCCATTCCAGTTAAAGTTGGCTTTGCATAGGAGTTCTAAAAGTTCTCAATTGGTTGCATAACAACTTGGAAGCAATGGCAGGCCCTGTACTTCCAGGTGGCAAGAAGTTAAGATTGCATAAGTTCAGTCCATATGAGTTTGGATTTGTCATTATCCTTGTCTTGTGACTATGGTTTTGACGATTCACATGGATAAGAACACATACACCATAAAATCTAAGGGTCATAAGGTTTCTCTCCGATTCATGAAAATGATGGTGAGGAAACACTTCCACCAAGTAGATTTGAAGCATTTGAAATTGGTAAGTTGTGATGTTTTGGATAAAACAAAGACCAACTAAGGCCAATTGTGTGAAGTGTTTGTCTTGACAAAGAATCCGCACTATCTCTTGAATATTTGGCAAGATAGTATTATATGTCAAGAGGACAGTGGGAGTCTTAAAGATCCTAAAAAGAATTTCAAGAACTAATCAAGAATAAAACCTGAGGTTCTTCACTAGCACACGACTTGAGGTTTATAACCTATCGTGTTGACATATTCTGTGCCCATTCCAGTTAAAGTTGGCTTTGCATAGGAGTTCTGAAAGTTCTCAATTGGTTGCATAACAACATGGAAGCAATGGCAGGCCCTGTACTGCCAGGTGGCAAGAAGTTAAGATTGCATAAGTTCAGTCCATATGAGTTTGGATTTGTCATTATCCTTGTCTTGTGACTATGGTTTTAACGATTCACATGGATAAGAACACATACACCATAAAATCTAAGGGTCATAAGGTTTCTCTCCGATTCATGAAAATGATGGTGAGGAAACACTTCCACCAAGTAGATTTGAAGCAGATGGCAAAAGGTCTAAACAATTGAGACTATGATTACGACATCCCTTTTCATAGTTCTGAAATTGTTTAGACACACATGCATGCTATCTAAGGAAAGGTGTATGATTTTGATAAAGTTTTATCAAAGCATCTTGTATCAGAAATCTGAACTTTGGTAAGAAAGTCAATAAAGTATTGATTTCTAGAAGTCCAGCTGATTTCTGAGTACATGTCAAAGCTAGTGGGAGCATAAGTGTTATGCTAATAATCATCATGTTAGTGGGAGCATGATAATTATTGTTAGTGTTGCAAGTTAGCAATGTTAATTATAGAAAACAAAAGTTTCAATTCGTGAGGCTGCAGGGATTGAAAAAGTTGTTTTGCTATAATTAAGGGAGAGGATATACTTCATTTCAGTTCTAAAGGCTTAGATTGAGACCTTAATCATCTTTAGTCAAGAATATATATATATGAATTTCATGTTGGATTGGTTCAACTTAAGGAAATTCTATATATTGCGTTCTCAAAATTCGATTATGATTACGGCATCCCTCTTCATAGTCAAATTTTGAAAACATGGCAAATAAAAATATTGTAGCAAAAGACTGGTCTAGAATCATGTCTTTATGTGAGACATCATGAATCGTGTACCATTTGCTTTGGGTACAGGATCGATTGCATGTGCTATAATATTTGTCATTTCTAAATTTTTCCAAATGCCCAGAGGCATTAAGAAGGGAAAAGGTCTAGAATTGGATATGACTAAAATGATTAAGCAATTTTCGAGGACAATCTGAGGTTTACCAAAGATTGGTTGCTCAGGGACAGTTGGAAGTATAGTGCTAATTTTGGAAGGACCATATTGACATATTCTGAAAAGAGGCATCTCTTGTTCATAAGTGATAGTCAAAATGAGAATATGGAGTTGTCTAGGGATAGTTGGAAGTATAGTGCTAATTTTGGAAGGACCATATTGACATATTCTGAAAAGAGGCATCTCTTGTTCAGAAGTGATAGTCAAAATGAGAATATGGAGTTGTCTCCATAGGTGGAAGTCATCTGTGTAAGATTAGAAAATTTAATGCAAGAAGCATGTCCAAAGCAATGTACTTTGAATATGAGACTTAGTTTCCATGGAGTTGATCTCCATTGGAATACCTTATAATGACTGTTGACAAGTCTTTGTGACTTTGTACATATTCATTACAGGAGGGTCAGTGCATATAAGTTTAAAATCTAAACAGATTTCGATAAATGATAGGAATTTAAAATTCTCACATTTTTCCATAAGGATTTGGGAGTGTGAAATTAGAATCATTGAAATTATGTTCAATTGGTTTATTTCACAAAGTAAGGATCATAGACAAACATAGAGTGCATACTTGGTGTATGGCAAAGCTATTGTTTAGAAAAACATAGTGTACATGCTTGGAGCATGGGACAACTAGTGTTTTAAATTCAGGTATAAAATTGATAAAACCGAGACAATGAATAATGAGTAATCAGTATGATGATAAATAAAAGTGGTCTATTTATATTCATAGGGTTTGATACCATATTTGATTCATTTTGTCACACCCCCAAACCAAGGATGGTGGAAATGTCCGGGGGTGGAGGACTTCATGTATAGTATCATAACAACAATTGTAATAGTAATTCAAGCAAACACAACCAACATATATATAATTGAAAAAGTTACATCATTGTATGAATTACATGTTTACGAATCAATTACAATATGTTGACAAAATATGAAATAGTAGACGCCTTAACGTCCCATCCTCAAAAGCACTTGATTACCTGTTTAATGATTTCCTGAGAATACAAGTTGTTTGAAAAAGTGTCAACACAAAGGTTGGTGAGTTCATAAGCTTTTGTTTGGTATTATTAAAAGCCTTTCGTTTGTAAAAGTGGTATTTGTTTTAGAAAAATCCAATATTTTCCTTAAAATGTATATGTAGTCTTAAATCCACAGACCGAAATGTACAAGTAACTTTTCTTACTTATAGTAAAACAATGCAAGTTTAAATCGACGTAAACTCGTTTGATTTTTGTGAAATCCCCGTAAATTCTATGTTTGTTAATACCACATGTGAGTTATTTAAAGCCTTTTCTTGTAAAAGTAGTGTTCGTTCCAGAAAATCCAATATTTTCCTTAATGTGTAAATGTAGTCTTAAAACCCAAAGACCGAAATGTACAAGTAGTGTTCGTTCCTTATAGTAAAACAATGCAAGTTTAAATCGACATAAACTCGTTTGATTTTTGTGAAATCCCCGTAAATTCTATGTTTGTTAATACCACTTGTGAGTTATTATAACCATGCTATGACCTAGTTGGCCTGAAACGACGTTCTTCAGGCGTCGGAAATGTTATGACATTTGTCACCCCAGACCTATCGGTCTAACTGTTACATGCAGTTTAGGTGTGGGTTTGTCAAACCCAATATAGATCTATACACAACTATCACGCTCTCCCTCAAGGAGACTCTGGTTACAATACAGGACTTAATGGTAATTTGAAGTAAATGTCTCACAAAGTCATTAACGAATTTACGTGTAGTGTAATGAAAACTTGGTACCGTATGGCCGTACCTTGCTTAATGAAAATATCCTTTGTATAAATGTATGTGTTATGTAATGTTTCATAAAGTCATTAACGGAATTACGTGTTATGAAAACTTGGTACCGTATGGCCGTACCTTGCTTAATGAAAATATCCTTTGTATAAATGTACCCTTTTTAAATGTATGTATTATGTAATGTATCATAAACTATACCTATTATAGTTTATCAACCAAGGGTAGTACGTAGTAATGTATGCAAACTATATTCAAAATAGTTTATTAAATGTTTGAATGTATCGGTTGTACTTTGATTATAATCACTTGTTATTCTTTATATTTTAAATGTCCAAATCCATTTGTAAACTGATGTGTGTCTAAATATTAAGATAAAATGTCATATATTGCAATAACATATAATCACAAAAAGATATACACCTTGCTCAACATGTTACGAGGTGAAATGAAATTGACAGCAGCTTTTTGTTGAATACAGTTTCTGTTACTGTTCTTAGAAAATTTATAGAAAAATCATCCAAGCTCCAAATCCAAATCAGCAAATTCTGAGAGTTTGGAATATGAGTCTAGTTTGTTCGTAAATTTTATCATGATTGTTAGTGATTTCTAACAGAGGTCAAAATGTCCATAATCACAGGCTGGTCCGGGTTTGCCTCTGAAATGATAGGCAGTTTTGTAAAAATCACCATAAATTGTAGAAACATCACATGGAGATGTGCAAGTAGCCATTTTAAAGCTAAGAGTTTGAACTACTTGCACCTAGAACAGTTTTGAAAACTAAAATATTTAAGTTGACCAAAACAGTCCGTGATCGAAGTCCATCTTTTCTGATGTAATCTGTTAGAAAAAGTTTAATTGTGTTCTTGATGATTTTACTTGTATTTCCCCCTTAAAACTTAAGAAAAACATGTAAATGTAGGGGTATGAACTCACCTTATGTGGTTTCAGTAGATGAAAGTGAGAGAGAGGAAGTGTTCAACCCAAGAACACTAAGAAGATGTCTTGATGATTCGAGAATCTAACACCGAATAAGATGGAATTTGTGTAAGATATCAATGATTTGAGTAGAATGGAGTGTAATAATTATATGAATGATGAAGATACTTACTAATTGAAGAAAGAAATCCCTGGAGAAAGCCTTGAAGTTCTTGAAGTTGAGAGAAAAGATGAGAGAATTTTGGAGAGTGTTCTTTGGTTGCTAAGTGTAGAATGAAAGAAGTTAATGAGAATGAGGAGAGATGACCGATTCTCCAGCTCTTAGAACGTGGGAAGAGCTGGAGATTGGGTGTAAAGGTCCACTAAGGTGACAAGGGGTAGTGGGAAAGAGTGGCTAATCATAGAGTGAGGTGGTGGTGGTTTGCTTTTGTCATAAATTAAGGAAAAGCAAATATTCCCTCAATAATTAGTTCAACCACTAATTCTTTTAATATATTTTTATAAAAACCGTGGAGATTTATATATTTTGGGGCCTTAGTTTATAAAATAAAGTTTTGGGTGAAAATCCCACGTTAAAATAATGAAAAACGGAGTTAAAACGAAGTCGTAGTCGAAAAACCGGTAAAAAGGGGCCGTCTGCGAGACCTCTCGGATGGGGGCCGAGACTTCGAACCCTCGCATGCGAGGCTGCTGTCTGATGGCTTCGGATTCGGTCTCCTGAGAGGCTTCAGCTTCGGTCCTGATGAGAGGCTTCGGATCCGAGGCCTCGGATGAGAGGCTTCGGTCCTAAAGTTTCCGTTTTGGGTCCTTAAGGCTATTTTACCCGTTTTTACCCCGTTTCAAGTGGTTTTTGACCCGGTTAAGGGTCGGGATGACCCAATGATTCCAAAAAGTTATGGGAACTTTTGAGAGAGATTTGGGAGAGATTTTAAATAGAAAGAGATAGAGTGAAAACGATTTAGAGAGGTTTCGTTTGTGATTAATTTGAGTGTCCGGCTTCATAACGCAAGGTTCGTAAACCCCGTTAAACCGTGTTTTAGTGTCGTACACACTCCCAATGAGTGTGCAATAATGTTTTATCGTTTTGGTTCGTTGTTTAGCATTGTTAAGGCTAAGGAAAATCAAACACATGAACTTTCCAAATGATGATTTCTCATTAAAATAGCGAATTGTATAGTGATTACTGATGGGTTTTAGGTACAACAAATAAACTAGAAAACAATTCCTAAGTTCACATGCAACCTACTTTGGATCTATGTTTTAACTATTGAAGATACAACTTTGAATTGCAAAACAAGAACCCTAGAGGAGAGAGGCTAATTTCGAAATTAACAAACTAGGGTTTAGGGTTTACATACCTTTCAATTGTTATAGCAAACAATTGATAATCCCTTGATCTTGATCTTGATCTTCTTGGAAGCTTTAGCACCACAAGTGTAATGCCTCTAATGGAATCACACCCAAACTAGCAAGAAGGAAAGTAGAAGAGAGAGAGAGGAGAGGGAGTATGCAAAATCTCGGCCTTAGGGTTTCTTCAAAAGAAAGAGTCACCAAAAACATGAACCAGGAGGCTCCTTATATAGTTGAGGGATCTAGGGTTTAAGGGAAACCCTAGTTATCCTTTGCTTAGGGCCTAAGCAAACCCAAGGGCCTTATCCAAGCCCCTATGGACGAAATTATTAGGGTTTCCCCTAAAGATTTCGTCCACCCTCTTCCAAGGGGGTTCTAGAGCCTTCCACTCAACTATTAGATAATTGCAAACTAGTCCCTGCACCTTATAATTAATTCTTTTAACCCCAAAATCAATTCTGATTAATTTCTGGCTAACAATTAATTAAACATAATGATTTCTAATTAATATATTAATCCATTAACATATTAATAAATCATTTATATATATTAATTAATCTTATAAATTAATATCTCTCCTTTCATAATTTCCTTGTCCAGTTGCTAGGTTGAGGGCAACCCAAAAGGACTGTGCTGCTATCAATTCAAGTACATACCAATTATAGTTAAGGGCTTAGACACCTAATCCAACAGTCTCCCACTTGGATAAGTCTGTAACTATAATTGCTAGTATGCCTTCTAAATTTGACCAGCAAATTGTAGCTTCCAAAAAGCTGTTGTCGAACTCTGACCCAGTCAGTTATGTGTCCTAAGATAAGTGATCATATAACCCTTCGTTCTGCTTGATATCCCCAGACAAAAGACATGGAATATAATCAATCTCTTTGTCCAGAATCTATGTTTCCCGATTCCTGATTTGTGATGATGTAGGACTTCTAATTGAACACATCAATTTAGTCCTGGCTGGGCCCAGCACATAAGTCAACACCAAATCATCGAGGGGCCCACAGATATCGCTTTTCCTGTTAGGGCAAAAGGAACGAATAAACGTTGACTCATATGCTTGTATCTTTTACTCATCAAATTATGCATGACAATACGTTTTATAACACCAAGTTACTGATGCGTTTTCGTATCACCAATGCACAACCGACTTGTAAATTACAACTCATATATCTTCGTTTCAAGATTATAAGATATTATCGTCTCAGTATTACTCGTGATGAATTCCATGAAGTAATACTCTGAGCGTGGGTTTATCCAATACTCAAATCTCAATTTCTGAGTACTCATGAACATTGCAGCAATTCTATTGCCATGTCTATCCTTAGACAATCTGCAATCCAATTCATGACAGTCTTAATTCACTACTTACTTCCAAGAGTACGAGCGACTGTGGAGTTTGAATAATCTCATTATTCAGGAAGTAAAACATGCAAAAATGAAACACAATAATAAACAATTGACAAAAGGTAGTAGCCAAACTTATAAATAATACTTTATTATTTAATCACCAAAAGTCAATTACATTTACTTTGTTACAAGTTTCAAAAACTAATCTAACTACTAAAACTAATATCATCTTTCAGTCCTATGCTCCGAGCATGCTGAATATGCTTAGCCCTACTCAGACCCTTTGTGAGGGGATCTGCTGGGTTATCTTCAGATGACACCCTCTTTACTATAAGATGGCCTTCTTCAACTCTATGTCTGATGAAATGGTACTTTCTGTCGATATGTCTGGTCTTACCATGATCTCTCGGTTCCTTTGTCAAGGCAACCGCTCCTTCATTATCGCAGAACAGTTCCATAGGCTCCTGGATGGTTGGAACAACTCCGAGATCCCCGATGAAGTTCCTCAACCAAGCTGCTTCTTTCGACGCTTCACTTGCTGCAATGTACTCTGATTCACAAGTAGAATCATCCACCGTATTTTGCTTGGAACTCTTCCAAGTAACTGCTCCTCCATTCAGTAAAAATACCCAGCCTGACTGAGAACGGAAGTTATCTCTATCCGTCTGAAAGCTGGCATCACTGTAACCATCTACTCTCAAAGTATCACTGCCACCAAGCACAAGAACCCAGTCCTTTGTCCTTCGCAAATACTTGAGTATATTCTTAACTGCTATCCAATGAGCTCTACCTGGGTTTCCCTGATAGCGACTGACCATGCTCAAAGCAAATGCCACATCAGGGCGAGTACATGTCATAGCGTACATGATCGATCCGACAGCGGAAGCATAAGGTACACGACTCATGTCATCTATTTCAACATCTGTACTCGGGCATTGAGTCTTACTCAATTTGGTATTGCTCTGGATAGGTAGCTCTCCCTTCTTGGAATTTTCCATACTAAACCTCTTTAGTACCTTATCCAAGTATGTGCTCTGACTAAGTCCAATTAGTCTCGTCTTTCTATCTCTCAATATTCTAATCCCAAGAATATAGGCAGCTTCTCCAAGGTCTTTCATGGCAAAACACTTTCCAAGCCAAGACTTAACTTCTTTCAAGGTTGGAACGTCGTTACCAATGAGTAATATGTCATCGACATACAACACCAGAAAAGTTACTATACTCCCACTAGCTTTGATATACACACAGAACTCATCTTCACTTCTAGAGAAACCAAATTCTTTGACTTTCTCATGGAAGCAAAGATTCCAACTGCGAGATGCTTGTTTCAATCCATAAATGGATTTCTCAAGCTTGCACACTCTATTAGGGAACTTTGCATCAACAAAACCCTCTGGCTGACTCATGTAAACATCATCAGCCAACTTCCCATTAAGGAAAGCAGTTTTGACATCCATCTGCCAGATTTCATAATCATGAAAGGCAGCTATGGCGAGCAATATCCTAATAGATTTAATCTTAGCCACTGGCGAGAAGGTTTCATCATAGTCAACCCCTGGGGTTTGAGTGAAACCTTTTGCAACCAGTCGAGCCTTGAATGTGTGCACATTTCCATCCATGTCTGTCTTCTTCTTGAAGATCCATTTGCACCCAACTGTCTTACGACCTGGTGCACTATCAACCAAATTCCAAACTTGGTTGTCATACATGGACTTAATCTCGCTGTCCATTGCCTCTTTCCACTTGGAAGCCTCTGGACCTTCCATTGCTTCCTTATAAGTGACTGGTTCATCTAAGTTTACCAGTGTTCTGTCACTTATGAATGTGTCACCATCTGAAGTAATATGGAAACCATACAACTCAGGTGGCACACTCACCCTAGTGGATCTTCTAAGAGGTAATGAGTTATCGATTGGTTCAACAGGAACTGTTTCCTCTGGTTGAGTGCTAGTGTCATCTAAGGTTCCTTCATTGGCTGAATCTTGAATTTCTTCAAGGTCAATAGTGCTCCCACTGTCCTCTTTGAATATGAGCTCTCTTTCAAGAAAGACTCCTCTTCGTGCTACAAAGACCACGTTTTCACTAGGCCTATAGAACAAATATCCAAAAGACTGCTTTGGGTAACCAATGAAAACACATTTCTCACTTCTAGCTGCTAGCTTGTCGTGAGTCTCTCGTCTTACGAAAGCTTCACAACCCCAGACTTTAATATGTGCTAACGAGGGAACTTTCCCTGTCCACATTTCGTGAGGTGTTTTGGCAACCTTCTTTGTAGGGACAAGATTGAGGATGTGGGCGGCTGTCTCTAAGGCATACCCCCAGAAGTGAATAGGAAGCGAAGCCCGACTCATCATAGAACGAACCATGTCTAACAAGGTTCGATTGCGCCTCTCAGCTACACCATTTAACTGTGGTGTCCTAGGAGGAGTCAATTGTGAGACTATCCCACATTCTTTCAGATAGTCGTTAAACTCGATACTAAGATACTCCCCGCCTCTATCGGATCTAAGTATCTTTATCTTTCTGCCCAATTGATTTTCGACTTCATGTTTAAACTCTTTGAACTTTTCAAAAGTTTCTGACTTATGCTTGATCAAGTAGATATATCCATATCTGCTATAATCGTCAGTGAAAGTCACATAGAATCGATTAGCATCTGTTGTAGTTGATCTGAAGGGCCCACACACATCTGTGTGTATGAGATCCAACAGACCTTCACCTCTTTCACAAGACCCTGTGAATGGTGATTTTGTCATCTTTCCCAAAAGACAAGATTCACACATATCATCTGACTTTAGGTCAAATGATTCCAACACTCCATCCTTTTGGAGTTGGGCTATGCGTTTCTTGTTAATGTGTCCAAGACGACAATGCCACAAGCATGCCTTGTCTACACTATTAGACAAGTCAATATTAAGTACACTATTTCCTAAGCTATCAACACAAGTCACTGTTTCATACACACCATTACAAGGCAAAGCTTCAAACATAAAAACACCATTCTTATAAACAGAAATTGAACCATTCAAATCATTAAAAGAATATGTAAAACCTTGTCTGAACAATGCATGAAATGAAATAATGTTTCTCGTCATCTCAGACGAATAGCAACAATTTATTAAATCTAATCTAACATCATTACTAAGCAGAAGCTGATAAACTCCGATCTTGGTTACTGGTGAAGACTTTCTGTTTCCCATGATCAGGTTTATCCTTCCTCGCTCTATCTCCTCACTTTCCTTTAGACCTTGCAAATCAGAACAGATATGAAAACCACATCCTGTGTCAAGGACCCATGAACGAGAAGATAATGAGTTATTAGCAGAAATAGTGTAAATACCTGCCCAAGATGGCTTCACTTTGCCATCCTTGATATCTTGCAGATATTGTGGGCAAGATCTCTTCCAATGCCCTTTTTGGTTGCAGTAAAAGCAAACTGCCTCTTTTGGATCAGAAACATGGGGAGTGGAACCATTGGGCTTAGCCTTTGGGCCATTACTAGATGACCCAGCTTGAGCCTTGCTCTTCCAGTTTTGCTTGGGAGGACCTTTCCTCTTTTTCCCCTTTCCCTGTCCAATAGCCAAAACAGGGGCACTAGCAGGTGTGGAGGGTATACTTTTACCCTTCATCCCTGCCTCAGCTGTCTGCAACAAGTTGTGCAATTGGGCCAAGGTCTGCTCAGTATTGTTCAAATGGTAAGTTAGAATAAACTGACCATAACATTCAGGAAGTGAGTTCAAGACCATGTCAATGGCCAATTCCTCATCAAAGTGAATATTGAGCTTGACCAAACGCTCTATGTAGCGTTGCATTCTTTGCACATGTGACACAACCGACTCCCCATCTTTCATCTTGCAAGCCATGAGTGACTTGACTACTTCGAACTTTTCTTGACGAGCTCGCTTATGGTACTTTTCCATAAGGTCCTTGTTCATCTCGAAAGGCCAGTAGTCCTCATAGTACCTCTGCAGTTCTGGGGACATAGTTGCCACCATGATGCATGCCACTTTGGTAGCATCATCGTAATGTTTCTTGTAGGCAGCAAGATCTTCAGGAGTAGCTTCATTCTCATCAAGCTCTTTGAGCTCCTTTTCAAGAACATATTCTTTGTTCTCGAAACGAAGAGCCATCTTGATGTTGCGCATCCAATCGTTATAGTTTGAGCCATCCATAACGACTTTGGAGCATATATTGAGCAAGGAGAAGTTCTGGTTGGAGGAGGATGAAGTAGAAGTGTTTCCAGGAGTAGACATCTGAAAAGAAAGAAAGTTTTAGTTAGATTTCAAGATACCTTAATAGAATAACCCAAAGATATAATATCAAGGTTAGGATCCAACTATGAAGATTCACAACTCAGAAATGGGATGCCGAGATCCAAGTGCAAATTTCATAAAGGTAGGCGAATGACGATTCACCAATTCCACCATTAGACGAAACAAACGAAGTGAAATTCCTAATTCTTTTGAGATACATTGAAACTATTCAATGGCATGCTTTAATCTCAGATTATGCTCTTCTATTTGTGACTGGGATGCCGAGGATCACAAACAAGATGTGAATAACCATGCAAATGTGCTTGGTAACCTCATTGTCTTTATCATTAACTATTGATGTGCTGGTAAACCACACACGCTCCATCAAAATGAAAATTATGAGATACCCATTACTACTCTTTATTGGTGCCTTTTAGTGTGCTGGTTAACCACACACGCTCCACTAACGACCAATAAAGCATAATGTGCAATTTCATGGATTAGCATACTTTTCACATTTTTCCTAAAGTAACTAGAGTTGGGATTTTGAAAACAATGTTCTAGTACTTTTAATATCATTATACTTTTAATGAGAAGTAGTTGTCCTATCAAATCCATTCTGCTAACGACCCTCCACTAATCAAGGAAGCGGTGGGTGAGAGTGGACACCCATTCAACTACCATTTTATAGGCAGTTTCCTTATACCCCCCTTATAGATTAGCTTCGTGAATGAGGCATACTAGCGATTTGACTGACCATATTCTTATACATATAATATTAAACCTTTAATTATAATATATATAAGGTGTGTTTTAAAACTTTTTAAAACTTCAAGGGTTTACATAAATTTCGAAATTTAAGCTATTAATTTCAAATTTAAATAAACCAATTAACTAGATTTAATATTTATCTATTAATTAACTATTAATCAAATTATTAAATCTTGTAAGGATTATCTAATTAAATTAATCAATTAATTTAATCCTAATCCTTATCCCTCTAATTTCGAAAAATAGGGTAAGGATAATTATCCAATTAATCTAATTAAGTAACAATTATCCAAAAACAAGAAACCCTAGTTATCCTCTTAGCATATTTCGAAATTCATAAGGGAGGAGGCTAGGGTTTTCAAAACCCTAACCCTAATTTCGATTAGGGTTCTTTGGAGGCTAGGGTTTTCGAAAAAACCCTTTGATTCAAAACCCTAGAAATCAAAAGATTGGCCTTTAGGGTTTAATAGCTATAAACCCTAATTTGCAATTCAACAATTGTAGCAATTCAATTTAAAACAACAATGGCTCTGATACCACTGATGGGTTTTAGGTACAACAAATAAACTAGAAAACAATTCCTAAGTTCACATGCAACCTACTTTGGATCTATGTTTTAACTATTGAACATACAACTTTGAATTGCAAAACAAGAACCCTAGAGGAGAGAGGCTAATTTCGAAATTAACAAACTAGGGTTTAGGGTTTACATACCTTTCAATTGTTATAGCAAACAATTGATAATCCCTTGATCTTGATCTTGATCTTCTTGGAAGCTTTAGCACCACAAGTGTAATGCCTCTAATGGAATCACACCCAAACTAGCAAGAAGGAAAGTAGAAGAGAGAGAGAGGAGAGGGAGTATGCAAAATCTCGGCCTTAGGGTTTCTTCAAAAGAAAGAGTCACCAAAAACATGAACCAGGAGGCTCCTTATATAGCTGAGGGATCTAGGGTTTAAGGGAAACCCTAGTTATCCTTTGCTTAGGGCCTAAGCAAACCCAAGGGCCTTATCCAAGCCCCTATGGACGAAATTATTAGGGTTTCCCCTAAAGATTTCGTCCACCCTCTTCCAAGGGGGTTCTAGAGCCTTCCACTCAACTATTAGATAATTGCAAACTAGTCCCTACACCTTATAATTAATTCTTTTAACCCCAAAATCAATTCTGATTAATTTCTGGCTAACAATTAATTAAACATAATGATTTCTAATTAATATATTAATCCATTAACATATTAATAAATCATTTATATATATATTAATTAATCTTATAAATTAATATCTCTCCTTTCATAATTTCCTTGTCCAGTTGCTAGGTTGAGGGCAACCCAAAAGGACTGTGCTGCTATCAATTCAAGTACATACCAATTATAGTTAAGGGCTTAAACACCTAATCCAACAATTACATAACGTAAACCCTAACGTACAAGGGTTATTGGAGTTGACCGGTTTGACTTGTTGACTTTGTTTGACTTTGACTTGACCGAAATTTGACGGTTGTCACATCATCCCCCCGTTAGAAGGAATTTCGTCCCGAAATTTTCATTTTGCCTGGGATTTCAAGAGTTTGGGAAGAGATGTGGATACTTTTGTTTCATCTGATCCTCGCGTTCCCAGGTGAATTCGGGTCCTCGTTTAGCGTTCCAGCGGACCTTCACAATGGGAATACGACTTTGCTTTGTTCTTTTGATCTCTGGATCCATGATTTCTACCGGTTCTTCCACGAAGTGGAGACTCTCGTTGATTTCAATTTCGTCAAGAGGTATCACGAGGGTCTCGTCGGATAGATTTTGTCAATCATATTCTCGGGGTAAAAAAATTAAAGTTTTATTAGTTACCTATAGCGACGACTTGTCGTCACCACAGGTTTAATCTATTACGATGACTTGTTATCGCTATAGGTTTTTAACAAGAGCCAACGACATACCTATAGCGACACAAAAGTCATAATTTGCATGTGTGAAGACTTGGAGTACTTTCTAACTGGTTCATGTGTGAAGACTTGGAGTACTTTCTAATGAAACTGTGCTACTGGGGAAATTGGAAACTGGTACGTAGCTTCAAAGTCAAGAATATGTAGTAGGCATGTGATGCATTAAATGCATGAGGCACACAAGTCATAATTTGCAGCAACATATCCGTATATGTGTGTGAATTGAAGAAGAAGGTTACGGCTCAAAGAATATATGTATATTCATTTTCTATTCATTTGTTAGATACACAATAACCATAACATCATAGACTATATATATTCCATTTCATTTGTAATTTTCACTAGTTTATATTCCGCGAGTGTTACCGAAATCATTTATCAATTTTTTAGAAGTGCTTAACTTGTTTTGTTGCATTCCCAACAATTTGCTATTAATTACTTCTCCCACTTTACTTATATAAATCATCACATTCTTACCGCGACTTTTAACTTCTCCCTCATAAATGGATCCACCTGCAGATCATCAAAACCCCATAGATGACCTCGATTGGTTTCAGTACTTTGATCATCAAGATCTTTTCAGGTATATATAAACGTCACTCATTACACCATCTTACGCACAGAAAAGTGATTTTTTCGACATTGATCAAAACATGGTTTGGATTTGTAGTGATCAAAAAGAGTCTTTCATCGTGTTGGATTTGATTATCTTGAGTTTTTGGATTTTTGCAGTAGTGACATGCTCAACCATCATGATTACGAGTTGTCGGAAAAATTGCATGAAGTGCTCGATCAGAACGTTTCCACAGTACTTAACAAAGATCAAAACATCATTTCTAGAAATGAGTTTGACGATCTTGATCCCCTTGAAGATATAAGCTTATAGGATTGTTGGGAGGATGGTAATTTACCATTGGTTAGTTTCAGTGAAGACTGTAAATCCGGTGGTGAGGCTACATGTAGTTCTAGTGCTGCCACCACTGATCACGGTGGCCGGAAGGTGGCAAAGAGATTGAGACCACTGCAGTTTGAAGAGATAGAGAAGTACTTTGAGATGCCGATAATCATGGCAGCAAAGGAACTAGGGATAAGTTTAACAGTGTTGAAGAAAAGATGCAGGAGCTGAACATAAACAGATGGCCTCATAGAAAACTTAAGAGCCTTCAATCCCTCATTGAAAACGCCAAGGTAAATTATGATAATAACCTTCTATACATTACCCATGCACTTGGTAACCAAAGTGCTTTTGGTATTTTCTAAAATTTTAATTGTTAGTTTCTTTATAACTAAACATAGGTCCTAGGCATATGCCACATCAAATCAATTGATTTACTACGATCTCCTGATTTATATTTATATAAACTTAACTCATTGTAAATTTTGTGAACTCACTTGAAAAATATATTGCATCTACCTTAAAAAAAATTAGGAGTTGGGATTAAAGGAGGAGATAGAGACGTTAGAAGGGCACAAGAAGATGATGGAGAAATTGCCAGGTATGGAATTGACAGAAAGAACAAAGAAGCTTAGGCAAGCTTGCTTCAAAGCTATTTATAAGAAGAGAGGACTTAACAATCCTTAGCCATTTTGTTATAATTAGTGGATTTTAATCTACATTGTATGTGTTTTTCTCTTGATAGTTTGATACCCTTTTTAGTTCCATTTTATGTATTTGTCTATTGATTTTTAATGCAGAAAATTTTGTATAATTTGGGTATTATAGTTTGTATTATGTATTTAGCCATATTCTAGATTGCCGACACGACTACGCCGACGACTCTATACCAGAGGTCTATATAAATAGACTTATGAATTTAGTAGGAATAACTTGATTATAATCTTGTGATTTGTTCCATGTCTGATCCACTCCTAAGATTCACTTGACATGCCCCCAGTTATGTGTAATTAAAATTTTATTAGACTGTTGATCCTAATGAGTCTACCCTAAGTCCACAACCAAACAAGGAACAGGTCCTAAGGCGGACTCACCATTTCTAGGTCAATCATTTCTTAATTACACATAACTTCGAGGTACACCTAAAGAATCTTAGAGTTACCAGTTGTAAATTGTTTGTAATACCAAGTAGTGAGATTCAATGAAATAAAATACATGCCTATTTCATTGATAAACCTTTTAGTAAATATCCTTACCATTTATATACACATGTATAATTTCGCACTTTAGTGAACTATTCTTGGTGTTTCTGTTAACGTCTTGGAGACGGAGTTATGGTAGTGGGTAGAAGTAGGTTTTGTACGGGCGTTAAAATTTTACACATCATGTTGCTCGTGCGAGAATAGGGATAGAAGAGATAATTAATAGACGCCTAATCCTATAATTACTTATAGGGGTGATCCTTATTAATTACGTCTATAATCACGTAGTGCATATCAGTTATACATAATTTGAGATAGAATAGACTTTCGAATAAATGACTCTACTCTAAGTCCACAACCAAACAAGGAACAGGAAGTAGAGCAATAGTCATAGTTTCTGAGTCTATAATATCTTTAATTATGTATAACCTTTGCGTATGCACTCAGTTATCATAGGCCTACTAATAGAGGTCTTTAGTTTTCACATAAGTTGGTTATAGTATCACCAAATACTCCTATAGTATTTTTAGGTGTTTAGATTCGATTCTTAAAGTATTCCCTGTAGGGTGTAGTTAGGTTGTTAGATTTGTTGCCCATTATGACTATCCCCCAGTATATGCAAGTCACTCCTCGGCCAGATATAGTTGATCAGGCTATATCCTTCCCAGACTTGATTTACATATACCAAGGCATACCCATAATGTACAACTCCTCTTCTTTTACTTTATGTTCTTCTAGTTATGACACTATGTGAGCATGTATGCATGTATTTATACTTTTAATAAGAAACCATTCATTTTCTAAAAGTATATTTATTTGAAAAATGCACAAATCAGAGACTATTAGTCCCAATTGTGTTTATAGTTTGTATATCTTATGTGGTTTGATATACTTAATTCACTATAAACTGTGCTCTGATACCAATCTGTCACACCCCCAAACCAAGGATGGCGGAAATGTCCAGGGGTGGAGGACTTCATGTATAGTATCATAACAACAATTGTAATAGTAATTCAAGCAAACACAACCAACATATATATAATTGAAAAAGTTACATCATTGTATGAATTACATGTTTATGAATCAATTACAATATGTTGACAAAATATGAAATAGTAGACGCCTTAGCGTCCCATCCTCAAAAGCACTTGATTACCTGTTTAATGATTTCCTGAGAATACAAGTTGTTTGAAAAAGTGTCAACACAAAGGTTGGTGAGTTCATAAGCTTTTGTTTGGTATTATTAAAAGCCTTTCGTTTGTAAAAGTGGTATTTGTTTTAGAAAAATCCAATATTTTCCTTAAAATGTATATGTAGTCTTAAATCCACAGACCGAAATGTACAAGTAACTTTTCTTACTTATAGTAAAACAATGCAAGTTTAAATCGACGTAAACTCGTTTGATTTTTGTGAAATCCCCGTAAATTCTATGTTTGTTAATACCACATGTGAGTTATTTAAAGCCTTTTCTTGTAAAAGTAGTGTTCGTTCCAGAAAATCCAATATTTTCATTAATGTGTAAATGTAGTCTTAAAACCCAAAGACCGAAATGTACAAGTAGTGTTCGTTCCTTATAGTAAAACAATGCAAGTTTAAATCGACATAAACTCGTTTGATTTTTGTGAAATCCCCGTAAATTCTATGTTTGTTAATACCACATGTGAGTTATTATAACCATGTTATGACCTAGTTGGCCTGAAACGACGTTCTTCAGGCGTCGGAAATGTTATGACATTTGTCACCCCAGACCTATCGGTCTAACTGTTGCATGCAGTTTAGGTGTGGGTTTGTCAAACCCAATATAGATCTATACACAACTATCACGCTCTCCCTCAAGGAGACTCTGGTTACAATACAGGACTTAATGGTAATTTGAAGTAAATGTCTCACAAAGTCATTAACGAATTTACGTGTAGTGTAATGAAAACTTGGTACCGTATGGCCGTACCTTGCTTAATGAAAATATCCTTTGTATAAATGTATGTGTTATGTAATGTTTCATAAAGTCATTAACGGAATTACGTGTTATGAAAACTTGGTACCGTATGGCCGTACCTTGCTTAATGAAAATATCATTTGTATAAATGTACCCTTTTTAAATGTATGTATTATGTAATGTATCATAAACTATACCTATTATAGTTTATCAACCAAGGGTAGTACGTAGTAATGTATGCAAACTATATTCAAAATAGTTTATTAAATGTTTGAATGTATCGGTTGTACTTTGATTATAATCACTTGTTATTCTTTATATTTTAAATGTCCAAATCCATTTGTAAACTGATGTGTGTCTAAATATTAAGATAAAATGTCATATATTGCAATAACATATAATCACAAAAAGATATACACCTTGCTCAACATGTTACGAGGTGAAATGAAATTGACAGCAGCTTTTTGTTGAATACAGTTTCTGTTACTGTTCTTAGAAAAATTATAGAAAAATCATCCAAGCTCCAAATCCAAATCCGCAAATTCTGAGAGTTTGGAATATGAGTCTAGTTTGTTCGTAAATTTTATCATGATTATTAGTGATTTCTAACAGAGGTCAAAATGTCCATAATCACAGGCTGGTCCGGGTTTGCCTCTGAAATGATAGGCAGTTTTGTAAAAATCACCATAAATTGTAGAAACATCACATGGAGATGTGCAAGTAGCCATTTTAAAGCTAAGAGTTTGAACTACTTGCACCTAGAACAGTTTTGAAAACTAAAATATTTAAGTTGACCAAAACAGTCCGTGATCGAAATCCATCTTTTCTGATGTAATCTGTTAGAAAAAGTTTAATTGTGTTCTTGATGATTTTACTTGTATTCCCCCCTTAAAACTTAAGAAAAACATGTAAATGTAGGGGTATGAACTCACCTTATGTGGTTTCAGTAGATGAAAGTGAGAGAGAGGAAGTGTTCAACCCAAGAACACTAAGAAGATGTCTTGATGATTCGAGAATCTAACACCGAATAAGATGGAATTTGTGTAAGATATCAATGATTTGAGTAGAATGGAGTTTAATAATTATGTGAATGATGAAGATACTTACTAACTGAAGAAAGAAATCCCTGGAGAAAGCCTTGAAGTTCTTGAAGTTGAGAGAAAAGATGAGAGAATTTTGGAGAGTGTTCTTGGTTGCTAAGTGTAGAATGAAAGGGCTTTTAAGGAGAATGAGGAGAGAGGACCAATCCTCTAGCTCTTAGAACGTGGGAAGAGCTGGAGATACGGTGTAAAGGTCCACTAAGGTGACAAGGAGTAGTGGGAAAGAGTGGCTGATCATAGAGTGAGGTGGTGGTGGCTTGCTTTTGTCATAAAATAAGGAAAATCAAATATTCCGTCAATAATTAGTCCAACCACCAATTCTTTTAATACATTTTTATAAAAACCCTGGAGATTTATATATTTTGGGGCCTTAGTTTATAAAATAAAGTTTTGGGTGAAAATCCCACGTTAAAATAATGAAAAACGGAGTTAAAACGAAGTCGTAGTCGAAAAACCGGTAAAAAGGGGCCGTCTGCGAGACCTCTCGGATGGGGGCCGAGACTTCGGACCCTCGCATGCGAGGCTGCTGTCTAATGGCTTCAGATTCGGTCTCCTGAGAGGCTTCAGCTTCGGTCCTGATGAGAGGCTTCGGATCCGAGGCCTCGGATGAGAGGCTTCGGTCCTGAAGCTTCAGTTCCAGGTCCTTAAGGCTATTTTACCCGTTTTTACCCCGTTTCAAGCGATTTTTGACCCGGTTAAGGGTCGATATGACCCAAATGATTACAAAAAGTTAAAGTAACTTTTGAGAGAGATTTGGGAGAGATTTCAAATAGAAAGAGATAGAGTGAAAACGATTTAGAGAGGTTTCGTTTGTGATTAATTTGAGTGTCCGGCTTCACAACGCAAGGTTCGTAAACCCCGTTAAACCGTGTTTTAGTGTCGTACACACTCCCGATGAGTGTGCAATAATGTTTTATCGTTTTGGTTCGTTGTTTAGCACTGTTAAGGCTAAGGAAAATCAAACACATGAACTTTCCAAATGATGATTTCTCATTAAAATAGCGAATTGTATAGTGATTACATAACGTAAACCCTAACATACAAGGGTTATTGGAGTTGACCGGTTTGACTTGTTGACTTTGTTTGACTTTGACTTGACCAAAATTTGACGGTTGTCACATCATCCCCCCGTTAGAAGGAATTTCGTCCCGAAATTTTCATTTTGACTGGGATTTCAAGAGTTTGGGAAGAGATGTGGATACTTTTGTTTCATCTGATCCTCGCGTTCCCAGGTGAATTCGGGTCCTCGTTTAGCGTTCCAGCGGACCTTCACAATGGGAATACGACTTTGCTTTGTTCTTTTGATCTCTGGATCCATGATTTCTACCGGTTCTTCCACGAAGTGGAGACTCTCGTTGATTTCAATTTCGTCAAGAGGTATCACGAGGGTCTCGTCGGATAGATTTTGTCAATCATATTCTCGGGGTAAAAAAAAAATAAAGTTTTATTAGTTACCTATAGCGACGACTTGTCGTCACCACAGGTTTAATCTATTACGATGACTTGTTATCGCTATAGGTTTTTAACAAGAGCCAACGACATACCTATAGCGACACAAAAGTCATAATTTGCATGTGTGAAGACTTGGAGTACTTTCTAACTGGTTCATGTGTGAAGACTTGGAGTACTTTCTAATGAAACTGTGCTACTGGGGAAATTGGAAACTGGTACGTAGCTTCAAAGTCAAGAATATGCAGTAGGCATGTGATACATTAAATGCATGAGGCACACAAGTCATAATTTGCAGCAACATATCCGTATATGTGTGTGAATTGAAGAAGAAGGTTACGGCTCAAAGAATATATGTATATTCATTTTCTATTCATTTGTTAGATACACAATAACCATAACATCATAGACTATATATATTCCATTTCATTTGTAATTTTCACTAGTTTATATTCCGCGAGTGTTACCGAAATCATTTATCAAATTTTCAGAAGTGCTTAACTTGTTTTGTTGCATTCCCAACAATTTGCTATTAATTACTTCTCCCACTTTACTTATATAAATCATCACATTCTTACCGCGACTTTTAACTTCTCCCTCATAAATGGATCCACCTGCAGATCATCAAAACCCCATAGATGACCTCGATTGGTTTCAGTACTTTGATCATCAAGATCTTTTCAGGTATATTTAAACGTCACTCATTACACCATCTTACGCACAGAAAAGTGATTTTTTCGACATTGATCAAAACATGGTTTGGATTTGTAGTGATCAAAAAGAGTCTTTCATCGTGTTGGATTTGATTATCTTGAGTTTTTGGATTTTTGCAGTAGTGACATGCTCAACCATCATGATTACGAGTTGTCGGAAAAATTGCATGAAGTGCTCGATCAGAACGTTTCCACAGTACTTAACAAAGATCAAAACATCATTTCTAGAAATGAGTTTGACGATCTTGATCCCCTTGAAGATATAAGCTTATGGGATTGTTGGGAGGATGGTAATTTACCATTGGTTAGTTTCAGTGAAGACTGTAAATCCGGTGGTGAGGCTACATGTAGTTCTAGTGCTGCCACCACTGATCACGGTGGCCGGAAGGTGGCAAAGAGATTGAGACCACTGCAGTTTGAAGAGATAGAGAAGTACTTTGAGATGCCGATAATCATGGCAGCAAAGGAACTAGGGATAAGTTTAACAGTGTTGAAGAAAAGATGCAGGAGCTGAACATAAACAGATGGCCTCATAGAAAACTTAAGAGCCTTCAATCCCTCATTGAAAACGCCAAGGTAAATTATGATAATAACCTTCTATACATTACCCATGCACTTGGTAACCAAAGTGCTTTTGGTATTTTCTAAAATTTTAATTGTTAGTTTCTTTATAACTAAACATAGGTCCTAGGCATATGCCACATCAAATCAATTGATTTACTACGATCTCCTGATTTATATTTATATAAACTTAACTCATTGTAAATTTTGTGAACTCACTTGAAAAATATATTGCATCTACCTTAAAAAAAATTAGGAGTTGGGATTAAAGGAGGAGATAGAGACGTTAGAAGGGCACAAGAAGATGATGGAGAAATTGCCAGGTATGGAATTGACAGAAAGAACAAAGAAGCTTAGGCAAGCTTGCTTCAAAGCTATTTATAAGAAGAGAGGACTTAACAATCCTTAGCCATTTTGTTATAATTAGTGGATTTTAATCTACATTGTATGTGTTTTTCTCTTGATAGTTTGATACCCTTTTTAGTTCCATTTTATGTATTTGTCTATTGATTTTTAATGCAGAAAATTTTGTATAATTTGGGTATTATAGTTTGTATTATGTATTTAGCCATATTCTAGATTGCCGACACGACTACGCCGACGACTCTATACCAGAGGTCTATATAAATAGACTTATGAATTTAGTAGGAATAACTTGATTATAATCTTGTGATTTGTTCCATGTCTGATCCACTCCTAAGATTCACTTGACATGCCCCCAGTTATGTGTAATTAAAATTTTATTAGACTGTTGATCCTAATGAGTCTACCCTAAGTCCACAACCAAACAAGGAACAGGTCCTAAGGCGGACTCACCATTTCTAGGTCAATCATTTCTTAATTACACATAACTTCGAGGTACACCTAAAGAATCTTAGAGTTACCAGTTGTAAATTGTTTGTAATACCAAGTAGTGAGATTCAATGAAATAAAATACATGCCTATTTCATTGATAAACCCTTTAGTAAATATCCTTACCATTTATATACACATGTATAATTTCGCACTTTAGTGAACTATTCTTGGTGTTTCTGTTAACGTCTTGGAGACGGAGTTATGGTAGTGGGTAGAAGTAGGTTTTGTACGAGCGTTAAAATTTTACACATCATGTTGCTCGTGCGAGAATAGGGATAGAAGAGATAATTAATAGACGCCTAATCCTATAATTACTTATAGGGGTGATCCTTATTAATTACGTCTATAATCACGTAGTGCATATCAGTTATACATAATTTGAGATAGAATAGACTTTCGAATAAATGACTCTACTCTAAGTCCACAACCAAACAAGGAACAGGAAGTAGAGCAATAGTCATAGTTTCTGAGTCTATAATATCTTTAATTATGTATAACCTTGGCGTATGCACTCAGTTATCACAGGCCTACTAATAGAGGTCTTTAGTTTTCACATAAGTTGGTTATAGTATCACCAAATACTCCTATAGTATTTTTAGGTGTTTAGATTCGATTCTTAAAGTATTCCCTGTAGGGTGTAGTTAGGTTGTTAGATTTGTTGCCCATTATGACTATCCCCCAGTATATGCAAGTCACTCCTCGGACAGATATAGTTGATCAGGCTATATCCTTCCCAGACTTGATTTATATATACCAAGGCATACCCATAATGTACAACTCCTCTTCTTTTACTTTATGTTCTTCTAGTTATGACACTATGTGAGCATGTATGCATGTATTTATACTTTTAATAAGAAACCATTCATTTTCTAAAAGTATATTTATTTGAAAAATGCACAAATCAGAGACTATTAGTCCCAATTGTGTTTATAGTTTGTATATCTTATGTGGTTTGATATACTTAATTCACTATAAACTGTGCTCTGATACCAATCTGTCACACCCCCAAACCAAGGATGGAGGAAATGTCCGGGGGTGGAGGACTTCATGTATAGTATCATAACAACAATTGTAATAGTAATTCAAGCAAACACAGCCAACATATATATAATTGAAAAAGTTACATCATTGTATGAGTGTGAGACAACGGCGATGGGTAGAGTTACTCAGTTACTCATACCCCTACACTTTTATTGGTTTTATAACGTTTTCAGGGGGGAATACAAGCTACACCATAAATGCTTTTGTAAATTAATACAAAGAGCTTATAACAAGTATAAAACTCATGCAATTCTCATACTTTAACCCTTTTGTACTGTGTTGAGCATAAGGGACATTTTCACTAAAATTGCATAGTTTTCCGGACACGATATTCACTACACTATAAATGCAAACTATAATCGGTATAGTTTGGGATTTTTCTAAACATAACAAGTACAAAAACTTTCATTACTAAACATATGCACTAAGACAGAAATAGTTTACAGTATACATCACTACAATATCATGGTATTCATAACTGTAATTATCACTACATACGATATACATACGGATTTCACTACGGTAAAACGCTACAACACTACATGTAAACTAGATTGTACGATACTGTAAGGCGCTACTTCAATACTGTACCCTTAGGTGTACAGGGATAAATCCTATCATAGTATAACTAGAGTCTCCCGGAGGGAGAGCGTGAGATTTATGAATAGATCTATTCGGGACTGACAATCCCACACCTGAACTGCTAGCTACAGTTAGGCAGGCATGCCTGGGGTGACAAATGTCATTTAACTCAACACCTGAAGAACGTTGGAAAGGTCTCTACTCATATCAAGCATGGTTATTCGACTCATAATATGTATAAATCACCTTTAGCTTGCAATTTGGCACTCTTCAACAGTTTTATTTACACTAAATAGAACTAATACACACTACAACTGGAGAATTTCCAGGGTTTTCAAACAGAACCGATCATGCAATGGTTTCATGTACGAAACACTTATACATCATGATTAGCATTAGCTAGTCACATGAAGTATCATTTTCGCATGACACTATAGTTTTCAGCAATAAACATTCATGGTTTTATACAAGATTGAAAACATTACATTTACACTAAAGAAAATATCGGATTTTCTTGAAACTATACGGACACCTTTACAAGCTCATCAACAAGTTTTCATTACAAACCACCACTTATGAACTCACCAGCTTTATACTGATATTTTTCAAACTGCTTGTATTCATAGGAAATCAGTAGACAGGTAACTGCTGGATTTTTGAGGAGCTGAAGCAAATAAGAGTCTTATGTTTACACTTTACATACTATATGATGTAATTCAAACAAGTTTCAGACAAGTTCCAAATTGATGTAAACATTTTCATTTAAGTATTCGCTGTAATGGTTGTGTTGCTATGATTTCTATTACACATTGGTTATGATGTTATACATGACGTCCTCCACCCCAGAACGTTTCCGCCATTCTGGTTTTGGGGTGTGACAGATTGGTATCAGAGCCCTTTTTTATAGCGAACTAGTATACCGAACCCTACGTGGTATACAACTATAAACACTAAGGGGCCTAAGTGCTCTACACTAAAAGTATACTTTCAAAAATATAAGTATTTTTATAAAAGGTATACGAGCATGCATACATAACAGAATTCGTGTCATTAGTAGAACAAAACAAAAAGTTTTTGGATGTTGGGACACTGCGGTTAAACCTGGGCAGTTATGTAATCATGTTTAGGGTGAATATAGCCTAATCAACTATATTCAGTCAAGACATGACCAACATGTGCTTGGGAATGACGGTGGTGTTACAGCAGGCCTAAAACTTACCAAAAACATTCATCATAAAATACTATAGGAGTTTTTTTAGTCATGCATTCAAGCATCTACTCAAATGTAAATCCCAACCTTTAAATGAAACATTCACCGTCGAGATGGCTAACGGAAGGAAAGAGAGTACTAACGACATATTCATAGGTTGTACCCTTACCCTAGACAATCACTCCTTTCCCATCGATCTGATGCCCATGTCCATCAAGAGCTTCGATGTCATTATCGGCATGGACTGGTTGAGCTCCAATCGTGCTGATATTCTTTGCTTCGAGAAAGCTATCCGTCTTAATCTTCCCTCTGGTGAAGCCCTCATGATTTACGGAGATAAGCTTAGCTCGAACCTTCGTATCGTTTCATGCATCAAGGCCCAGAAGTATCTGCGAAAGGAATACCATGCATTCCTAGCACACGTCGTTGATGACACACAAAAAGTTAAAGACCTCAAGAATCTACCCGAAGTCTGCAATTTTCCTGATGTCTTCCCCGAAGATCTCCCGGGAATCCCTCCCGAGCGTCAAGTCGAGTTTCGTATCGACTTAATCCCTGGAGCTACTCCTGTAGCTAAATCCCCTTATCGTTTAGCGCCAGCAGAAATGCAAGAGTTATCCAGCCAGCTCAATGAGCTGATCAGCAAGGGATTTATAAGGCCGAGTTCCTCACCCTGGGGAGCTCCGATCTTATTCATGAAAAAGAAAGATGGATCCTTTCGGATGTGCATTGACTACCGAGAGCTGAACAAGCTGACTATCAAGAACCGTTATCCCTTACCCAGGATCGACGATCTCTTCGACCAACTTCAGGGAGCCAGCTATTTCTCAAAGATAGATCTAAGATCAGGGTACCATCAGCTGCGGGTTCACGAGAATGATGTGCCCAAAACAGCATTCCGATCTCGCTATGGACACTACGAGTTTGTAGTAATGCCCTTTGGTCTGACTAACGCACCGGCAGTATTCATGGACCTGATGAATCGGGTGTGCCGCCCTTTCCTAGACAAGTTCGTGATCGTGTTCATCGACGATATAATTGTCTACTCGCGGAGTGAGAATGATCATAAACAGCACTTGAGGCAGGTATTGGAAACATTAAGAGCAGAGAAGCTATACGCGAAATTTTCGAAGTGTGAGTTCTGGATCAGGAAGGTAAATTTCCTTGGTCACGTGATTAGCAAGGAAGGAATACACGTGGACCCTTCCAAGATCAAAGCGATTGAAAATTGGTCTGCACCAAAGACACCCACAGAAATCCGGCAATTCTTGGGTCTCGCAGGCTATTATCGCAGGTTCATCCAGAACTTCTCCAGAATCGCTAAGCCTTTAACTACCCTGACACAGAAAGGTGTAACCTTTAGTTGGGGAGTCAAGCAAGACACTGCATTTCAAACCTTGAAGCAGGCCCTGTGCAGCGCACCTATCTTGTCCCTACCTGAAGGGACGGGAGACTTCGTTGTCTACTGTGATGCATCCAATCAGGGCCTAGGCTGTGTGCTCATGCAACGAGGAAGGGTTATCGCCTACTCCTCGAGGCAGTTGAAAACACACGAGGTCAATTACACAACTCACGATCTAGAGTTGGGAGCAGTGGTCTTTGCATTAAAGATCTGGAGACACTACCTCTATGGAACCAAGTGCACCATTTTCACCGATCATAAGAGCTTGCAGCACATCTTTGATCAGAAGGAGCTAAACATGAGACATCGGCGATGGGTAGAGTTACTCAGTGACTACGAGTGTGAGATTCGCTACCATCCCGACAAAGCCAATGTAGTAGCAGATTCCCTCAGTCGGAAGGAGTATTCAGGGCAAAAGGTGAAAGCACTAACGATGACCATTCATTCCCATTTATCCGTGAAAATCAGAGAGGCTCAGCTGGAAGCCTTGAAACCAGAGAAAGTGGCGTATCAAGCCTTGCGAGGGATGGACAAGAACTTGGAGATCAAGGGAGACGGAGTGTACTATTTTATGAACCGGATCTGGACCCCAAAGTACGGCGAGTACAGAGGAGTTGTCATGAATGAGGCTCACAAGACTAAGTACTCCGTTCACCCAAGTTCAGATAAGATGTATCTGGATCTCAAAGAACTCTATTGGTGGCCAAACATGAAAGCAGAAATTGCTACCTTCGTGGGTAAGTGCTTGACTTGTGCTAAGGTGAAGGTAGAGTATCAAAAGCCCTCAAGTTTACTTCAGCAGCCGGAAATACCTGATTGGAAGTGGGAAAGGATAACAATGGATTTTATCACTAAGTTACCCAGATCTCCGAGTAGGCATGACGCCATCTGGGTAATTGTTGATCGGTTGACAAAATCCGCCCACTTCCTGCCAATCAAGAAAAAATTCAAAATGGAGAGACTCACGCAGATTTAGATTCGAGAGATAGTTCGCTTCATGGAGTACCTGTATCCATTATCTCCGACCGAGATAGCAAGTTCACCTCAAGATTTTGGCAATCGCTACAGAAGGCTCTTGGAACTAAGTTGGATATGAGCACGGCTTATCATCCACATACAGATGGACAGAGTGAGAGAACAATTCAGACATTGGAAGATATGTTGAGAGCCTGTGTCATCGACTTCGGCACGTCATGGGACACTCATTTACCCTTGGTCAAGTTTTCCTACAACAACAGCTACCATACCAGCATCAAGGCTATGCCGTTTGAAGCCCTCTATGGTCGTAAGTGCAGATCCCCTCTGTGCTGGGTTGAGGTGGGTGACACGCAGCTAGCTAGGGGTCAAGTCCCCGACAGTACTCTCACTGGTCCTGAGATCATCCGAGAGACAACTGAAAAGATCATACAAATCCGGGAACGACTGAAAGCCTCACGGGATAGACAAAAGAGCTACGTTGATAAGAGACGAAAACCCTTGGAATTCCAGGTTGGTGACCGCGTCCTTCTGAAAGTCTCACCCTGGAAAGGCATGATATGCTTCAGAAAGCGTGGAAAGCTAAACCCAAGGTACATTGGACCGTTTGAGATACTTGCTAGGATCGGTCCCGTAGCATACAAGCTCCAGTTACCACGAGAGCTTAGGAACATTCATCCTGTCTTCCACGTGTCGAACCTAAAGAAGTGTCTATCCGATGAGACACTTGTGATTCCTCTCGATGAGATTGAATTGGACGAGAGTCTACACTTTGTGGAAGAACCTGTTGAAATCATGGACCGGGAAGTCAAGCGTACGAAGCAGAGCCGCATCCCGATAGTGAAGGTTCGCTGGAATGCAAAGCGGGGACCTGAATTCACTTGGGAGCGCGAGGATTTAATGAAGCAGAAGTACCCTCATCTTTTTACAAGTCCATAATTTGTACCTCTACTCTTGAATTTCGGGACGAAATTCCCTCTAACAGGGGGATGATGTGACAACCCGAAACTTTTTCCGTTATCTATACCCGATTTCCATTAATAAAATTTGGGTTTTATTATATTCCGTCAGATTTCTTGGTTTGGGTAAAGACTCTACGCTTTTAAATCAATAATATGTATTTTATACGATTCGGAATAAACCGAGAATCACGCGAAAAACTTGAAACTTCCTCGAAAATCACCGAGTTCACGGTCAGGACGAGTTTACGACCGTAAACTCGTGTAAACCGTAAACCCGTTTACGGTCAGGTGGACCCCCCCCCCCTTTGACCGAGAACTCTGCCCTATATATAGAGTATTTTGCCTTCATTTCACACTTTAAACACTTCAAAGGCTTTCTCTCTCTACTCTCTCTCTCTCTACCTTCATCGAGTTTCCTCCAAGATCTTCAAGAATCCTCAAGAACACCTTAGTGTTTTGGACCGAAAACACCTTTCTTTGCCTTCAAATCGTAAGTATCATCCTCTTATACTTATATCTAGTTAGGATTATTGAGTTTTGCCTTGAAATCGTCACTTTTCCATGAACAAAAGGTGTTTACGGTCTAGTGTATCTCCTTAGACCGTACACCCTTCAATGACCGTATATTCATGGGCCGTAAACCCATGAACCGTAAACCCATGGACCGTAAACCCTATGACCGTAAGGTCATTAGACCGTAAACCTTATGACCGTAAGGTCATCAGACCGTGAACCCATGGGACCGTAAACCTATGGACCGTAAACCCGTGACCGTACACTCCTGATTACGGCCGCAAACTCCCCTCTTCAATCACATGTGATTCTAACACTTAGTTTTAAGTGTTTCCTAGTCCCTAAGGTGGTTCTTTCTATAAAAATAGTGTTATTCCCGCACCTAATACATATATGTACTTCTACATGCTAAATAGGATCCGTTTGTGCCCGAGGCTTTATTTGACACTCAGCAATTCCTACCAACTTACACTCGAATCCCACGTCAAACTGTGAGTTCATACCCCTACACTTTTATTGGTTTTATAACGTTTTCAGGGGGAATACAAGCTAAACCATAAATTCTTTTGTAAATTAATACAAAGAGCTTATAACAAGTATAAAACTCATGCAATTCTCATACTTTAACCCTTTTGTACTGTGTTGAGCATAAGGGACATTTTCACTAAAATTGCATAGTTTTCCGGACACGATATTCACTACACTATAAATGCAAACTATAATCGGTATAGTTTGGGATTTTTCTAAACATAACAAGTACAAAAACTTTCATTACTAAACATATGCACTAAGACAGAAATATTTTACAGTATACATCACTATAATATCATGGTATTCATAACTGTAATTATCACTACATACGATATACATACGGATTTCACTACGGTAAAACGCTACAACACTACATGTAAACTAGATTGTACGATACTGTAAGGCGCTACTTCAATACTGTACCCTTAGGTGTACAGGGATAAATCCTATCATAGTATAACTAGAGTCTCCCGGAGGGAGAGCGTGAGATTTGTGAATAGATCTATTCGGGAGTGACAATCCCACACCTGAAGTGCTAGCTACAGTTAGGCAGGCATGCCTGGGGTGACAAATGTCATTTAACTCAACGCCTGAAGAACATTGGAAAGGTCTCTAGTCATATCAAGCATGGTTATACGACTCACAATATGTATAAATCACCTTTAGTTTGCAATTTGGCACTCTTCAACAGTTTTATTTACACTAAATAGAACTAATACACACTACAACTGGAGAATTTCCAGGGTTTTCAAACAGAACCGATCATACAATGGTTTCATGTACGAAACACTTATACATCATGATTAGCATTAGCTAGTCACATGAAGTATCATTTTCGCATGACACTACAGTTTTCAGCAATAAACATTCATGGTTTTATACAAGATTGAAAACATGACATTTACACTAAAGAAAATATCGGATTTTCTTGAAACTATACGAACACCTTTACAAGCTCATCAACAAGTTTTCATTACAAACCACCACTTATGAACTCACCAGCTTTATGCTGATGTTTTTCAAACTGCTTGTATTCACAGGAAATCAGTAGACAAGTACCTGCTAGATTTTTGAGGAGCTGAAGCAAATAAGAGTCTTATGTCACACCTCCAAACCAAGGATGGCGGAAATGTCCGGGGGTGGAGGACTTCATGTATAGTATCATAACAACAATTGTAATAATAATTCAAGCAAACCCAACCAACATATATATAATTGAAAAAGTTACATCATTGTATGAATTACATGTTTACGAATCAATTACATTATGTTGACAAAATATGAAATAGTAGACGCCTTAGCGTCCCATCCTCAAATGCACTTGGTTACCTGTTTAATGATTTCCTGAGAATACAAGTTGTTTGAAAAAGTGTCAACACAAAGGTTGGTGAGTTCATAAGCTTTTGTTTAGTATTATTAAAAGCCTTTCGTTTATAAAAGTATTATTTGTTTTAGAAAATCCAATATTTTCCTTAAAATGTATATGTAGTCTTAAATCCAAAGACCGAAATGTATAAGTAACTTTTCTTACTTATAATAAATAATGTAAGTTTAAATCGACATAAACTCATTTAATTTTAATGAAGTTCCCGTAAATTCTAATATTCATTAATACTATATGTGAGTTTATTAAAGCCTTTTCTTGTAAAAGTAGTGTTCGTTCCAGAAAATCCAATATTTTCCTTAATTTGTAAATGTAGTCTTAAAACCCAAAGACCGAAATGTACAAGTAGTGTTCGTTCCTTATAGTAAAACAATGCAAGTTTAAATCGTCATAAACTCGTTTGATTTTAGTGAAATCCCCGTAAATTCTATGTTTGTTTATATTTAATGTGATTTTATGAAAGCCTTTTCTTGTAAAAGTAGTGTTCGTTCCAGAAAATCCAATATTTTCCTTAATGTGTAAATGTAGTCTTAAAACCCAAAGACCGAAATGTACAAGTAGTGTTCGTTCCTTATAGTAAAACAATGCAAGTTTAAATCGACATAAACTCGTTTGATTTTAGTGAAATCCCCGTAAATTCAATGTTTGTTTATATTTAATGTGAGTTTATGAAAGCCTTTTCTTGTAAAAGTAGTGTTCGTTCCAGAAAATCCAATATCTTCCTTAATGTGTAAATGTAGTCTTAAAACCCAAAGACCGAAATGTACAAGTAGTGTTCGTTCTTATAGTAAAACAATGCAAGTTTAAATCGACATAAACTCGTTTGATTTTAGTGAAATCCCCGTAAATTCTATGTTTGTTAATACCACATGTGAGTTTTTATAACCATGCTATGACCTAGTTGGCCTGAAACGACGTTCTTCAGGCGTCGGAAATGTTATGACATTTGTCACCCCAGACCTGTCGGTCTAGCTGTTGCATGCAGCTAAGGTGTGGGTTTGTCAGACCCAATATAGATCTATACACAAGTATCACGCTCTCCCTCGAGGAGACTCTGGTTATAATACAGGACTTATTTGTAAATTGAATCGAATGTCTCACAGAAGTCATTAACGAATTTACGTGTAGTGTAATGAAAACTTGGTACCGTATGGCCGTACCTTGCTTAATGAAAATATCTTTTGTATAAATGTACCCTTTTTAAATGTATGTGTTATGTAATGTTTCATAAAGTCATTAACGGAATTACGTGTTATGAAAACTTGGTACCGTATGGCCGTACCTTGCTTAATGAAAATATCCTTTGTATAAATGTACCCTTTTTAAATGTATGTATTATGTAATGTATCATAAACTATACCTATTATAGTTTATCAACCAAGGGTAGTACGTAGTAATGTATGCAAACTATATTCAAAATAGTTTATTAAATGTTTGAATGTATCGGTTGTACTTTGATTATAATCACTTGTTATTCTTTATATTTTATAAGTCCAAATCCATTTGTAAACTGATGTGTGTCTAAATATTAAGATAAAATGTCATATATTGCAATAACATATAATCACAAAAAGATATACACCTTGCTCAACATGTTACAAGGTGAAATGAAATTGACAGCAACTTTTTGTTGTATACAGTTTCTGTTACTGTTCTTAGAAAATTTATAGAAAAATCATCAAAGCTCTAAATCCAAATCCGCAAATTCTGAGAGTTTGGAATATGAGTCTAGTTTGTTCGTAAATTTTATCATGATTTTTAGTGATCTCTAACAGAGGTGAAAATGTTCATAATCACAGACTGGTCCGTGTTTGCCTCTGAAATGATAGGCAGTTTTGTAAAAATCACCATAAATTGTAGAAAACTCATATGGAGATGTGCAAGTAGCCATTTTAAAGCTAAGAGTTTGAACTACTTGCACCTGGAACAGTTTTGAAAACTAAAATATTTAAGTTGACCAAAACAGTCCGTGATCGAAGTTTATCTTTTCTGATGTAATCTGATAGAAAAAGTTTAATTGTGTTCTTGATGATTTTACTTGTATTCCCCCCTTAAAACTTAAGAAAAACATGTAAATGTAGGGGTATGAACTCACCTTATGTGGTTTCAGTAGATGAAAGTGAGAGAGAGGAAGTGTTCAACCCAAGAACACTAAGAAGATGTCTTGATGATTCGAGAATCTAACACCGAATAAGATGGAATTTGTGTAAGATGTCAATGATTTGAGTAGAATGGAGTTTAATAATTATGTGAATGATGAAGATACTTACTAACTGAAGAAAGAAATCCCTGGAGAAAGCCTTGAAGTTCTTGAAGTTGAGAGAAAAGATGAGAGAATTTTGGAGAGTGTTCTTGGTTGCTAAGTGTAGAATGAAAGGGCTTTTAAGGAGAATGAGGAGAGAGGACCAATCCTCCAGCTCTTAGAACGTGGGAAGAGCTGGAGATAGGGTGTAAAGGTCCACTAAGGTGACAAGGAGTAGTTGGAAAGAGTGGCTGATCATAGAGTGAGGTGGTGGTGGCTTGCTTTTGTCATAAAATAAGGAAAAACAAATATTCCCTCAATAATTAGTCCAACCACCAATTCTTTTAATACATTTTTATAAAAACCCTGGAGATTTATATATTTTGGGGCCTTAGTTTATAAAATAAAGTTTTGGGTGAAAATCCCACGTTAAAATAATGAAAAACGGAGTTAAAACGAAGTCGTAGTCGAAAAACCGGTAAAAAGGGGCCGTCTGCGAGACCTCTCGGATGGGGGCCGAGACTTCGGACCCTCGCATGCGAGGCTGCTGTCTAATGGCTTTGGATTTGGTCTCCTGAGAGGCTTCAACTTCGGTCCTGATGAGAGGCTTCGGATCCGAGGCCTCGGATGAGAGGCTTCGGTCCTGAAGCTTCAGTTCTAGGTCCTTAAGGTTATTTTACCCGTTTTTACCCCGTTTCAAGCGATTTTTGACCCGGTTAAGGGTCGATATGACCCAAATGATTACAAAAAGTTAAAGTAACTTTTGAGAGAGATTTGGGAGAGATTTCAAATAGAAAGAGATAGAGTGAAAACGATTTAGAGAGGTTTCGTTTGTGATTAATTTGAGTGTCCGGCTTCACAACGCAAGGTTCGTAAACCCCGTTAAACCGTGTTTTAGTGTCGTACACACTCCCGATGAGTGTGCAATAATGTTTTATCGTTTTGGTTCAATGTTTACTTAGGAAATTCAACACACGAACTTTCCAAATGATGTTTCTCTCATTAAGATATTGCATTGTACAGTAATTACATAGTGTAAACCCTAATATACAAGGGTTAATTGAGTCGATTGGTTTTGACTTGTTGACTTTGTTTGACTTTGACTTGACTCAATTTTGACGGTTGTCACATCATCCCCCCGTTAGAAGGAATTTCGTCCCGAAATTTGCATTTGACTGGGACATCAAGAGTTTGGGAAAAGATGTGGGTATTTTTGTTTCATTTGATCTTCGCGTTCCCAGGTGAACTCAGGCCCTCGTTTAGCATTCCAACGGACCTTCACGATGGGAATACGACTTTGTTTCGTTCGTTTGACTTCCCGATCCATGATTTCGACTGGTTCCTCCACGAAGTGGAGATTTTCGTTAACTTCGATTTCGTCGAGTGGTATTACGAGTGTCTCATCAGACAAACACTTCTTTAGGTTCGACACGTGAAATGTGGGATGTACTTTGTCGAGTTCCTGTGGTAATCGAAGTTTGTATGCTACTGGCCCAATCCTAGCAAGGATTTCGAATGGCCCGATGTACCTTGGATTTAGTTTCCCGCGTTTGCCGAATCGTATCATTCCTTTCCAAGGGGAAACGTTTAGTAGTACACGATCACCCAACTGAAATTCCAAGGGTTTGCGTTGTTTGTCTGCGTAACTCTTTTGCCGATCTCGAGACTCTTTTCCCTTATGATTTCAGGGCCAGTGAGGGTGCTATTAGAGACTTGCCCTCTAGCTAGCTGTGTATCCCCCACCTCAGCCCAACACAGGGGTGATCTGCATTTGCGACCGTAAAGAGCTTCGAATGGAGCGACTTTGATGCTAGTATGATAGTTGTTATTATAGGAGAATTCGATAAGCGGTAGATGGGTATCCCATGCTTTACCGAAGTCTATCACACAAGCTCTTAACATGTCTTCCAACGTTTGAATGGTTCGTTCGCTCTGTCCGTCGGTTTGTGGGTGGTAGGTCGTACTCATGTCAAGCCTAGTTCCCAATGATTTTTGTAGAGACTGCCAAAACCGTGAGGTAAATCTACTATCTCTATCGGAGATAATGGATATCGGCACACCATGGAGTCGTACAATCTCTTTGATATACGTTCTAGTCAGCTTCTCCATCTTGTCGGTTTCTTTTATCGGTAGGAAGTGTGCTGATTTGGTCAATCTGTCTACGATTACCCATATGGTGTCAAGCCCGCCCGATGTCTTAGGCAGCTTGGTTATGAAGTCCATGGTTATTCGTTCCCACTTCCACTCAGGTATATCTGGCTGTTGTAATAGCCTGGATGGTTTCTGGTATTCGATTTTGACCTTGGCACAAGTCAGACACTTGCTCACATAGGTAGCAATCTCAGCTTTCATGTTCGGACACCAGTATAATTTCTTGAGGTCCAGATACATCTTATCTGACCCGGGATGGATGGAATATCGAGTCTTGTGTGCTTCATTCATGACGACGTCTCGGAGTCCACCGAAATTCGGTGTCCAAATCCGGTTCATGATATAACGTGCTCCATCATCCTTGACTTCTAAGTTTTTATCCATTCCCCTTAATGTCTCTCCTGCCACCTTTTCTGGTTTCAAAGCTTCCAGTTGAGGTTCCTTGATTTGTATGGTCAGGTGGGAATGGATTGTCATTGTTAAGGATTTTACTCGGCGGCCCGAGTACTCCTTCCTGCTTAGAGCATCGGCCACTACATTGGCCTTGCCCGGATGATAACGAATTTCGCACTCGTAGTCATTCAGCAACTCTACCCATCTCCTCTGTCGCATGTTGAGCTTTTTCTGATTGAGGATATGCTGAAGACTTTTGTGATCAGTGAAGATAGTGCATTTCGTGCCGTAGAGGTAGTGTCTCCAGATCTTCAAAGCGAATACTACTGCTCCTAATTCCAGGTCGTGCGTAGTATAATTAACCTCGTGCGTCTTAAGCTGTCTTGATGCATACGCGATAACCTTCCCTCTCTGCATGAGCACACATCCGAGGCCTTGATTCGAAGCATCACTTACACTACGAAGTCTTCGGTTCCCTCTGGGAGAGACAAGATCGGTGCTCTGCATAGGGCTTGTTTTAACATTTGGAAAGCAGCTTCTTGTTTCCAAGTATATGACCGTTTGTAAAAGTTTCACACATACTAATTTAGTCGGGACATAATTAATATATTTATGTTTTAAAAAGATCTTTATCGGTTACTTCATTAGTTGCAAAGTGCATACCAGTCATATGTGATTAAGATATAATAGTCCTTCGAATAGATGACCCTAACTCCAAGACCACAACCAAACAAGGACAGGAAGTGAAACAAAGATACATAAATTCTAAGTCTATAGCATCTTAGTTACATATGACCTTAGCGCATCCACTTAACAGCTATTGATCTATAAATAAAGACCTATTTAATTCTCAGATAATTTATTATAGTAACACAAAATACTCCTATAATATTTGTAAATGTTTAGTTTTGAGTTCTTAAAGTATCCTTTGTAGTGTGTTATTAGGTTTGTTAGATTTGTTGCCCATCCTGACCATCCCCCGGTATATGCAAGTCAATTCCCGGACAGATATAGTTGATCAGGCTATATCCTTCCCAGACTTAATCCACATATACTAAGGCATACTCAAAATGTTCAACTCTTCTTCTTTTGCTTTATGTTTTCGCTAGTTATGATACCATGCGAGCATGTAATGTATGTATGTATACTTTAATCAAGAAAATCATTTATTTTCTAAAAGTATATTTATTTGAAAAATGCACAAATCAGAGACTATTAGTCCCAATTGTGTTTATAGTTTGTATATCTTATGTGGTTTGATATACTTAATTCACTATAAACTGTGCTCTGATACCAATCTGTCACACCCCCAAACCAAGGATGGCGGAAATGTCCGGGGGTGGAGGACTTCATGTATAGTATCATAACAACAATTGTAATAGTAATTCAAGCAAACCCAACCAACATATATATAAATGAAAAGGTTACATCATTGTATGAATTACATGTTTACGAATCAATTACATTATGTTGACAAAATATGAAATAGTAGACGCCTTAGCTTCCCATCCTCAAATGCACTTGGTTACCTGTTTAATGATTTCCTGAGAATACAAGTTGTTTGAAAAAGTGTCAACACAAAGGTTGGTGAGTTCATAAGCTTTTGTTTAGTATTATTAAAAGCCTTTCGTTTATAAAAGTATTATTTGTTTTAGAAAATCCAATATTTTCCTTAAAATGTATATGTAGTCTTAAATCCAAAGACCAAAATGTATAAGTAACTTTTCTTACTTATAATAAATAATGTAAGTTTAAATCGACATAAACTCGTTTAATTTTAATGAAGTTCCCGTAAATTCTAATATTCATTAATACTTTATGTGAGTTTATTAAAGCCTTTTCTTGTAAAAGTAGTGTTCGTTCCAGAAAATCCAATATTTTCCTTAATTTGTAAATGTAGTCTTAAAACCCAAAGACCAAAATGTACAAGTAGTGTTCGTTCCTTATAGTAAAACAATGCAAGTTTAAATCGACATAAACTCGTTTGATTTTAGTGAAATCCCCGTAAATTCTATGTTTGTTTATATTTAATGTGAGTTTATGAAAGCCTTTTCTTGTAAAAGTAGTGTTCGTTCCAGAAAATCCAATATTTTCCTTAATGTGTAAATGTAGTCTTAAAACCCAAAGACCGAAATGTACAAGTAGTGTTCGTTCCTTATAGTAAAACAATGCAAGTTTAAATCGACATAAACTCGTTTGATTTTAGTGAAATCCCCGTAAATTCTATGTTTGTTTATATTTAATGTGAGTTTATGAAAGCCTTTTCTTGTAAAAGTAGTGTTTGTTCCAGAAAATCCAATATTTTCCTTAATGTGTAAATGTGGTCTTAAAATCCAAAGACCGAAATGTACAAGTAGTGTTCGTTCCTTATAGTAAAACAATGCAAGTTTAAATCGACATAAACTCGTTTGATTTTAGTGAAATCCCCGTAAATTCTATGTTTGTTAATACCACATGTGAGTTATTATAACCATGCTATGACCTAGTTGGCCTGAAACGACGTTCTTCAGGCGTCGGAAATGTTATGACATTTGTCACCCCAGACCTGTCGGTCTAGCTGTTGCATGCAGCTAAGGTGTGGGTTTGTCAGACCCAATATAGATCTATACACAAGTATCACGCTCTCCCTCGAGGAGACTCTGGTTATAATACAGGACTTATTTGTAAATTGAATCGAATGTCTCACAGAAGTCATTAACGAATTTACGTGTAGTGTAATGAAAACTTGGTACCGTATGGCCGTACCTTGCTTAATGAAAATATCTTTTGTATAAATGTACCCTTTTTAAATGTATGTGTTATGTAATGTTTCATAAAGTCATTAACGGAATTACGTGTTATGAAAACTTGGTACCGTATGGCCGTACCTTGCTTAATGAAAATATCCTTTGTATAAATGTACCCTTTTTAAATGTATGTATTATGTAATGTATCATAAACTATACCTATTATAGTTTATCAACCAAGGGTAGTACGTAGTAATGTATGCAAACTATATTCAAAATAGTTTATTAAATGTTTGAATGTATCGGTTGTACTTTGATTATAATCACTTGTTATTCTTTATATTTTATATGTCCAAATCCATTTGTAAACTGATGTGTGTCTAAATATTAAGATAAAATGTCATATATTGCAATAACATATAATCACATAAAGATATACACCTTGCTCAACATGTTACAAGGTGAAATGAAATTGACAGCAACTTTTTGTTGTATACAGTTTCTGTTACTGTTCTTAGAAAATTTATAGAAAAATCATCAAAGCTCTAAATCCAAATCCGCAAATTCTGAGAGTTTGGAATATGAGTCTAGTTTGTTCGTAAATTTTATCATGATTTTTAGTGATCTCTAACAGAGGTGAAAATGTTCATAATCACAGACTGGTCCGGGTTTGCCTCTGAAATGATAGGCAGTTTTGTAAAAATCACCATAAATTGTAGAAAAAACATGTGGAGATGTGCAAGTAGCCATTTTAAAGCTAAGAGTTTGAACTACTTGCACCTGGAACAGTTTTGAAAACTAAAATATTTAAGTTGACCAAACCAGTCCGTGATCGAAGTTCATCTTTTCTGATGTAATCTGATAGAAAAAGTTTAATTGTGTTCTTGATGATTTTACTTGTATTCCCCCCTTAAAACTTAAGAAAAACATGTAAATGTAGGGGTATGAACTCACCTTATGTGGTTTCAGTAGATGAAAGTGAGAGAGAGGAAGTGTTCAACCCAAGAACACTAAGAAGATGTCTTGATGATTCGAGAATCTAACACCGAATAAGATGGAATTTGTGTAAGATATCAATGAGTTGAGTAGAATGGAGTTCAATAATTATGTGAATGATGAAGATACTTACTAACTGAAGAAAGAAATCCCTGGAGAAAGCCTTGAAGTTCTTGAAGTTGAGAGAAAAGATGAGAGAATTTTGGAGAGTGTTCTTGGTTGCTAAGTGTAGAATGAAAGGGCTTTTAAGGAGAATGAGGAGAGAGGACCAATCCTCCAGCTCTTAGAACGTGGGAAGAGCTGGAGATAGGGTGTAAAGGTCCACTAAGGTGACAAGGAGTAGTGGGAAAGAGTGGCTGATCATAGAGTGAGGTGGTGGTGGCTTGCTTTTGTCATAAAATAAGGAAAAACAAATATTCCCTCAATAATTAGTCCAACCACCAATTCTTTTAATACATTTTTATAAAAACCCTGGAGATTTATATATTTTGGGGCCTTAGTTTATAAAATAAAGTTTTGGGTGAAAATCCCACGTTAAAATAATGAAAAACGGAGTTAAAACGAAGTCGTAGTCGAAAAACCGGTAAAAAGGGGCCGTCTGCGAGACCTCTCGGATGGGGGCCGAGACTTCGGACCCTCGCATGCGAGGCTGCTGTCTAATGGCTTCGGATTCGGTCTCCTGAGAGGCTTCAGCTTCGGTCCTGATGAGAGGCTTCGGATCCGAGGCCTCGGATGAGAGGCTTCGGTCCTGAAGCTTCAGTTCTAGGTCCTTAAGGCTATTTTACCCGTTTTTACCCCGTTTCAAGCGATTTTTGACCCGGTTAAGGGTCGATATGACCCAAATGATTATAAAGAGTTAAAGTAACTTTTGAGAGAGATTTGGTAGAGATTTCAAATAGAAAGAGATAGAGTGAAAACGATTTAGAGAGGTTTCGTTTGTGATTAATTTGAGTGTCCGGCTTCACAACGCAAGGTTCGTAAACCCCGTTAAACCGTGTTTTAGTGTCGTACACACTCCCGATGAGTGTGCAATAATGTTTTATCGTTTTGGTTCAATGTTTACTTAGGAAATTCAACACACGAACTTTCCAAATGATGTTTCTCTCATTAAGATATTGCATTGTACAGTAATTACATAGTGTAAACCCTAATATACAAGGGTTAATTGAGTCGATTGGTTTTGACTTGTTGACTTTGTTTGACTTTGACTTGACTCAATTTTGACGGTTGTCACATCTTATGTTTACACTTTACATACTATATGATGTAATTCAAACAAGTTTCAGACAAGTTCCAAATTGATGGAAACATTTTCATTTAAGTATTCACTGTAATGGTTGTGTTGCTAGGATTTCTATTACACATTGGTTATGATGCTATACATGACGTCCTCCACCCCAGAACATTTCCGCCATTCTTGTTTTGGGGTGTGACACATCGTCAATACAGAAACATAAGCATAAACCGAACTTACATTCATTTACACCAGTGATCTACATCTCTTTAATCTCTCGGTGTAGTGTAGAATTATATCGACACTTGTGATACAAATAAACTGAGTGGGTCAGGTTGGGAAACCTGATGAGTACATAGGGTTTTCAACCCACAATAATATAGTTATTATGTTTAAACATCAAACAATCAACCCAATTACCCATTCCCTTTATCTTCTTTACTCTTAAGGATCTACCCTAAGAATCATTTATCATTCAATTTTTCATTCCTATGGATTCTCCTAAGGAATAGGCACGAAGTCCATCTTTGCCTATGGCATAGCTGCCATTGTTATCTATTAGGCGTAACTGCCAATATTATTATTTAGGCACAGCTTCTAGGATTATGACGTTCTCTATTAGGCGCAGCTGCCGATATTATCCTTTTGCGCAGCTGCTAGGATGTTTAGAGTACCTAGTAGTTCGAAAACATCTACAGGTTGCGGCGAAGCTACCAATATTGATCTATATCATCTTTCATCCCATATCATTTATCTACCCATGTTCTACCCAACATATTTGTATATATATAATACATATATAGTTTTAGATCTGAAGAGAAAGTTCAGATCTAAACACAAAATACATATGCGGTCTAGATCTGAAGAAAATGTTCAGATCTGAAAACAAGATACATCTACAGTCTAGATCTGAAGAAAATGTTCAGATCTGAAAACAAGATACATCTACAGTCTAGATCTGAAGAAAATGTTCAGATCTGAAACAAAATACATATACGGTTTAGATCTGAAAAACAAAGAAGTTTAAATATTTCATCTAGCACAGATCTCAAGTAAATATGCACACATAGCACGTAATTTATATAAAATACTTCATATCTATGTGTAAGATGAAAGTAACTATGCACTCACTTGAAAAGGTGATGATTCAAACAGCGCTTCGCTTCTTAAAATAATCTCCTTCGACGAAATCGGGAGGTTTGCTTGATAACCGGGCTCTGCGGAGGCAGAGTTTCTGAACCGAAAAACTCTTTTTCTTGGAGCCATCGGGCGCTCTGGGGCTTTCTTCTAGTGCTAGGGAGGTTTCCTAGGCTTCGGGGTGGTTTAGGGTGGCTAGAGAGAGAGTAGAGGGAGAAAGAAAGTGAGAAAATTGTGAAAAATGGGGCTGCACCTCGCACCCTTATATAGGCGCGAGGCTTCGCAGGTACGCGGGGCGTACCCTCGGTCTACGCTGCGCATAAGGGCACGTGTCGCAATTCGGATGGAGCTTCGTCGAGAGCTTCGGACAGCAGAAGAAGTCAGACCCCAGAGCGATCGGTCTTCGTACGCGAGGCGTACTCCGATACGCTTGGCGTCCGAGGATACGTTGGGCGTACCCCTCGCACCCAGCTCGTAATTTTCCATCCCGACTTCAAAAATTCATAACTTTCGCATACGAGCTCCGTTTTCGACGTTATTTATATCCACACGTAGGCGGGACCGTACTATACAACTTTCGTTTAGACTCCGTCGGCTAATTTTGACTCTATTTTTAAAGTTATATTTTTAACAGGTCGGGACAATAGAGTCTGTTAAAAACTCATAACTTCTTCATCCGATGTCCGTTTTCGTCTGTCTTTTTACTGTTGAACTACTATTAACGATACCTTCGATTCTCGTTTAGGTTGATGCATGTTCTTGGTTTAGCGAACACTACGACTTTCATTTAAATCGCTAAGGCTAAAAAGGACTTTATCGTAAACTCACTTTTTACGTCGCGCAGTGGCGTGCCTGTTCTGTCGCGAAACTTCGACAGGTCATAACTTCTTCGTTATAACTCGGATTTCGGCGTTTTTTATATCTCTGAAATCCTCGTCACGACCACTACAACTTTCTTCGTAGATATCGGGTTTATCTAATATTTTATTTTTGATGCTTATTTTCATTCTTAATTTATTATATCATCATAATCAAGTATAAAGCACATAAATTCACATAATACTCAAATAATTCATCTTTATTACTTGAAAATAGGTTATAATAGTTGACCTAGACTATTACATAATCATTAATGCTTAGCCCAGAAACACGGGCGTTACAATTCTCTCCCCCTTAGGATGATTTCGTCCCCGGACTCATGCATCAGTAAACAAGTGCGGATAGCGACTCATCATGTCACTCTTCATTTCCCAGGTGAGATTTGGCCCTTTCAAATGTTTCCATCGCACAAGCACTAAGTCGACCATCTTGCGTCACAACTTCTTCGTCTTACGGTCAACAATCGCCTCCGGCTCTTCTATTAGCCTCTTATTTTCATCCATCCTTAATTCTGAAATTGGAATTATTTCGGGAACTTCTCCCATGAATTTCCTCAAATAACACACATGGAAGGTGTTATGAATACCATGTAGTTCTTTTGGTAGTTCTAGCTTGTAAGCTTGGTTCCCAATCCTATGAAGAACTTTGAACGATCCAATGAATCTTGGACTGAACTTTCCTCTTTTCCCGACTCTTAGAAGTCCCTTCCACGGTGAGACTTTAAGCAAAACCAAATCTCCAACTTTGAATGTCATCGGTCGTCTTTTCTTGTCAGGATAGCTCTTTTGACGATCCTGAGCTGCTAACATCATTTCTCTAATCACTTTTAGCTTTTTAGCAGTCTGATGGACTATCTCGGGGCCCATAAACTGCTTTTCTCCTGCTTCAAGCCAACAATACGGTGTACGACACTTCTGTCCGTACAAGGCTTGATAAGGTGCCATCTTGATGCTCGAATGGAAACTATTATTGTAGGAAAACTCTACTAGAGGTAAATGTTTATCCCAGTTACCTTGGAACTCTAGGGTACACGCTCTTAGCATATCCTCCAACGTTTGAATCGTTCTTTCGATCTGACCATCGGTATGTAGATGATAAGATATACTTAAACACAACTTCGTACATAATTCCTCTCGTAGACTCCTCCAAAACCTTGACGTGAAACGACTATCATGATCTGATACAATCGTTAAAGGAACACCATGAAGTCTTACCACCTCCTTCACGTAAGCATTTGAAAGTTTATCCATAGACCATCTTTCATTGGCTGCTATGAAGTGTGCACTCTTAGTGAACCGATCAACGACTACCCAAATCATGTCGTGATCGTCCTTCGTTCTGGGCATTTTAGTGACAAAATCCATGGTGATGTATTCCCATTTACCCATGGGTACAGGTAAAGGTTCTAAACTCCCATATGGTTTCTGATGTTGTGCCTTAACTCTTCCCTCTTTGGGCAGTCTTGCTTGTAGTGCCCTTATTCATTACGTCCATAACACACCCTTTTGTTGAATGTACACTCATTGGCTTAATGCCCATACCTCCCACACTTGAAACATGTCACCTCCCCGCCATATTTTCCAGAGTGTTTCTATTGGGTTTTTATTCAAAAATCTGGTTTCACAACCGGTAAAATTTACAACAGAAGCTTTAAAAATGTTTAATAAAACTAAAACTATTTATCCAACAAGGATCATTTTGCAAGAGTTAGAAAGATTAAAACAACCATAGAAGGGAAAGCATAACAACCTTTGAAGACTTTGATCCTCATGGGAGGTTGGAAGTTGATGAAGTGTGGCATAAAACTATAAAGCAAGAGTTCTCTACAAGTATCCACCAAGCAAGTGTAGAACCATCAAAACATGCTAGTATTCACTTGTAATTTTTTGTTCATAAGCCTTTGAAATATATACCAAATATATGTTCAAAGGTGAAGCAACAAAGGGGCTTTTTCTAGCATCAAAATGCAAGAGAATGGAGGAAAAGGGAGCTTATGAAGCTCGAAATTTGGCAGCCCTCTTAGAGCCTCTCATGCTCACGTTTTTGGCTTCAAAGAAGAAGGAGAATGAGTTTTGCAAGAAGTCCACCTAAACCTTCCATGCCCTCCCTTATATAATACCCAAAAAGAAAAGGGAGACCATAAAGTAAAAGAGGGACAATTTTGTCCCAAGCATGGCAAAAGAAGACCATGCTTGGTTTCCTTACAATTTTCGAAAAAGGCATGTCCAAAAGAAGACAAAAGTTGTCTCATGGCTGGTTTTTATACACATACATGTTATCTTTATAAAAATCAAGTATTTTTATAAAGAATTCCCAACATATATATATATATATATATATATATATATATATATATATATATATATATATATATATAACTAGTCATATATAAATATCTTATTTTATATAAAACTATCTTTTATATAAATTGTAACTAGCTTATTAAGATATAAATATGAATATATAAATATCTTATTTTATATAAAACTATCTTTTATATAAATTGAACTAGTCTATTAAGATATACATATAACTTATAAATAATCATACTTTATGATATATTTCATAAGTTGTTATTTCTCCAATAAATATTATTTCCACAAATAATAAATTCTCAATTGGTAAAATATTATTTTTATGAAATAATAATTTTCCAATTAAATAAAAGTGTTGATATATTTATTAATAATCAAATTATACTAATTAATAATCAATTGACGGTAACTTGCTATATGGTGTGGCCCTATAGGATCATATATTATTAACAATATCATTCTATAATGACTCTTGGTCATACTAGATCTTTCAATCTCCCACTTGCACAAGACTCATCATAGATTGATATAGACAGTGGTGAACTGTTGGATTAGTGTCTAAGCCCATAACTATTTTGGTATGTACTTGACCCGATTGCGAGCATGGTCGTTTTGGGTTGCCTTCACCAAAGCAACTTGATAGGATGATTTATGGAAGAAAGAGATTAATTATGATTTATTAATATATTATATGAATAATATATTAAGAGAGAAATCATATTATTTAATTAATAATAGTCAAGAATTAATCAGAATTAATTTTGTGGCTTAAAGACATTAATTAAATAAAGGGGACTAGAACCGTCAATTGTGTGATAGTTCGATATTGGGCTAATGGACTCCATAGAGGATGAAGTGGACGAAATCTATGGGGAAACCCATTAGAATTCGTCCAAGGCCTCTAAAGGAGGAGTCCATGGGTTGCTTAGGGCCTAAGCAGTCAAATTAGGGTTTCCTTGTTAGATAACCCTAATAGCCTCACTATTTAAGGATCCCTAGGGCACCAAAAACGTGGCCAACTGATTCCTTAGGGTTTCTAGACGTTTTTGGTGTCCTCACTCTCCTCCTTCTTCATCCTTATTGCTTATGGTGTTTGTGACTCCATTAGAGGTGTGACATTTGTGACACTAAGCTTTCAGAATCCAATTACAAGAAAGAATTGAGATTGTTATTGCTACATAACAATCAAGGTAAGATCTAAACTCTAATTCATATGTTATTTGATTATCAAATGCTAGATCTAGGGTTTATGGCTTTGGATGATTATTTCATGTTCATTAGACAAAATAGATCCAAAGCTTTAGGGTTTGCATGTACACCATAGGAATGTTGTAGTGCTCATAACCCATCAGTGGTATCAAACACTAGGGCTGTTTCTTGATGAATTGATGCATATTTGATCGTTTATTACTTGAAAATCGAAATTTTTTGGGTTCTGACTGGTAGAATCGCCGAGTCCATGAATGGACTCGACAAGTAGGTCCTACTCGACGAGTTCCATTGTGGACTCGACGAGTCCAGGGCTCTGGTGCCGGGATTTTCGAATTTTCTGCCATATTTTGTTGAGGATAATTGCCAAAACTCGTTTTTCTTGCCAAAATCCGAATTTTTAAGTTTGGAATGATTATCCTCATAAAAATTGATGGATTTGGTTAAATATGGATAATATAGGATTATTATTAGTCAAATATTTGACCTAGCAAGTTTAAAAAGTTTCAATTTACACCCCTTAGGTTTTATAGTTTAAATTTGAACTTTAAAAGTTTTAGTTTTGAAATTTAAATAGTTAAACCCTAATATTTTGAAAGGTTTCAAAATTTGTCTTCAAGTTTTGGAATTTAAATTTTTGATTAAAAGGTTAATTTGGTAATATTTAAATTCTAAACCCTAATGTTTTGAAATGTTTCAAAACTTGCCCTCAAGTTTTGGAATTTAAATTTTTGATTAAAAGTTTAATTTTTGAAATTTTAAATTCTAAAACCCTAGTTTTGAAAAGTTCAGATTATACCCTTATGGGTTTATTAATTTAATTAAAAGTATAATTAAAAGAGAGTTAATAAAGTCATAATGACATGGTTTATGTTTAATTAAATTAAAAGGTATAATTTATTAAATTAACCCACATAGTATTTTAAAAGTATAAAACACATCTTTATACTATATATAACATTAAAAGTCTAATATTATATATATGTATAACTTAAACTGCTAGTCTTACAGTTAGTAGGCATCATTCACGAAGCCGATCTATAAGGGGGGTATGAGGTTATGGCCTATAAAATGGTCGTTTAATGGGTGTCCACTCTCATCCACCGCTTCCTTGATTGGTGGAGGGTCGTTAGCCGAACGGGTAGGATAGGGCATACCCTCTCCTCATTAAAAGTATAATGAATAAAGTAACTTAATTCCCAATCTTAGTTACTTTACGAAAAAGTGAAATCGATGCAATTCCATGGAATTACACTTTGTACCCTTGTCGAGACAATTAGTGGAGCGTGTGTGGTTAACCGGCACACTAAGTTGGGTTTGGCATTGGTAGCGAAGGGTGACTCGATGTTTTTCATAGATCGATGGAGCGTGTGTGGTTAACCGGCACATCGATTAGGTGACTGTAACGTTGAGGGCACCACATATATTCGCATGGTTATTCACACCTTATTTGTGATCCTCGGCATCCCAGTCACAAATGAAGGGCATAATCGAGATTAAACATGACATTGAAAAGTTCAATGAATCTCAAAAGATCTAGGAGTTTCAATTCATTTAAAACTTAACCTTCTTTTCGTTTTTCATGGTGGAAATTGGTAAATCGTCATTTACCTACCTTCAAATGTTCTGCGAGTTGGATTACGGCATCCCTCTTCCAATTTGTAGGATATTGTGTTGGGTCCTAGCCTTAATATCTCATTTGGGTGTTTTATTAAGGACTCAATCAACTAACTTGAATTTTCTCCCGTTTTATAGATGTCAAAGTCTGACAACTATGGTCTTCCTAAATCCGTTGGAAAAAGTTTTCCACATGAAGATGATGTTCCACGATTGGATTGTGGAAATAGAAATCATGCTTCTCTTCCTCCACCTCCTCCAATAATTCTCCCTGACCCACGTGTTCGAAGACTTGAAAAGTTCAAGGTCACTCAAGCCCTATTGGCAAAAGACATGAAAATGGAAAGTCTATATGTGCTCATGTCTTAGATAAAAGGTTACATATTGATGGATTGGGATTGTTAGGTGTCGATGTCTCAAAGAAGTTGGTTGTTGACTTGGTTCTTCAGTCACTTCCTGAATCATATGGTAAGTTCGTTAGAGAGTACTATATGATGGACCATGACATGACCTTTATTGATTTGACTTATTTTCTTTTTGCTGTTGAATCAGTAATGATTTGGCGCAATGGTCAGCAAATCTGTCTGGTAAATCAATATCCCAACCCTCTATGGGCAATGGTAACATTGGAAGTCCAGAAAAGTTTTCTCTACGCAAGAGAAAGGCTGAGTCTGAGATAGTCCCGTGTGCCATTCCAGAGAGTCTATATGTTTCTACTGCCAAAAGAAGGGGCATTGGTTACGAAGCAGCCCTGACTACCTGAGAGATCTAAGAGATGGGAGAGTCAAAATGTATGACTCTGCTTCAGGTAAAATCCACTATCTAACTCTATTAAGTTCCTATTTGGAGATTCTTAATACATGATGTGATAAGATTACATTTCGATGTTTTGAAAGATCGAAGAAAGGAAAGGAAGCTTAAAGGAAGGAGCAAGCTGAGTCTGATCGCGAAGAAATGGATTTCGATCGCATGATTCAAGGATCAGATATTTAAGCTACTACTTTAGAGTTAGGATAGATTGCTAAGTAATATTTACATAGTTTTCATTTGTAATCGCATTGTAAGGACAATATTTTTCCGCAATAAAATAAATTTTGATTTATCTTATTTATGTTTCCTTGCCATGGATTTTATGAAAATTGGTGTTTGAATGGTTCTATTGTTAGCAATATTGTGAATAGATTTGATTCTTAGTTGTGTTATTTGTGGTAATGTTAGAAATTTACCAAATGAGGAAAGATTCTCATCGTCCAAGTTTCAATTGGACAGAAACTTGGAATCATGCAACTAGTATTGTGTGATGAATGAGAACCTTCGTATTTGAAAAATTGAGACTAATTCCTTGTTCACATAAGTATGTGAGTCAAGTGAAGGACTATAAGATCTGGTACACAATGTTGTGCACTAGTCAAGTCCACCACAAAGAACGATAAAATGTTCGTCATGATTTACTAAAAGATTAGTAAATATGATTATACTTAAAAGATTAAGTATGATTCTGAATTATTGAAAAGTTTCAATGAATGGCAGAACGAATAAGAAGAAACAAGTAGGCAGAAAGATAAAAGGTTCTCCAATCTAAGAAGAAGGGAGAGTACTTTTGTATCGTGTTTTATGATCGTCTTAAAGATTATAAGAACCATATTACAATTCATCCTCTAAGGACATCTTGGTGTATTAGTATGGCTAAGAAGGGGAATGGGAATTGCTGAAATGGTTAAGCCAATAAGATGAATCGTACTTCGTACCAAAATCAATTCTTAGAGTCATACTCCAAGATTGTGAATTGAGTGACATAATCTTAAGTATGAATGTTCTTACACTAGCACATTTTGGTAAGTTGTGATGTCTTGGATAAGACAAAGACCAACTAGTACCAAATTATGTGTAGGTTTGTCTTGATAAAGACACACACTGACTCTTGAATATTTGTTTTGTCAAGAAATGTTTCTTGATAAGAGAATCCTATATGTCAAGAGGTCAGTGGGAGTCTAAAGATCTTGAAAAGTTTCAAGAACAAATCAAGAAGTAAACCTATTAAACACTAGCACACGACTTGAGGATTGTAACCCATCGTGTTGACAAAATTTTATTTCTGTGCCAATCCAGTTGAGTGATTATGCATATGAGTTCTACGAGTTTTCAATTGAATGCATAAGGGCAAACACCTTGATCAATGAAAGTACATTGACTGGCATAGGTGAGCTGCTAAATAACTTGGAAGCAATGGTGGGACCCTTGATGGCAAGAAATTAAGAATGAACAAATTCTGTCCATAAGAGTTTGAATTTGTCACAAACATTATCTTACGATTATGCTTATGACAAATTTGCATGGATAGGAACACATGCACCATAAAATCTAAGTGTCATAAGGTTTCTCTCCTTCATAAAAATGATTGTGAGGAAACGTTTTCACTAAGAGAGATTTTAAGGAGATAGCGATTATGTAAATTGCATTCTCAAATTCGATTATGATTACAGCATCCCTCTTCATAGTTCGAATTGTGAGATTTGGCAGTTAGTCTGAACATTTAGGACTTAGTAATATAAGTTATGAATTAGTTTAGACACACATGTGAGCTATCTAAGGAAAGGTGTGTGAATTTGAGAAGCTTAGATAAAGGCTTATCGAAGCACATCGTATTGGAAATATGAACTTTGGAAAGTCAATAAGTATTGTCTTTTAGAAAATCCAACTGTTTTCTAAATATGTGTCAAAGCTAGTGGGAGCATAAATGTTATGCTGGTATGGATATAATCATCATGTTAGTGGGAGCATGATTATTATTGCAAGTTAGCAATATTAATTATAGAAAACAAAAGTTTCACTTTGCAAAGTTGCATAGGTTGAAAAGTTGTTTTGCTATAATTAAGGGAGAGAATATTATACTTCGTTTCAAATCTAAAGGTTTAGATCGATAAATTTTGATCAAATTTAGTCTCAAAGATATATGAATGTTATGTTGAAAGTATTCAACGTAAGAGAATTCTATATATGGAAATAATTGTTGCATTCTCACACTCGATTATGATTACGGGATCCCTCTTCATAGTTCGAATCGTGAGAACATGGCAAATAGAAATAGAAATATTATAGCAAAAGACTGGTAAAGTATCATGTCGTTGTAATATTCAACCGTTCTAAAATTTTCCAAATGCCTAGGGCATTAAGAGGGAAAGAGGACTAGAATCGGATTTGACTGAATTAGTTAAACAACTGTCAAGGATAATCTAAGGTTCGCCAAGGATTAGTCACTTGTGGACAATTAGAAGTATAGTCATGGATGGACCATATTGACATTATTATGAATAGATAAGATTCTATTTAAAATGAGTTGTCATATGGAAAATATGGAAATGTTTCCATATTGGGAGTTGGACGTTAAGAATTTATGTCTAGATTAGAAACTTTTATGCAAGAAGGATGTTCAAAAGAATGTACTTTGAATGTGAGACTTCACATCTATGGAATTGTCTTGTAACAATCTCCAATAGAGCATTTTGTAATTTCATTGGCCGAGTCTTGGTGACTTTTGTGTCGTGATATTACGAAAGGACCATTGCATAAAATGTTAGAATCTAACATATTCTATAAGTGGCAAGAATTTGGTATTTTCACACTTGTGGTAAGGATTGGGAATTATGAAATGAGTATGATTGAAAATGTTATTCAATTATACTATTTCACAAAATAAGGACCATAAGTAAACATAGTGTGCATGCTAAGAGCATGGGACAATTGTCGTTATAATTCAAGTAAGAAGTTGATTACCCGAAACAACAAATAATGAGTAATCAATATGGTGATTAAATAAAAGTGTTTTATTTATACTCAAAAGTTTGGGGCCATATAAGATTAGTATTATTCTTGTGTTTCAATTTGCATGTTTTGACTTCCTGAATAATAAGATTATTCGAACGTTCCACAGTCGCTCATACTTTGGAAGTAGGTATGAAAGAAGATTGTCATGAATTGGTTTGTAGATTGTCTAAAGTGTATTAGACATAGCAAAAGTTTGCTACAACGTTCATGAGTGCTTATGAATATGATTTGAGCATTGGATTAAACCCACGCTCACTTGGATCGCTTCATGGATTTTATCACAAGTGATTGGTGAGACGATAATATCTTATATTCTTGAAACCGAGATGTGTGAGTTGTATCATGCAAATCGGTTGCACATTGATAATATGTAAACGCACCAGTAACTTGGTGTTATAAAACATATTGTTGTGTGTGATTCGGTGAGTAAGTACAAGCAAGCATTGAGTCGAAGTTTATCCATTTCTTTTACCCAAAGTGGGATAAAAGCGATATCTGTGGGCCCCTCGATGATTTAGTGATGACAAAGGAAAATGCTCGGCCGGGCCAGGACTGATTTGATTTGTTCAATTGGTCAGTCGTCATAAATCGGAAATCGGGAAACAACACATAGACTGAGAGAATGATTTAAATCCATGTCTCATGTCTATACGATATCTAGAATGAAGGAATATATGATCCCTTATCTAAAGGACGCGTATCTGATAAGATCAGAGTTAACAGCGGCTTTTGAAAGCTACGATTGTTGATCAGGATCTGAAGTCATACGCAGAATAGTTATTAGACTTATCCAAGTGGGAGACTGTTGGATTAGTGTCTAAGCTCATAACTATTTTGGTATGTACTTGACCCGATTGCGAGCATGGTCCTTTTGGGTTGCCTTCACCAAAGCAACTTGATAGGATGATTAATGGAAGAAAGAGATTAATTATGATTTATTAATATATTATATGAATAATATATTAAGAGAGAAATCATATTATTTAATTTAATAATAGTCAAGAATTAATCAGAATTAATTTTGTAGCTAAAAGACATTAATTAAATAAAGGGGACTAGAACCGTCAATTGTGTGATAGTTGGATATTGGGCTAATGGACTCCATAGAGGATGGAGTGGACGAAATCTATGGGGAAACCCATTAGAATTCGTCCAAGGCCTCTAAAGGAGGAGTTCATGGGTTGCTTAGGGCCTAAGCAGTCAAATTAGGGTTTCCTTGTTAGATAACCCTAATAGCCTCACTATTTAAGGATCCCTAGGGCACCAAAAACGTGGCCAACTGATTCCTTAGGGTTTCTAGACGTTTTTGGTGTCCTCTCTCTCCTCCTTCTTCATCCTTATTGCTTATGGTGTTTGTGACTCCATTAGAGGTGTGACATTTGTGACACTAAGCTTTCAGAATCCAATTACAAAAAGGAATTGAGATTGTTGTTGCTACATAACAATCAAGGTAAGATCTAAACCCTAATTCATATGTTATTTGATTATCACATGCTAGATCTAGGGTTTATGGCTTTGGATGATTATTGCATGGTCATTAGACAAACTAGATCCAAAGCTTTAGGGTTTGCATGTACACCATAGAAATGTTGTAGTGCTCATAACCCATCATGAACGTCTAGCAACATTTCACTACCCCCAATAACATATAACGAAGAATGCCATTCATCAACATCTGATTCCCAAAAGCTCTAAGCTTCAATTGATGTATTAAGGTAAGTTTATCAATTATCTCTTTGTTACAGACATCCTGTTGAAACATGATCCTTGGATCGCAATCAATCTCATTTTTAATTCAACTTTGGGTAACGCACGTTAGATGTCTAACTCTCAACACATAAGAGGAACAAATCTCATCTTGACTACATAAGCCTCTTGCATAGTTCACACCATACCCAAATATGACTTTTATAACTGTCCGATCAAGGAACAACATTTTGCCATATCAAAGCAAAATTCTTGTGACATCCCCATTTTCACGGCCAGAAAAGACCGATTTTGTTTATGCTTTATAAAAATCAGAGTACCTCTTTTGATACAAATGTTGTGGAATTTGTTCCCAGAAAAACATGATAAAAACGTTATCAAAGCATTTCCGAAGAAATGTATTTTTATTCATTTTAAAACATTGGGATGTCATCGTCAATACAGAAACATAAGCATAAACAGAACTTACATTCATTATCACTAGTGATCTATATCCCTTTTAACTCTCTCAGTGTAATGTAACTTCATATCGACACATGTGATAGAAATAAGTTGGAGTGGGTCAGGTTGGGAAACCTGGTGAGTACATAGGGTTTTCAACCCACAATAATATAATTATTATGTTTAAACATCAAACAATCAACCCAATTACCCATCCCCATTATCTTATTTACTCTTAAGGATCTACCCTAAGAATCAATTATTCCTCGTTCATTCATTCCTAAGGATCATCCTAAGGAATCGGCACGAAGTTCATCGTCACCACGGTTTAGGCACTAAGTCTGCATAGTCGCCAGGGTTTATACAACAGGCACTAATTCTGCATAGTCGCCAGGGTTTAGGCACTAAGTCTGCATAGTCGCCAGGGTTTATACAACAGGCACTAAGTCCGCATAGTCGCCAGGGTTTTGGCACCAAGTCTACATGATCGCCAAGGTTTAGGCACCAAGTCTGCATGATCGCCAGGGTTTAGAGTACACCGGGTGAACACATCGTTCACAACACCTACAGGTTGCGAGCCTGCTAGTGTTCCACTGGACTGTCTAGAATAGTCCGTGGTTGTCATCCATACTCTGCTAGATGACGGGGCCATCATTTGGGAAAGGCTTCTCACATCATCCACCTCTCACACTCACCTCGTGTTCTATAACACCTCTCAACTCATCATCCAACTCATATTCCATCTACCCATGTTTTACCCAACATATTATGTAGATATAATTACATATATAGTTTAAATCCTATAAAACTTGTATAAAATCGTTCATCTAGCATAGATAGCAAGTATACAGATAATATGCACACATAGCACGTAATTTATATAAAATACTTCATATCTATGTGTAAGATGAAAGTAACTATGCACTCACCTGATTAGGTGATGACTTGGCACTTGAACAACACTTCGTTATCTCAAAACAATTTTTTCTCGACCAAAACCTAGTATAAATACCACTAGGGTTTAGTTTTAACGTTAACCGCGACTAATTAATAGTCTAGCTATTATTATTATTATATAAGCGTTAAATAACACTCAATATAACTCATAATAATAGCCCAAATAATTATTTTAAGGACCCAATAACATTACTATAATTATTTAAAAGTTATATTAAAAATTGCGTAGGCGTAGCTCACTTACATCGAATTTTAAAGAAAACCGGGCTTCGCTTGGAGCAGCGTTTCCAAACCGAAAGACCCTTTTTCTCGGGACTCCGGGAGCCTCGGGGCTTCCTTCGGGTGCTAGGGGGTTAACCTAGACTTTAGGGGGGTTTGGGGGGGTAGTGAGAGAAAGTAGAAGTGAATTGGTGAAAAAAATGGCTGACCCTCGCAGTCCTTTTATACCCGCAAGGCTGCTGGCTACGCACTGCGCTCCTCGGATCTACGTTGGGCGTTCCTCGGACGCGGGGCGCTCCTGATCTACGCTGCGCGTTCGTATGAAGACGTGTCCGAGCCTCCCTGGTGCGACGTGGACCATTCGAAGCCAAGTAAATCCGAACGCGGGGCGTTCCTTCTAGCGCTTAGCGAGCCAGCTGTCACCCATCCGAAGCGAGTCCGTGCTCAGCAAGCGGTGGTCCAGATCGAGCCACGTCATCAACAGGCTTCGCAAATTCGAGTCTAAACTTTAAAAATTCGTATCTTTCGCATACGAGCTCCGTTTTCGACGTTCTTTATATCCACGCGTAGGCAGGACCGTACTCTACAACCTTCGTTTAGACTCCGTCGGCTAATTTTGACTTTATTTTAAAAGTTATATTTTTAACAGGCCGGGACAGGATTGGTCCGTTAAAAATTCATAACTTCTTCATCCGAAGTCCGTTTTCGTCTGTCTTTTTATCGGTACGCTACTATTAACGAGATCTTCGATTCTCGTTTAGGTTGTGTTGGCTAAAAACCGCTCGATCTAATATTCGAACTTCGGGTTGTACACTGCTAAGCCGAAACTTCGAAAAATCATAACTTCCTCATACGAAGTCAGATTTTGGGCGTTCTTTTTATGGACGCTTTCGGTTTAACGTTTTCTACGACTTTCGTTTAGACTGCTAAGGCTAAAAGTCGCTCTATCGTAAATTCACTATTTACGTCTCCCGGTGCCGTGCCGGTTTTGCCGTAAAACTTTGACGGGTCATAACTTCTTCGTTATAACTCGAATTTCGGCGTTCTTTATATGTACGGAAACCTTGAGACATATTATACAACTTGGTTAAGATTATTTATTCTAAATAATCTTTTGTCGAAAAGTCGTTTTCGACCCCTATTATCTCTAAATTGACTAGCCCGGATCTACGGGCGTTACAATTATCTCCCCCTTAGGATGATTACGTCCCGGAATCATCAACGAAATAGGGCTCACATGATGACTCCATACGTTATCTCTTCATCCTAAGTCATAACTTTGATGTTTCTTCGAACGAGTATCTAACTGTTAGACTCCTTGACTACAGGCGGTGCTCGGTCTTGCATCCGCTCTCTATCTCATGTTAGACTTCCAATCATGATCTTCATGTTACGATCTCGATCTTTATTGGAGACTCCTTATTTAACAAACTTGAGATAAGTTTCTTCCTTCGATTATCATAATAGACTGATGGGTCATGTTCTAATGACCTCTCATCGTATGATGCAACGTTTAGACTCAGGTCTCTTAGAGTCAAATTTCAGAACAGACTATACCTTCCTTCATGTTCTTATGTGATTTAATCACGTCGTAGTACTTGTAACTACAAGTTTCTTACTTTAACAACGATCACAATCGCTTTGACTATCTTCAATCTTCTGGCTTAAGTCGGATGCTACATCAAACTTGACTCTCTGAACCACGTAACATACTCATCTTAGTCGGAATTGATATGATATGACCTCTCGGGTCGGAATAATAATCATCTTCTCAATCATTACCGAAACAATGGTAACGATATACTCGAATAAAACGAAGTCAATTACTAGTTTCTTGGCAACCTTGTGACTTTCCCTGATCCAAGTGTGAGTCATGTGCTTCCGGTAGTATAGGCCTCTACTACCATTCACACCTACTCATACTCGTCCCAAGTATTGTCTCGCAGATTTTCCAAGTTATTATACAAGAAAATCACATAACAGTTTAACACACCAGATAACAAAACAAAGGTTTTATTATTTCTTGAAACTATTACATAGGTGTTCAAGTTCACCCTAGACTATGCCTCTAGTAGGTTACATCATATGATATTATTCCCTTGACTACTTCATAACTCGATCTTTGGATATCAAGCCTTCACTCCTGAAACCTTGCATTGTCAGTAGCTTCGCCAAGGATCCTCTGGAATGCTCTTTCCTTCGGCTTTGGCGGCACATTCGGTCTTGCTGCTTCATTTTTCTTCGGGCAGTCCCTAGACATGTGCCCCCTTGTCTCTGCATCTGTAACATACTTTATCCCTATGTGTACAGTCCTTGGAATAGTGACCGATTCTTCCACACCTGTAACAAGTCACTTCTTCGTCGCATCCCTCATAGTGCTTTAGCGGTACATTTGGCGTTGTAGCCCTTACAGGACAATCTTGCTTGAAGTGTCCCTTTCCACTACACTTAAGGCAAACTTCCTCCTTGGTTGAGCAGTTGGGGGCATAGTGACCAGTATTCCCGCATTTGAAGCAGGTCACTTCCTTATGGCATCCCCCGTTGTGTTTCCTTCCATACTTGTTAGACCATTTTGCTTCACCTCTTCCTCCTCCAGACTGTGAGAACATGTTGTTCCTGTTGGACCTTGCAGTTCCCTCAATTTCCTCTTCTTGCCAACCTCTACCCAGATGGCTGCCTCAAGAGTAGGTGCCTGGCGTACTGGCACAGTAAGTTCATCCTTACTTTGTTGAAGTAATCGTCTTGTCTCTTCCATCTGACGATCCAACATCATCTGCACCATTGCTTGTACCCCTGCCATCGTGATCATCTTGGGTGCAGCTGCTACATCTGGCACACGCTCAATCACTTGTGGTTCGGGTTGCGGGTTACGGCTTCCAAATCCGCTTCGAGTGCTCATCATGTCGATCTATACACCAAGTCGGATGTTTGGCGTGCAGTGACGAGAATTAAGATAGAGAAGATTTTATTTACGATCGACGTGTAAATCTCCTTATTACTCCGAAAAGTTACATGCCAGTTCTAATACCGTAATTAAACGTTTAGAAGTCTGAACACGTAAAGTTTCCAGATCCGCTCGGCAACAGACCATTTAGCATCATAAAGCATCATAAATCATTTAGCACATAAAAGCATGTTAGGCATTTTCCCTAAATAAGTTAGTGCTTGTGTCTATTCAGGTGTATTACCTAAGACACACTCCTCACAATCATTGCTTAGCATTCTAAGTTTAAGTCTAGAAATAAATCTATATTCCTAGTTTGCTTAAACTAATGCTCTGATACCAACTGTGACATCCCCATTTTCACGGCCAGAAAAGACCAATTTTGTTTATGCTTTATAAAAATCAGAGTACCTCTTTTGATAAAAATGTTGCGGAATTTGTTCCCAGAAAAACATGATAAAAACGTTATCAAAGCATTTCCGAAGAAATGTATTTTTATTCATTTTAAAACATTGGGATGTCATCGTCAATACAGAAACATAAGCATAAACAGAACTTACATTCATTATCACTAGTGATCTATATCCCTTTTAAATCTCTCAGTGTAATGTAACTTCATATCGACACCTGTGATAGAAATAAGTTGGAGTGGGTCAGGTTGGGAAACCTGGTGAGTACATAGGGTTTTCAACCCACAATAATATAACTATTATGTTTAAACATCAAACAATCAACCCAATTACCCATCCCCATTATCTTCTTTACTCTTAAGGATCTACCCTAAGAATCAATTATTCCTCGTTCATTCATTCCTAAGGATCATCCTAAGGAATCGGCACGAAGTTCATCATCACCACGGTTTAGGCACTAAGTCTGCATAGTCGCCAGGGTTTATACAACAGGCACTAATTCTGCATAGTCGCCGGGGTTTAGGCACTAAGTCTGCATAGTCGCCAGGGTTTATACAACAGGCACTAAGTCCGCATAGTCGCCAGGGTTTTAGCACCAAGTCTGCATGATCGCCAAGGTTTAGGCACCAAGTCTGCATGATCGCCAGGGTTTAGAGTACACCAGGTGAACACATCGTTCACAACACCTACAGGTTGCGAGCCTGCTAGTGTTCCACTGCACTGTCTAGAATAGTCCGTGGTTGTCATCCATACTCTGCTAGATGACGGGGCCATCATTTGGGAAAGGCTTCTCACATCGTCCACCTCTCACACTCACCTCGTGGTCTATAACACCTCTCAACTCATCATCCAACTCATATTCCATCTACCCATGTTTTACCCAACATATTATGTAGATATAATTACATATACAGTTTAAATCCTATAAAACTTGTATAAAATCGTTCATCCAACATAGATAGCAAGTATACAGATAATATGCACACATAGCACGTAATTTATATAAAATACTTCATATCTATGTGTAAGATGAAAGTAACTATGCACTCACCTGATTAGGTGGTGACTTGGCACTTGAACATCACTTCGTTATCTCAAAACAATTTTTTCTCGACCAAAACCTAGTATAAAGACCACTAGGGTTTAGTTTTAACGTTAACCGCGACTAATTAATAGTCTAGCTATTATTATTATTATATAAGCGTTAAATAACACTCAATATAACTCATAATAATAGCCCAAATAATTATTTTAAGGACCCAATAACATTACTATAATTATTTAAAAGTTATATTAAAAATTGCGTAGGCGTAGCTCACTTACAGTGAATTTTAAAGAAAACCGGGCTTCGCTTGGAGCAGCGATTCCGAAACGAAAGACCCTTTTACTCGGGACTCCGAGAGCCTCGGGGCTTCCTTCGGGTGCTAGGGGGTTAACCTAGACTTAAGGGGGGGGGGTTTGGGGGGTAGTGAGAGAAAGTAGAAGTGAATTGGTGAGAAAAATGGCTGACCCTCACAGCCCTTTTATACCCGCGAGGTTGCTGGCTACGCACTGCGCTCCTCGAATCTACGCTGGGCGTTCCTCGGACGGGGGGCGCTCCTGATCTACGCTGCGCGTTCGTATGAAGACGTGTCCGAGCCTCCCTGGTGCGACGTGGACCTTCCGAAGCCAAGTAAATCTGAACGCGGGGCGTTCCTTCTTGTACGCGCTGCATAGCGAGCCAGCTATCACCCATCCGAAGCGAGTCCGTGCTCAGCAAGCGGCGGTCCAGATCGAGCCACGTCATCAACAGGCTTTGCAAATTTGAGTCTAAACTTTAAAAATTCGTATCTTTCGCATACGAGCTCCGTTTTCGACATTCTTTATATCCACGCGTAGGCGGGACCGTACTCTACAACTTTCATTTAGATTCCGTCGGCTAATTTTGACTTTATTCTAAAAGTTATATTTTTAACAGGCCGGGACAGGATTGGTCCGTTAAAAATTCATAACTTCTTCATCCGACGTCCGTTTTCGTCTGTCTTTTTATCGGTACGCTACTATTAATGAGATCTTCGATTCTCGTTTAGGTTGTGTCGGCTAAAAACCGCTCGATCTAATATTCGAACTTCGTGCTGTACACTGCTAAGCCGAAACTTCAAAAAATCATAACTTCCTCATACGAAGTCAGATTTGGGCGTTATTTTTATGGACGCGCTCGGTTTAACGTTTTCTACAACTTTAGTTTAGATTGCTAAGGCTAAAAGTCGCTCTATCGTAAATTCACTATTTACGTCTCCCGGTGCCGTGCCGGTTTTGCCGTAAAACTTCGACGGGTGATAACTTCTTCGTTATAACTCGGATTTCGGCGTTTTTTATATGTACAGAAACCTTGAGACATATTCTACAACTTGGTTAAGATTATTTATTCTAAATAATCTTTTGTCGAAAAGTCGTTTTCGACCCTTATTATCTCTAAATTGACTAGCCCGGATCTACGGGCGTTACACTACTCCCTATACTTAAGTCCCACTATGTGTCTCAGGTGTTAAGGATACAAAGATAATACCTATTAATCAAGTGTCACTCACGACTGCGATCTATGAGTTGATCTTGATGCAGGTATGTTCAGTACGAGTTCTCTGACAAGTACCTATGAAACTTGGTTACAACTTCTTGCCTACTTTCATCTGGTGAGAGTCAACCAATCCTTTTCATATTAGTCTTACTTCATAATTGCTCCCACAATCATGACTGACTATGAACCTTTAGAATAACAAGATTATTCATAGATTAAACATGTTAATATAGAACATAACAAGTATTAATGTAATGATCATATCCCAGTATATCAAAAACATTATGTAATAGTTGTTGTTACAATGTTCCAATATCCAAATACAAAATCCAAACCAAAATCCCATTTCTAGAATAATAAAAGTCCTATGGCTTAAGTGTAACCACTCATACTTAGCTTAAAAGGAAAGACTTTATCAATGGGTTCGACTAAATTTAATTTGTGTGAATTTCGCGAATACTATATCTCGATATTTGACTTTTACTCTAGGTATAATTAAATATCTTGGAGAATAGGATTGACGTTCTTTTGTGACATGGAGTCCCTTAGCTTGATTAAGTCAACTCTCGAAATCACAAAGATTTCTATGTGATCATTGAATGACAGAAATCAACATAGTTTTTCAATGAACTCATTATCCAATCATATTTGACTTCAACTTCAAAAGTTGTTTATTCTTATCTTGTAGTAGATTGTGTCATTATGTTTTGCTTGGACCTCATTCCAACTAAACTTACTCTTCATTCCAAAATGAAGTGATAATCCAATTATAATTCATAATTATCTATATTTATTTAGAAATCAAAATCCTATGTAGCTCTTTACATTAAGATTTTATTCTAAACTAATTATCTCATATACATTCTCTTAGCTCTTCTTAAGTACTCTTAGAATGTTCTCATAATCATCTAGTGATTTAACCATGTATTCAATTTTGTATATCATGATATGACATAATTGATGGATTCATTTGCCAAGCAAATAGAATATAAATCATTTCTTCTAGCTCAACCTATGTGCTAGGTCCATTTGAGACAAACTAAAAAATGGAGTCATGTGACAATGTCAAGAATCTTCCAAAGGATTCTTGTATCTTGACGTCTTTCAAGATATTGTCATTTCATGCAAAAGAATTTCAAAACCTTTAACATTCATCTTTATCTATCTTTTATAGATTTTACATTCTAAGAATGTATCTTGTCATTCCTAAGTCTTTCATTTTAGAAATACTTTCCGAATCAAGGTGAAAACCACCTTGCATAGTCGGAATATTATTTCAAATGATTAAATATGTCTCTTTCATACAAGATTAGAAATATCACTATCCTCCCACTAGTTCTTAGTATACACACATGTTCTTTTTCATTTTGATATAAAAGCATACCTTGTATCTTTATATTAAAATGACTATTCCAACCTTGAGATGTTTGCTTTATATCCACAGGTGGATCTTAAGCCTTATACATTTGGTTAGGATAACATGGATTAAGAAAACCTCCAAGCTAAGCTATATAGATATCTTCTAGTAGATGTCTATTAAGAAAAACGGTCTTTCTTGAAATCTATTTGCTATATCTCATCTTAAGGGTGGTAGTGATGGTGGTGGGTAGTGGTGGTGGTGGTTTTGGTATGTGATAGGTGGGGTGGTAGTGATAGATGGTGTAGGCAGGTCTTGGTGATGGGTGGTGGTAGTGATTGGTAAGTGGTGGTGGATGATTGGTGGTGATGATGGCGGTGTGTGATGGTGGTGGGGTTGGTGGTGGCGAGTGGTGGTGGTGGGTGGTGGTAGTGGGCTGTTGGTTGTGGTGATGAGTGGTTGGTAGTGGTGGTGGTTGGCAAGGGCGGCTCAACCAGTTTGGAGGCTCTAAGCGAACCAAAATTTTAGGGCCATTTGGTTTTATTGTACTCCTCAATTATATTCACATACAAGTTCACTCTTTATGTTTTCTTCAAGGACAATTTCGGTATAAGATAAAGAATTTTTCCTATTGTAATAACCTAAATAAACAAGAATTTGATAAAAATTTATATATAATTCTTATAACACCTAATATAACAAAAGTACATAGCAAACTTGTTACTAAAACTCATCATTCACTGTTAATAATTTGTGGTATTTAGGACTAAATAACTCAATGATATAGCTATATTTTAATTAAAAGAAGTATTTTATAGTTTTTTTTATTCTTCCACTTGATTTATTTTGTGGTTACTGAATTTAATGTTTTAATGGACTAAACTTTTGGATTTTGGAGAATATGAGGCCCATTAGAATTTGGGGCTCTAAACCCTAGCTTAGAAAAACTCTACATAGAGCCGACCCTGGTGGTTGGTGATTGGTGGGTTGTAAGTGGTGGTGTTTGGTGGTAGGGGGTGGTTTTGGGTGGGTGGTGAGTGATATATGTTAGTGAGTTTTTTAATTGTTTTTAACTATTTTTTTATTTATATTAATATTATTTTATGTTTTTTATTTAATTACAAAAATATCATCTTCTAAACTAAAAAAATTTTATTCTCAAATGTTTTTGCAATAAAAATTTTCTCAATTTAACGCTCCCTATATAAAACATAAAAGTTGTGCAATTTTATTCCTTTTTAGAATTTACGAGATAAACCAAAAAAGTTAAACCGTAAAATCTCGAAAACCTAAAAATTGTTTTGTTTTGGATAATATACCTGAAGCCCTTTCCAAATTTTGTAAGCTTTAACTTGTTTTTTATTTTTCCTAACCTTATAGCTTGAGAGGCTTTGGACTTTATAAAATTCGGTCGTTTCAAAAAAAATATTTGAATAACTTTTTGTTTACATTTAAAATAATAATAATAATAGTAAAATAAAAAATAACTAAAACCGATAAAACCGTAAACACTGTGGTCGATTTGTCCAAACAAACAAGTAAAAAAAAAAAAAGACAGGAAATCTCCCCAATTTCCAAAATTCCACCGGCATTAGGGTTCCGATTTGAACGATTTCAACAAGGGATCGAACCTTTTCTTACAGGTTAAGTGCTTTTCGCCTTTCATGCCCATCTATTTGAAATTGTTCCATAGTTTGATTGTATCTTTATTCAACCCTAGTTTTGTAATCTCGATCTCAGTTGATGGTGGCTTGTTGTCATGGAAACTTGTACATTTTTAATTAGAGTTATAATTGCCTTGTTTCCTTTCAGCACTCATAAAACAGGACGAAATGTTAGTTTTTTTTTCACGTTAGGTAACTGTAGCCTGACTTTCTTCTTTTTTGAATTCTTTAATGACATTTATATGCCCATTTGTTAGCCACTGTTTCAGTTTTTGTTATGTGTTTATGCTAAAGATTTCTTCTTTCTTAATTAGTGTTGTGTTCTCAAGTAGATATCTATTTCTTTGTAGTGCTAGGAATGGCACCTTGCATCTCCATATTTGTAATTTCCAATTGGATCGTTTTTAGATCCAGTATCAATCAGTTCAATTATTCCTCTTTGGATTTGTTGTCAAGCTGATTATTGCACGTGAAGTCACAATGATAAGTTTGCTCTGTTTGGCAAAAACCGATTATGCTAACTAGCCTGATACTCACTCTGAGGTGATTCTGTAAAACACAATAATAGCTTTGAAAATACGTCTTGCGTAATGCTCTTAGGTTGTTGGTAGAATAACCCTTTTGCAGAATCATGTCCCTGTTGATTTTTTTTTGTATGTAGGATATTTTTCACATTTAAATTCCTTTTATTTTGTTTTCAGTCTTGATCATGTGTAGATTGGTTGCTAGTGAAGACACATCAGCTGGTGAATTAGAGCATCATCAAAGCACTGTAAATGGAACTCGCCGCATGCACCCACAGATTCAAGCACAAATTGCACGTTTGGAAGCAAGGATAAGTAGGGTTGAAGCTCGGATGGAAAGGCTTGAAGTTAGTGTTTTATATCTTCAAAGGCGAATGTACATATATGGCTTTGTCTGTCTCATGTCTGTTTTGTATGCCATATATAAATGAGTTTTAGTAATTAGTATATTGTAGTATTGTACAACTGTAGTGGTATCCTGTTGTAATGTTTGACAAACAAAAATGATCAAGATTGATAAATTATTAGTGTTATGTTAGAAAACTCAAACAAAAATGATCAAGATTGATAAATTATTAGTGTTATTTTAGAAAACTCGTGATTCTTGTTTTGAATCTGTGTTTGTTCTTACTTTAGCTATAAAAGAAAAATAAATGTGCACAGCATCTATGATTTATGTAGTTTTATTTCTATAATGAGGTTCATTCTATTAAGACAAAACTTCAAAAATGGTCCCTGTGGTTTTCGAAAATCTGAAGTTTGGTCCCTAATTTATAAACCTATGAGAGAGAGAGGTAACAGAATCATAACAGAAATGCCCATTGGTTGTGAAATGACAGATATGCCCTTCACTTAACGGTCAAAAGGTAACGGAGTTAGCGAAAAGGACCATCTGTTAAAAGTTTTGAAACCACAGGGACCATCTGTGAGGTTTTTAAAGATTAGGGACTAAACTTTAGATTTTCGGAAACCACAGGGTCCATTTTTGAAGTTTTGTCTTCTATTAATATCTGCCCTACTAGCTTGCTAGTATCAAGATTTTTGAAATTAAGTGGATTATTATTATCATCATTTTTTTTTTGAGTGGGTAGACTATATATACGAGTGTTTTTTTATTTAATACAAAAATAATTAGTTAATAAATAAAGTCATAAAAAAGGGGGGTTTTACTAGTTAACACCCAACTTTTTTAAATTTTTTTCTCAATTAACGTAAGAATAGTTATTATTATTACCAAAGGGCTTGTACGATACTTGATGTTGACATGGTGCCTCTAAACCCAAGTGATTAAAGGTTCAAATGTAAGTGTTGTGAGACAAGTTGTGTGATTTAGGAGTAGATTAGAAAGTGTCGTTGTTCTGAAAAAATGTTATGATTATTAGCCTTGGTGGTTAATGGCCGCTATATACGCATGCCTTGCAAGGGATTCATGATGACGTTAAATTAATTGGCCATTCTGATTCATACGATTTAGGTAGTTGTGATGTGAAGGCACGTGATATTTTCCTATCAAAAGAGAAAACAAAATAAAGTTAAGAATAATTATTAGCACATAAAATATTAAGGAATATCAAAATAGTTGTATGACTTAGGAAAATTCACAAAAGGTGTCTCAGAGGAGGCATGAAGGAAAGGCTCAAGTATCACATGTCAATCATTGATTATTAGCCTTGGTGGTTAATGACCGCTATATACGCATGCCTTGCAAGGGATTCATGATGACGTTAAATTAATGGGAGCTGATTCGTACACAACAGCTTTTTACCGCATACAACAATTTTTTATAAATAGACAATTTTACCCTTTCCTCTATTTTAACAAACTTTACAATCTACCCCCTCCCGTCTAAAACCCTTCCCAATATACAAACACAGAAACGAATCTAAGCTTCTCAACGGCGATCATTGGTAACTTGCATCTTAGGTTTGCTTCACCGCCATAGCCGGCTGCCCCACTGCGGTCACTTTTATCCTCTATTTTTTGGTTTGTGATTTTATATTGTGATTGTATTTCCTCCATTAATTGATTTGTGATTTTATATTGAATTATTGGTATTGTGATTTTTGTATCGTTGCTACTATTATGATTTTATATTCAATTCTAGTTTGTATATTCAATTCTAGTTTGTAATTTGAGATTGAAAAAGATCAAAACCACTGTTTGTTGTTTGCGATTGAAAAAATCAATTATTCTCCTTAGTTACACTACATAATGCTTATATTAATAAGAGTAAGTATCTTTAAACCCTATTCATCCAAAAAAATCAATGAATATTATGTTTACCTTTTCTACTAATTTCATCAAATACATCAAATACTTTGTTATTTGTCTTGACTGTAAGCCCAAAAATCCATGCTATTGAAGAATATAAATGTAAAGCTTACCTAGTCACTTAACAGGCTAATGTTAATTTTTTAAGTTAATTTCATCAAACTATATTTTTCTGTTTATCACTATTATTTGTACTGAATTTCTTAATTTGTGTGTGATTATGTAACAGACAATTTCAATGGAATCAACTTCATCGATGCCACTGAGTGAAAATGTTTATTTAACTACTTCGAAATTTGACTCGTGTGATGATTTATTGAAGAGTGTTCGAGAATTTTATTATTCTAAAGGATATGGGATATCTATTCGTGGTTCAAGAAAAGACAAACATGTGATTTTGCAATGTGACAGAGGTGGTTTATATCGAGATATACGAGGTATTTCAGGTAAACGAAAAAAAACCACCGGATCGGGTTTGATCAATTGTCCTTTTAAGCTTTTGGGCAAAAGGAGTAGTGATGGTGCTTGGATATTTGATGTAAAAGACTTATCACATAACCATGAGCCATCTACGGACATCTCCGGACATCCCTCGTTTCGTCAGTTACCATCGGAAAGCATAAAAAGTGTTACAGAAATGACCAAGGCCGGGATTCCCCCGAGACAAATTCTTTCTTCTTTGCGTCAACAAACCCCAAATCTACCAGTAATCTCTAGAAACATATACAACGTGAAGAGAAAAATCCAAAGGGAAAATTTAAGGAATCGACCTATGATCAATGCATTATTTGAGGAGCTTGACGAAGGTGGTTTTACTTATGACATTTCACATAATGCAGAGGGTCGTATATCTCGTTTGTTCATTGCACACCCTTTGTCGATTAAATTGGCTAAAGCTTTCTCCAACATATTTTTGATGGATTGCACCTACAAAACCAATAAATATAACATGTCACTCCTTGATATTATTGGTGTTTCGTGTTTTAATACTGCCTTTTATTCTGGGTTTGTTTTCTTGAAAAGAGAAGATGAAGAAAACTATTCTTGGGCATTACGAGCATTTAAAGAGATTATTGGACAAGATCCGTGTGTGATTATGTCAGATAGGGAATTGGCGTTAATAAATGCCATAAAAAAAGTTTTTCCTATGACATCAAATCTTTTATGTGTTTGGCATATTGAAAAGAATGTACTGGCAAATTGCAAGAAATATTTTGGACGTGCCGAGGAGTTCGATATTTTTATGTCTAATTGGAATAATGTTGTATATTCGACAACGGAAGCTCTTTTTGAGGAAAACTGGTTTGAATTTACATCAATTCATAAAGAGAAGAAAGACGCAATTGAGTACATAAAAAATGTATGGTTGCCTTGGAAAGAAAAGTTTGTTAGTGCTTGGACCGATAAGTACTTGCATTTTGGCAATCGATCGTCATCAAGAGTTGAAGGTGCACATGCTAAACTTAAACAATATTTGCAAGTTTCTACGGGAGATTTGAGGGAGGTGAAAGAGAAAATTTGTCTTGCAGTTGAGCATGAATTTAATGAGATTAAAGTAAAGCTCTCAAGTGAGAAAATTCATGTTCATCATGATGGCACTATGCCATTATTTAGAGAACTTCATTATCACGTATCTCACTTTGCCTTGAAGGAGATATATAAGCAATATGGTTTTACGAAAGATGGTAATATTTACCTTTCTTATTGTTTATTAACCTTTATTATTTACTAACATTTATTAATTATTTTGTATTTTTAGGTAGTATGACTCCTTGCACTGGTCACTATATGGCAACCATGAGTCTTCCATGTGCTCACAAGATAAAATATTGGCAAGGAACTACTTTTCCGTTGGATTTAATCCATCCGCAATGGAGGATTGACACACTATCGCTAAATTTACAAAATGATTTGCATGATGAAGACACTGGTAGACTTGATGAGTTGCTTAATGAATTGCGCTCAACGTACCAAAGGTGGCCCTTAAACAAGAAAAAACATGCACTTTCGCTGATTACTGAACTTCTGAACCAATCTGATGCCTTTTTTGAGTCGGTGGTTCAACGACCAAAAGGAAGACCTCCAAAATCAAAAAAGAAAGGAGGAATAACATCAACGACACGGGATCCTTCAAGATTTGAGTTGGTAGAATCTTCACAAAGACGTAATGAAGCAAATGGTGAAAACAACTTATTTGATTTAAACGTATATCCATTAGATACGTTTGATTTAGACGGTCCTTTTTGAGTTCATCATAGTATTTTTTTTATTGACATGGTTGCTTGATTCAAATGTTCTTTTTAAGCCTACCATAGTATATATATATTTTTATGTGGATACTTGTTTGGTTTAACGGTTGTTTAATAAAATTTGATTGGAAAAAGTTTGATTATATAGCTAAGTCTTTGATTTTAAAAGTTATTATCAAGTTATATGTCCACCGTTGTAACAAAAAAAAATGATAAAATTGACAATTTTTAGTAAGTACAAATATATGGCACGTAGGAGAAGAAATATATGATAGATAGGAATGAGTGCCTGTAGAAAAGAATAAAGAAATTGTACATTTATGATTTTGCAATATATATATATATATATATATATATATATATATATATATATATATATATAGAGAGAGAGAGAGAGAGGTAGAAATATATATTTATATAATGGGAGGGGTAAAGTGTACAATTGAGAAAAAGTTGTAAAGAAGGAGGAGATAAATTATAAAATTGAAGAAAGGGTAAAATTGTCTATTTATAAAAAATTGTTGTGTGCGGTAAAAAGTTGTTGTGTACGAATCAGCTCCCTAAATTAATTGGTCATTCTGATTCATACGATTTAGGTAGTTGTGATGTGAAGGCACGTGATATTTTCCTATAAAAAGAGAAAACAAAATAAAGTTAAGAATAATTGTTAGCACATAAAATATTAAGGAATATCAAAATAGTTGTATGACTTAGGAAAGTTCACAAAAGGTATCTCAAGGAGGCATGAAGGAAAGGCTCAAGTATCACATGTCAATCATTCCTCACCTGTATATGAGGGTAAAACACATGTTAAAATCACATAGGCACATTACATTAAAGGTGGGTACGTATTTTCTTCACATATATCTCATTTGGTCGACCATTATAATACAAGCATCTTTACGAGTACAAGCATCTTTACGACCATTATAATACAAGCATTTTTTTTTTTAAACGGTAAATCTAACATACTCCTAAATTACTCTTTAAATCCACCTATGTCCACGACGGGACTTGAACCCTCAACCTCAATGAAGGAGGGCAACACCGGGTACCGCTGAAGCCCTTTGGTATTTATGAGGTATTTAACCAATAAAAACAGTAACTTACCTTGAAGGCTCGAAGTATGGCATGCATCTATTATCAATTTCAATATGTGGTGGTATGCATTAAAATGTGCTTTGTCATGTCCGAATGTAGATTCCAAAACATCACGGAAAGCTTGACTGATTTTTTTTCCAAAATGTTGAAACCTTTCAACAACATTTCTATTTGAAAGACCCGAGGCGAGTGTAAGCAAGTATATTCCAACATTCAGTGTTGATGGGTTACTATTAACTTCTTGGGCGAAGTTATGCCAAAGAGGACCTTTGAGCTTATCAAGACTCTCCGTTATATTAAAATAGCTGGCCCGACTCAGGATAAGAACCATCTGCCCCACCTTATTTATCTAGAATCGTCTCCTACTCATTAGCTGATATGGCAGTAAAATTTGGATCTAATGATGGTGCTAAACAACCCTCCCCTATTGCTGCAATATCACCAAACAAAATTATCCCTTTTTTCTTCATCAAGTGGCAGAACCCCCTGAACTTATTGACATAATATTTCTCCTAATAAGTTAATTAATCATATAATATATCATCATAAGAAGAAATGGTAATATGCATATATATAAAAATAATCAACGTTAGTGTTTGCCATCACTCATCTAAACAATTAGGTTTTTTTAGTAGAATTCCAATCTAGATCGGTTTCTCCCGTTTTTATTATTTTCCATTGACGCTAATCTTTTCCCATATGGTTATCGTATCATATTTGTTTTTTTTAAGGATTTGAATTGACATTATCTAACTGGTCTTTAGCAAATTGATCTTCTATCTCACATCATCTCAATACTTGGGCACATCCATTCTTGGCAATGAAGTTGATACACATGACAAAAATATTGTAATAGTGTCTAATGTTATAACTAAATTGGTAAGACTATCCATTAATAGCATGGTCTTTTTTAGGTTGCGCTCAATGAACCAAATGATATTTAAATGTTGTAAGATCTAGGGAGATACAAATTGTTTATTAATTATTCATTTGATGATTAATTAATTAGAAACTAGTTCGTAATTATTTGGACTTAATTAGAATTAATTTAGAATTAAGTTATGTTAATTAAAAGTGCATGGATAAATGTTAATTATTCAATAGTTGAAATGGTTGGAACATTCTGGAACCCTAGGGATAGGGTGGACAAAATTGATAAAGTTTATCCCTAGAGATTTCACCCAATGCTAGATAAAAGGAAGGATTCGAATTTGAATTAATCATGATTAATTAATTATTTAAATATGGTATCAGGAAGTTAGTTCAAAATATGTTAGACAATCCTGAGGTTGGGGCCATGAGACAGGGTGGAGGCATCCTTCAGAACGAGTCTACATCGAGTAACACCAACATCAGACAGTGTCTTTGTAAGGTTGCAGATGGGCACTTTACCGCAACAGTGAAAGTGTTATGCTCATCTGGTGTTGCGCCATATAATGGTGATACTATTAAAGCTTTGGAGGACAAACAACCTTTCAGGCCACCCTCATCCATGCCGAGCCCTATAATTTCTGAACCTCCCCTTGTAGCAGACTTTGACTGTGTATCTGGTTGTATCAAATATTTCCCTAAAGGAACTTCTTGCGGGAGAGATGGCTTGAGGGCTCAACACTTACTGATGCCCTTTGTGGAGAAGGGTATGCTATTGCCACAGATCTCATATGTTCTATCACTTCAGTGGTTAATTTATGGTTAGCGGGAATATATCCGACCATTTTGGCAGAGTTTGTTGCATCAGCTCCTCTCACGCCTCTGCTTAAAGCTAACAACGGGATCCGTCCAATTGCAGTAGGAACTATATGGAGACGTCTGGTTTCCAAGGTTGCCATGAAAGGTGTGGGTAAAGAAATGGCCAAAGTATCTTAATCATTTTCAGTTCGGGGTTGGTGTGTCCGGGGGTGCTGAGGCTGTCTTACACAGCACCAATAGGGTGTTGAGTGAACACCATGATGATGGGTCTCTTGTAATGATGGCAGTGGATTTCTCGAATGCCTTTAACCTGGTGGATAGATCAGTATTGCTCCACGAGGTTAAGAGGATGTGCCTTTCTATTTCTTTGTGGGTGAATTTCTTGTACGGGTAGGCAGCGAGACTTTATATCGGAGACCAACATATATGGTCTGCCACGGGGGTGCAGCAAGGCGACCCCTTGGGCCCTCTTCTTTTTGCCCTCGTTTTGCACCCGCTTGTGCACAAGATTAGAGACAATTGTAAGCTCCTTCTCCATGATTGGTATCTAGATGATGGGACTGTCATTGGGGATTCAGAGGAGGTGGCTAGAGTGTTGAACATTATTCGGTTGGATGGTCTAGGCTTGGGTCTTGAGTTGAACATCAAGAAAACAGAGATTGTTTGGCCCTTCTGTGATGGTAGGAAGCTTCGTGTCGATTTTGTAACATCCGAATTTTCAGGGATATTATTGTGTATGTTAATCTTGAGATTGAAGGAGAGACTCGACGAGTTGAGGGTCCAACTCGTCGAGTCGAGTCGAGTTGCTCGCGTGGATTTAATGAATGGATTCGACGAGTCAGAGGAGGGACTCGTCGAGTAGGTGTTGGGCAGAGAAACCCTAATTTCCCGGGTTTGGGACCTATTCAAAGGCACTTATAGCCTTATTTGCGGCTACCTTCCTGTGAGAGCAAACCCTAATTGCTATTGGAGCTAGAGAGTGATATAGAAGCTCATATTGTGGTTCTTGTGCATCATTTGAGGAAGAGGAGGAGGTTATCAAACAAGGAGCTGGAGGTGAGGCTGTTGGATCCAGTGATTTCCTGTCCAGAGCTCCTGAGGAAGGTAATAAGTCTTTACCTTTCTTCTTATTTTGGATAGATCTCATATCTATGGAGTTTTAGGGCTTTTTGCCATCTTTTGTTTGGGTTTTTGAGTAGCATGAGTTATCAAGAAGTCTAGACCTCAGATCTGGACCTTGTGAGGTCCTTAGAGTCTAGGTGTCCCATCTTTATTCATCCATATGAGGGTTTTTGGGCTTAATCATTCATGAAGGGGATGTATTAGCATTTTGGAGCAATAACATCATGCATGAACGTAAAGATCGAAGCTTTACGTGACTATTGAGCCTTGAGAGGACAGATCTAGTGTTTGGAGTGATAGATCTATTTTAAATCGTCTGAATGAGCTTTGGGTCTGAATGAACTCGCAGAGTCAATGAGCCGACTCGACGAATTGATTAGGGTTTGTCCCGTAGAGCTGAATCATGCGATCACTCGGCGAGTTGGGAGTCAACTCGACGAGTTGAGTCAACCTTCATGAGACTTCTGTGGAAAACGATGGGACTCGACGAGTCACAAGGGTGCACTCGGCGAGTCAGGTCAAATATGGACTGTTGACTCGAGTTTGACTTCTGTTGACTTTAGGGTTTAGTCAACGTGAGTAATGGAGACCATAGAGGGGTAAAATGGTCTTTTATCCACTTCAAGAGTTAGACAGCGAAAGAGAGTAGCCTTTAGAATATGCGAGTATTAATAGAGCATTAATTAGAGATATTTATCCTATGTGATAGGCGGAGGCTAGTTCGAGATTTCCGAGTACGAGACTGTTACTTGCTTGCTTACAAGGTGAGTCTTCTCACTATACCTTACCTAGAGTGGTAATTATGTGTGACCGGAAGGTCTTATGTGCTTATAAGGGTTATGTGATGTATGTTTTTATGTGATATGTATATGTTATATCCTGAGTTTGCATAGTTTGGACGGGAAGGTCAACAGATTAGGACCAGAAGGTCTACAGATTTAGAACCGGAAGGTCATCATGGGTAGGACGATATATGTTTTTATGTGAAATCTAATTTAAGTGGGGGAGAATTGTAACATCCGGATTTTCAGGGATATTATTGTGTATGTTAATCTTGAGATTGAAGGAGAGACTCGACGAGTTGAGGTTCCAACTCGTCGATTCGAGTCGAGTTGCTCGTGTGGATTTAATGAATGGATTCGACGAGTCAGAGGAGGGACTCGCCGAGTAGGTGCTGGGCAGAGAAACCCTTATTTCCCGGGTTTGGGACCTATTTAAAGGCACTTATAGCCTCATTTGCGGCTACCTTCCCGTGAGAGCAAACCCTAAGCTATTGGAGCTAGAGAGTGAGAGAGAAGCTCATATTGTGGTTATTGTGCATCATTTGAGGAAGAGGAGGAGGTTATCAAGCAAGGAGCTGGAGGTGAGGCTGTTGGATCCAGTGATTTCCTGTCCAGAGCTCCTGAGGAAGGTAAGAAGTCTTTACCTTTCTTCTTATTTTGGATAGATCTCATATCTATGGAGTTTTAGGGCTTTTTGCCATCTTTTGTTTGGGTTTTTGACTAGCATGAGTTATCAAGAAGTCTAGACCTCAGATCTGGACCTTGTGAGGTCCTTAGAGTCTAGGTGTCCCAACTTTATTCATCCATATGAGGGTTTTTGGGCTTAATCATTCATGAAGGGGAGTCAACTCGACGAGCTGAGTCAACCTTCACGAGACTTCTGTGGAAAACGATGGGACTCGACGACTCACAAGGATGCACTCGGCGAGTCAGGTCAAATATGGACTGTTGACTCGAGTTTGACTTCTGTTGACTTTAGGGTTTAGTCAACGTTAGTAATGGAGACCATGGAGGGCTAAAATGGTCTTTTATCCACTTCAAGAGTTAGACAGAGAAAGAGAGTAGCCTTTGGAATATGTGAGTATTAATAGAGCATTAATTATAGATATTTATCCTATGTGATAGGCGGAGGCTAGTTCGAGATTTCCGAGTACGAGACTGTTACTTGCTTGCTAACAAGGTGAGTCTTCTCACTATACCTTACCTAGAGTGGTAATTATGTGTGACCGGAAGGTCTTATGCGCTTATAAGGGTTATGTGATATATGTTTTTATGTGATATGTATATGTTATATCCTGAGTTTGCATGGTTTGGACCGGAAGGTCAACAGATTTTGGACCGGAAGGTCAACAGAGTAGGATCGGAAGGTCTACAGATTTAGAACCTGAAGGTCGTCATGGGTAGGACGATATATGTTTTTATGTGATATGTATATGTTATATCCTGAGTTTGCATGGTTCGGACCGGTAGGTCAACAGAGTTAGGACCGGAAGGTCAACAGAGTAGGACCGGAAGGTCTACAGATTTAGGACCGGAAGGTCATCATGGGTAGGACCGGAAGGTCTACCAGAGTTGTGGGACCGGAAGGCTCCACTGAGACACATTGACCGGAAGGTCTCGTAGAGCTATAGCCTCGAGTGGCTAATTATGTGTACGTGGTATTTTGGGGAACTCACTAAGCTTCGTGCTTACCGTGTTATGTGTTACGTGTTTCAGGTTTTTCTCAGGATCGCGGGAAGGCACCGATTTGATTGTACACACCAGAGAAAGAGTTATGTTTCGAGGATCCTGGATTGTTAATCAAACAAACGTGGGGTTGCGTTTTGTAATTTAAATAAATGAGATTTTATAAAATGGGTTATTGAGAAATATGTGATTTAAAAATGATAAATTTGTTTTAAAAATTTACGGTGTTACAAGTTGGTATCAGAGCCTTGGTTTGAGGGATTCGGATGCACCTTCGGGTGTGTTTGAACTCAAACTGAGGATTTGAGAAAGATTTTCAAAAGAGATAAATTTTTCTAAAAATGAGAAAGAGTTTAAGGGAAAACGAGTTGGAGCAGTGTGTACAATCAGCCAGAGCCCGAACGGTGATATCCCAAAATACCCTTACTTTTGTGTTAAGAGATATTTATGAGATATTTTATGAGATATCATGCATGCTAGAGATAGGCTAGGTAATTCATAATTTAGGACTAGAGTGGCCTGATTTGTGATGCCTTAGCCTAGGAATTGTCGCTATCTGTGATTTGCTTTTGAGTATGTGCGGAGTAAGAGTATCCAGCAGGAATCCTTTTTAGAGAGGGATTGGAGAGATATCTAGATGAGCATTTGAGGAGTCTACTGAGAGAGTAGTCAGATACCCACGTGGGGTAAAGTTGCTTGAGTTCGGTGATATCCTTTGAGTATGAGGAGAGCAAGTAGGTAATAACCTAGGGTGGTTTTACATGTTGGTATAGATTATTCGATGCCCGAATGCTGCTTGTTTCGTGATTTGTGGAACTCTTGATGATGGGAGTCAGCTACTAAGTGAATATGACGATATTCAGGAAGTAGATGGTTGGCATCATAAGGAGTTCTTCAGCAGTTGATGGCGAAGAAGTGTGAGAACCTAGGAAGAGCCTAGGAGAGGGTGACCCTAGTCAGATGAGTACGCTGACAGAGTAGAGCATTTCGCAGAGGAGCGAACACGCGTGACGGGATTGGTGATCGAGAAGGTTGAGCAGCTACTTAGGAACTCGGGGATGGTCCTTGTAGAAAGTATGGGTAGATGTGGCAAGTAGTATGGGCCCGTACTACTGAAAGCAGAGGACCCATACTCGATACAGGGAGCATTTCGGAGGTTTTAAGTAGCAGATCGAGAGGTGATGTCATGGTTCGAGTACCATGATTTGTAGCAGATCGAGAGGTGATGTCATGGTTCGAGTACCATGATTTTAGCAGATTGAGAAGAGATAACATGGTTCGGGTACCATGATTCATAGCAGATCGAGAGGTGGCCACATGGTTCGAGTACCATGACTCGTGGCGGTTAGTGCTTCTGGTTTACCAGTTATTCTGTTGTGATTGATTAGACTGAGATCAGATATGAAAGAGTGTGGGGGCCAGAGGTCCATGTTGAACGAGTTTCAATGGAGCATGCCTTGAGGGGGAAAATGAGTTAGTTCCCGAGGGATTTTTGGTGAGATGCCAGTTGGAGTCGCAAGACTCATAGAGGAGTAGAAGATGGTGATTTATAGAGGATTACAGTCTGAATTGAGCAATCGGCCGATAAAGGAGATGTCACCTTCTGTGACCAGAGTTGTGCTAGTTCCGTTCCTGTGAGAAACAGAAGAGATATTGAGACTTTTGGTTTCTGAGCTTGGGGGTAGACCCTGTGGGGTAGCATCGGTTGTGATCTTTCATCAGAGTATCTGGGCAGTATATCTACCGCAAGGTAGTATTATAGTAAGAGAGGAACATCAGTGGTGACTGAGACGATCAAGGACAAGGATATACCCTATATGAGTATAGTAGGGCATGTGTTAGCGGCAGTTTCAGGTAATCAAGAGGAGCATTGTTGGGGCGGTTGTTTTCGTTGTCTAAGTTGTGTGTCGACAATGAGAGTGAGGTCTCTTGCTCTTATGATTATTCCCGCGTTAGGAGGATTTTGAGATTTTTGGTCAGAGACGGGATATTTGGAGATTGCTTGGTTCCATTGGGAAGGTCCTTGAGTGATTGTGTAGTACGTTTCAAGAGTCAAGTGTGACATACCTGGTGAAATAGTCTATGGAATAGATTGTTGGCATGCCAATCAGTTATGGTTCGAACCCTGAGTGGGGGAGATTTGGGTATTCTATTGAGGGGTTCAGCGATCTGTCCAAGTGCGGTAGAGAAATAATTATGAAGATCTACGGTGCGGACACATGAGGCCAGGGTTATTGGTGGTCGACGCGAGGGCAGAGTGAGATAATGCATATTGTACGTGTTAAGGAAAGGATGAGTGTCTCCACGATAGGTGGCCGTCGGTCGAAGACCGTGTGGTGGCTAGTAAGGATAGTTTCGACGGTTGAGAAATTCTGGCTCAAGGTATGGGATTCTGAGCAATAGAGGAAGGAGTTTCGGATGTTCGTCAACGTGTTTTGATTCATTGACGATTCTTTCGTGTTTCAATTGAGAGTTGGAATATTCCGAAGTTACATGATGTGTGGCATGAAGATTAGTTGTGAATCCTGAAGGAATGCATTGCGGTATCTGTGTATGATGTTGTAAGTAGGAGATTAGTGGTTGAGGCAGGACATCGTGACGAATCGTGATGGTGTACCGAGGTATCCGAGTATGATGTTCTAAATTTTGGATTATTTTGAGACTTGAGTTACGAGATGGCGAGTGGTGTATCAGGTGTCTACGGTTCCAGTGGGAGCCCTTTCAGCTAATTGACATCAAGCGGGATTATCTGAGAATGCGAATTGCAGCGAGAAAAAGTGTTTGTACCGACAGTGGTCATCAGGCGTAGTGATGCTTAGCCTGGGTGGGTGTGTGTACCTATCTATGTTGGGCCGCGAAGCGCGAGTTAGTCAACGCAGTGAAGTAATGACCTGAGGATGAGATTGTGGGGTGATAAGAGAGGGTGTTGTGATACTGTGGGGATCCGTAGTACTCACTAGTCAGCGAGAGGGTGTTGTGATACTGCGAGGAGCCGTAGTACTCACTAGTCAGCGAGAGGGTGTTGTGATACTGCGGGGAGCCGTAGTACTCACTAGTCAACGAGAGGGTGTTGTGATACTGTGGGGATCCGTAGTACTCACTAGTTAGCGAGAGGGTGTTGTGATACTGCGGGGAGCTATAGTATTCACCAGCCAGCGAGAGAGTGTTGTGGTGCTGCGGGGAGCCATGTTATTCAATAGTCAGAGCGTGACTCAGAAGAGTTCCTAGGCTTGAGTAGCCTTATTGGATTGAGTCTTCGGGGACCCAGTGGTCAGACCAGAAGAGAGACGAAGGTCTCCATAATGGTCGGGAATCATTATATTCTGAGTATGGCTGTGGAGACCGAAATTGGAAGGAATCGGAGAAGTGATGTACGTGTGGGTTGCGGGGTCTTGGGTCGTGGGTTGAGTGTTTCGTTGGGACGAGTGGTTCCAATTCTGTGCCAGACCAGACTCTCGAGTTGAGTTCGATCCTAGTGGTGTATTGAGTAGGCGGAATAAGATTCCGGATTCAGAGATGAATTTCATTTTTGAAGGGGGGTATTGTTTTCATTTGGTGTCTTATACCTGAGTGGGTCATTTCGTTGGTATGGGAAAATCGCGAGACGCATGGAACCAAGGGAGTAGTAGACGACAGAGGTCGAGGGTGAGACGACTTCCGTATTCACTTGAGGTAAAGCGAACTCCGTGACTTGTGTGTCACATTGGGCCGAGATAGTTGTTGTGAGAAGGAAGTCAATGGGACGTTTTGGGACATGCAATGGGTAACCTTTAGAGGTTCTTCTGCTGGGTCGGGAGATGACCTGGTGCTCAGTCTTGAAAGGGATATTGAGAAGGGAGCTAAGGTTTATGTTTGTTAAATGTCGGAGGACGCTTCTGAACAAGCATGATCATTTTCCGTGTCTGAGGTCAGGGTGTTGAGGGTTCGTTGTTCAGATGGGTTTTGATTGCAGTACAGTGGATGGGTACCTGGTGTGATGTGATCCTTTCATTCCTTGGTATATGATCTGGATTGTTTATCATGTCTGGGATGAGTGATCAGTAGCCAGTTTTGGGCATGGACTTGTTTTTATCGGTCCCAACTAGAGAACCAGAGGGGCAGTGAGTTATCGGGGTTTGTTATTCGAGGAGCGAATAACGTGGTGATATCTTGAGAGGGCAGTCTGGTTGTGTGACAGGCCACTAGAGTTTCCAGATTCTGGAGAGTCAGAAGGGGTAGCGTTGTGGCAGATGGGTCTGTCCTTTTTTACAGGGAGGAGTTCGTGTTTGGATTCAAGTGTCCAGAGAGTAAGATAGTTGTGTGGTATGAGATCCCTTCGATGGTGTTGTTCGGTTATTGGATTAGATCTATATGTTGTTGAGGAGCGATTTCGAGGGCGAAATCTAATTTAAGTGGGGGAGAATTGTAACATCCGGATTTTCAGGGATATTATTGTGTATGTTAATCTTGATATTGAAGGAGAGACTCGATGAGTTGAGGGTCCAACTCGTCGAGTCGATTCGAGTTGCTCGCGTGGATTTAATGAATGGACTCGACGAGTCAGAGGAGGGACTCGCCGAGTAGGTGCTGGGAAGAGAAACCCTAATTTTCCGGGTTTGGGACCTATTTAAAGGCACTTATAGCCTCATTTGCGGCTACCTTCCCGTGAGAGCAAACCCTAATTGCTATTGGAGCTAGAGAGTGATAGAGAAGCTCAAATTGTGGTTCTTGTGCATCATTTGAGGAAGAGGAGGAGGTTATCAAGCAAGGAGCTGGAGGTGAGGCTGTTGGATCCAGTGATTTCCTGTCCAGAGCTCCTGAGGAAGGTAAGAAGTCTTTACCTTTCTTCTTATTTTGGATAGATCTCATATCTATGGAGTTTTAGGGCTTTTTGCCATCTTTTGTTTGGGTTTTTGAGTAGCATGAATTATCAAGAAGTCTATGATAGGTTTTATACAAACAATCCTATGTGTGCATGCAACCCTAATTGGATCTATGTTTTCACTATTAGACATACAACTTTATGAACACAAAAAGAAACCTGGAATGCTCCTATAATTTTTGAAATCTACATAGGAGAATAGAATACATACCTTTTGTTGTTATATAGCAATAACAACTAGTTCCTTGAATTTCCTTAGCTCTTGAAAGCAAGTACCACAAGTGTAGTACCTCTAATGGCTCACAAACATACTTTGGGTGAGAGGATGAATATGAGAGAGAGGGGGAAGGGTACTAAGCTCCAAAATTTGGCCCTAGTAGGGTTTTCCCAAGGAGTGGTCGAATTCTAGTGCCTTAGGGTGCTATTTATACTTGAGGCTAGCTAGGGTTTCAAGGTGGAAACCCTAATCCCTTAGCTTAGGGCCTAAGCAAGTCCATGGACTCCTTTCCTTAAGCCCTTGGACGAAAACTCCTAGATCCTTCTAGGATTTTCGGCCAAGCCTTAATAAAGGTGATCAAATGGCCCAAAGCCTCAACTATTGAATAATTACAAAACAACCCCTATACTTTCAATCAGTTCCTTTAATCCCAAAAAATAATTCTAAATTAATTTCTGATTAAATACTAATTAATAATATGATTCCAAATTATTATATTATTCTTATAATATAATAAATAAATCATATTTATGCCCCAATCAACCTCTCTCCTCAACTGTCATCCTGTCTAGTCACCCGTGTGAAGGCAACCCAAAAGGACCATGCTCACAATCGGGTCAAGTACATACCAAAATAGTTATGGACTTAGACACTAATCCAACAGTCTAGACCTCAGATCTGGACCTTGTGAGGTCCTTAGAGTCTAGGTGTCCCAGCTTTATTCATCCATATGAGGGTTTTTGGGCTTAATCATTCATGAAGGGCATGTATTAGCGTTTTGGAGCAATAACATCATGCATGAATGTAAAGATCAAAGCTTTACGTGACTATTGAGCCTTGAGAGGACAGATCTAGTGTCTGGAGTGATAGATCTGTTTTAAATCTTCTGAATGAGCTTTGGGTCTGAATGAACTCACCGAGTCAATGAGCCGACTCGATGAGTTGATTAGGGTTTGTCCCGTAGAGCTGAATCATGCGATCACTCGGCGAGTTGGGAGTCAACTCGATGAGGTGAGTCAACCTTCATGAGACTTCTGTGGAAAACGATGAGACTCGACGAGTCACAAGGATGCACTCGGCGAGTCAGGTCAAATATGGACTGTTGACTCGAGTTTGACTTCTGTTGACTTTAGGGTTTAGTCAACGTGAGTAATGGAGACCATGGAGGGCTAAAATGGTCTGTTATCCACTTCAAGAGTTAGACAGAGAAAGAGAGTAGCCTTTGGAATATGTGAGTATTAATAGAGCATTAATTAGAGATATTTATCCTATGTGATAGGCGGAGGCTAGTTCGAGATTTCTGAGTACGAGACTGTTACTTGCTTGCTTACAAGGTGAGTCTTCTCACTATACTTTACCTAGAGTGGTAATTATGTGTGACCGGAAGGTCTTATGTGCTTATAAGGGTTATGTGATATATGTTTTTATGTGATATGTATATGTTATATCCTGAGTTTGCATGGTTTGGACCGGAAGGTCAGCAGAGTGTGGACCGGAAGGTCAACAGAGTAGGACCAGAAGGTCCACAGATTAAGAACCGGAAGGTCGTCATGGGTAGGACGATATATTTTTTTATGTGATATGTATATGTTATATCCTGAGTTTGCATGGTTCGGACCGGAAGGTCAACAGAGTTTGGACCGGAAGGTCAACAGAGTAGCACCAGAAGGTCTACAGATTTAGGACCGGAAGGTCATCATGGGTAGGACCGGAAGGTCTACCAGAGTTGTGGGACCGGAAGGCTCCACTGAGACACATTGACCGGAAGGTCTCGTAGAGCTATAGCCTCGAGTGGCTAATTATGTGTACGAGGTATTTTGGGGAACTCACTAAGCTTCGTGCTTACCGTGTTATGTGTTATGTGTTTCAGGTTTTTCTCAGGATCGCGGGAAGGCACCGGTTTGATTGTACACACCAGAGAAAGAGTTATGTTTCGAGGTTCCTGGATTGTTAATCAAACAAACGTGGGGTTGCGTTTTGTAATTTAAATAAATGAGATTTTATAAAATGGGTTATGAAAAATATGTGATTTAAAAATGAAAATTTTGTTTTGAAAATTTACGCTGTTACAGATTTATTCCCAACGGATATAGGGAGACCTTCTTTGGGGGTGAAGCTCCTTGGGGGGCTGTTAGCAGAGAAGCAGGGTTTATTAGCGGGCTGGCCATGAAGAGAGCGGTTAATGTTGTTCATTTGATGGGCCTTCTTCCACAACTATGTGACCTGCAGAGTGAGCTCCTTTTGCTTCGATGATGTATGGGCATTGCAAAAATTTTCTTTGGTTTAAGGACATGCCATCCGGTACACATAGAAGAGGCAGCTTTGTTCTTTGACAAAGGATTGCGCTGGTCTGTCGAGGATATGGTGGTATGTGGAGGCCCCTTCTTTGGAGACATTCAGTGGCGTCTGGCTTCTTTACCTATTCGTTTCGGTGGTTTGGGTTTGTACTCGGCATACGAGGTTTCCTCCTATGCATTTGTAGCCTCGAGGGCCCAATCTTGGGCATTACAAGACCACATCATACGTGACACTGGCATATGTGGTATGGACTCTGATTACCTATGTGCTATGACTCGTCTTCGTGATACAATTCCGGGATTCGACTGTAGTGGTTTCACTAATAAGGACACCGCCCCCCTAAATCCCAAAAATCATTGGCGTGTGCCCTTTTTAGCAAAATCATCAAAGATATGGAAGTCGACTTCGACATGACTGTTAGATAGAAAGCAGTCTTTAAGTGTCTGCGGGCACCTCATGCTTAAGATTTTCTGCTAACTATCCCTATTGATGGCCTTGGTCCGCATATGTCTCCTGTGGAGTACCGAACAATCCTTCGTTACCGCCTCATGATTCCTCTATTCCCAATTGACGAGATATTCCCAGTTTGCCGCAAGGCATGCTTGAATACCTTTGGGGAACATGTGGTTCATTGTAGAGAGCTCCCTGGTTTCAAGTATAGACATGATGTCGTTAGGGATGTTCTCTTTGATGCTTGTCGATGTGCTGGTATTTCTGCGAAAAAAGAAGCGCCAGTGAACTTTTTGACGGACCCGCAGGATGGAAGGTCCACACTTCGACCGGCTGACATTTTGGTCTTTGGATGGGTAGGAAGGAAGCATATGTGTGTGGATCTTATTGGGGTCTCTCCTCTCGTTGGTTTGAGGAGCGGGTGTTTCACAGCAGGGCATGCCGCTTTGAAAGTCGATGTGTGCAAAGTGGCACAGCACGAGAATGCATGTATAGAAAATCAACATGTGTTTGTACCTTTTGCATTTGATACATTTGGTTTTCTCGCACCAGAGGCGGTGGAGCTCCTCAACAGAGTCCATCGGGTCATGCATTCTAATGTCATATCTCCTAGATCGACAGATGTTGTTTTCAAAAGAATTAGTTTTGCCATCCAGAAAGGGCTTGCGGCGCAGCTTGTTGCCCGTTTGCCTTCCATCGATATGTATTGAACTTTATTACTCGAATTGAAAAAAATAAATAATTTGCAATATGTTTTATCTTTAAGCAACTGGAAGCTATAAATACCCCTCCCTAGCCCTCATTATTTTCGTCCCACTCTAAGCTATCATTAGAGTTTCTTTTCCCTCTTTAACTCCCTGGTCTATTGTTCCAAGGGTTATTTTATAACATCAAATAGTTTGACATTGTTGGGTGTGAACCATTACAGGTAACTACTTTGGTTATTCTTCCTTGGATTGTTGAACTCGATGTACATCAAAGGTCTGCATGTAAATTGGTTTTGCTAAAGGTTAGTAAACTTCTATCCTTTTTATAGTTGTTAATGTTATTAATTTAAGATCCTTGTATGTTTTATAATTTGTTTGCCTTAGATTAAAATTGTTTGTTTCTACTGCCACATAATTAATTTATGAAGTATATAGAAAACCTATCAAAAAGACCAGTTGATCCAAGTAAAAACCTCCCCATCAACCATATTATATAGCATGTAGCAAACTAGATTTTGGAATTGGAATGAAATTAGTTAACATATATAAAATACCTTTATAACAAAAAATGCATATCATTCAATCTATATAATTAACTACTCAAGGGTTCAAGTCTCATCGTGGACATATGTGGAATTAAGTGTTAGCTTAGGTGTAAATTATATATTTATATTTGTCAGTTAAAAAAACTACTCGAAATTTGTTTTTAACCATTTAACAAAAAAAACATATCAATTCTGTAACTGATTCATCACAGATTCCATAAACTTTAATCTACTTATAACTAAATAGGGTGTTATATCCTTATAAAACAAAACAAAAAAAACAAAAATATAGAAACTTATTACGTTGCATCTCAAATTTGTTGTTTTAATTTATAATGAAAATCAAAGACACAAATCATATAGAATGGATCATTATGGGATCGCTTTTGAGTTTATAATTCATCATCACTCCAATAATTTTACTTGTAGATCATTACTGGTATCAGATATACACTACATTATACATGTAGATATTAATATTACTATATTATGATTTTTCGAGGGTGAAATGAGAACATGTGTCTATGTAAAGAGGGTGTTAATGATGGTAAACCACCATGGATAAGAAAGATTTGAAGTTGAGCTAGCCTCGTATTTTGGATACACGAGTATGAATTAAAGATGACGGGTGTGGTTATCGGTGTTTGTGGCAACTTTTGCACGAAAACATAGTTACGGGTTGGTATTACAGATAATAAGTTTCCAAGGAATCCATATGTGTATGTATATGTGTGATCATGGAATGAAAAAAAAGATGTTTGTGTATATATTTTTATGATCATGGAATGAAAAAGAAGATCAATAATAAACTATGTAAGGGTTCTTGTGGGTAATGTAATTTAGATCTTACAACATTTAAATATCATTTGGCCCGAAGATCGGTTATCATCAGGCTTAGGGCCTTTGGGGAAAGAGAGATTTAGACCCATTTGGGTGTGGGTAATGTAATTTAGATGATCCGGGAGTTCGGTTTGTGTTTTGGAGCCAACGGTATACAGGTGAAGTGTCAGTTCGGAATTTTATGGAAATTGAATTTTAGTTTGGGAAGTTTTAAGGCAAGTATGGGTTGATAGAAGCGTAGATCTTCTCTTTACCTTTCCGTGGATATAAAGATTGTCAGAAACGGACTTATAACGATGAAGTTATGGCACTCAGAAGTTGGTAGGGTTTAAGGTTAACCCTAGTACGCGGGGCGTACATAGGGAGTACACGGTGTGTACTAGGGAAGAGGAACGCGACACACTTGAGGAGTACATTGAGCGTAATGTGAGTACATAGGGCGTACTCCAGATTCATGCAAACCCTAATTTAGGGTCTTGGACCCTATTTAAGCTCCTTATCTCATCACCAAACCCTGATATCTTCAGCCTTCATCCATTTTGAACCCTAGATTCGAACCCTAAGTGCTTTTGGTGATTATTTAAGTTTGAAAGGTGGTTTGTGGGTGTTTGTGGTGAAGAAGAAGAAGAAGAGGAACGCTTGGAGGAGTGGCTTGAGCTTGTAGATCCATGAGTATCTTCCTATTTGCAAGCTTTCTAAGGTAAAAAGCTTATACCTTGATGATCATTTTTGGTTGGATCTACTTTATGGTGTTTCTTTGGTAATTTTGAGTCCCTTGAAATAAAGTTGAGCTTTTGACCTACTCCAGAAGTAGTGGATGTTAGATCTAAGCTCCAATAAGGTCCCTTGTTCATAAAAATAGAAACTTTATGGAAGATATTGGTCTATACAAGTATTAAGACTCTTATTAAATTCCTTTTTAAGTTTTTAGTCCCATTAAGGCATGTATGTGAGTAAATTCGACAACTTTATTAGTTAAGACCTTGCCTAGGGATCAGATCTATGTTTTGGACATCTTGGCTTAACCCATTAAGGACTTAAAAGTTGGTTTTGGGCTTATGACGAGTACGTTGGGCGTACGTGGAGGTACACTCAGCATAATGTTGGATCATGCATCATCCGTTTGTACATCATGGTTCAAGGTCGAGTACCAGGGGCATACGTCTCGAGTATGCAGGGAGTACTGTCCAGTTCAGCGATTTTGGGCCTTGTTGGGCCATCGAACTTCTGATTCTGGGTCATGGTTAGGCCGTGGGCTTTCTTGGTTTTGGTCCCATTAGAGTTTTAGGCCCAATTAGGAAGTTTGGGACATAATAGGCTTTGGGTTGCCATTTTGGGCTTTTTGTGCAATTGGGTTGGACCTTGGTTTTGGGCCAAGTAAGAAAAGGGTAAAATGGTCTTTTATCCTTTAGGAAGTTCGTTTATGAAGTGGGCCTTAGATTTTGGATTTCGGGATAATTATTGATTAAGTTTTGTATTTATTGTTAGTTGACGTGAGGTTATCCAATTCAGCTACCCGAGCTGTCATTTGATTATCAGCAGATTGAGGAGAGCCTCCTCACTAATACACTATGTTCGTGGGTCGAAGGCACCAATGCCGACTGATCGGTCTATATTTATAACACAATAAATTGTACTAAATATGTTGAATTGATGTATAATTGTCCAAGAATGGCATTACTTTGATAAAATGTTGAACATTATGTGTAGGAAACTACTTAGTGCTGAAGTGTGCGGAACCCGCAAGAAAAACGAGCAAAAGGGAACTAACAAGCGTGGGAGACGAATTGCTAAAAGAATGAGGAAAAATGGTGCTGAGAAATTTGACCACTCTTCAATGTTTTGATCATATCTCAAGATCTAGATCTCCGATTGACATGAATGAAGAAGTTCTAGAAACTAAACAAAATTTCCTACAACTTTCATGTTTTGCGTTTTTACTGATTCTACCGTTTTCATCACCAAAAAGGGGCAGCAAAGACGAGGGACGTTCTAGAACGCGTCTAAGACGCCGCCTAGGACGCCTAACCATTTTAGGCCATTTTCAAGTGTAAATCAAGGACGAAAGAAAGCCTGTAAAATGCCACGAAGGACGCTCAGACGTCCTATATGACGTCTAAGACGCACACTATGACGTCGACGCGGAAAACAGCTCCGAAAATCAGTTTTTCAGCATCTATTTAAAGGAGATTTAACCCTAATCCAAATAGGACTTCTCCCCTGCGATTTTCCCTAGTTTTGGAGGATTCCAAACACATTCAAACCTTCCCCAAACACGTTTTTATCACTCCAATCCGGTTTAAAGACGAGAAATCATCAAGTTCATAAGGATTCAACATTAGAAGATTGTTCAACCAAGGATGTTCATCATCACCACTGCAATTTCAAAATTTCCTTACTTGTCCCTCAAGTTTTTATTGTTTCAAGCTTTGATAATCATTAGGTTATAATTGTTTCATGATTTCAAGTTTGTTATTGGATTTTATTATGCATTTTATTCATTTCATTCAAGTTATTTGTTTTATGAACTCAATGGAAGGATAAACCATTAGGGTTACTTTCGGGGATGTTTAGGACTTTTGGATGAACACACTTGATTATTACTTGATTCTAGTTAATTTCAATTGTTTCTTTTATGCTTCATGTGATGATCTTTGGTAATGAAAATTGAAATTGGGTTGTATGAATTGTTTGATGTCATAATTAAGATAGTCTATTGTCAATTCATCATTTGTTCCAAGTTTAATTAGTTTAGAAATAAAGACAAGTGATTGAATCAACATATATTATTCCAACTTATGATATTGAACCTTAATATGGTAATAGGTAGTTGTAAGACACTTTATTGCTAATTCACTAATTGTTCCTAATTCGTTTAGACATAGGGAGTAAGACAACTAGTTGAATGAACATATCGTGTGCCCAAAATTATGTGTTACAAGATAATAAACCCCAATTTCTTCTAAGTAATTGAATTAGGATTCTAGAGAAGAAAGTGTGCGAATTTAAACTGTCCGACACTGAACCTGAAGTAACCTTGTTTTTCTCATTGGTAATCGTTTGCTATATAAAGTTTCTAGTTTTTTTTATTTAAATCTTAGTTTAAATATCTTTCGTGACAACTGCAAGTATTAGTTCTTTTTCATTGACTACTATAGCACAAAGTTTGACCACAAACTCCTTGTGGATTCGACCCTTACTTACCCTAGCTATCTAGGGTGTGTGTGTGTGTGAGGTTTATTTTTGACCGAGATAACGACATCGATCAAAATTTGGCGCCGTTGCCGGGGAGATTGTGCGCTTAAACTATTGTGTTGAAGTAGTCATTAATTTTTTTAGTTTAATTTTTAGTTTAAAATCTTCACTCTTTTACTGTTTTTGTGTAGGTGCACTTGTGATGCATGAATATATTTACATGGATCAAGATATGTGGTGGGAGAGAAAATATGGGTCAGTATCAATACTATAATGATTATTGGTGGACTGACAATTCAGCTCAAAGCCAAGACCATGAATCATCTTGCTTCCCAAACAACCAAGAATTAGACAAATCTTCATTCAACAAAAAGTTGGATCAAATTCTAGAGATGTTGAATGAAACCTTCAACAAGGAGGAAGTCAACTCCAAATCAATTTTGGCGATTGAAGATCAACTAGAACGAATAACGGAGCAGCTAAAGCAACAATCACCGGGTAAACCTTCAGACACTACCAAAGTAAATGAGGTAAGTTTTCTATACAATGATAACATTGTGCATAATCCTACACCACCCGAACTTGAGGTTGTGGTGGAGGATCATGTTTTAAATTATAATGATACCCAAAAGATGTTTGAAATCAAAGAAGCTATAGTTGAATTGGAAAAGTTTCATGAGTTAGAAGCATCCAAAGTTGGGGAGGGGTTTGTGGAGGCTAATACCACCCCCTACCCAACAACTTTTAAAAAAGCCGATCCACAACTTCTTCTGATGGATTCAAAAATATTGGCTAAATACAAATAACCAAGTATAATCATTGATCGTCCTTTTTTGAAAACTATATATGCTCATATTAGTTGCCAGGAAGGTGCGATAAATGTGACCTTTGTAAGCCATAAACTGAGACTCCTATTATTCGGACCTACTACTGATCCTCCAATCAGTGGCGACCTGTTTGTAATCAATACTATCGATGATTATGTCTACGAGCGAACCGTAAATATGCTCTCTGACACCAACCATGATTTGGAGAAACTTTTTTCTTGTCACAGGTTAATAGAATTGGATGGGATTGAGTTTCAACAAGTGAAGAAGACATTATGGACCATGAAACATGATGGCACGCTTGCCTACAAATCAAAGATGAAGATGTTTCATGATACCAAACATCAAGTCAAGAAGTCCATTAATAAAAGTTATGCTTGGCTGTTCAAATCAAGGTTTAAGCATCATCATGGAAAGATTAAATGCAAAATAGTTTATTTACACCAGGTCAAAGATGGCATGCCACACGATCCGGTCATTCAGGTTAAGGTCAACAACAAGACGGTTGACTTTCAAAAAAGTCCACGAATATATGATCCTCCGTAGTCATCGCTCAAGGTAACCCGTCCCGCTAATGACATTAAACTTGACAATTTTTAAACTTTGTGGGTGTGTTCACTGCAAACCCTCATGAGACTTCACTCGTCCACTAGGGGTAACCTAGGGGTTTAAAAGGCTTCTTGCACGTGCCAAGTGCAATCATGGACCCCAGCGAAATTGAGGGCTAGTTAGTGTAGTTTATTTTTATTTGATTTGATTTGTGTGCTTGTAGTTGGTTTTTTTATTATTTTAGGAATTTATATTTTGATGCATCGAGGACGATGCAAGACTTAAAGTTGGGGAGAGGGTGTACACAAGAAAAAGATGGAGGATTGAAGAAAAAGTGATTTTTTAAAAAAAAATCATAATTATTCGATGTTTATTCGGGCATAACGAAATATGATGCAGATACCTCCAACTAGTGAAGTTTTTTTGGAAATCAAAACCGCCTCTACTATCAGTACCATCAGGTGTGTCGTCCTCCATATTTTTAATTTCTTTTACATTAACTTTGATGATTTTTTTTGGATAATCAACTTAGGATGAATGTACTGCTATCTTAAAATCTATCTTTAATTATCTTATATGAAGTTGGTCATCTTGAAATATGTGATGAGTTAGTAGCTTCTCTATATATTGAATGTAACTCATCAAGATGGAAAATGATAGGAGTTTCGTACATCGAGTCATAATATCTATTTAATATTGATTTTGTGGGTTGCTCAGCCGGTTTGGGAATATTTATATTTATTTAAAAAATTGTTATGTGAAATACCCAAGTGTTTGAAAAATGAAGGTTTTTGGCTCGAGCCTACGATCTTTCAGTTGAGGACCCAACCGAACAATATGTGCCATCACGCTCTGAATACTTGGTCTTACTCACTCCTGCGCCTTTGGGGTTGGGAGGGGACTGTTATTGTTTTCACACAACCAAAAAGCATCATAAGACATTGAAGAACTTCCAAGTATATATATATATATATATATATATATATATATATATATATATATATATATATATATATATATATATTCAAGCTCAAGTCAAATACAAAGATGATAAAATCCGATGAAGACATCAAAGAACTTGAAGAATGTGTTGGGTTTTATACAAACAATCCTATGTGTGCATGCAACCCTAGAGTTGGATCTATGTTTTCACTATTAGTTATACAACTTTATGAACACAAAAGAACCCTAGCATGCATCTACTATTTTCGAAATTGACATAGGAGAATAGAATACATACCTTTTGTTGTTATGTAGTAATAACAACTAGTTCCTTGAATTTCCTTAACTCTTGAAAGCAAGTACCACAAGTGTAGTACCTCTAATGGCTCACAAACACACTAGGTGAAAGGATGAATATGGGAGAGAGGAGAGAAGGATATCTTGCCCTAAAATTCGTCCCTTTTAGGGTTTCCCAAGGCTTGGACGAATTCTAGTGCCTTAGGGTGCTATTTATACTTGAGGCTAGCTAGGGTTTCAAGGTGGAAACCCTAATCCCTTAGCTTAGGGCCTAAGCAAGTCCATGGACTCCTTTCCTTAAGCCCTTGGATGAAAACTCCTAGATCCTTATAGGATTTTCGTTCAAGCCTTAATAAAAGTGATCCAATAGCCCAAAGTCTCAACTATCAAATAATTACAAAACAGCCCCTGTACTTTTAATTAATTCCTTTAATCCCGAAATTAATTCCTAATTAATTTCTGATTAAATACTAATTAATAATATGATTCCAAATTATTATATTAATCATATAATATAATAAATAAATCATATTTATGCCCTAATCAACCTCTCTCCTCAACTGTCATCCTGTCTAGTCACCAGTGTGAAGGCAACCCAAAAGGACCATGCTCACAATCGGGTCAAGTAAATACCAAAATAGTTATGGACTTAGACACTAATCCAACAGTCTCCCACTTGGATAAGTCTAATAACTATTCTGCGTATGACTTCAGAACCTGATCAGCAATCGTAGCTTCCAAAAGCGCTGTCAACTCTGATCTTATCAGATACGCGTGTCCTTTAGATAAGGGATCATATATTCCTCCATTCTACAAGATATCGTATAGACATGAGACATGGATTGAAATCATTCTCTCAGTCTATGTGTCGTTTCCCGATTTCCGATTTATGATGACTAACTAATTGAACAAATCAAATCAGTCCTGGCCCGACCGAGCACTTTCCTTTGTCATCACTAAATCATCGAGGGGCCCACAGATATCGCTTTTATCCCACTTTGGGTAAAAGGAATGGATAAACTTTGACTCAAATGCTTTCTTGCACCTACTAATCGAATCACACACAACAATAAGTTTTATAACACCAAGTTACTGGTGCGTTTACTTATCATCAATGTGCAATCGACCAGCAAATAACAACTCACACATCTCGGTTTCAAGAATATACAATGTTATCATCTCACTAATCACCCGTGATAAATCCATGAAGTGATTCAAGTGAGCGTGGGTTTAATCCAATACTTTAATCTTACCAAAGCACTCATGAACTCTGCAGCAAACTTGTGCTATGTCTAAACACTTTAGACAATCTGCAGACAGATTCATGACAGTCTTCCTTCATACCTACTTCCAACGTATGACCGACTGTGGAGGTTCGAATAACCCAGTTATTTTGGAAGTCAAAACATGCAAAATGAAACGCAATAATAATATTAATCCTATATGGCCCCAAAACTTTTGAGCGTAAATAAAAACACTTTTATTTAAACACCATATTGATTACTCATTATTCATTGCTTACTGTTTCACAAAATCAACTTATTACTCGAATTATAACCACAACTGTCCCATGCTCCAAGCATGCACACTTTGGTTTCATATGGTCCATACTTTGTGAAATAGATCAATTGAAAAACTTTTACAATGAAACTCATTTCACAATCCCCAATCCTTATTATTAGTATAAGAATACCAAATTCTTGCCACTTTTAGAATATGTCAGATTCTAACATTTTATGCAATGATTCTTTAGTAATGTCATAGCACAAAAGTCACCAAGACTCGGCTAATGAAATTACAAGTTATTCTATCGGAAATTGTTACAAGACAATTCCATAGACGTGAAGTCTCACATTCAAAGTACATTCCTTTGAACATCCTTCTCGCATAAAAGTTTCTAATCTAGACATATTTCTTAATATCCAACTCCCATTAATGGAAACATTTCCATATTTGCCATATGACAACTCATTCTTAATAGAATCTTATCTATTCATAATAATGTCAATATAGTCCATCCAGTACTATACTTCCAACTACTCACAACCGACAAATCCTCAGTGAACCTCAGATCGTCCTTTGATAGTTGTTTAATTATTTTAGTCAAAACCGATTCTAGTCCCTTTTTCCCTCTTAATGCCCTAGGCATTTGGAAAATTTTAGAACGGTCAAATATTATAGCATGTGCAATCGATCCTATACTCGAAGTGTATTGGACACGATGCATAATGTCTCACATAAAGACATGATACTTTATCATCCTTCTGCCATAATATTTTATGTGCCATGTTCCCACAATTTGAACTATGAAGAGGGATGCTGTAATCATAATCGAATTTTGAGAATGCACTATGTATCCTTGACTAAATTTATTAACATTTCTCGATCTAAGCTTTAGAATTTTGAAACGAAGTATAATATTCTCTCCCTTAATTATAGCAAAACAACTTTTCAACCCTTGCAACTTTGCAAAGTGAATCTTTGTTTTCTATAATTAATATTGCTAACTTGCAATACTTACCATAATAATCATGCTCCCACTAACATGATGATTATTTTCTTACCAGCATAACATTTATGCTCCCACTAGCTTTGACATGTATTCAGAAAACAATTGGACTTCTAGAAAACAATGCTTATTGAATTCCTTAAGTTCATATTTCTAATACCTAATGCTTTGATAAGCCTTTATCTAAGCTTTTTAAGCTCATACACCTTTGCCTTAGATAGCTCACATGTGTGTCTAAACAATTCAGAATTTATGTTACTAAGTCCCAAATGTTCAGATCAATTGCCAAATCTCACAATTCGAACTATGAAAAGGGATGCCGTAATCATAATCAAATTTGAGAATACAATTTTCACAATTGCTATCTTCTTAAAATCTCTCTTAGTGAAAGCATTTCCTCACAATCATTTTCATGAAGGAGGAAAACCTTATGACACTTAGATTTTATGATGTATGTGTTCCTATCCATGTGAATTTGTCAAAACGAAAGTTTGCGACAAATCCAAAACATTATGGACTGAACTTGTTCAATCTTGATTTCTTGCCTCATGGTAACATGAATGCCCACCATGTCTTCCAAGCAACTCACCCTTTCATATCAATGTACTTTCCATTGATCGAGGTGCTTTGTCTTTATGCATTCAAATGAGAACTCATAGAACTCACACGCATAATTAACTCTATTGGAATGGCACATAAAAAGAGTATGTCATCCACGATAGGCTTTAAACCTCAAGTCGTGTGCTAGTGATGATCAACTAGGTTTACTCTTGATTTGTTCTTGAAACTTTTCATGACCATTAAGACTCCCACTGACTCCTTGACATATAAGATTCTCTTGTCAAGAACCATTTCTTGACAAACAAATATTCAAGAGTTAGTGTAGCCTTTTGTCAAGTTCAACACTTCACACAATTGGTCCTGGTTGGTCTTTGTCTTATCCAAGACATCACAACTTACCAATTTCAAATGTGCAAGAATAAGAAAACTTTTCCAAATTCCACATTTGTCGAGTGTTATAAACCTACTTAAGACTTGTCACTCATGTCAGAATCTTGACTCTAAGACTTGATATTGGAACGAAGTATGATTGACTTCTTGATTTAACCATTTCTACAATTCTTGATTCCTCTTCTTAGATATGCAATTGCACTAAGACTCACTTAGAGGATCAATTGAGATATGGTTCTTAATCATTAAGACTTATCATAAAACACAATAAAAGGTACTCTCCCTTCTTCTTAGAATAGAGAAACTTTTATCTTTCTGCCTACTTGATTCTTCTTATTCGTTCTGCTATTGATTTAAACTCTTTCAATCAACTCAGAATTATACTTGATCTTATAAGTATAATCATATTTACTACCTTTAGTAAATCATGACGAATATCTTTATCACTCTTGTGGTGGACTTGATCAACGCACAACCTAGTGTACTCGATCTACTGGTCCTTCTCTTGACACTTTGCCAAAGAATTAGTCTAATTTCCAAAATATGAAGTTTCTCATTCATCACGCAACCAAGTTGTATGATTCCAAGTTTCTGTCCAATTGAAACTTGGGTGATGAGAATCTTCCTTTATTTGGCAAATCCTCGACATTTCACAAATAACATAATCAAGAATCACATCCAATTCAACATTGCTAAAATTAGAAATACATAAACATCCATTTTCACATATGTCATTGCAAGGATAAATAAATAGGACGAAATCAAAATTCATTTTATTGCGGAAAAACTTGTCCTTACAATGCAATTCAAATGAAAACTATGCTATTTCAATTTCTAAGCAATCTATTCTAACTCTAAAGTAGTAGCTCAAAAAATCCGATCTTCAAGCAATGCGATCGAAATCCATTTCTTCACGATCAGATTCAGCTTACTTCTTCCCTTAAGCTTCCTCTCTTTTCTTCGATCCTACAAAACATCAAAATGTAATCTTATCACATCATGTATTGAAAATCAAAGAATAGGAACTTATAGAGTTAGTTATTGGATTTTACCTGAAGTAGAGCCATACGTCTTGACTCTCCCATCTCTTAGATCTCTCAGGTAAACAGGGCAGCTTCGTCTCCAATGCCCCTTCTCTTGGCAGTAGAAGCAGATGGACTTTTTTGGAATGGCACAAGGAACTATCTCAAAATTTACCTTTTCTGGATTTCCAATGTCACTATTTTCAATGTCCATTGAAGTTTGGGAGTTTGATTTGTCAGACAAATTTGCTCGATTAGCACGCCAAATCATTTCTGATTCAGCAGCTATAAGCAAATAGGTCAAATCAATGAGGGTTACGTCATGGTCCATCATATAGTACTCTCTAACGAACTCACTATATGATTCAGGAAGTGACTGAAGAACCCAGTCAACAGCCAACATTTCTGAGATATCGACACCCATCATCCTTAACCTATCAATGTGTGACTTCATTTCTAAGATGTGTGCACACACAGGTTTCCCATCTTCGTGTTTACTTGCCAATAAGGCTTGAGTGAGCTTGAACTTTTCAAGCCTTTGAAATTGTGGGTTAGGGAGAATAATTGGAGGAGGTGGAGGAAGTGAAGCATGACTCTCATTTCCTTGATCGTATCGTGGAACGTCATCTTCATTTGGAAAGCTTGTTCCAAGGGACTTGGGAAGACCATTGTAAGATTTAGACATCTACAAAACGGGAGAAAATTCAAGTTAGTTGATAAGAATCCTTGATGTAACACCCAAATGAAACATCAAGGCTAGGATCCAACACAACATTCTACAACCTAGAAGAGGGATGCCGTAATCTAGTTGCAGAATATTTGAAGGTAGGTAAATGACGATTTACCAATTCCCACCATGAAAAACGAAAAAGAAATTTAAGTTTTAAATGAATTGAAAACTCCTAGATCTTTTGAGATTCATTGAACCTTTCAATGGCATGTTTAAATCTCGATATGCACTTCAAATTTTGCGACTGGGATGCCGAGGATCGCAAACAAGTTTGTGAATAACCATGCGAACCAACATGGTGCACTCAATGTCTTCATCACCTAATCAATGTGCCGGTTAGCCACACACGCTCCATTGATCTATGATAAAACATCGAGCCACCCTTTGTCGCCAATGTCAATCCCAAATTAGTGTGTCGGTTAACCACACGCGCTCCACCAACGATTGACAGGGGCACAAAGTGTAATTCCATGGATTAGCATCACTTTCACATTTTATCCTAGAGTAACTAAGATTTGGGAATTTGTAAAAGCATTTAGTTACTTTGTACTTCATTATACTTATAATGGAAGGTTTCTGTCCTATCCTACCTGTTCGGCTAACGACCCTCCACTAGTCAAGAGTGCGGTGGGTAAGAGTGGATACCCATTCAATCGCCATTTTATAGGCAATTTCCTTAAACACCCCTTATAGACCAGCTTCGTGAATGAGGCCTACTAACGGTAAGACTGACTTTTACCCATATATATAATATTAGACTTTTAATGTTACATATATAGTATAGGGTGTATTTTATACTTTTAAAATACTAGGTGGTTTTATTAACTTTCCAAAACCATAAGGGTGTAATTTGAACTTATTCAAAATACGAGGGTTTTAGAATTTAACATTTCAAAATTAAACTTTTAATCAACTTTTAAATTCCAAAACTTGAGGGCAAGTTTTGAAACTTTTCAAAACATAAGCAAGAACATTCTAGATCAAATTATTAATAATAATTAACCAATTAATTAGTAATTATCTTAATATGACCTAATTCAATTTCTTGCAAGATAATCTATCAAATAATTCAAATAAATCAAGTTTATCACATAAAGAAATGATTATCTAATTAATTTGACAATTATCTTTTACTTTGGTAAGGATATCTCTTAAATTAAACAATTAATTTAACCTAATCCCTTAAATCCCCTAGAATTCGAAATTATGGGATGGGATATTCAAAATCTTTAATTACCAAATTTAAACATTTAAAGGATAATTACAAGATATGGCAATATCCAAATCCCTAAAATTTAGGATCGAATCATGGGGAAAGAGGCAATTTCGAAATTCTAGGGTTAGACAACCCTAAAATCGAAATCTTGGGGCCAAAGAAAAAAAAGGTTTAGGAAATCTTACCAAAAATTTCGAAATCTAGGGTTTAGAAACCCTAATTTCGAAAATCAAGCCTCCAGGGTTTATTAGCCATAAACCCTAATATGTCAAGTTCATACATTTGAATAAAGCTAATTGAAAACAAAAACCAATGTCTCTGATACCACTGTTGGGTTTTATACAAACAATCCTATGTGTGCATGCAACCCTAGAGTTGGATCTATGTTTTCACTATTAGTTATACAACTTTATGAACACAAAAGAACCCTAGCATGCATCTACTATTTTCGAAATTGACATAGGAGAATAGAATACATACCTTTTTGTTGTTATGTAGTAATAACAACTAGTTCCTTGAATTTCCTTAGCTCTTGAAAGCAAGTACCACAAGTGTAGTACCTCTAATGGCTCACAAACACACTAGGTGAAAGGATAAATATGGGAGAGAGGAGAGAAGGATATCTTGCCCTAAAATTCGTCCCTTTTAGGGTTTCCCAAGGCTTGGACGAATTCTAGTGCCTTAGGGTGCTATTTATACTTGAGGCTAGCTAGGGTTTCAAGGTGGAAACCCTAATCCCTTAGCTTAGGGCCTAAGCAAGTCCATGGACTCCTTTCCTTAAGCCCTTGGATGAAAACTCCTAGATCCTTCTAGGATTTTCGTTCAAGCCTTAATAAAAGTGATCCAATAGCCCAAAGTCTCAACTATCAAATAATTACAAAACAGCCCCTGTACTTTTAATTAATTCCTTTAATCCCGAAATTAATTCCTAATTAATTTCTGATTAAATACTAATTAATAATATGATTCCAAATTATTATATTAATCATATAATATAATAAATAAATCATATTTATGCCCTAATCAACCTCTCTCCTCAACTGTCATCCTGTCTAGTCACCAGTGTGAAGGCAACCCAAAAGGACCATGCTCACAATCGGGTCAAGTAAATACCAAAATAGTTATGGACTTAGACACTAATCCAACAGAATGCACAATCAAGATAAATATGAAGAAAAGTTCAAGTTGAAAACATTGTGTGAAACAATATGTGATCCCTCGATTGCGGGAGTGTATGGGTTGGTCCATTAAGTGTTACCGACCGCGCTAACTATGTTAGTGAACCTTGAAAAGGGGACTTTGGCAATGAGTTCAACTGATTACTCATGAGGTTGATTATTGGAAAGGGTTCAAAAAGTGGAGGGTTTCAAACAACAATTAAATAAGCATAACATGTATTTTGAGTTTAAAAGTCTGGATAAATGAACAAAAGGAATAATCCCCAAAATCAATATATTGTGTTTAGTGAAAATATTTTGATGAAATGTACGGAATTCGTGATTCCATTGAGTTTTTCTTAGGATTAGGGTTTAAGCCTACGCTGATTATTTCAGGCCAACCTTGGGACGAGTTTGGAATAAAGTTGGTGAGGTTTGATCGATCTATATTTATAACACAATAAATTGTACTAAATATGTTGAACTGATGTATAATTGTCCAAGAATGACACTACTTTGATAAAATGTTGAACATTATGTGCAGGCAACTACTTAGTGCTAAAGTGTGCGGAACCCGCAAGAAAAACGAGCAAAAGGAAGCTAACAAGCGTGGGAGACGAATTGCTAAAAGAATGAGGAAAAATGGTGTTGAGAAATTTGACCACTCTTCAATGTTTTGATCATATCTCAAGATCTAGATCTCTGATTGACATGAATGAAGAATTTCTCGAAACTAGACAAAATTTCCTACAACTTTCATGTTTTGCGTTTTTACTGATTCTACCGTTTTCATCACCAAAAAGGGGGAAACAATGATGAGGGACGTCCTAGAACGCGTCTAAGACGCCGCCTAGGACGCCTAACAGTTTTAGGCCATTTTCAAGTGTAAATCAAGGACGACAGAAAGCCTGTAAAACACCACGAAGGACGCCCATACATCCTATATGACGTCTAAGACGCCCACTATGACGTCGACGCGGAAAACAACTCCGAAAATCAGTTTTTCAGCACCTATTTAAAGGAGATTTAACCCTAATCCAAATAGGACTTCTCCCCTACGATTTTCCCCAGTTTTGGAGGATTCCAAACACATTCAAACCTTCCCCAAACACGTTTTTTATCACTCCAATCCAGTTTAAAGACGAGAAATCATCAAGTTCATAAGGATTCAACATTAGAAGATTGTTAAACCAAGGATGTTCATCATCACCACTACAATTTCAGAATTTCCTTACTTGTCCCTCAAGGTTTTATTGTTTCAAGCTTTGATAATCATTAGGTTATAATTGTTTCATGATTTCAAGTTTGTTATTGGATTTTATTATGCATTTTATTCATTTCATTCAAGTTATTTGTTTTATGAACTCAATGGAAGGATAAACCATTAGGGTTACTTTCGGGGATGTTTAGGACTTTTGGATGAACACACTTGATTATTACTTGATTCTAGTTAATTTCAATTGTTTCTTTTATGCTTCATGTGATGATCTTTGGTAATGATAATTGAAATTGGGTTGTATGAATTGTTTGATGTCATAATTAAGATAGTCTATTGTCAATTCATCATTTGTTCCAAGTTTAATTAGTTTAGAAATAAAGACAAGTGATTGAATCAACATATATTATTCCAACTTATGATATTGAAACTTAATATGGTAATAGGTAGTTGTAAGACACTTTATTGCTAATTCACTAATTGTTCCTAATTCGTTTAGACATAGGGAGTAAGACAACTAGTTGAATGAACATATCGTGTGCCCAAAATTATGTGTTACAAGATAATAAACCCCAATTTCTTCTAAGTAATTGAATTAGGATTCTAGAGAAGAAAGTGTGCGAATTTAAACTGTTCGACACTGAACCTGAAGTAACCTTGTTTTTCTCATTGGTAATCGTTTGCTATATAAAGTTTCTAGTTTTTTTTATTTAAATCTTAGTTTAAATATCTTTCGTGACAAATGCAAGTATTAGTTCTTTTTCATTGACTACTATAGCACAAAGTTTGACCACAAACTCATTGTGGATTCGACCCTTACTTACCCTAGCTATCTAGTGTGTGTATGTGAGGTTTATTTTTGACCGAGATAACGACATCGATCACCGACCCACTAGGTTTTGTTATGTTAGATGTCTTTGTGACTCTTGCATGTTATGTTGGGCTAGGCCCATTTGTATGATGGGCTAGGCCCATTGTATGACGGGCTAGGCCCATTGTATGTTATGTAGGTGCTAACAGTCTCTGTGACTTTTGCATTTGTATAATCGAGCTAGGCCCAATGGTTTGGCAAGGCTAATCCCATTATGGTGGGTTGGGCCCAATGTGATGGATAGGCCCAATGGTATGTGGTATTTTGGGGAACTCACTAAGCTTTGTGCTTACAGTTTTTATGGTTATGGTTTCAGGTACTTCCGGTTCGAAAGGGAAGGGTCCGGCTTGATCACAACGCATCCACCCATGTTTCTGCATTATGATGATTTTGGGATTGTACTCTGATAACCGTTTTCTTATAAAGTACTTTTGAATGTTTGGAAAAAGGATATTGAATGTTGACTTAAAGATAATTAATGTTTTGGTTGAATTAAAAATGAAATTTTTACCTCATAATTTTCGGGTCGTTACAAGTTGGTATCAGAGTCTTGGTTTGAGGGATTCAGACACACTCTCAGGTATGTTTGAACTCAAACTGAGGAATTGATAATCTTTTGAAAGAAAATTAGTTTCTAAAAAGATTTTGTAAAAAAAATGAGTAAATTTCTAAAAGGATTTTATAAAGACAAAAAGGGGTGGTGCATGCAATCAGTCGAGCTCAAGTAAGTACTTCCCATAATACCCATACATGTTTTTTATGATTATATGTTACGAGAATTGCATGATAGGATGAGGCTAGGGATAATTTCAGGAATTCCATGATAGATTGACCTGATATGTGATGCCTTGTAGCCTTGGAAGCATTGAATGCTACGCTAGATTAGGAATATATATTGGTATTAGTAATTGCTAAGTGTATGCTTTAAAAATTGTATACGGTTAGGATCATATAGCCTTAGAATGATTGATTTGGCCTTATTTCATGTTCCTCGTTTGGTTGTGGTCCTAGGGTAGAGTCTTTTATTCGACGGTCTATTTGATCTTGTATTGTGTATAATTTGCATGCATAAGGCAATCAGTAGTGAGTGTGGAAGTTCCTAACATGAGTTGTAGTATGTGAGTTTGAATATTCTTTGGTTATTCTATGTATTAGAGTGCTATTGCACGAATGTTGCTTGCTTTGTGCTTTGTGGAACTCTTAAGTGATGTGAGTTAGCTATTAAGTGAATACATTAAGTCACATGTGATGAAGGTTGAATAATCTCAGAGTGATGGATTTGACCCTATTGCACAACTCTCGTTTGAGTCTAGCCTTTATAGTGATGAGTTTTTACTCGAAGTATTATCTAAGCTTTTTTGCATCTGATTGTATCCATGAGGTGATTAACTGATATCATGGGGAGTTCTTCAGCAACCGATGGCAGGGTGAGGTCGGAAACCTAGGAAAGCCTAGGAAGTGCTTTAGTGGGTTTAGTTGCGTTGTTTAGCGAGCATTTTGAGTATCATTTGAGAAGGTGAATTAGAGGATTTGTGATGATTCTTGAGGGAAAGTATGGATAGGTGTGGAATGTAGTATTGGGCTCGTACTGCTGAAAGCACATGATCCATACTCGAATTGGGGAGAGTATTGGAGAATCTAGGAAGCCTGTGGAATGAGGATTCTTGGGTATGTTCTGATCTTTTGCATGTTGTTTTTCAGTATAGTGATGAGCACTCAGGAAGGAGTTCAGGGTTTGGATTCAGGCTCAGGTGCAGGTATTGAGCCGATCGATGAGTGGATGCGGGAGTTCATCTCGTCGAAGATTACCCGCGATATTTTGGAGTAGTTGTTGGGTTTTATACATAGCAAACAATCCTATGTGTGCATGAAACCCTAATTTGAGGATCTATGTTTTCACTATTAGACATACAAGCATTGAACACAAAAACTAGAAACCCTAGGAGGCACATGTAATTTTTGAAATTAACATATAATTAGGGTTAGGATACATACCTTTATTGTTATATTGTAATAACAATCAAATCCTTGAAGATCTTGAACTTTGGTAGCAAGCGCCACAAGCGTCACGCCTCTAATGACTCACAAACAAACCTAGCAACCAAGGATTACTATGGAGAGAGAGAAGTAGAGTAGAATTTTGGCCCTTAGCCTTTCTTTGAGTGCATGGGACGAAATCCAACCCTATAGGGGTTTATATAGGTGATAAGGAAAGTTTAGGATAAGGCAGGTGTATCTTAGATAACCCTAATCCCTTAACTTCCTCCCTAAGGCTTCCAAGGCACCCTTAGAGCCCAAGGAAACCCTAAGACACTCTAGATTTCGTTCCCCGCCTCTAAGGGAGATTCTAGAATGCTTCGATGCTCAACTTTTAAACATTGTCACCTTTAGTCCCTGCAGTTTCATTTAATTCCTTTAATCCTAAAATTAATTCCAAATTAATTTCTGATTAAATATTAATTAAACAATATGATTTCTAATTAACATATTATATCCATAATACATTAATAAATCATTTATATTGATTTCAAATTAATTTATTAACCAAGTAATAAATTAATAAATCATTCTTCTCTCTCCAATAGTTATCCTATTCAATTGCCAGGTTTGAAGGCAACCCAAAAGGACATTGCTACTATCAATTCAAGTATATACCAATTATAGTTATGGGCTTAGACACCTAATCCAACAGTCTCCCACTTGGATAAGTCTAATAACTATAGTTGCAAGTATAACTTCAAAAATTGACTAGCAGATTTTAGCTACTAAAAGCCGTTGTCGAACTCTAACCTAGTCAGTGGCGTGTCCTTAGATAAGGGATCAAATATTCCAACGTTCTACAAGATACCGTATGGACATGAGACATGGATTATAATCAATCTCTGTCCAATAGTTGTTTCTCGATTTTCGATTTAAGACGACTGACAACAGACTACAATTGAACACATCAACTTAGTCCAGGCTTGGCCAAGCGCTTAGGGCGTCATCACTAAATCATCGAGAGGCCCACAGATGTCGCTTTTATCCCATATTGGGTAAAAGGAAATGATAAAATTCCACTCATATGCTTGCTCTATTTTACTCATAAAATCACACATAACGATACGTTTTATAACACCAAGTTACTGGTGTGTTTACATATCATCAATGTGCAACCGACTTGTAAACTGCAACTATATGTCTCCGTTTCAAGAATATAAGATATTATCGTCTCACAATCACTCGTGTTAAAATTCATGAAGTGATTTATGTGAGCGTGGGTTTATTCCAATACTCAAATCTTATTTCAGGAGCACTCATGAACACTACAACAGACTTTTGCTATGTCTAAACACTTTAGACAATCTACAGTCGGATTCATGACAGTCTTACCTCATTACCTACTTCCAAAGTATGATTGACTGTGGATGTTTGAATAACCTAGTTATTCGGGAAGTCAAAAGATGCGAAGTGAAACACAAGTATAATCGAATCCAATATGGCCTCAAAGTTGTGAGTATAAATAAAACACCTTTTATTTAGTCACCATATTGATTACACATTATTCATTGTATAATGTTTCGAGTAATCAACTTAATACTTGAATTTAAAAAAACAATATCTATCCCATGCTCCAAGAAGGCATACTATTTTTTCCTATGGTCCTTACTTTGTGAAATAGATAAATTGAACACATTCCCAATGATGCTCATTTCACAATTCCTAATCCTTATCATAAGTGTAAGAATACCAATTCTTGCCACTATTAGAATATGTTAGATTCTAACATTTTATGCAATGATCCCTTTGTAATGCCATGACACCAAAGTCACCAAGACTCTGCCAATGATATTACAAAGTGCTCTATTGGAGATTGTTATAAGACAACTCTATAGACATGAAGTCTCACATTCAAAGTACATTCCTTTGAACATCTTTCTTAAATAAAAGTTTCTAATCTACACATAGATTCTTAATATCCAACTCCCATTATGAAAAAAATTCCATATTTCTCATATGACAACTCATTCTTAATAAAATCCTACATATTTATAATAATGCCAATATGTTCCATTCAATACTTTACTTCCAACTGCCCTCTAGCGACCAATCCTTAGCGAACCTTAGATCGTCCTTGACAGTTGTTTAATTATTTTAGTCATATCCGATTCTGGTCCTTTTTTCCCTCTTAATGCCTTAGGCTTTTGGAAAATCAGAACTGTCGAATATTACAACATATGTAATTGATCCTATACTCAAAGCGTATGGGATACGATACATAATGTCTTACATAAAGACATGATACTTTACCAGTCTCTTGCTATAATATTGCCATATATATAGAATTCCCTTATGTTGAACCTTTTCAACATAACATTGATATATGTCCATGACTAAGTTTGATTAAAGTTTCTTGATCTAAGCTTTTAGACTTGAAATGAAGTATAAGTTCCTCTCCTTTAAATATAGTAAAACAGCTTCTCAACCTCTACAACTTGGCGAATTGAAACTTTTGTTTTTCTATAATTAATATTGCTAACTCGCAATACATAATAATCATGCTCCCACTAACATGATAATTATTTCCTTACCAGCATAACACTTATGCTCCCACTAGCTTTGACATGTATTCAGAAATCAGCTGGACTTCTAGAAATCAATACTTATTGACTTTCATTACCAAAGTTCATATTTCTGATACGAGATGCTTTGATAAGACTTTATATAAGTTTCTTAAACTCATACACCTTTCCTTAGATAACTCATATGTGTGTCTGAACTAATTCAGAACTTAAAACAATAAGTCCCAAATGTTCGGACTAATTGCCAAATCTCACAATTCGAACTATGAAGAGGGATGTCATAATCATAATCGAATTTGAGAATGCAATTTACATAATGCTATCTCCTTAAAATCTTCTTAGTGAAAGCGTTTCCTCACAATCATTTCCATGATGCGGAGAGAAACCTTATGACACTTAGATTTTATGGTGTATGTGTTCCTATCCATGTGAATTCGTTATAACCATAATCGCAAGACAATGTTTGTGACAATTCCAAACTCATATGGACTGAACTTGTTCAATCTTTATTTCTTGTCGTCTGGCAGCACAAGGGCCTACCATGTCTTCCAAGTAGTCAGGCAGTTCACCAATACAGATCAATGAACTTTCATTGATCAAGGTGCATTGCCTTTATGAATTCAAATGAGAACTCTTAGGACTCACATGCATAGTCAACTCTACTGGAATGGCACAAAAACAAGAATATGTCAACACGATAGGTTACAAACCTCAAGTCGTGTGCTAGTGATAAACAATAGGTTTACTCTTGATTAGTTCTTGAAACTTTTCCAGGTCATTTAGACTCCCACTGAACTCTTGACATATAAGATTCTCTTGTCAAAAACATTCCTTGACAAACAAATATTCAATAGTTAGTGCGGATTCTTATCAAGACAAACACTCCACACAATTGGTCTTAGTTGGTCTTTGTCTTATCCAAGACATCACAACTTACCAATTTCAAATGTACATGTAATGCCCGTGTTTCTAGGCTAGGCATTAATATTGATATGATAGTCTAGGTTAACCTTTCTGACTCATTTTGAAGAAAAGAAAAGGAATTATGTGAATATTACGTGTTTTATGTGTTTTATGCATAATTATTAGGGTTTAATTAATTAAGAATAAAAATTAGCGTCAAAAATAAATATTAGATAAAGCCGATATCTATTAAGAAACTTTTAGTGGGCGTGACAAGAATTACAGATATATAAAGAATGCCGAAATCCGAGTTATAACGAAGAAGTTATGACATGTCGAAGTTTCGCGACAAAACCGGCACGGTACCGAATGTCGTAAAAAGTGAGTTTTTGATAAACTACTTTTTAGCCTTGGTGATCTAAACAAAAGTCGTAGTGTTCGTTAAACCGAGAGTATGTATAAAAAGAACGCCCAAATCTGACTTCGTATGAGGAAGTTATGATTTTTCGAAGTTTCAGCTTAGCAGTAGACAGCTAAAAACTCGAATTTTATATCGAGTGATTTTTATCCGACACGACCAAAACGAGAATCGAAGGTCTCGTAAATATTAGAACAACGGTAAAAAGTCTGACGAAAACGGACGTCGGATGAAGAAGTTATGAATTTTAACGGATTTCCTGTCCCGGTCTGTTAAAAATAATAATATAAAAATAAAGTCAAAATTTTCCGACGATGTCTAAACGAAAGTTTTAGAGCATAATTTTCTCTACGCGTGCATATAAAGAACGTCAAAAACGAAGCCCGTATGAGAAAGTTATGTATTTTACAAGATTGGGCACATTTTTCGAGAAATTTCGCATGAATAGTGCTGCCACGTCACCCTCGCTCGGAGCTGGCCACGTGTCCGAAGCTGCTGCGTGGCGCATCCAAGAAGCGATGCGTGTCGCATAGGTGTCCGAAGTCGTCACGTGATCTCGCATGCTTTCCTCGTGCCCGACCCGCGTGTAGCCTCCTGATTCGACCGAGGCTGCTGACCAATCCGAAGCTCGCAGCTGTCCGTCCGAGCCTCGCCCTGCAGCCAGCTGGTCTGAGCCTCGCAGACACGTGCCCCTCCCTCCTCGCTTCGGATCCAACCCTTTCTGAATCCTCTTTCTCGGCCGACCTTCGGACCTCCCTATAAATAGAGGGCATGCGAGATTGCCCGGGTACTTTTGGAAATTAGCCATTTTCACCCCTTTTTCAATATTTTAGCCATTTCCACTTCCCTCGAAGCCCTGGTATCAATTATAATCCCCGGAATACGCCACGGAGTGCCCGAGAAGCCCGGGAAATTTATTTTTTCGGTTTCGAAGCCCGGCCCTCGCAGAGCCCGGTTTCTCAATAAAACTCCCGGTTTTATTAGAAACGACCGTTTTAGACAACGAAGTGCTGCCCGGTTATTGTTAAATCATGTGAGTGTGTAGTCACTTTCACCTTACACATATATATGAAGTATTTTCTTTAAAATACGTGCTATGTGTAATTATATTAATTGTTTAATTAAGGTGACTGTTGAATAGATGTTTTATACAAGTTTTAAACTGTGTATGTATTTTTATCTACAAATATGTTGGGTAAAACATGGGTAGATAAATTAGATGATGTGTGATGAAATAAAAGTGATGAGAGATATCGATGTTTAAGATGATCTAGTCATCTAGCAGAGTATAGACAACGGCCACAGACTATTTTAGATAGTCCAGTGGAACGTTAGCAGACTTGTAATCGGTAGGTATGTTTGAACTATATGTTCATAAGGTGTTCTCGAACTATATGTTCATTAGGTGTTTTTGAACCATATGTTCATCCGTTAGTTCTTCTTTTTGACACTATTACGTTTCAGGGTACGGGAGCATACATGAGTACTTTATTAGTATTTTTCCCTATACTTTTATTTTAAAGAGCTTTGGAGTCTTTGTTTCTGTTATGAAGTGATCTGACGAGCTTCATGAGTCAGTGATATAGATCATGAGTCAAATAGTGGGTGTGTGATGAAAGGTGAGGTTGATTGATGAGATGATCAGTGATATAGATCATGAGTTGAGAGTGAGTGGTGAAATATGAGAAAAGCCATACCCAAACGTTGGCGTGAGTGGTGCAATATGAGAAAAGCCCTTACCCAAACGTTGGCCCCCGTCATTCAACAGAGTATGGATGACAACCATGGACTATTCTAGACGGTCTGTGGAACACTAGCATGCTTGCAACCTGTAAGTGGATGAACTATATGTTCATCACCTGTACTCTAAAAACCCATTGACATGTATTGCGGGGGGGAAACTCCTTTGGGAAATACCGTCGATAAGTAAGAGCTATGGACTTAGCGTATGGAAAACCCATTGACATGTATTGCCGGGGGGGGGGGGGGGGGAACTCCCGTGGAAAATACCGTCGATGAATAAGAGCTATGGACTTAGCATATGGAAAACCCACTGACATGTATTGCGGGGGGGACTCCCGTGGGAAATACTGTCGATAAATAAGAGCTATGGACTTAGCACATGGCGATGATGTGACTTCGTGCCTATTTGACATAAATTGCTGAAGGAAAGCAATGTTGTCACCCCGATGTTTGTCTTATTTGACATAAATTGCAGAGGGAAGCAATGTTGTCACTTTATAGGTTGTTTTATGTTAGGATGTCTTGTTTGACATAAATTGCTGAGGAAAGCAATGCTGTCACCCCTTGTGAAAATCCTTAGGCTAGGTCCCTTGTGATAGTTGTTTTAGGGACGTAAAGTGAGGATAATGGGAATGGGTAATTAGGGTTATTTTGGTTGATGAAATTAATAAATTTATTGTTGATTGAGAACTTAATAAGTTTATTATTTATGGTGGGTTGAAAACCCTATATGCTCACCAGGCTCCCAAGCCTGACCCACTCAGTTTAATTGTATCACAGGTATCGATACGAAGTTGCTTTACACTGAGAGATTAAAAGAGAAGTAGATCACTAGTGTAAATGAATTTAAGTTTTGTTTATGCTTATGTTTTTGTATTGACAATGACATCACAATTGTTTAAGTGGATAGAATACATTTCTTCGGAAATGATTTGATAACATATTTATCATATTTTTCTGGGAACGAATTCCGCAACACTTTTAATCAAATGATTACTCTGAAATTATTTTAAAAGCATAAATTAAACCGGTCTTTTATGGCCGTGAAATTGGGGATGTCATAGTTGGTATCAGAGCATTAGTTTAAGCGAACTAAGAAATTGTAGGATTTCTAGACTTAAACTTAGAATGCTAAGTGATGATTGTGAGATGAGTGTCTGCTATATTTTAGACACGAGCACAAGTTTATTTTAGGAAAGATGCCTAAAATGTTTTATGTGTTAAATATTTTATGTTATAGCTATAAGGATACCTTATATGCTATTATTTGTTCGGATCTATGGTCTGTTGCCGACCGGATCTGGAAACCTTATGTGTGTAGGATTCTAAGCGTATGATTACGAGATTAGAACTAACATGTAAACATTTCGAAGTGATAAGGAGATTTATACATTTATCATAAATAAAGATTTCCTATCTTAAGTTCTCGCCCAGTACATCAAACGTCTGCTTGGGTGTACAAAACGTTATGGTGAAGACTCGTAGAGAATTAAGTAGATGGAGGAAATGAAAAGCTTATGATAATAAATGATACCTATCAGAAGATATCGTAAGAGTGGTATCTTGCCTTTAGAATATGTCTAATAAAATAACGGAACGTTTAGAGGGGTACGGTACGTCTGAAGTACACCTTCGATTGGCAGGATGATGGAATGATTGGTATAATTCTTGGAGTTGTCCCATCGTCTGGAATTTCCATCACCAACCAAGTTGAAGTAGAATTGACGATTGAAGATACGCATGGAGGAAGTCCTAGTAGAGTCTAGGAAAATTTTATAATTAATTGGACACATTCGTATGTGTTAAATTGTTTTGTGATTTTAGGACTTGGGGACTGCGAGACACTACTTGGGACGAGTATGAGTAGGTGTGAATAGTAGTAGAGATCTATACTACTAGAAGCACAAGACTCACACTTGGATCAGGGAAAGTCACAAGGTTACCAAGGAACTCGTAATTGATTCCGTCTTATTCTAGTCTGTCGTTACCATCGTTTCGGTAATGACTAAGAAGATGATTGTTATTCCGACCCTAGTGGTCATATCAAATTGAGTCCGACTACGATGAGTTTGTTACGTGGTTCAGAGAACCAAGTTCGATGTAGTAGTTGACTTAAGCCGAATTGAAGTAAAGGATGATCAAAGCGATCAATAAAAGTATCGCATTCATTGTTAAAGAAGTTGGGTTAGCTTGTGTTCTGACCCAAATGGATAAAGTGATAGCATATGCATTGAGGCAATTGAAGGAGCATGAAAAGAGCTACCCCACTCATGATCTGGAGTTGGCAGTGGTAGTATTCGCCTTAAAGATAGGGAGGCACTATCTTTATGGTACTAAATGCAAACTTTTCACTGATCATAAGAGTCTTCAATATCTCTTTAATCAGAAGGAACTGAACATGAGGCAACGACGCTGGCTAGAGTTACTCAAGGACTACGACTGTGAGATACTTTACCACCCTGGTAAAACAAATGTTGTTGCCAATGCTCTCAGTCGGAAGGTGCATCTTGAAAGGAAGAGGCCAAGAGCATTGAGAATTGAATATGTCTCTACAATTGTGGAAAGTATAAAAGAAAGCTCAGGAGAAAGCTTTAGAGAAAAATGACCGAAAGGAGGAACGTTTGGGATAAAACGTTGGTGTTTGATACAAACGGTCAAAGACTGAAGGTATTCAAAGGTAGGATTTGGGTACCTAAGATGGGAGGAGTAAAAGATCTTCTGATAGAAGAAGCTCACAAGACCATGTGCTCGATTCATACCGGCAGTATAAAAATGTATAGGGATCTAAAACCCTATTACTGATGGCCGACGATGAAGCTCGATGTTGCTAAGTATGTGGCCGAGTGTGTAACATGTGCTAGGGTTAAGGCAAACCATCGGAAACCGTATGGGAGTTTAGAACCTTTACCTGTACCCATGGGTAAATGGGAAGGTATCACTATGGATTTTGTGACTAAACTGCCCAGAACAAGGAACGGTCACGACATGATTTGGGTGGTCGTTGATCGCTTCACTAAGAGTGCGCATTTCATAGCAGCCAACGAGAGATGGTCTATGGATAAACTTGTGAATTCTTATGTGAGGGAAAGTGTGAGGCTTCACGATGTTTCGTTAACGATTGTATCAGATCGTGACAGCCGTTTTACCTCAAGGTTTTGGAGGAGTCTATAAGAGGAATTGGCTACCAAGTTGTGTTTGAATACGGCCTACCATCCACAAACCGATGGTCAGAGCGAACGAACAATTCAAACATTGAAGGATATGCTGAGAGCATGTAGCTTGGAATTCCAAGGTAATTGGGATGAACAATTACCTCTAATAGAATTTTCCTATAATGATAGTTTCCACTCGAACATCTAGATGGCACCTTATCACGCTTTGTATGGAGAAAAATGTCGAACGTCGTCATGTTGACCGGAAGCTAAGGAAAAGCAGTTTATGGGACTTGAAATAGTCCATCAGACTGCTGAAAAGTTGAAAGTGATTAGGGAAAGGAGGTTAGCTGCTCAAAAGAGCTATGCTAACAAGAAAAGACAACCGATATCATTCGAAGTTGAAGATTCGGTTTTACTTAAAGTCTCGCCGTGGAAGGGACTTATAAGATTTGGTAGAAGGGGAAAATTGAGTCCAAGGTTTATTGGACCATTTAAAGTTCTTCTGAGGATCGGGAATCAAGCTTATAAGCTAGAATTACCGGAAGAACTAGAGGATATTCATAACACCTTTCGTGTGTGTTATTTAAGAAAGTTCACGGGAGATGTGCCCGAAATAATTCTCATTTCTGAATTAAGGTTGAATGAAAACAAGAGGTTGATTAAAGAACCTGAGGCAATTGTTGACCGTAAGATTAAGAAGTTGTGATACAAAATGGTCGATTTAGTGCTTGTGCGTTGGAAACATACGAATGGGCCAAATCTCACCTGGGAAACGGAGAGTGACATGATGAGTCGCTACCCGTGCTTGTTTGCTGATGTGTGATTCCGGGGACGGACACATCCTAAGGGGGAGAGAATTGTAATGCCCGTGTTTCTAGGCTAGGCATTAATATTGATATGATAGTCTAGGTTAACCTTTGTGACTCATTTTGAAGAAATGAAAAGGAATTATGTGAATATTATGTGTTTTATGTGTTTTATGCTTAATTATTAGGGTTTAATTAATTAAGAATAAAAATTAGCGTCAAAAATAAGTAATAGATAAAGCCGATATCTATTAAGAAACTTGTAGTGGGCGTTACAAGGATTACGGATATATAAAGAATGTCGAAATCCGAGTTATAACGAAGAAGTTATGACCTGTCGAAGTTTCGCGACAAAACCAGCACGGTGCCGAATGTCGTAAAAATTGAGTTTTTGATAAACTACTTTTTAGCCTTGGTGATCTAAACGCAAGTCGTAGTGTTCGTTAAACCGATAGTATGTATAAAAAGAACGCCCAAATCTAACTTCGTATGAGGAAGTTATGATTTTTTGAAGTTTCAGCTTAGCAGTAGACAGCTAAAAACTCGAATTTTAGATCGATTGATTTTTAGCCGACAAGACCTAAACGAGAATCGAAGGTCTCGTAAATAGTAGCACAACGGTAAAAAGTCTGACGAAAACGGACGTCGGATGAAGAAGTTATGAATTTTTAACGGATTTCCTGTCCCGGTCTGTTAAAAATAATAATATAAAAATAAAGTCAAAGTTTTCCGACGAAGTCTAAACGAAAGTTGTAGAGCATAATTTTCTCTACGCGTGCATATAAAGAACGTAAAAAACGGAGCCCGTATGAGAAAGTTATGGATTTTACAAGATTGGGCACATTTTTCGAGAAATTTCGCATGAATAGTGCTGCCACGTCACCCTCGCTCGGAGCTGGCCACGTGTCCGAAGCTGCTGCGTGGCGCATCCGAGAAGCGACGCGTGTCGCACAGGTGTCCGAAGTCGTCACGTGATCTCGCATGCTTTCCTCGTGCCCGACCCGCGTGTAGCCTCCTGATTCGACCGAGGCTGCTGACTAATCCGAAGCTCGCAGCTGTCCGTCCGAGCCTCGCCCTGCAGCCAGCTGGTCCGAGCCTCGCAGACACGTGCTCCTCCCTCCTCGCTTCGGATCCAACCCTTGTTGACTCCTCTTTCTCGGCCGACCTTCGGACCTCCCTATAAATAGAGGGCATGCGAGATTGCCCGGGTACTTTTGGAAATTAGCCATTTTTCACCCCTTTTTCAATATTTTAGCCATTTCCACTTCCTCCGAAGCCCCGATATCAATTATAATCCCCGGAATACGCCACGGAGTGCCCGAGAATCCCGGGAAATTTATTTTTTCGGTTTCGAAGCCCGACCCTCGCAGAGCCCGGTTTCTCAATAAAACTCCCGGTTTTATTAGAAACGACCGTTTTAGACAACGAAGTGCTGCCCGGTTATCGTTAAATCATGTGAGTGTGTAGTCACTTTCACCTTACACATATATATATATATATATATATATATATATATATATATATATATATGAAGTATTTTCTTTAAAATACGTGTTATGTGTAATTATATTAATTGTTTAATTAAGGTGACTGTTGAATAGATGTTTTATACAAGTTTTAAACTGTGTATGTATTTTTATCTACAAATATGTTGGGTAAAACATGGGTAGATAAATTAGATGATGTGTGATGAAATAAAAGTGATGAGAGATATCAATGTTTAAGATGATCTAGTCATCTAGCAGAGTATAGACAACGGCCACAGACTATTTTAGATAGTCCAGTGGAACGTTAGCAGACTTGTAATCGGTAGGTATGTTTGAACTATATGTTCATAAGGTGTTCTCGAACTATATGTTCATTAAGTGTTTTTGAACCATATGTTCATTCGTTAGTTCTTCTTTTTGACACTATTACATTTCAGGGTACGGGAGCATACATGAGTACTTTATTAGTATTTTTCCCTATACTTTTATTTTAAAGAGCTTTGGAGTCTTTGTTTCTGTTATGAAGTGATCTGACGAGCTTCATGAGTCAGTGATATAGATCATGAGTCAAATAGTGGGTGTGTGATGAAAGGTGAGTTGGATTGATGAGATGATCAGTGATATAGATCATGAGTTGAGAGTGAGTGGTGAAATATGAGAAAAGCCATACCCAAACGTTGGCGTGAGTGGTGCAATATGAGAAAAGCCCTTACCCAAACGTTGGCCCCCGTCATTCAGCAGAGTATGGATGACAACCATGGACTATTCTAGACGGTCTGTGGAACACTAGCAGGCTTGCAACCTGTAAGTGGATGAACTATATGTTCATCAGTTGTACTCTAAAAACCCATTGACATGTATTGCGGAGGGGAAACTCCCGTGGGAAATACCGTCGATAAGTAAGAGCTATGGACTTAGCATATGGAAAACCCATTGACATGTATTACGGGGGGTGGGGGGGGGAACTCCAGTGGGAAATACCATCGATGAATAAGAGCTATGGACTTAGCATATGGAAAACCCACTGACATGTATTGCGGGGGGGGACTCCCGTGGGAAATACTGTCGATAAATAAGAGCTATGTGTTGGATTAATGTCTAAGTCCATAACTATAATTGGTAAGACTTGACCCGACCCGGCATGATCCATTTGGGTTGCATGGCATCATGCATTTGGATAGACTATAATGAGAGAAATAACACTTAAGGTTGGTTAATATATTATAAGTTATAATATATTAATAAGGTTATTTAATTAGTATTGATCAAGAATTAATTTGGAATTAATTAAGTGATCAAAAGGAGACTAATTAAATATATGGGTTGATTGTGTAAATCATTCATTCTTATATATGTGGGCTTGTGATCCAAGATTCCTTATGTTTGACTAAGTCCATGGGGTGACCCATGGATACTCCATGGATGTTAAAATCCATGGAGCATAAGGAATGGGTAAAGTTATGAGTTACATGGTGTAACCCTAATAGCCACCATATAAAAGAATCTCATGGCTCAAGAAATCGTGCACTAATGTGTGAATATGAGGGCTAGACGATTTCAAGGAGTGTTCCATTTCTCTCAAGTCATTCCATGTGCATTTGGTGTTGTGTGAACCATTTGAGGTGTCACACTTGGGGCACTAGGCACTCAAGCTTCATGGAGACAAGTTACATCAAACAAAGGTATGTATTCTATCCATTTGATTACCCAAGTATCAAGTATTGTATGCTAGATAGGGTAATACCTTGGAAAGTTCATAATTGCATGTATAATAAAGAAAACATAGATCCAAGGTATTTAGGGTTGCATGTACACTTAGGAGTGTTAGAATGCGCAAAACCCATCAGTGGTATCAGAGCCAAGGCTTGTTTTCTTGTTATACTTGCAAAATTAGCTGAAAAATCGAATTGTATTAGTTTAAAAGTTATGCTAATTACTTGAAAAAATTTGATGTGAATTATCTTTGTTCATATGAGTTTATTAGATTAATAGAAAAGTTAATTGATTATGTGTGTTCAATCCATTTTAATCTAAGAGTTGATTCTAAAATGTGTTTTTGTAACTTGTCCTCAAGTTATATGAAAAGTCACATTTAAGTTTCATAAAACTCATAAAAAGTTGGCAATGGTTACAAAAATGAAGAGTCTTGTCCTCATTAAATGGTTTTATGACTCCATAACTTGTCCTCAAGTTATGGAGGTTCAAGAGTCACTTCATTAAATGATAAAATGTGTAACCTTAATTAGTTCCATAAGTTACAAAAATAAAGAAAAGTTACATTCTTTTATTAGTTTAAAGTCTTCCATAACTTGTCCTCAAGTTATGGAACTTGAAGAGTTTTTTTTTAATTAAAACTACTTTAAACACATAAGTTATGGAATTAATTAGTTTTGAATATTTTCAAAACTTGCCCTCAAGTTTTGGAATTTGTAAAGTTTTCCCCATGAATACTTTAATTCCAAGTTAGCCCTTAGAATTTTAAAAGTTAAAATTCAACCCTTATACTTTATAGTATTATAAGTTAATAATAAATATATGTATAAGAGCAAGTCAGTCTTACCGTTAGTAGGCCTCATTCACGAAGCCGGTCTATAAGGGGGGTATAAGGTTACTGCCTATAAAATGGCAGTTTAATGGGTGTCCACTCTCACCCACCGCTTCCTTGACTGGTGGAGGGTCGTTAGCCGAACGGGTAGGACAAGGACTATAATTCTCCCTTCATTAAAAGTATTAATGATAAATACTAAGTAACTAAACACTTATAAATTCCCAATCTTAGTTACTTAGGAAAATGTGAATAAGGTGCTAATCCATGAAATTACACTTTGCACTTTGTTTAAACCGTTAGTGGAGCGTGTGTGGTTAACCGGCACACTAGCCTGGATTTAACAAAGTAGGCAAAGGGTAACTTAATATTTATCATAGTATCGGTGGAGCTCGTGTGGTTAACCGGCACATCGATTGAGGGGTAAATATTAAGGGTACCAAGTATATTTTCATGGTTACTTCACACCTTGTTTTGTGATCCTCGGCATCCCAGTCACAAAACCTGAAGGGCACACTCGAGATTGAAACATTCCATTGAAAAGTTCAATGAATCTCAAAAGATCTAGGAGTTTCAAATCCAATTAAAAACCTAATTACATTATTTCGTTTTTCATGGTGGAAATTGGTAAATCGTCATTTACCTACCTTCAACTATTTTATAACTCGGATTACGGCATCCCTCTTCCAGTTATAAATAGGTTGTTGGATCCTAGCCTTAATATTTCATATTGGGTGTTATATTAAGGACTTTAGATCAACTATCTTGAATATCTCCCAAAAGATGTCTAGTTCAGACATCTATGATCTTCCCAAATCTCTTGGAACTTTACTTCCTCCACCTCCTCCAATTATTCTCCCTAACCCACAAGTTCAAGGTCACTCAAGCCCTAATGGCAAGCAAGGTCTATGTGTGATCACATCTTAGAGATGAAGTCACATATTGACAAGCTGGGAGAGTTGGGTGTCAAAGTCTTGAGAAAGTTGGATGTTCAATCACTTTCTAAGTCACATAGTGAGTTCCTTTGGGACTACTATGAAACAGACTATGACATGAACCTTAATGATCATATCTATTTGCTTGGTGCTGCTGAATCAGCAATGATTTGGAACGATAGTAAAGCAAATTTGATTAGAATATCAACTTCCCAAAAACTTTATGGACAGTGACAATGGTGACACTGGAAATCCAGAAAAAGCATTCTCTTCCCAATGGAAAGGGATTGGCCATAGTCAACCCGGTTGACCAAATGGTAAGGAGAAAGGCTAAGTCTGAGATAGTCCAATTACCAAAGGGTCCATATGTTTATCTTGCCAAAGGAAGGGGCATTGATTGCGAAGCTGCCTATTTACCTGAAAGATCATAAGGTTGATCAATTCAAGAAGTTTGACTCTTCTTCAGGTAAAAGTCCATTATCTAACTCTGTTAAGTTTCTATTATGAGATTCTCATTACATGATGTGACTGGGTCACATGTTGATGCTTTAAGAATCAAAGAAAAGTGAAGAAACTTAAAGGAAGTACATGCTGATTCTGATCATGAAGATGGATTTCGATCGCATGGTTTGGTGATCAGAATTTTTGAAGCTGTTACTTAGGAGTTATGATATATTGCTTAGGAATAGATAACAACAAGTTTTTCATATGCATTTGCATTGTAAGGATAAGTTTTTCCTGAAGTTTTAAAATAAAAAACAGTTTTGATTTATTTATTTTGAGTATCCTTACAATGGCATTTGTGAAAAATTGTTGTTTACATGTTTCCATTGATAGCAATATTGGAAAATGGATTTGATTCTTTCATTTGTGGTAGTGTCATAATTTACCAAATAAGGAAAGATTCTCATTCCCAAGGCTTCAGTTGGATAGAAACTTGGAATCATGCAAGTTGAATAGTATGATGAATGAGAACTTTCAAGCATTGGAAAATTAAGACTTGTTCACATGGATGTGTGAGTCAAGTTAAGGACTAAAGGGATCGAGTACACATTCTTGTGCACTGGTCAAGTCCACCACAAAGCTCGTTAAGACTATTCGTCATGATTTACTAAATTTTAGTAAATATGGTTATACTTACAAGTTTAAGTATAATTCTGAAACATTGGAAAAGTCTCAATGTATGGCAGAACGAATGGGAAGAATCAAATTAGGCAGACAGATAAAAGTTTCTCAAATCTGAAAAGATGGGAGAGTACTTTAGTATCATGTTTTGTGATCATCTTAATGATTAAAGAACCACATCACAATTGGTCTTCTAAGGACATCTTAGTGTATTCTTATGACTAAGAAGAGGAGTCATGAATTGTTGAAATGGTTAAATCAAGAAGATGAGTCATACTTCGTTTCAAAACAAGTCTTAGAGTCATACTCCAAGACTATAAGTTGAGTGACATATCTTAAAGAAAGGTTTATAACACTTGTCAAATGTAAGAGTAAAAGTGTCCTACTCTTGTACATTTGAAGTTGGTAAGTTGTGATGTTTTGGATTAAACAAAGACCAACTAAGGCCAATTGTGTGAAGTGTTTGTCTTGATATAGAATCCGCATTATCCCTTGAATATTTGACAAGAGAGTCTTATATGTCAAGAGGACAGTGGGAGTCTTAAAGGTCTTGAAAGTCTCAAGAACTAATCAAGAGTAAAACCTGAGGTTCTTCACTAGCACACGACTTGAGGTTTATAACCTATTGTGTTGACATACTTCTATTTCTGTGCCCATTCCAGTTAAAGTTGGTTTTGTATATGAGTTCTTAGAGTTCTCAATTGGTTTCATAACAACTTGGAAGCAATGGCAGGCCCTGTACTGCCAGGTGGCAAGAAGTTAAGATTGCATAAGTTCAGTCCATATGAGTTTGGATTTGTCATTATCCTTGTCTTGTGACTATGGTTTTGACGATTCACATGGATAAGAACACATACACCATAAAATCTAAGGGTCATAAGGTTTCTCTTCGATTCATGAAAATGATGGTGAGGAAACACTTCCACCAAGTAGATTTGAAGCAGATGGCAAAAGGTCTAAACAATTGAGACTATGATTACGACATCCCTTTTCATAGTTCTGAAATTGTTTAGACACACATGCATGCTATCTAAGGAAAGGTGTATGATTTTGATAAAGTTTTATCAAAGCATCTCGTATCAGAAATCTGAACTTTGGTAAGGAAGTCAATAAAGTATTGATTTCTAGAAGTCCAGCTGATTTCTGAGTACATGTCAAAGCTAGTGGGAGCATAAGTGTTATGCTAATAATCATCATGTTAGTGGGAGCATGATAATTATTGTTAGTGTTGCAAGTTAGCAATGTTAATTATAGAAAACAAAATTTTCAATTCGTGAGGTTGCAGGGATTGAAAAAGTTGTTTTGCTATAATTAAGGGAGAGGATATACTTCATTTCAGTTCTAAAGGCTTAGATTGAGACCTTAATCATCTTTAGTCAAGAATATATATATGAATTTCATGTTGGATTGGTTCAACTTAAGGAAATTCTATATATTGCGTTCTCAAAATTCGATTATGATTACGGCATCCCTCTTCATAGTCAAATTTTGAAAACATGGCAAATAAAAATATTGTAGCAAAAGACTGGTCTATAATCATGTCTTTATGTGAGACATCATGAATCGTGTACCATTTGCTTTGGGTACAGGATCGATTGCATGTGCTATAATATTTGTTATTTCTAAATTTTTCCAAATGCCCAGAGGCATTAAGAAGGGAAAAGGTCTAGAATTGGATATGACTAAAATGATTAAGCAATTGTCGAGGACAATCTGAGGTTTACCAAAGATTGGTTGCTCAGGGACAGTTGGAAGTATATTGCTAATTTTAGAAGGACCATATTGACATATTCTGAAAAGAGGCATCTCTTATTCAGAAGTGATAGTCAAAATGAGAATATGGAGTTGTCTCCATAGGTGGAAGTTATTTGTGTAAGATTAGAAAACTTAATGCAAGAAGCATGTCCAAAGCAATGTACTTTGAATATGAGACTTAGTTTCCATGGAGTTGATCTCCATTGGAATACCTTATAATGACTGTTGACAAGTCTTTGTGACTTTGTACATATTCATTACAGGAGGGTCAGTGCATATAAGTTTAAAATCTAAACAGATTTCGATAAATGATAGGAATTTGAAATTCTCACATTTTTCGATAAGAATTTGGGAGTGTGAAACTAGAATCATTGAAATTATGTTCAATTGGTTTATTTCACAAAGTAAGGATCATAGACAAACATAGAGTGCATACTTGGTGTATGGCAAAGCTATTGTTTAAGAAAAACATAGTGTACATGCTTGGAGCATGGGACAACTAGTGTTTTTAATTCAAGTATAAAGTTGATAAAACCGAAACAATGAATAATGAGTAATCAGTATGGTGATAAATAAAAGTGTTTATTTATATTCATAGGGTTTGATACCATATTTGATTCATTTATTCTTGTGTTTCACTTTGCATGTTTTGACTTCCAGAATAACTAAGTCGCTCTTCCTGAATGATTAAGTTATTCAAACCATCCACAGTCGGTCATATGTTGGAAGTAGATATGAATCAAGACTGTCATGGGTTGGTTTGTAGAGGTCTAAGTTGGTGGACAAAGTGGTGCTACAACACTCATGAGTGCTCATAAGTTCTGAGTATTGGATTCAACCCGCGCTCATTTGAATCACTTCATGGATTTTATCACGAGTGATCATGAGACGATAATATCTTATATTCTTCAAACCTAGAGATATGAGTTGTTACTATGAGTTGGTTGTACATTGATTGCATGAAAACGCATTCGGTAACTCGATGTTATAAAACGTGCCTTTGTGTATGATTCAACAAGTAGTAGAACAAGCCATATGAGTCGAAGTTTATCCATTCCTTTTACCTTCGGGATAAAAGCGATATATGTGGGCCCCTCGATGATTTAAAGATGATACATGTGAGTGCTTGGCCAAGCCAGGACTGATTTGATTTGTTCAATCAGTCAGTCATCATGAATCGGAAATCGGGAAACAACAAATGGACAGAGAGAATGATTGATAATCCATGTCTCAGTCCATATGATATCTAGAATGGAGGAATATATGATCCCTTATCTAATGGACAAGTCATTGACAAAGGTCAGAGTTCATCGACAAGGTCAGAGTTCGAAAGAAGCTTTTGAGAGCTACGATTGCTGATCGGTTCCTGAAGTCATACGCAATAATAGTTTTAGACTTATCCAAGTGGGAGACTGTTGGATTAATGTCTAAGTCCATAACTATAATTGGTAAGACTTGACCCGACCCGGCATGGTCCATTTGGGTTGCATGGCATCATGCATTTGGATAGACTATAATGAGAGAAATAACAGTTAAGGTTGGTTAATAAATTATAAGTTCTAATATATTAATAAGGTTATTTAATTAGTATTGATCAAGAATTAATTTGGAATTAATTAAGTGATCAAAAGGAGACTAATTAAATATATGGGTTGATTGTGTAAATCATTCATTCTTATATATGTGGGCTTGTGATCCAAGATTGCTTATGTTGGACTAAGTCCATGGGGTGACCCATGGATACTCCATGGAGGTTAAAATCCATGGAGCATAAGGAATGGGTAAAGTTATGAGTTACATGGTGTAACCCTAATAGCCACCATATAAAAGAATCCCATGGCTCAAGAAATCGTGCACTAATGTGTGAATATGAGGGCTAGATGATTTCAAGGAGTGTTCCATTTCTCTCAAGTCATTCCATGTGCATTTGGTGTTGTGTGAACCATTTGAGGTGTCACACTTGGGGCACTAGGCACTCAAGCTTCATGGAGAGAAGCTACATCAAACAAAGGTATGTATTCTATCCATTTGATTACCCAAGTATCAAGTATTGTATGCTAGATAGGGTAATACCTTGGAAAGTTCATAATTGCATGTATAATAGAGAAAACATAGATCCAAGGTATTTAGGGTTGCATGTACACTTAGGAGTGTTAGAATGCGCAAAACCTATCACTATGGACTTAGCGCATGGCGACGATGTGTCTTCGTGCCTATTTGACATAAATTACTGAAGGAAAGCAATGTTGTCACCCCGATGTTTGTCTTATTTGACATATATTGCAGAGGGAAGCAATGTTGTCACTTTATAGGTTGTTTTATGTTAGGATGTCTTGTTTGACATAAATTGCTGAGGAAAGCAATGCTGTCACCCCTTGTGAAAATCCTTAGGCTAGGTCCCTTGTGATAGTTGTTTTAGGGACGTAAAGTGAGGATAATGGGAATGGGTAATTAGGGTTATTTTGGTTGATGAAATTAATAAATTTATTGTTGATTGAGAACTTAATAAGTTTATTATTTATTGTGGGTTGAAAACCCTATATGCTCACCACGCTCCCAAGCCTGACCCACTCAGTTTAATTGTATCACAGGTATCGATACGAAGTTACTTTACACTGAGAGATTAAAAGAGAAGTAGATCACTAGTGTAAATGAATGTAAGTTTTGTTTATGCTTATGTTTTTGTATTGACAATGACATCCCAATGGTTTAAGTGGATAGAATACATTTCTTCGGAAATGATTTGATAACATATTTATCATCTTTTTCTGGGAACAAATTCCGCAACACTTTTAATCAAATGATTACTCTGAAATTATTTTAAAAGCATAAATTAAACCAGTCTTTTCTGGCCGTGAAATTGGGGATGTCACAGTACAAAAGTAAAAACCTTTTCTACTCCACATTTGATGAGTGTTATAAACCTTTTTAAGATGATGTCACTCAAATCACAATCTTGGAGTACGACTCTAAGACTTGATTTTGGAACGAAGTATGATTCACCTTTTGATTTAACCATTCAATAATTTCCGATTCCTCTTCTTAGCCATACTAGTGCACTAAGGTGTTCTTAGAGGATCAATTGTGACATGGTTTCATAATCATAAGTTAATCATAAAACACGATACTTAAGTACTCTTCCTTCTTTTCAGATTGTAGAAATTTTTATCTCTTTGCCTAATTGATTCTTCTTATTCGTTCTACTATACATTGAAACCTTTTCAACGATTCAGAATTACACTTAATCTTGTAAGCATAACCATATTTACTAAACTTTTTAGTAAATCATGACGAAAAGTCTTATCGTTCTTTATGATGGACTTGACTAGTGCACAACAATGTGTACTAGATCCCCTAGTCCTTCACTTGACTCACATCCATATGTGAACAAGGAATTAGTCTCAATTTCCCAAAGATGAAGGTTCTCATTCATCATACGATGCAAGTCGCATGATTCCAAGTTTCTGTCCAATTGAAAACTTGGGTGATGAGAATCTTTCCTTATTTGGTAAATTTTGACACTACCACAAATAACATAACTAAGAATCACATCCTTTTCAATATTGCAAATAGAAAAATATAAACATCAATTTTCACAAAGGCCATTGCAAGGAAATATAAATAAGACAAAACCAAAATTTATTTTATTTATAAAAATGCGAAAAACTTGTCGTTACAATCGCAATTACAAATTAAAACTATGTAAATATTCCTAAGCAATCTATCCTAACTCTTCTAAGTAGCAGCTCAAAAAATCCGATCTTCGAACCATTCGTTTGAAATCCATTTCTTCATGATCAGACTCAGCTCACTCTTCCTTTTAAGCTTCCTTTCTTTTCTTCGATCCTACAATACATCAAAATGTAATCTTATCACATAATGTATTAAGAATCTACAAATAGGAACTTAATAGAGTTAGATAGTAGATTTACCTGAAGCAGAGTCATACATCTTGACTCTCCCATCCTATCGATCTTTCAGGTACATATGGTAGCTTCGTATCCAATGCCCCTTCTCTTAGTAGTAGAAACAAACAGACTCTTTTGGAACAGCACATGAGACAATTTCAGATTCAGCCTTTCTCTTTACCATTTGGTCAAACGGTTTGACCTCGGCCAATCCCTTTCCATTGGGAAGAGAAGACTTTTCTGGACTTCCAATGTTTCCATTGTCAATGTCCATGAAGGTGTGGGAGGTTGATCTTCCCAACAAATTTGCTTGACCAGTGCGCCAAATCATTGTTGATTCAGCAACAATAAGCAAATAGGTAAGATCAATGAGGGTCACGTCATGGTCCATCATATAGTACTCTCTAATGAACTCACTATATGATTCGGGAAGTGATTGAAGAACCAAGTCAATAGCCAACTTCCTTGAGACAATGACACCCAACATTCCCAACTTGTCAATGTGTAACTTCATCTCCAAGACGTGTGCACACACGGACTTTCCATTTTCGTGTTTACTTGCCAGTAAGGCTTGAGTGACCTTGAACTTTTCAAGTCTTCAAACACGTGGGTCAGGGAGAACTATTGGAGGAGGTGGAGGAAGTGAAGCATGATTTCCATTTCCACGATCCAGTCGTGGAACATCACCTTCAAGTGGAAAGCTTTTTCCAAAGGATTCGGGAAGACCATAGTCATTTGACATCTACAAAATGGGAGAAAACTCAAGTTAGTTGATAAGAATCCTTGATATAACACCCAAATGAAATATCAAGGCTAGGATCCAACACAATATTCTGCAATTAGGAAGAGGGGTGTCGTAATCCAATTGCAAAATATTTGAAGATAGGTAAATGACGATTTACCAGTTTCCACCATGAAAAACGAAAAGAAAATTAGGTTTTAAATGTTTTGAAACTCCAAGATCTTTTGAGATTCATTGAACTTTTCAATGACATGTTTAATCTCGATTATGCCCTTCAAGTTTGTGACTGGGATGCCGAGGATCACAAACAAGGTGTGGATAACCATGCAAATTAGCTTGGTACTCTCGATGTCAATCACCACCCAATCAATGTGTCGGTTAACCACACATGCTCCATTGATCAATGATAATCTTACGAGAATCCCATTGCCATCCTTCATTGGTCCCATATTAGTGTGTCAGTTAACCACACACGCTCCACTAACGACCAACAAGGTGCAATATGCAATTTCATGGATTAATACCAATTCCACATTTTTCCTAAAGTAACTAAGATTTGGGAATTTATAAAAGCATTTAGTTACTTCGTATTTCATTATACTTATAATGGAAGGTCATGTCCTATCCTACCCGTTCGGCTAACGACCCTCCACTAGTCAAGAGTGCGGTGGGTAAGAGTGGATACCCAATGACGGTCATTTTACAGGTCGCTTCCTTAAACACCCCTTATAGACCAGCTTCGTGAATGAGGCCTACTAACGGTAAGACTGACCTTTTACTTATACATATATATAAGTATTAAGTTTTTAATATTATAATAGTATAAGGGTGTATTTTAAACATTTCAAAATACTAGGGTTTTTAATCAAATTTAAAATTTTCGAAAAATTAATACCTTTTAATTTTAAAATCTTAAATACTAAAACTTTGATTTAATAATTATCCAAAATTAAACAATTAATTTAAATTATTAAATCTTAAAGGATTATCCATTAAATTAAATAATTAATTTAACCTAATCCCTTTATCCCCTAGATTTCGAAAATTTGGGAAGGGATATTTCAAAATCTTTAATTATCCATTTAAACAATTAATAAGATAATTACCAAAGATAACATTATCCTAATCCATAAAATTTTGAAATCTAATCTTGGGGAGGAAGGTATTTTTCGAAAACCCTAGGGTTTACCAACCCTAAAATCGAAAATATGGGGCCAAAGGAAAAAGGGTTCAAGAAACCCTAACAAATTTCGAAGGGTTTTGAAACCCTAATTTCGAAAATCCAAGCCCTAGGGTTTATTTGCCAAAAACCCTAATTTTTCAAATTCATACTTTTGTATCAAATCTAATTGAAAACAACAACCAAATGCTCAGATACCACTATTGGGTTTTATACATAGCAAACAATCGTATGTGTGCATGCAACCCTAATTTGAGGATCTACGTTTTCACTATTAGACATACAAGCATTGAACACAAAAACTAGAAACCTATAACACCCATATAAATCAAGCCAATTTAAAACTTTTTAAATCATTCAAAACCATTACTTTTTACAAATCTGTTTTCAAAATAGTTTCATATCAGAGTATCCCAGAAATCCAAATCAAAATATGAGGAAGTGTACGGTCACGCCTTTGCCTTCCCGTGGTCATCCGCTGTACCTGAAACAATAATCGATAAATGTAAGCTCGAAGGCTTAGTGAGTTACCCCTAAAATACCAACCTCATATAACCATAATCATATCATATCAACAAATACAGAACAACCATGCATATCGAGTCTACAGTGTGACTGGTCCGCCTGCGCCGGGCCTTCAGTCCACCTGGTCCACTCTCTGAGTCTACAGTATGACTGGTCCGCCCGCACCGGGCCTTCAGTCTATCTGGCCCACTCTCCGAGCCTCGGCATGTCTGGACCGCCCTCTCGGGGCCTTCAGCCTATCCGGACCGCTCGTCGGGCCTTCGGCCTGACTATGTACCCTCCCGGGTCTGCAGTCTATCCACTCTACCCTGGGTATGTTGGCCTAGAGCACAAAGCAGGACCCGCCTCAACCCAACCCCCAATCAAAACCACCGTGTGCACATATAACAGATAATCACATAATAGTCTATAGACAAACAAACCGATCTAACAGATCATATAGTATAGCAACATCCTATAACCAGGATACTGACCTAACCGGTCACTAACATAGCATCATCCTATATACCAGGATACCGACGTAAACCATGTCACTAACATAATATCATCCTAACTACCAGGACCCAGTTCTAACAGATCAATAAACATATCATGCAAATACCTGGATACAAATCCGATAAAGGGCCGACCTTGGTGCCGTAGACCCTGTTGATATAGTGAGGATAACTCACCTCGTAAGTAGCTCGGAAGGTAGTGTCAAACTCCTCCAAATGTAGCTCCAACTCCAACACCTATATTCACCAATGTCCTTTGCTATAAATACCTAATTTACCAAAATACCCTCGGAAGTCAACTAGTCAACTCTTGGTCAAAGTCAAAGTCAACTGTCAAGGTCAACAGTCCATGTTGACCTTAACTCATCGAGTACCCTCAGCTACTCGCCGAGTTCCTTGCTTAACTTGCCAACCCGCCGAATCACTCGTCTGACTCGCCGAGCCCAAGGCAATCTTCATCGGACTCGCCGAGTCGTTCATATAACTCGCCGAGTCTATAACAATCTTTATCGGACTCGCCGAGCCGTTCATGACACTTGCCGAGTCCCTTCAGTTGTAACATTATGTTCTAGATTGTTTTGTGATTTAAGGCCCGTGGGCCTTAATCTGGGTATGAGAAGGCTTTGAGGCTCTGAAGGATAAAGGTTTAGGCCTTTTTGGGATATGGGTTAGGTAGGTTATGTGATAAAAGAGTTCGGTTTGTGCTTTAGAGCCCAAATGTATTGCTAAAGGCGTTGGTGCGGGCTTTTCATGAATTTTGGATCTGAGTTCGAGTGGGCTTCAGGAGGAATAAAGTTGATAGAAGTGTAGGGCTTTTCGTTACCTTTTCGTGGATATAAGGATCTTCGGAAATGGATTTATAACGAAGAAGTTATGGCCTTCAGAAGTTTTTTGGTTGCAGGCTTAGCCGAGTACGCTGGGCGTACACAAAGCGTACGCTGGGCGTACTGACCAGGGGTGATCGCGAATGTTCTTTGGAGTACGCTGGGCGTACCATATGTACGCTGGGCATACGCTGATCAGACCTGAACCCTATTTTAGGGTCTTGGACCCTATTTAAGCTCCTTATCTCATAACCTAACCCAAATATCTTCAGCCTCCATCCCTCTAAACCCTAGAAATCGATCCTAAGCCTCCATTTGAGTGATTCTTGAGCATTTTGGTGACTTAGTGAGTTTTTGGTGCATATTGTGGAAGAAGGAGTTCCTTGAGGAAGCATTGCTTGGCCTGGAGCTTGTGGATCCAAGCCCTAATCATGTTGATCTAGCTCCAGAAAGCATAAAGTTTGAATCTTGGTGGCTTTCTCATGTGGATCTAGTGGGGTGATCACTTGTTATGTTTGTTCTTTGAAGAAGAAGGAGATTTGAAAGAGAATAGCTTGAGCACCTAGCTTTTGGATCTATATTCTTCTCTTGTTGGTGCATCTTCCAGAGGTATCAAGTTTTGAACTTGCTTATTATTGTGCTAGTTTTTGTTTTGGGTCCATTTTAGGGTTTTTGGTCCTAAAGCTTGAAGCTTTATCAGTTGATTGAACTCCAGAACCTAATATATGTCCCTTTGAGTATATTTAGTGGTGTTACGTCATAAAAATCCAATCTTGGTCGTTGGAATCAAGCCATGCATGAGATAGGAGGTTTTTGAGATAAGGAAGTGAGCGTTTTGGGTGTTTGTGACCTTCCCAGCCTTGCAAAGGCTTAAAGTCACTGACTTTATGGAGTAAGTGCCATTAGGGAGTCCAGATCTGGGGTTTGGGGTAATGTCTTAACTGTTTAAGACCAAAGGAGTAGAAAGAGTGAATCTGGGGAGTACGCTGAGCGTAATTCCTGTACGCCCCGCATACTGTCCCAGTGTCCCCGATAGCCAATATGGATTCGTGAGTACGTTGAGCGTACCAAGAGAGGTACACCCCACGTAACCTCACTGTGGACTTTTAGGCTAAGTCTCATTTTGGGCCTTGAGTGTTGGGCCAGGAGTTTGGACTTGTTGCAATTGAGTCTTGGACCAGAGGATTATATATATGTTCTTTGGGCCCTTGAGTTGGGCTTGCCATTTAGATTGAGAATTGAGCCTTAGGAGAGCCCATCTATTATTGGGCCTTGGTGGGCCCAATGGGTTTTAGGTCATTGATGGGCTGGTTAGTGGACTACCTTTAGACCTAATGAGTGAGAGTTTTGGACTTAGTTCCCAATTAGGATAATTGTGGGTTTGGCACAAAGTTAATGGCCGGTGCGTAGCAGCAGCGTCTATAGGAGCTATTCGTCATCCGAGGTGAGTCTTCTCACTATACTTACCATGATTGGTATCCTTGTGTGACTGAGATATCTTATGTGCTTATTTTTGTATTTTGATATTCAGCATTATGTCTCTGTGATTTATGCTGAGTATTGTTATTATGAGCTTGTTGAGTTAGGACCGGAGGGTCCACCTGAGTTATGGGATCGGAGGGCCCCACTGAGGCACATTGACCGGAGGGACTTATCCGAGTATAGCCATGAGAGGCTACTGAGATGTGTGTGGTATTTTGGGGAACTCACTAAGCTTCGTGCTTACCGTGTTATGTGTTATGTGTTTCAGGATTTCTCAGGATCGCGGGAAGGCATCGGCTCGATTGTACACACCAGAGAAAGAGTTATGTTTTGAGGATCCTGGATTAGTAAACAAACAATTATGGAGATGCGTTTTGAAAATTAAATAAATGAGATTTTGTGAAATGTGTTATGAGATTTATATGAATTTAAAATGAAAATTTGTTTGGAAATTTCCGGTGTTACATCAGTCCTTTATTCATACAGACGATTTTAAGCCATGCTAAGGCTCCAAATTGTAGATCCAGCTTCCCAATGCATGTTTATCACGTAAAGTTGCAAACTTTACGTGCATGCATGGCTCTAATGACTCATAATTCCAAATCCAAATTAAAAAAGGAGTCTAACTCAAAAGGAAGGCTTCATACATGACCAAGCTCGAAACTTTATGAACCTAGAACCCAAGAAGGGTCCAGATCTGAAGTTGCAACTTCAGATCTAGCTCATACACAACAATAACTTCATAACCAAGCCAAAATAACCCTAAACCTCACCCAAATGAGATCTAGAAAGAAATGAAGCCAATATCACGAATTGATACCTCCAATGAAGCTAACTGAGGTAGGTTCTGAAGATCCCCACGAGTCCCTTGCTGCAAGCTACTTGACCTTCAAGCTCTCTTCACAAAACCCACTCTCCAAAGCTCAAAACACACACACAAAGGCTCTCACACGAAAAAGAGGTCTTCTGGGCTCTCAAGGGGCTGCAAAGGGGCTAAAGGAGGTTTATGATCCTTTAAATAGGGTGCAAAACCCCGGAAATTAGGGTTTCACCCTCCAGCTCCAACTCGTCGAGTCACTCTTCCGACTCGGCGAGTTGGTCACTTAACACGTGGTCCAAACCCGCTGCTACTCGACGAGTTAGGCAACCAACTCGTTGAGTAGACCTTGAATTCATGAGAATTCATAACCATAAATTGGTATTCGAGAATCGGGGCATTACAATTCTCCCCCACTTGAACTAGAATTCGCCCTCGAGTCAGCTGTGGTGAACATCCTCGGATAGTGCTCTCGCATCTCCTCTTCCGGCTCTCACGTCCATTCGGAGCCCCTTTGGTGCTCCCATTGTACCTTTACCAATGGTACTCCCTTGTTCCGCAGAACCTTCACCTTTCTCTCCAGAAGGTCACATGCATATCTACATAATTCAAGTGCTCATCGACCTGAATGTCATCCAACGATACCACTGCCTTCTGATCCATGATGCACTTTCGCAATTGCAAAACGGGAAAGGTGATGTGAATCCCACCCCAACCTTTTAAAAAGGTCTATCCTGCATGCCACTTTTTAACTTGACAAAATCTTGATGATCCAACGTATCTGAAACCCAACTTTCCTCTTCCTGAAGCGAACCCTTTGAGCAGATAGGATAATGCATCCTTCAGCTCCCTAAATAGCATACAAATCAATCCACGAACACTCATGCCTGGCCCAATCAGCCTCGGGCTGGAATGCCAGGCACGCCTATGACGGGTCCAAGCATCACTAGGATGGAATACCCTCATATCCCACACATGTTTGGCCCAATCAACCCTCAGATTGGAATACCAAACATACCAAGTCCAGTCAATCGTAGGGTCCGGTCATCCTCAGGATGGAATGCCCTAGATTGGAATACCTCCATGAACATCACTCGGGTCTACTCATAACTGGAGATCCAAGGATCCATCCTTGCGTCTCATCCACAATCCTCTGGTTCATCACAACCGAGTACAACTCCCTTAAACCTCTACAGAACATCCATTCGAACGCGCTCTGGCACCCTGAATCCTGGAATCCCGAAATCGGTCTGACTTCCTGACAGACAACTTTACTGAACCGTTGTCACTTCCATACCACTTACACCAAATGCTGATAATTCGAGGTTCCCACCAAAACAGAACCGCAGATTACCTACTGCTACGGAAATTCAGTGCCTCCATAGATTACAAAAACTAACATACATCGAGCCTTCGGCATGACTAGACCGCCTTTCAGGGCCTACAGCCTCCTCGGTCCGCTCGCCGGGCGTTTGTCCTGACTGGTCCGCCTTACCAGGCCTTCAGTCTATCCGGACCTCCCTAGTCTGCTAACCTCCTGTCCCAAATCCCGCTTCTCTACTGAACCCCTGTGCCTACGACTTACTTCCGGCCCGCATCGGTTATCTTGTCCTACTACCTCAATCCTGCCGCTCTCCCTTGAACCTATGTGCCTACGACTCACCGTCGGTCCGCACCGGGTATCTTAGCCTACTGCATAGCTCATGACCGCCTCAACCCCATCCCAATGCCATAAACGATCAAGAAAAGATCTAACCCGGTTCCTAGAATCTGAATCACGAAACGTTCTAATCCCAAACCTTCCCAAACTAACGAATACTCATTCGGATCCACTCTGAGTCCCCAACTGGAGTATTTCTCGATCCAAGAAGATGGAACCTCGGCGACACTCCGAACTAATGAGATCACAAAGATCCTTTGAACTCCTTTCGTCCTCTAATAACGACTTCCAATCAACCAAAATACACCAGAGTCCTCAGCCTACTCCAACAAAATGTTCAATACTTGGAACAGACCTATTGATTACTATAGCGTAGTAGCCTACTCAATACCCGAAGATAGATCTATAAGCATATACAGAGTCTTCATCATGAATGGACCGCCTTACCAAGCCTTCAGCCTATCTGGACCACTCTCAGAACCTTCAGCATGTCTGGACCGCCTCTCCGGGCCTTGAGCCTGTCTGGACCGTTCCCTGAGCCTTCGGTCTGACTGGTACGCCCCACCGGCCTTCAGTCTATCCGGACCGCTCTAAATTGTTGAGAATCTCCCTGGACCACCCCTCCTGATGCTCTCTCCCATGTATCCTGTTCTAACCCACTTGGGCTTCGAACTCTGGATCTACTCTGGGGTCTATAACCCCGGCCTAACCCTAGGCCACATGCCGATCGTCCACCATTTCGAAAAACCATGGTCTGATCCCTGACCTGCGTATCTTCCACATATGCTGAATCACGCATACGCGTGCTGAAGTACTGTCTGACCTTGGCAGCTAACCGAACCCTCAATGATCGATGCTCCCTTTGAGAATTTTTAATTCTCCCCTACTTGGGACACTAACCACTACCTACTAGTGGCAAAATCAAAACTCTACTTAACCGTCCAAACCGAGCATTTCCACACTTCCCATAGAACGATGAATCCTGAAACGAATAGTCTCCGCAGAACCACCCTCCTGGCGTGGAGTAGCCGGACTTCAGAAGAACCCGAATTCCAGCTGACACTTCTACATCTCCAACTCACAATTACCGGTCCTGAAATAGTGAATCAATATCCTAACTTCCCGTTCTCAAACATCCCGGGATCCTAACCGTCTACAACTCCTCGATACTAAACTCCCCTGACCTTCCCATATTCAAATGACTCACACAGAAAGAGAAGAAAAAGTTTCACATCATAATCATAAGCAGTAAGGTAGGAATGGAAATGTACCCGCAGCCGCATCTGGTGCTGTCCCGACCTCCTCTGTCGTAAGCTGGAAGGCACGTCCCTAAGCCCTCGTGGGCTCTGCTCTACCCTGTCCCCCTCATGTAATCCTCAATGTAGTCGGCGCTGGAGCCTGCACTGGTCTAGCAACAAGCTATGGACATTTGGTCTTCACGTGACCAACCTGATGGCAGTGATAGCAAATCCTCATGTCCTGAACGGGGGCCACCTGGCGACAATCCCTCGCATATTGCCCCTCCTTTCCGCACTTGCGGAACGCACCCCCGGACCTACAAACTCCGGAATGACCCTTCCCACACTTCTCACAAGTGCGACCGCTCTATCCTCCAACCCTGGAATCAGCGGTCCTGGACTGCTTTGGCGGCGTCTGCGACTGCACCGGGGCCTGCCTCTGCTCTCGCAACTGTAACTCAATCTCTAACTCACGTCGTCTGGCGGCCTACTGTAGCTCCAACAATGTATCACACCGTTGGGTAGCAACGAACTGTCTAATGTCAGTCTTGAGCATGCTCAGATAACGTGTCATCTGAGCCTGCTCGGAAGCAAACTCCGGGCAAAACATCGCCCTCTCAGTGAACATACGGGTGATCTCCGTTACCGACTCTGCATCCTGTCTCAACTCCAAAAACTCCTGAGCTAGCCGCTCATGCTCGACCCGTGGAATGTAGCGGGAGCGGAACATATCCCTGAACTGCTCCCATGTAACAGCAGCTCTCTGCTCATCCGAATACGACCCAGTCATCAGTCTCCACCAGTCCTTTTCCCCAGACCTCAGCAGGTTTAGGGCACATCTGACCTTCTGGTCAGTAGGACATGAACATGTGAAGAAGCACCCCTCCACGTCAGATAACCACCTCATAGCCTTGATGGGATCCCGAATCCCATCGAAAGTAGGGGGCTTCGTGTTGTCGAAGTCCCGATACTGAAAAGCCCGACTGGCTCCCATCCCTGCCGCTGTTACAGCTGCAGTAGCTGTCGTGGTAGCTGCCTCTACAAGGGTTGCATAGCGATCATCAAAATACTCCACCATAGCGGTCTTGATAGACCCAAACATCTCCGGCAACTGATCCCGGAACATAGCAGCAACCTCATCATGCAGGATCTCTCGGATCCTGGCATCCATCTCGTCTGGCATCATTTGGCGGATAGTCTTGGGTGCTGTCGGCGCCTCCTGGCCTCCGTCTCCTGCTCCTGATCCTGACCCGGATCCAGTCACTAAGCGTCTCGTAACCACCATTATGAAAATATACCAAGAAGGTATCAAATAATCCGCATAAAAACAGGGGACCAACTTCTAACTAAACCCTAGGGGTTGTGACTTCCTTGCTACGCGTATGGGTCATGTGCTTTCATTAGTACGGGCCCATACTACCTTCCACACCTACCCATATTTGTCTCAAGTATAACCACAACACCCTAACAATATACATAAACATAGTGAACGCTCAATCCTCACTCCTAGAGGAATGCTAAATATCTCATAACTGGCCTCCCGGCCTCTCACAACCCACCCATCCATGAAACTTCCACCAACCCTGCAGCACTAGTGTATGCTAGCCATACATAAGGTTGGACCCTATAGACTTTCGAATATCCGATCCTACTCTAAGCCCCCAATCATACAAGAACAGAACATAAGGCTAAACCAAACATTCTCAGGCTATAAGATCTTAATTATGTATAGTCGTGATGCATACACTAAGCAACTACAGTAATGATGTCAATTTCATATAAGGAAAACCCTAGACTAGCAGGCATCATGTAATCAGAGAATTTTATCTTGCAATTCCTGAAGATCCCTAGCCTAGTACTAGCATGATGTTCTAACATATCACAATATAAAATAACTGTATGGTATTTTGGGGTCTACTTACTGGCTCCGGCTGATCGTACACTCTGCATCCTCCTTTACTTATTTTGAAAACCATTTTTTAAAAATCATTTTAAAATCCTTCCTTGATTTGAGACTGGATTCACACGAATGTTCCTCCAATTCACTCAAACCAAGGCTCTGATACCAACTTGTAACACCCATAAAAATCCAGCCAATTTAAATCTTTTTAAATCATATAAAACCATTATTTATTACAAATCTGTTTTCAAAATAGTTTCATATCAGAGTATCCCAGAAATCCAAATCAAAATATGAGGAAGTGTACGGTCACGCCTTCGCCTTCCCGAGGTCATCCGCTGTACCTAAAACAATAATCGATAAATGTAAGCTCAAAGGCTTAGTGAGTTACCCCCAAAATACCAACCTCATATAACCATAATCATATCATATCAACAAATACAGAACAGCCATGCATATCGAGTCTACAGTGTGACTGGTCCGCCAGCACCGGGCCTTCAGTCCACCTGGTCCACTCTCTGAGTCTACAGTATGACTAGTCCGCCCGCACCAGGCCTTCAGTATATCTGGCCCACTCTCTGAGCCTCGGTACGTCTGGACCGCCCTCTCGGGGTCTTCAGCCTATCCGGACCGCTCGCCGGGCCTTCGGCCTAACTATGTGCCCTCCCGGGTCTGTAGTCTATCCGGTCCGCCCTGGGTATGTTGGCCTATAGCACAAAGCAGGACCCGCCTCAACCCAACCCCCAATCAAAACCACCATGTGCACATATAACAGATAATCACATAACAGTCTATAGACAAACAAACCGATCTAACAGATCATATAGCATAGCAACATCCTATAACCAAGATACAGACCTAATCGGTCACTAACATAGCATTATCCTATATACCAGGATACCGACCTAAACCAGGTCACTAACATAGCATCATCCTATATACCAGGATACCGACCTAAACCAGGTCACTAACATAATACCGTCCTAACTACCAGGACGCAGTTCTAACAGATCAATAAACATATCATGCAAATACCCGGATACAAATCCGATAAAGGGCCGACCTTGGTGCCGTAGACCCTGTTGATATAGTGAGGATAACTCACCTCATAAGTAGCTCGGAAGGTAGTGTCAAACTCGTCGAAATTTAGCTGCAACTCCAACACCTATATTTACCAATGTCCTTTGCTATAAATACCTAATTTACCAAAATACCCTCGGAAATCAACTGGTCAACTCTTGGTCAAAGTCAAAGTCAACTGTCAAGGTCAATAGTCCATGTTGACCTTAACTCGTCAAGTACCCTTAGCTACTCGCCGAGTTCCTTGCATAACTTGCCAACCCGCCGAGTCACTCGTCTGACTCGCTGAGCCCAAGGCAATCTTCATCGGACTCTCCGAGTCGTTCATACAAATCGCCGAGGCAATCTTCATCGGACTCTCCGAGTCACTCGTCTGACTCGCCGAGCCTAAGGCTCCAAATTGTAGATCCAGCTTCCCAATGCATGTTTATCACGTAAAGTTGCAAACTTTACGTGCATGCATGGCTCTAATGATTCATAATGCCAAATCCAACTTGAAAAAAGAGTCTAACTCAAAAGGAAGGCTTCATACATGACCAAACTTGAAACTTATGAACCTAGAACCCAAGAAGGGTCCAGATCTGAAGTTGCAACTTCAGATCTAGCTCATACACAACAATAACTTCATAACCAAGCCAAAATAACCCTAAACCGCACCCAAATGAGATCTAGAAAGAAATGAGGCCAATATCACGAATTGATACCTCCAATGAAGCTAACTGAGGTAGGTTCTGAAGATCCCCACGAGTCCCTTGTTGCAAGCTACTTGACCTTCAAGCTCTCTTCACAAAACCCACTCTCCAAAGCTCAAAACACACACACAAAGGCTCTCACACGAAAAAGCGGTCTTCTGGGCTCTCAAGGGGCTGCAAAGGGGCTAAAGGAGGTTTATGATCCTTTAAATAGGGTGCAAAACCCTAGAAATTAGGGTTTCATCCTCCAGCTCCAACTCGTCGAGTCACTCTTCCGACTCGGCGAGTTGGTCACTTAACACGTGGTCCAAACCCGCTGCTACTCGACGAGTCAGGCAACCAACACGTCGAGTAGACCTTGAATTCATGAGAATTCATAACCATAAATTGGTATTCGAGAATCGGGGCGTTACAAAACCCTAGGAGGCACATGTAATTTTCGAAATTAACATATAATTAGGGTTAGGATACATACCTTTATTGTTATATTGTAATAACAATCAAACCCTTGAAGATCTTGAACTTTGGTAGCAAGCGTCACGCCTCTAATGGCTCACAAACAAACCTAGCAACCAAGGATTACTATGGAGAGAGAGAAGCAGAGTAGAATTTCGGCCCTTAGCCTTTCTTGGAGTGCATGGGAATATAGGATGATATCCAACCCTATATGGGTTTATATAGGTGATAAGGAAGGTTTAGGATTAGGGAGGTGTATCTTAGATAACCCTAATCCCTTAACTTCCTCCCTAAGGCTTCCAAGGCACGCTTAGAGCCCAAGGAAACCCTAAGACCCTCTAGATTTCGTTCCCCGCCTCTAAGGGAAGTTCTAGAATGCTTCGATGCTCAACTTTTGAACATTGTCACCTTTAGTCCCTGCAGTTTCAATTAATTCCTTTAATCCTAAAATTAATTCCAAATTAATTTTTGATTAAATATTAATTAAACAATATGATTTCTAATTAACATATTATATCCATAATATATTAATAAATCATTTATATTGATTTAAAATTAATTTATTAACCAAGTAATAAATTAATAAATCATTCTTCTCTCTCCAACAGTTATCCTATTCAGTTGCCAGGTTTGAAGGCAACCCAAAAGGACATTGCTACTATCAATTCAAGTACATACCAATTATAGTTAAGGGCTTACACACCTGCTCCAACATTAGACTCCTGTGATCTTTTGGTAAGATCAAGGAGAATATTTTAGAGACTTTGGATGAGTGGCTGGGAACATTCCGTACTGAGGTTATGGTTATTGTTAGATCCCGCACTCTTTCTTTCCGTGAGTTATGTGCTTGTGGAGCTCCCAAGTTCTTTGGGGAGAAGGACCCCATTGCCAGTAGGAGATGGTTAGCGGATATGGCTATCGCTTTCAATACGACTTTCTGCCCCAAGGGGTCGAAGGTCATATTTGCCTCTTGCCTTCTGAAGGACAAAGCTCGAGATTGGTGGGATGAGATAGACTTCTCTTTGGGAGGCGAAGCCCTAGAGACGATGACTTGAATGAGTTTGTGACCCGATTTAGGGCCGATTTTTCACCCTCCATTGAGGTACAACAGTTGGCGAAAGAGTTTTAGGACCTCCTCCAAAAGACTGAGACTGTGGCAAAGATCACTGCGAAGTTCCGGGAGAGAGCTTTGTTGGTTTCGTAGTATACAGCGGACGAGGAGATGAAGAAGGTAAGATATCATGACATGCTGGGGGATGACATCAGGGATTTTGTGAGTCTGTCAGGGTGCAAGACCCTGAATGATATGATTGCTAGAGCCCGAGAGTGTGAGATTGATTTGGAGCACCTATGGAAGAGGAAGCTAGTGCAGACTCGGATTTCAGTGGGCTGGAAGAAGAGGCCCAGGACTCAGGATTCACGTTCTAGAGGTCATCAGGGATGGGGTCGTTGTGCCAAATAAGGGAGGACACATAAGGGAGGATGTCGGGAGACAAGTCTGTAAGTCCCTAAAATCGCTTGACGTATCAATTCGATCCACTTGATGGTGCGGAATCCCAATCAAGTGGATGATGCAAGATAGAATGGAGAAGAAGAAGAAGAAGAAGAAGAGCTTGGTGAATCTAAACGTATTGATGATAAGAATGATGTTCAACACAAGATTCATACACACACACACACATAAGTTCGCTCTCACTTTCTCTCTCTAGAACATGCTCCTCACAAATGCTCCCCCCCCCCTTTTGTACAATGTATTGCTCTCTACACTCCACACCCTTATATCTATATATATAGGTATGGATGTGACAACCCGAAATTTCTATTCTGTACAACCATTCACTTCAATAGAAGTTAGAACAGTTTCTACTAACTTTTGAGCTGTGTAGAGCCAGTTTGAGTGTTTTAAAGCCTAATACTTCAGGAGATAACAGGAGAGAGGATGCCCTAGGGTTTATTGTGCAACAATAAAGTCCCAAAACTCCAAGAGTTTGGAGTTTACGGCCTAAACAAGGTGTTTACGGCCGTAAACCCCAAGGGTAGAAATATGGCACTTAGCCATTTTAATCACTTTTTCACATTTTCAAGTCTAGAACTCAAATCCTCTCAAGTATCATCCGATTTTCCTTCTTGATCTTCAACTTTGTAAGTGTTTCTTACCCTAATAAGTTGATATCTTACTTAATCTAGTGATCTTACATGATTCCATCTGTGAAATCATTCCATATGTGTAGATCTTCAAGTTTCACCAAGAACACACACTAGTGTTCTTGGACTTTTAGCACCTTTTCAAGCTTCTACATAGTAAGTACTCTTACCCTAGTGTGTTATAAGACTTGTTACACTTCTTAATCATCTAGAAAACACAAGTAAACACAAGATCAAAGGTGTTTATGGTCCAAGATGTTCTTGGACCGTAAACCCTAATGAAGGGGCCAAAGTGTGCCCTAATCCCTTACCAAGCCTTGGATACTAGTCTAGATCATATCCTTAAAGTTCTTAGGACCTTAAACATCAAAAAGACCATAAACCATTTGGGTTTACGGCCGTAAACCCAAGGAGAAATGGTCCATGGACCGTAAACTCCACAAAGGAGTGAAATGGTGCCCTAATCACTTCCAAATGCTTAAACATGAAGTAGGAATGCTTCTTATGACCTTTAAAGCTTCAAAACACAAAATGGTAAAAGTACCATGAGTTTACGGCCGTAAACTCATGGGTTTACGACCGTAAACTCAATGAGAGTTGGTCCCAAAACCGTATTCTCCAAAAGAGTTTACCCTTGGACCCCAAACTCAATAGCCAAGTCCTACATCCCTTAGATGCAATCTTTAGCACTTATAGCACTTAAATCAAGTGTTTTACATGTCTTAGGATGTCTTAACTTGGTTAATTGGTTGTTTAATTACTAATTGGATACATATATGTGTTATTATATGTTAACTAGGATCCTTGTGTGTGTTCAAGTCTTCACTTCACACTTAGCATCCTATACAATCCGTACATCCAAACCACTCACTACAGGTGAGTTCATACCCCTTAATTAACCTTTTAAATGTTTTTAAATGCTTTTATGGGGGGGGGGGGGGAATACAAGTTGAACTATTATAGTTATTATATCAATCACATGTGATTAATAACTACCAAACAAGTGGATTTCTTACTTTTCAAACTGTGTTATCAAATTGTTTTACATCAAACTGTTTTACAAACTCTGTTTCATATCAAATACTTTTATTAAACTCTTTTAACTTATATTCTGTGTATCTATATAGATATAGTTATATAAGTAGGATTGAAAGGACTTAGGACTGATAGCTCACCTTACTTCCTGTTCCTTGTTTGGTTGTGGACTTAGGGTATTCAGGTTATTTGTCCGAAGGTCGTTTGAATCCTAGTTATATATTATGTATATGTATATAGATATAAAAGTTCCTTCTTTCATTCAGTTCAATACCTTTGGGTAGCAAAGGTATACACACATGTTCATACATTCAAACAACATTGCTAGTAAGCTATAATAGGTATAGTTTAGGGAGATACTAATACTATTACTAGAACAATGAAACATACAAAGAGTCAGTTCATACATGAGTCAATAACATACGGATAGAGAATACTATGATGAGAAACAAACAATAGAATACTATGATGAGAAACAAACAATACCATACAGAGAGAACATACATACATGCTAGACAGGGAGAGAACACACAATACAGCTAGCACATACATATACTAGAACATTACTACAGTTATGTGAGCCACATAACGGGGCATGGAATTTCCTGTCATGACCGTTTTGTATCCAGAATCTCCTTAAGTGGGGAGCGTATGAGTTTGTGTATAGATCTATACTGGATTGACTATCCTACACCTCGCTGCTTGCTACAGTGGGACTTGCAAGTCTACGGGTGCCAAACGTCATTTCTTCCGACGTCTTACATCGTCGCGTTCTATAGTCGGTTGCAGGATACAGGCCGATCACATGGTACTTTAAATAACAATTGGTTTAAGGTAGTTAGTACACCAGTAGTTACTTAATACAACACTACAATACTATTTCATTTTCCCATTACATTACTTTGTGATCTTCACACAATAAACAATAATGTAAAAACTATATTTTTGGTTAATGATAGTCAGATTTGGGAAAATACACACTCTTACAAGAGACACACACAGATACTAGATGCCTTGGTAGAAGGCTACTTTTAGTAGGAAACATAGGGTTTTCTAGGAAAGTTCAAACAATTACAAACTTTTACAAACTTATACATCACATTCTTACAAACAAATACAGACACTAATATACTTATGAACTCACCAGCTTTAAAGCTGATAAACTCTTTCAAAATAACTTGTATTCTCAGGTCACCAGTAGACAGGTACCGGTGCCAGGTTTTGAGAAGATGGAGCTCGTTCAAGACTCATCTTTTATTTTGATGTATATTTTTGGTGTCTATATAACTTGACAGAACACACTTGTATGAAATTATATTATTAATGCAATGGATGATGTTGTTGCTTGTTTACTACTTTGCATTGTTGTGATACTGAACATGACATCCTCCACCCCCGAACGTTTCCGCCGTTCCGGTTTTGGGGCGTGACAGATTGGTATCAGAGCATTGTTTATAGTCAATCGAGTATATCAACCCATAAAAGATATACGAACTATAAACATAGCGGGATTAAAATACTCTGATAAAGAGTTTATACTTTTAGATAATAAAATATTTAACTAAGTATACATACCTGCATTCATACTAAAATCAGTGTCACTAGGACAGAACAAAAGTATTACGATTGTTGAGCAACACAATTAGACTTAGAGACATATGGTCAACCCTGGGAAGATATAGCCTGATCAACTATATTATCCGAGGAGTGACTAGCATGTGCCTAAGTGTGGTTGTGAGGTTGCAACAAGTCTAAAAACTTACCAACACTACTACAATGAGAACAGTAGAACAGAACATAAACTTAAAATACTATAGGAGTATTTTGTGTTACTATTAACTACTTATCTGAGAACTAAAAAGGTCTTTATTAGTATGCCAATAATTGCTGAGTGGATATGATAAGGTTATATGTACTAGGATGTCATAGACTTAGAATCTGTGATCTTTGCTCTACTTCCTGTTCCTTGTTTGGTTGTGGGCTTAGAGTTAGGGTCACCTATTCGAAGGTCTATCTTATTTTGAGTACATATAACTGGTATGCACTAAACAAGTATTGGAGTAACTGATAAAGATCCTCTTATAATTATCTAGTTAGTTCGTCTATTAATTATTTCTTTATCCCTTTTCTCGCATAGATATCATGGCTGGATTCCATCTTCCCGGAGACCCATACTATCCCAACGAAGGCAATGCTGGATGGCTTGGAGAAGAGCCAGAAGATGATCACCCAATCCCATTGGATGATCACGAAGCTGAAGGCTTTCCTGATGATTCTGACTCAGAGCCAGAAGTCAACAACCTACCCCCAGCTGCTCAAGACCCAAACCTAAACCCTCGTCCAGCATTTCAAGGACCCACACCTCTGTGGGCCACAAACTTGAACAGATGGAGTCAGGAACAGGGCCAACCCATGCCCTACAATGGAGAAAGAAGCTTCTACAACCTCACCGAGGGAGGTTTAGTTGACAGGGTCCTACCCATCATGGTTCGTAGGATTTCTCGGAAAACCGAACAAGGTCGAGCGACTATCGACCGAGTCATAGAGATTGACGCCAACTCTGGCGTTAACACAATCCGCATTCGCCAGCTAGAGTCTGCTCATGAAAGGACTCAGCTTCGCAATGCAGCTCTGCAGAGGGAACTTGCTGAAACCCAAGCTGAAGTCAGAGAACTTCGAGCTCAGCAAGCAAGATCTGAAAGGCGTATGAGGGACATAGAACGTCTTCTGTCGGAGTCAAGAACTCACTCTAGTAGTTCTCGTCGCCGATAGAGTCTCATCTACTTCTCTTTTGGATATAACCTAGTTGGTGTAAAAACGCTAGTCTAATTTCCTATCTTTGTAAATCTTAGACCTGTTAGGTCTTGATTAGGTCGTAATTCTGTCAAAATTTTCCCATCTTGGTTGATGTAAGGCCTACTTCTAGGTCATTTTTCCCGAACTCATTACATCTGTAATTCCAGTATTATTGACAGATATCTAATCTCATGGAAATTATTATCCAAATGCTATCATCTGTTAGTTCTAGATCTACATTCAATCGTACTATTCAATTGTGTTGTTGGGCTATGGAGAGTTAGTCCATGAGTCATTTTCATCAATTTTCCTATTAAATTCTTATCAATATCTTCACCTTTGTAAACTTATAGTTGAAAGATGCCTCCAAGTAAATCAACAAGACGCGATCCTCCAATCACGGCAACACCACCTGCTCCTCAAATCGATACGGCAGCTCTAAATGCTGCTGTAGCTGCGGCTGTGGCTACAGCCATGGCTCAATATCATTATTCGGGTTCCACTGGAGGAGGAACCCCTATTCAATCTACTCTTGGTGAAGCTCCTGTGCGCTTGAGAGAGTGCTCCTATAAGGACTTCACTAACTGCAAGCCCAAGTCCTTTAGAGGGACTGGCGGAGTCATTGCCCTCTCGCAATGGTTCGAGAAGACCGAATCGGTTTTCGAAATCTGCTCTTGTCCAGAAGGGAGCAAGGTCAAGTTCGCCGCTTGCACCTTTGAAAACAAACCCTGACATGGTGGAATAGCCATGTCAAGTCACTATCTCTTGTGGTGGCTAATGCTATAGGCTGGGAAACCTTGAAAGACCTCATGATTGAGGAGTACTTCCCGAGGGGCGAAATCCAAAAACTGGAGGAAGAACTGTGGAGCCTGACCATGAAGGGTTCCGACATAGTCTCCTACACCGCCAGGTTCTGTGAACTGGTGGCCCTCTGTCCCAACATGGTTCATACAAAGGGGAAGAAGATAGAGAGATTCATATGGGGGCTGGTGCCTCCATTCCAGGGAAATGTTTTGGCTTCAAACCCCACTACATTCGATAGTGCCAAGCGATTGGCACGGCGGCTTATAGATCATGGGGTTCGTACCCCAGCCGCAACAACAACACTGGCCATCTCAGAACCTTCCAAAACCGCAGATTCCAAGCGGAAGTTCTTGATGGGTTTTGAGCATTCTAACACTCCTATGGTGTACATGCAACCCTAGAAACCTTGGATCTATGTTTGACTAAGATACATGCAAATAATTATTTTTCCAAGGTTCTTATCCTATCTAGCATGGCATGGGGAACTTGAATCAAATAAAGCTAGTAGAATTACTTACCTTGTAGTTGTAGTTGATTGCTTGGAGTTTTAGAGCCTAGCACCAATAGTGTGGATGCCTCAAATGGAAATCACAAATCACCACAAACTTGGAATTTTGAGAGAATAGTAATCACCTTTCTTGAAATCGGCCCTCTTACTTTACTCACCACAACTCTTGTGATTTCAAGAACCAAAGCCTCCTTTATATAGTGTGGTGGATTAGGGTTACATTCATGTAAACCCTAATACCCATGTCTTTTCATTTCCATGAGATCCATGGGTTAAAGCTCCATGGAGTATCCATGGACTTTCCATGCAAGCCTAGCCCATTCCAAATAAGCATTAGCCCACACTATATAAATACAAGAGCCCATATTTAATTAGTCATACTTTTGATCTCTAAATTAATTCTAGATTAATTATAGATCAATACTAATTAAATAATATGATTTTATATTAATATATTAGGACTTATAATATATTAATAAATCATAACTTATACTATTCTCAAACGATTATCCATAAATTGTTCGGGTGAAGTGCAACCCAAATGGACCATGTCGGGTCGGGTCAAGTACATACCAAATATAGTTATGGACTTAGACACTATATCCAACAGTCTCCCACTTGGATAAGTCTAATAACTATAGTTGCAAGTATGACTTCAGGAACCGATCAGCAATCGTAGCTCTTTAAACTCTGTTGAACTATGAAGCGCCATTTTAGATAAGTGATCATATAATCCTCTGTTCTAGATATCAGCCGGACAAATACATGGAACATGGTCTTGCTTATTGTCCAGCATTTGTTTCCCGATTTCCGATTTGTTTGACATAGAACTTAACTGAACACATCAATTTAGTTCTGACCAGGCCCGGTACATAGGTCAAAACAAAATCATCGAGGGGCCCAGATATCGCTTCTAATCCAAGAAGGAACAGATACACTTCGACTCATATGTTTGCTCTACTACTTGTTGAATTACACACAAAGGTACGTTTTATAACATCGAGTTACCAATGCGTTTTCGTACAATCAATGCATAACCAACTCATATATGTCTAGGTTTGAAGACTTATATGATATTACCGTCTCACGATCACTCGAGATAAATTCCATGAAGTGATGCCAGTGAGCATGGGTTGAATCCAATACTCAGAACTTATGAGCACTCATGAGTGTTGTAGCCCCGCTTTGTCTAACATCTTAGACCTCTACAAGCCAACCCATGACAGTCTTGATTCATATCTACTTCCAACATATGACCGAATGTGGAGAGTTTGAATAATATGATATAAACCATAACATAATTATTCTGGAAGTCAAAACATGCAAAAAGAAATAATAGTAAACGATTGACAAGAGATAGCAACACTTTACTCATAAATAACAGCTTTTATTTATCATCAAATGTCAATTACATTTTACAAATTTCAAGACTATCTAACTACTAAAACTAATATCATCCTTCAGCCCTATGGTCCGAGCATGCTGGAGATGCTTAACCCGAGTCAGTCCCTTCGTGAGGGGATCTGCTGGATTCTCATCCGATGATACCCTCTTTGCCACGAGGATTCCTTCTTCTATTCGATGTCTGATGAAGTGATATTTTCTGTCAATGTGTCTGGATCTCCCATGATCTCTTGGTTCCTTGGCTAAGGCAACCGCACTATTGCTGTCACAGAAAATCTCCATTGGCTCCTTTATAGCTGGTACAACTCCAAGGTCTCCGATGAAGTTCTTTAGCCATATAGCCTCCTTTGCTGCCTCGCTTGCTGCTATATACTCTGATTCACAAGTGGAATCAGCCACTGTCTCCTGCTTGGAACTTTTCCAAGTAATTGCCCCTCCGTTTAGGGTAAAGACCCAGCCCGACTGAGAGCGGAAATTATCCCTGTCAGTCTGAAAGCTAGCATCATTGTACCCTACAACTCTCAAGTCATCACTCCCACCGAGGGTAAGGACCCAGTCCTTAGTCCTTCGCAGGTACTTGAGGATATTCTTTACCGCAGTCCAGTGTGCCTTGCCAGGGTTCCCCTGATACCTGCTAACCATGCTCAAAGCAAAGGCTACATCAGGTCGAGTACACGTCATAGCATACATGATCGATCCTACAGCTGAAGCATAAGGTATTCGACTCATTTCTGCTATCTCAGCCTCAGTACTAGGGCTTTGTGTCTTACTCAATCTGGCGTTACTCTGGATGGGTAACTCTCCTTTCTTGGAACTATGCATGTTGAACCTTTTCAACACTTTGTCCACATAGGTGCTTTGACTAAGTCCAATTAGTCTTTTATTCCTGTTTCTCAAAATCCTTATCCCTAGGATATAGGCAGCTTCTCCAAGGTCCTTCATAGCGAAACACTTCCCAAGCCAGGACTTTACTTCCTGCAGGGTTGGGATGTCATTTCCTATGAGTAGTATGTCATCCACATACAGTACCAAGAAGCTTACTATACTCCCACTAGCCTTGATATAGACACAAGATTCATCTTCACTTCTTGAAAAGCCAAATTCTTTGACTTTCTCATCAAAGCAAAGATTCCATCTGTGAGGTGCCTGTTTCAATCCATAAATGGATTTCTCGAGCTTACACACTCTACTGGGGTACTCTGTACTGACAAAACCCTCTGGCTGAACCATGTAAACATCTTCAGCCAACTTTCCATTAAGGAAAGCGGTTTTGACATCCATTTGCCATATTTCATTCATGAAATGCAGCAATGGCTAACAGAACCCTAATAGACTTAATCTTGGCCACTGGTGAAAAGGTCTCATCATAATCAACTCCCGGAGTTTGAGAATAACCCTTTGCAACCAGTCGTGCCTTATAAGTGTGTACATTACCATCCATGTCGGCCTTCTTCTTGAAGATCCATTTGCACCCAACTATCTTACGATCAGGTACATTGTCAACCAAGTTCCAAACTTGATTGTCATACATGGACTGTATCTCGCTATCCATAGCCTCTTTCCATTTAGCAGCCTCAGGGCTTGCCATGGCTTCCGTGTAGCTGTTAGGCTCATCCAGATTTACCAGTGTGTTATCACTGATAAGTGTCTCACCTTCTGCAGTAATATGAAAACCATAATAATGCTCAGGTGCATTCCTAACTCTGGTGGAACGCCTCAGATGTATAGATTCTTCAGTCGGCTCAACAGGAGTTTCCTCCTTAGGTTGAGTGCTAGGGTTTGAAGTTCCCTCACCACTTGACTCTTGAATTTCCTCAAGGTCAATTTGCCTCCCACTGTCTCCTTGTCTCATGAATTCTCTCTCTCGAAAGAATCCTCTTCTTGCTACAAAGACCACATTATCACTAGGTCTGTAGAAAATGTAGCCAAAGGATTTATGTGGATAGCCGATGAAAATACACCTTTCGCTTCGGGGTTCGAGCTTATCATGAGTCTCGCGTCTCACGAAAGCCTCGGAACCCCAAATCTTGATGTGGTCTAGATTGGGAACTTTTCCAGTCCACATCTCGTGAGGTGTTTTGGCAACCTTCTTTGTAGGGACTAGATTAAGGATATGGGCGGCAGTCTCTAAGGCATACCCCCAAAATGAGATTGGTAGCGAAGCTTGACTCATCATGGAACGAACCATGTCTAACAAGGTCCGATTGCGCCTCTCAGCTACACCATTCAACTGTGGTGTCCTAGGAGGTGTAAATTGTGAGACAATCCCACATTCCTTAAGATAGTCAAGGAACTCAGTACTAAGATATTCACCACCACGATCGGATCGAAGCATCTTAATGTTCCTGCCCAACTGATTCTCCACTTCTTGCTTAAACTCTTTGAATTTCTCAAAGGTTTCTGACTTATGCTTGATTAAGTAGACATATCCATATCTACTAAAATCATCAGTAAAAGTCACATAGAAACGATTAGCATCTCTTGTGGCAGTTCTGAAGGGTCCACACACATCCGTGTGTATGAGGTCCAACAAACCTTCACCCCTAGCACAAGTGCCAGTAAAAGGTGACTTTATCATTTTACCAAGCAAACAAGATTCACAACTATCATCTGACTTTAGGTCAAATGACTCCAAGACTCTATCCTTTTGGAGTTGGCCTATGCGTTTCTTGCTTACATGTCCAAGACGACAATGCCATAAAGATGCTTTATCTAAGCTAGTGGAAGAGTCAATACACAATACATTATTTCCTAGATTATCTACAACAGATACAGTTTCATACACACCATCACAAGGTAATGCTTTAAAATAAAGAACATTATTAAAGAAAGCATCAATACTACCATTATTATTATCAAAATAAAAGGTAAAACCTTGTTTATACAATGCATGAAAGGAAATAACATTTCTTGCCATTTCTGGCGAATAATAACATTTATTCAAATCTAATGTAAACCCACTATTTAGCACTAAGGAATAAACTCCTATCTTGGTGACAGGTGAAGCTTTCCTGTTTCCCATGATCAAGTTTATCTTTCCTTGCTCCACATTCTCACTTCTTCTTAGTCCCTGCAAATCACAACATATGTGAATACCACAACCTGTATCAAGGACCCAAGACTTAGAATGAGGTGAGTTATTAGACAATATAGTGTATATACCTGCATGGTTGGGTTTTACTTTCCCATCCTTCAAATCTTGCTGGTACTTTGGGCAGTTTCGCTTCCAGTGCGACTTTTCATGACAATAGAAGCATTCAGCCTCATTAGGGTTAGCAGAAGGAGTGACAAAACCTTTCTTGGTTTTGCTTGAAGAGGAGCCTTCAAGGGTCTTACCCTTGGTACCCTTAGAAGGGTTCTTTCTCTTCTTCCCTTTGCCATGCCCGATTGCCAAGACATTGGCCGCAGTTGGAGTAGGAGTAGGAGTAGTAACAACCGACTTACCCTTTAGACCACTTTCGGCGGTCTTCAAGAGTCCTTGAAGTTTGCTGAGGGTGACCTCTTCCTTGTTCATGTGATATGTCATGCGGAATTGATCATAACACGATGGTAAGGAGTGCAAAATAATGTCTATTGCTAACTCCTCGGGGAAGTTCACATTCAGCTTTAGTAAACGGTCCACATACCTTTGCATTTGCTGCATGTGGCCCGTGATGGGTTCACCATCCTTCATTCGGGTTGTTATCATGGAGGAGATTATTTCATATCGCTCTTGACGAGCACTTTGATGGTAGCGGTCCATCAAGTCCTGGTGCATCTCAAAAGGATAATAGTCCTCATAGGACTTTTGGAGCTCGGCTGTCATGGTGACCATCATGATGCATGCCACTTTTGTAGCATCTCTTTCATGTACCTCATAATCAGCAAGCTCTTCAGGAGTAGCAGTTGGCTCGGGTACCTTCAGCTCCTTGTCGAGAACATATTCTTTGTTCTCATACCGAGTGACCATCCTGATGTTTCTGATCCAATCAGTAAAGTTGGACCCATCAAAGATGACTCTCCCACAAAGATTCATGAGAGAGAAGGAGCTAGTAGGGTTTGAGCCAGAAGCATTGTTATTGGAAGACATCTGAAAAGAAGAGGGAATAGATTAGATTAGATTTTGAGATAGTCCTTAATAAAACACCAAAATGTAATATTAAGGCTAGGACCCAACACAATATTTTATAACTTAGAAGAGGGATGCCGTAATCTAAGCTATAAGATATTTGAAGGTATGTGAATGACGATTCACCAATTTCCACCATGAAAAACGAAATATTTAATTAGGTTTTAATTGGTTTAGAAACTCCTAGATTCTTTGACATTCATTGAACTTTCTTCAATGACATGTTTCAATCTCGAGTGTGCCCTTCAAGTTTTGTGACTGGGATGCCGAGGATCACAAAACAAGGTGTGAAGTAACCATGCAAATTACTTGGTACCCTTAATGTATTACCCCTCAATCGATGTGCCGGTTAACCACACACGCTCCATCGATACTATGATAAACATTAAGTCACCCTTTACCTACCTTGTTAAGTTCAAGTTAGTGTGCCGGTTAACCACACACGCTCCACTAACGACTTAAACAAAGTGTAAAGTGTAATTTCATGGATTAGCACCTTATTCACATTTTCCTAAAATAACTAAGATTGGGAATTTAGTAAGGTTTAGTTACTTTAGTATTATCATTATACTTTTAATGAGAATTTATAAGTCATTGTCCTACCCGTTCGGCTAACGACCCTCCACCGATCAAGGAAGCGGTGGGTGAGAGTGGACACCCATTAAGTTGCCATTTTATAGGCAACAACCTTATACCCCCCCTTTTAGACCGGCTTCGTGAATGAGGCGTACTAGCGGTAAGACGACTTGATCTTATATATATATATATATATATATATATATATATATATATATATATATATATATATATTATTAACTTATAATATTATAAAGTATAAGGGTTGAATTTTAACTTTTAAAATTCTAAGGGTTGGAACTAAAGTTTTAATCATGACTTTACTTGTTCCAAAACTTGAGGGCAAGTTTTGTAAACTTTCAAAACTTTTCATTTCTTATAACTTATGAATTTAATTGAGTATTAAAATGAAGACTTTTCATTTTTCTAACTCTTGTGTTCTTTTAATGGTTTTTAATAAAGTGTGACCTTTGGTTTTCCATAACTTAAGAACTAGTTATGGACTCCATTAAAACACATAAAGATCAAGAATTAATCTAATCAATTATTAGCACATAATTTCTATGATCTTCTAAACTCATATGTTTATGAATGTTCATATCAAAAATTTCAAGAATCGTAAGTACATATACAAAACTTGAAATTTTGATACGAGCTTTTGAACAAAACTTCGATTTTCAAGTTTTTTTTTTGCATCAAGTATCAAATAAACAAACCAGTCTCTGATACCACTGATGGGTTTTGAGCATTCTAACACTCCTATGGTGTACATGCAACCCTAGAAACCTTGGATCTATGTTTGACTAAGATACATGCAAATAATTATGTTTCCAAGGTTCTTATCCTATCTAGCATGGCATGGGGAACTTGAATCAAATAAAGCTAGTAGAATTACTTACCTTGTAGTTGTAGTTGATTGCTTGGAGTTTTAGAGCCTAGCACCAATAGTGTGGATGCCTCAAATGGAAATCACAAATCACCACAAACTTGGAATTTTGAGAGAATAGTAATCACCTTTCTTGAAATCGGCCCTCTTACTTTACTCACCACAACTCTTGTGATTTCAAGAACCAAAGCCTCATTTATATAGTGTGGTGGATTAGGGTTACATTCATGTAAACCCTAATACCCATGTCTTTTCATTTCCATGAGATCCATGGGTTAAAGCTCCATGGAGTATCCATGGACTTTCCATGCAAGCCTAGCCCATTCCAAATAAGCATTAGCCCACACTATATAAATACAAGAGCCCATATTTAATTAGTCATACTTTTGATCTCTAAATTAATTCTAGATTAATTATAGATCAATACTAATTAAATAATATGATTTTATATTAATATATTAGGACTTATAATATATTAATAAATCATAACTTATACTATTCTCAAACGATTATCCATAAATTGTTCGGGTGAAGTGCAACCCAAATGGACCATGCCGGGTCGGGTCAAGTACATACCAAATATAGTTATGGACTTAGACACTATATCCGACAGTTCTGGGATGACAAAAAGAAGAAGAATGCTGCCAAAAAGCAGCAGATCGTGGCTGTTCATGTTGCGATAGCACCTGCCACTGCTGCTGCTCCGGTAAAGCAGTACGCTGGAAGTTTGCCCAAGTGCAACAAGTGCAACTTCCACCACACAGGAGCCTGCCGGGAAATGCAGTGTTTGAATTGCAACAGGAAGGGGCACACTGCCCGTTTCTGCAAAGCTCCGGCGAGGCCGATCACCCAAGTCCCCCGCGCTGGTGTGGGCCAGACTTGCTACGGTTGTGGCGAGGTGGGCCACTACAAAAGGAACTGCCCGAAGGCAGGGAATGCCGGTGGAGTGGGAAGAGTTCTGGCCATAGGCCACGAGGAAGCGGTTGCCGACCCCACAGTGGTCACGGGTACGTTTCTCCTCGATAACTCTTATGCATGCATACTGTTTGATAGTGGAGCGGAGAGGAGCTTCGTGAACCAAAAATTTGCTCATTTACTTAAGCAAAAAGTCACGAGCACTTAAAGAACCATTCACTGTAGAAATGGCTAATGGAAAGACGGAGAGCACTAGCAGTATATTCATAGGGTGTAACCTAACACTAGATAGCCATTCATTTTCGATCGACGTCATGCCGGTCTCAATTAAAAGTTTCGACGTCATTATCGGCATGGATTGGTTGAGTCTTCATCGTGCCGACATCATGTGTTACGAAAAGGCAGTTCGCCTTAATCTGTCGTCTGGCGAAACTCTAGTAGTATATGGCGACAAACCCGGCACGAACCTTCGTATCATCTCGAGCATTCAAGCTCAGAAATTCTTGCGAAAGGAATGTCACGCATTCCTTGCTCATGTGGTCGATGTGAGCCAAGAAACGAAAGACATTCAGAACATTCCAGTAGTACGCGACTTTTCCGACATCTTTCCAGAAGAACTCCCAGGATTACCTCCGCAACGTCAAGTCGATTTCACAATCGACTTAGTTCCAGGGGCTACTCCCGTAGCCAAATCGCCCTATCGTCTAGCACCTGCAGAGATGCAAGAACTGTCCTGTCAACTTAACGAACTGCTCAGCAAGGGCTTTATAAGACCAAGCTTCTCACCCTGGGGAGCTCCAGTCTTGTTCGTCAAGAAGAAAGACGGATCGTTTCGTATGTGCATCGACTACAGGGAGCTCAACAAACTGACAGTCAAAAATCGTTATCCTTTGCCTCGTATAGACGATTTATTTGATCAACTTCAAGGGGCGAACTTCTTTTCAAAAATCGACTTAAGGCCCGGATATCACCAACTACGAGTGCTAGGGGAGGATGTTCCGAAGACAGCCTTCCGAACTCGTTATGGGCACTACGAATTCGTAGTGATGCCGTTCGGATTAACTAACGCGCCCGCAGTATTCATGGATTTAATGAATAGGGTGTGTCCTCCTTACTTGGATCAGTTCGTCATCGTCTTCATCGATGACATACTTATCTACTCTCGTAGTAAGGAGGAACATAGTCAACATCTGCGACTAGTCTTAGAAACATTACGTTCAAAGAAGCTCTATGCGAAGTTCTCGAAATGCGAATTTTGGATCCGAAGAGTCGAATTCTTAGGGCACGTGGTTAGTAAAGAGGGAATACACGTGGACCCTTCCAAAATCAAAGCCATTGAGAGCTGGTCAGCACCGAAGACGCCTACAGAAATTCGTCAATTTCTAGGCCTCGCTGGGAACTATCGCAGGTTCATTCAGAACTTCTCCCGCATTGCGAAACCTCTTACAACACTGACCCAGAAGGGCGTGGCCTTTGACTGGGAAGAGAAGCAGGAGAGAGCGTTCCAAACGCTCAAACGAGCCTTGTGCACTGCACCAATACTATCCCTCCCCGAAGGGATAGAAGACTTTGTTGTCTATTGTGATGCGTCTAATCAAGGGCTCGGATGTGTTCTGATGCAGCGAGGTAAGGTCATCGCCTACGCCTCGAGACAGCTGAAGACACATGAGGTTAACTACACTACCCACGATCTTGAACTAGGAGCAGTTGTGTTTGCTCTGAAGATTTGGAGACACTACCTGTACGGTACAAAAAGCACTATCTTTACAGACCACAAAAGTCTACAACATATATTCGACCAGAAAGAGCTCAACATGAGACAACGACGGTGGGTCGAGCTACTCGGTGACTACGAATGCGAAATTCTTTATCATCCGGGTAAAGCCAATGTAGTAGCTGACGCCCTAAGTCGGAAAGAATATTCTGGTCGTAGAGTCAAATCTTTGACTATGACTATCCATTCACACCTGTCCACGCAAATTAAGGAAGCTCAGCTCGACACTTTGAAACCTGAAAATGTAGCGGGTGAATCACTGAGAGGGATGGATAAGAACTTGGAGGTTAAGGGTGGCGGAGCTTATTATCTCATGGATCGGATCTGGACACCAAAACTCGGTGGTTTCAGAGACTTGGTCATGAAAGAGGCGCACAACACTCGTTATTCCGTCCACCCGGGTTCAGATAAGATGTATCTGGATCTTAAAAAGCTATACTGGTGGCCTAACATGAAAGCAGAGATTGCTACCTTCGTGAGTAAATGCCTTACTTGCGCTAAGGTCAAGGTCGAATACCATAAACCCTTAGGTCTACTACAACAGCCGTAGATACCGGAATGGAAGTGGGAGTGGATCACTATGGACTTCATAACCAAGTTGCCCAAGACAACAGGTGGACTTGATACCATATGGGTCATCGTCGACAGATTGACCAAGTCCGCACACTTCCTGCCTATCAAAGAAACAGACAAGATGGAGAAGCTTACAAGAACTTGCATACGGGAGATTGTACGACTGCACGGTGTTCCCATATCCATTATCTCGGACAGAGATAGTAGATTCACTTCGAGGTTCTGGCAGTCGCTACAAAGTTCCCTAGGAACTAGGTTGGACATGAGTACAGCCTACCATCCACAGACCGACGGGCAAAGTGAGAGGACTATCCAAACCTTGGAAGATATGTTGCGAGCCTGTGTGATCGACTTTGGGAAAGCATGGGATACTCATTTACCCCTTGTCGAATTTTCCTACAACAACAGTTATCACAAGAGCATAAAGGTTGCTACATTCGAGGCCCTCTATGGCCGAAAGTGCAGATCCCCTCTGTGCTGGGCTGAGGTGGGTGATACCCAGTTAGCTAAGGGACGAGTTCCTGAAAGCACTCTCACGGGTCCGGAGATCATTCGGGAAACGGCAGAGAAGATCGTTCAGATTCGTGAACGATTGAAAGCCTCTAGAGACCGACAGAAAAGCTACGCAGATAAACGAAGGAAACCGTTGGAATTCCAGGTGGGCGACCGTGTTCTATTGAAGGTCTCACCCTGGAAAGGTTTAATACGCTTTGGAAAGCATGGAAAGCTAGATCCAAGGTACATAGGGCCTTTCGAGATTCTTGCCAGAATCGGCCATGTAGCTTACAAACTTAACTTACCACGCGAACTCAGTAACGTACATTCTACTTTCCACGTCTCGAACTTGAAAAAGTGCCTGTCTGATGAGACTCTTGTAATCCCACTCGACGAGATCGAGATCAACGAGAGCCTCAACTTCGTGGAAGAACCTGTAGAGATCATGGACCGGGAGGTCAAGCAAACGAAACAAAGTCGTATCCCGATAGTGAAGGTTCGCTGGAACGCCAAGCGAGGACCTGAATTCACTTGGGAGCGAGAGGATCAGATGAAACTGAAATATCCTCGTCTTTTTACTTAGTTATTTGTAACTACTTATTTGCTTAAACTCTAATTTCGGGACGAAATTCCTTCTAACGGGGGATGATGTGACAACCCGAAAATTCTATTCTGTACAACCATTCACTTCAATAGAAGTCAGAACGGTTTCTACTAACTTTTGAGCTGTGTAGAGTCAGTTTGAGTGTTCTAAAGCCTAGTACTTCAGGAGATAACAGGAGAGAGGATGCCCTAGGGTTTATTGTACAACAATAAAGTCCCAAAACTCCAAGAGTTTGGAGTTTACGGCCTAAACAAGGTGTTTACGGCCGTAAACCCCAAGGGTATAAATATGGCACTTAGCCATTTTAATCACTTTTTCACATTTTCAAGTCTAGAACTCAAATCCTCTCAAGTATCATCCGATTTTCCTTCTTGATCTTCAACTTTGTAAGTGTTTCTTACCCTAATAAGTTGATATCTTACTTAATCTAGTGATCTTACATGATTCCATCCGTGAAATCATTCCATATGTGTAGATCTTCAAGTTTCACCAAGAACACACACTAGTGTTCTTGGACTTTTAGCACCTTTTCAAGCTTCTACATAGTAAGTACTCTTACCCTAGTGTGTTATAAGACTTGTTACACTTCTTAATCATCTAGAAAACACAAGTAAACACAAGATCAAAGGTGTTTACGGTCCAAGATGTTCTTGGACCGTAAACCCTAATGAAGGGGCCAAAGTGTGCCCTAGTCCCTTACCAAGCCTTGGATACTAGTCTAGATCATATCCTTAAAGTGCTTAGGACCTTAAACATCAAAAAGACCATAAACCATTTGGGTTTACGGCCGTAAACCCAAGGAGAAATGGTCCATGGACCGTAAACTCCACAAAGGAGTGAAATGGTGCCCTAATCACTTCCAAATGCTTAAACATGAAGTAGGAATGCTTCTTATGACCTTTAAAGCTTCAAAAAACAAAATGGTAAAAGTACCATGAGTTTACGGCCATAAACTCATGGGTTTACGACCGTAAACTCAATGAGAGTTGGTCCCAAAACCGTAAACTCCAAAAGAGTTTACCCTTGGACCCCAAACTCAATAGCCAAGTCCTACAACCCTTAGATGCAATCTTTAGCACTTATAGCACTTAAATCAAGTGTTTTACATGTCTTAGGATGTCTTAACTTGGTTAATTGGTTGTTTAATTACTAATTGGATACATATATGTGTTATTATATGTTAACTAGGATCCTTGTGTGTGTTCAAGTCTTCGCTTCACACTTAGCATCCTATACAATCCGTACATCCAAACCACTCACTACAGGTGAGTTCATACCCCTTAATTAACCTTTTAAATGTTTTTAAATGCTTTTATGGGGGGGAATACAAGTTGAACTATTATAGTTATTATATCAATCACATGTGATTAATAACTACCAAACAAGTGGATTTCTTACTTTTCAAACTGTGTTATCAAACTGTTTTACATCAAACTGTTTTACAAACTCTTTTTCATATCAAATACTTTTATTAAACTCTTTTAACTTATATTCTGTGTATCTATATAGATATAGTTATATAAGTAGGATTGAAAGGACTTAGGACTGATAGCTCACCTTACTTCATGTTCCTTGTTTGGTTGTGGACTTAGGGTATTCAGGTTATTTGTCCGAAGGTCGTTTGAATCCTAGTTATATATTATGTATATGTATATAGATAAAAAAAGTTCCTTCTTTCATTCAGTTCAATACCTTTGGGTAGCAAAGGTATACATACATGTTCATACATTCAAACAACATTGCTAGTAAGCTATAATAGGTATAGTTTAGGGAGATACTAATACTATTACTAGAACAATGAAACATACAAAGAGTCAGTTCATACATGAGTCAATAACATACGGATAGAGAATACTATGATGAGAAACAAACAATAGAATACTATGATGAGAAACAAACAATACCATACAGAGAGAACATACATACATGCTAGACAGGGAGAGAACACACAATACAGCTAGCACATACATATACTAGAACATTACTACAGTTATGTGAGCCACGTAACGGGGGATGGCATTACCTATCGTGACCGTTTTGTCTCCAGAATCTCCTTAAGTGGGGAGCGTATGAGTTTGTGTATAGATCTATACTAGATTGACTATCCTACACCTCGCTGCTCGCTACAGTGGGACTTGCAACTCTACGGGTGCCAAACGTCATTTCTTCCGATGTCTTACATCGTCGCGTTCTATAGTCGGTAGCAGGATACAGGCCGATCACATGGTACTTTAAATAACAATTGGTTTAAGGTAGTTAGTACAGCAGTAGTTACTTAATACAACACTACAGTACTATTTCATTTTCCCATTACATTACTTTGTGATCTTCACACAATAAACAATAATGTAAAAACTATATTTTTGGTTAATGATAGTCAGATTTGGGAAAATACACACTCTTACAAGAGACACACACAGATACTAGATGCCTTGGTAGAAGGCTACTTTTAGTAGGAAACATAGGGTTTTCTAGGAAAGTTCAAACAATTACAAACTTTTACAAACTTATACATCACATACTTACAAACACTTTCTTACAAACAAATACAGACACTAATATACTTATGAACTCACCAGCTTTAAAGCTGATAAACTCTTTCAAAATAACTTGTATTCTCAGGTCACCAGTAGACAGGTACCGGTGCCAGGTTTTGAGAAGATGGAGCTCGTTCAAGACTCATCTTTTATTTTGATGTATATTTTTGGTGTCTATATAACTTGACAGCACACACTTGTATGAAATTATATTATTAATGCAATGGATGATGTTGTTGCTTGTTTACTACTTTGCATTGTTGTGATACTGAACATGACGTCCTCCACCCCCGAACGTTTCCGCCTGTTCCGGTTTTGGGGTGTGACAATGGACCCAAAATACAAGGCCCAAACCGAAAACCCAATACCCAGACCGAAAACCCATGAGTTTTCGGCCCAAGCTACAAATAAACCCAGGATTGTTTTCGGTCCTGGACCGAAAACAATAAATGCTTAGAAAAGAAAAGTACAAACCAATATTTTAGACCCAACAATATCCCCCTTGGTTTATAGCTTTCTTTTCTTTTGACCTAACAAACTCCCCTTAGGCTTGTAGCTTTCTTTTCTTGTCAATCTTCACTTGGTGGTTGGCTTCAGATTTTATCTTCGATTTCTTCACAACTTCAAGATGAACGTATGAATCTTCATCTTGAAGAGTTGGTCTTTTCTTCAAGATGTGACTCTGAACGCACAATGGGTGTAGAGGCTTCTTATAAAGATTCTTGAAAATGAGCACTTTCAGCTTGAGAATCTCTAGAGAGAATATCAGAGAGATCGAATCTTCTGGAGCACATCAGCAGGTTCATAGATAGCAGCAAATTGATTGAGGAGGCTTCAATGCAATCTGTCACATAATCTTCAAGAACAACTTCACCTTGCTTCTGGGGTTGAAAGATTGTATGTTGAAAGAATAATCTTTATTTCTTGTTCCTTCGAATGAAAATTCTTCAATGATCACGGATGACGCCTTGGCTCAGAAAATCTCGATATAGTCTCCGTGAGTCTCATCTACATCTGAATTCAATTTTCAAGACAAAGAAAATTTGAGATAAAAACAAAACTAAAAGAAAACTTAGTACACAATATTTTTGGATTTTTCATATTTTCTGAAAGAATAAAACAGAAACAAAAATATTTTTGGATTTTTGATTTTTTTGAAAAAAAAAACAGAAATAACACTATTTTTGGATTTTTAATTTTCTGATTTTTGTTTGATTTTTTTTTAATTTTTAATTCTCCCGCTAAATTTGTGCATAGAGGAAAACTATGAACAAATTTAACCAAAACAAAAATAATAGCTAAATTTAAGACTATTGGGATCAAAGTTGTCAAGCAATTCAATATCGTTTATCAGCACACGCCTGCATGTTTGGATCTGGTCAATCACCGGTATTGTGGTCCACTTAAGCACAAAGGATATGGACATATTTGACATATTATAAATGACAAGTCATTGTGATATATATTCCTCAATGGATCATTTCGCTGACGACGACCAAGGATATTGTTGTCCACTTAAATTAAGCAGCGAGATCTACAGACAACCTTTTAAATAGTTCAATTTTAGATGTAGTAGAATACGTTTCCCACTTCCTGATATACCCTAGCAATCAAGTGCTTCCAAAGAATTCCTTACTTTAGATGAGTAGACAATTATTAGGAGAGAAGATAGATTCAGAAGTACATATGTTGTGCCCCAGGTCGGATATGTTCCAATCACGCTGAGGGGACAACATGTGACTAACACAGATAGAGGGGTTGAGAGATAGAATGATGCATATGCTGTGTTCCAGGCCGGATTGAATTAATCACGCAAAGGAGACATCATATGACTAACAGACAGAAAGAAATGCATAGATAAGAAGGTGCATAGAAATAGAGTTGCATATGTTGCATTCCAGGTCGGATATGTTCCAATCGCGCAATGGAGGCAACATCTGACTGACAGATCTACTTTATCAGAACCCCTCAGTTACCCTATCAGTGCCATAATTAAGGTCATGAGACCATAAATCAAGGAAATGTTAAACCACAACTCTAGATACATATGATTTTAATGTATCCTGCAGATTCTCATGTTTATCTCACTGCTCAATCTACCCAAGTGTCATATTATCAGTCCAAATGAAACAACCTTAGTCCATACTGTCAAGTCCTTTCATTTTTCAATCTAAGTCTAGTCCTTTTAAATCCTTCGTGCCTACCAGAACATTGAACACAGAGTCTAAACAATTTGGCTTTAGTGCATTACACGTAATTCATATTGCCCTTTAACACTAAGCTTCATATCACTTCCCAATAATACCTACTAACGAAAAACTATAAGAAAATAAAAGATCATCTTCAAAACGAATCATTATAAGAAAAACTCAGGAGTATCGAGAATAAAACTCAAACCGTAAGTCACCAATTGAATTTGCATCCAGAAGGTCTGAGAACAGCACGCATATTTCAATCTTAGAACCGATCCGAAAATTCTTCACATCGTTAAGCACAAACCCCATATGTGATCCTTTCATTTCTTCCTTTCCCGCAAAGGACACATACTCTCAAACTAAGTTCTGAGTGTTGTACATTTGAGAGATATCTCCTATTATGTGCTTGGAACAACCAATATCAACAAACCGAAGTCTGATGATTTTCCTCCATAGCTGCTCCAGCACAGAGTGCGGGATTAATTGGTCTTTGGAACCTAGTCCATTTTGAAACTGGGTTGACCTTTGTCATCTTTGCAAGGTACTCTCTCCCATGACATATCTTGTTTATCACAAACAAGAGATGAAGAAATGTTAGAATCATTAGGTGATTTGGGAGTATGAACCTTCGGTACCCATCTGTAGTTGGGTTTAACCCATTCTTATTTGTTCGAATGGATGCCTCAGCACTTGCTTTTGAACTTGAAGCCGATTATTGAGATGACTTTGACCTAACCGGTCTTGGTTTCACTGGAGCATCTCTTGAATCTGGCTTCTTGGCCTTTGGAGTTTGATTATTGCCCTTCTTTGCATTCCAGTCACCATTGTTTGAACGTGGCCTCGAAGGATTTCTTTTGAAAGATCTCCCTCTTGGCGTGTTTTGCCATCCTTGTGCATAGTAGGGAACATATGCACGATTAGGACAATTTCTGGCAATGTGTCCAGGTGTTCCACAGTGAAAACATGTCTTTTTCTTCACGTAGGAATTGTTTCTGCTTGCCCCTGGTGGCGTTCCCTTGCCTCGTTTCTGATTGTTCCCACAAGCACACTTGCAGCAAGCCGGCTGTTTCACTTGATTGGGTGGCATGTATATACCAACAGTAGGTTGATGAGAAGTGACAGAGTTAGAAGCAACAGATTCAGAGTTCAAGGAGTCATTGGTTTGACAGTCAAGAGAGTTTGTAGAACTAGAATTAATTCTGTTCTCCTTTTCCTCATCCTCCGCTCCTGCACAGGAAGTAGAATCATTAGTATCTTTCATCTCAACACCCTCAGTTGGCCCTGATTGTTCAGTCTTAACTAAAGCTGGTATAGTGGTTTGGCCATACTAAGCATGTATTTCTTCCTCATTGGTCTCAAGGGGTGGGTTATAGTTGTCACTGAAAGAAGGTGGAACACTATGATACCCTAAACCCTTAGTTTGATAATCTTTAAATGTTAATTGTTTCTCTATCATGGATGCAACTACCTCACTTGACACATCAAATTTCTTAAAGTTGAATTCAACATCTTTATATTTAGCTTTTAATGCATCAAGTTCGGTAGTCAAGTTAGCAAGCTGTTCCTTAACATAGTTGTAATTTTCACATTTATTACTATATTCTTCTTGACGTTTTCTAAAGTCCTTGGTTTTAGCCTCTAGTTGTGCTTTTAAGGGTTTTTAACCTTTCCTAAGAGTATAGCCTTCGTACTTAAGGTCCTCATTTTCTCTTTTTAATAAATCGATTTGATCTCGGAGAAATTTAATAGTAGCTTCACAAGATTGAGAACATGAAACTTCATTGACTTTGGTGTTTGAGGACCTCATTGTTTATCAAAAATTGCCCTTTGACTTGAAACCTTGAAGGTCAACCTTAAAAGTCAAATTTAAAAGGTCAAACTTAAAAGTCAGACTTAAAAAGTCAAACTTAAAAGTCGAATCGAAAGATCAAATGTGAAAACTTGAAAATTAAACAAGAAAGTCAAAGTTAAAAGTCAAAGGTCAAACTTGAAAGTCAAAAGTCAATTTTTAAAGTCAAAATATAATAGATTTATGCCTAAAACGTGTTTTCTGCCAAAAACGCGTTTTTTGCCCAAGGGTTTTCTGCCGAAAACGTATTTTCTGCCCAAGGGTTTGCGGCCGAAAACGTGTTTTCTGCCCAAGGGTTTGCTGCCGAAAACGTGTTTGCGGCCGAAAATGTGTTTTCTGCCCAAGGGTTTGCAGCCAAAAACGTGTTTTCTGCCCAAGGGTTTTCTGCCGAAAACGCCCAGTTTTTGCCAAAAACACGGATTTTCACCTTTTTAGCTCCAAAACTCGATCAAAAACTCATTTTTATGAAAAACACGAAGAACAAACCCCCAATATTTCTTCAAAAACTAATCAAAAATGCCAAATCCTTCAAGAAAAACTCCAAAAACGCTCAAGATCTTGTCAATTTAATTGATACGATCCAAGCTCTGATACCAACTGTAAGTCCCTAAAATCGCTTGACGTATCAGTCTGATCCACTTGATGGTGCGGAATCCCAATCAAGTGGATGATGCAAGATAGAATGGAGAAGAACAAGAAGAAGAAGAAATTGATGAATCTCAATGCATTGATGATAAGAATGATGTTTCACACATGATTCACACACACACACAAGTTCTCTCTCATTTTCTCTCTCTAGAACATGCTCCTCACAAATGGTCCCCCCCCCCTTTGTACAATGTATTGCTCTCTACACTCCACACCCTTATATATATATATATATATATATATATATATATATATATATATATATATATATATATATATATATATATATAGCTATGGACGTAAAATACAAGGCCCAAACCGAAAACCCAATACCCAGACTGAAAACCCATGAGTTTTCGGTCGAAACTAGAAATAAACCCACGATTGTTTTCGGTTCTGGACCGAAAACAATAAATGATTAGAAAAGCAAAGTATAAACCAATATTTTATACCCAACAAGGTCGAGGATATTAAAGTTGTGGTCAAATGGATCATTTTAGTAGGGATTTCCCCTGTAGGTCGTCTCTGATGTCTTTTCACGGCAACCAGGTGGGCCACAAGAAGGTTGACTGTCCGATGTTGAGGGGTGGAGCAGTGAGTACACCTGATCCAGTTACTTTGAGGATCACTGACAGTCATGAGGGTAGGACAGGAGCCCCAGCAGCAAGGATCCGAGCATTACAATGTCAGTCAGGGGAGGTTAGGGTTTCATCAGATACTATTGCGGGTATGTTATCTTTTGCTTTCTTCTAGATTATTATCGGTATTTATATTGCTTTGGAATCTTGTTTGGGTATAAGTAAGCATTATCTTTGGTTTAGTTCCTTGTTATTGCATGGGTTATATCATCAAGAACCGTTATATGCCATTTTACATGCCAATAGTCATTAGTGGTTCGTATCTTGCTGAGCGGGATTCAGTTTGTCCGGTTGTTGTTTTGGATCTTGTATGGGGTCAATTTAGGGGTATCGTTTGGAAGGTCTATGTTCGAATTAGTTGGTTAGTTATCCAATGAATTCAGAGTTTTGCCGTGTTAGCTTTTGTTCCGGTAGGATCAAAAGTTGTCTATGGAAGGACCTTTGGGTCCAATCACTATCGTTGCTAGGGAAGGAGCGGTAGCAAGAAGATGGCAAGGACAATCTCATGAGTTTGTTTGGTCATTGGAAGTGTCAGGGGAATTTCATAATCGTAAGGGTTGAAGATGGTTAGAATTTAGAGATCCTTCTAAGGATGGGAAGTTGGAGTGAAGATTCGCCAGTCCAGAGCAAGGGTTATGGTATTTTTCACCAGCATAAAGGACTTAAGGATTTGATGTTGTATCATGGGAAGTGATTGGGGTTATCGGACTTGCTGAGATTTCGGGGAGTATTCATCTAGATTTTAAGAGTTGTGTGATCATCGAGATTGGCTAGTAATCGAACGTTAGTATTGGTAAGCGCAGGTCGCCGGCGGTTCGAGCTATAAGGAGGTAATATGGGTTGGGAATCCATCAAATTTTATGGGTTGGAAGCGATTCGATGAATCCGAGTGGGGGAGAATCATTCAGATTTCCGCAAGCCGAATCAGGTGTGAAACTAGGGTGAGTTTCACATCCAGTCGGGAGGGAAGACGGCTCAAGTGACCTTCTGAATTGAAGTTGTGTAAGTTGGGAGTTCATGAAACTTCCAACAGCTGGTCGGCGTCTTCTTTGTGATGTATAGCAGACATGTGGATGGATCCAGGTTGAGGGTTGTGTTAGATCCTCGTTGCATGTTCTTGTTTGATGAAGGCTTTGGAGTTTGAAGCATGAACCGAAGACCTGATTGGGATTAAGTGGGATGTGGGTTCGACTCGGGATGATTTGGGGTTGATATAGTAGAGGTGTGGTAAGACCATGGGCGGTAACCATGATGGGATAGACGTGTCGTAAGACTGCGGGATGGTCGTAGCATTCACTAGATTAGCAGATAGTATAGAAGTGTTATAAGACTGCAATGGGATCATAACATTCACCATATTGAGGTAGACCATCAGTAGGGTCTGAGGCAAGGGTGACTTTGTGTAGCTCTCGATGGGGACCATCGGTGGGGTCTGAGGTGAGGGTGGCTCTGTGTAGCTCTTGATGGGGTGAGACCCGTGGGTGTGGGCCGTTCGTTGGTATAGAATGGGAGAGACCCGTGAGCTAGGCCCGTATGATTACGGAAATACATGTGAGACCTGGTAGATTCCGGTTGGGTCAAGGAATTGAATTATGGTTTTAGTAGTATGATTATGTGGCCAGGGAGTAGCGTAGTGTGGTGCAAAGGCTAGGGTAGCCTTATCAGTTGGACTCTCAGGAACCTGGTGGCTGGACCAGGTGTGAGACTGGTAGTCTCAGCGGTGGTTGGGGATTCTTATATCCCAGTTTAGTGAATGGATGTCATGAATCCGAAGATTTAGTGTGTAATTCAAGTGTAAATACTTGGATCTCAGGTTATGAGTTTTGTTTTCGAGTTGGTTTTTGGTCGAGACTCGCATTGGGAGTTGAAGATGATGTGTGTGTGTGTGTGTGTCTATATATATATATATATATATATATATATATATATATATATATATATATATATATATGCAAGGTCTTACCTTAGAAGGTTATGGATTAAGGAATCTGTATGACAGATTATCAGTTGGAAGGCTCAGGGTTAAAAAGGATGTTTTCAGTTTTGATGATAGAAAAGACTCTTGTGATTATGTTTCAGATTGATTCCACCTCTGTGGAGGTTAGGCAAGTTTTGGGATTTCGGAAATTTTGCAGTTTCGTGTTGGATCGACAGTTATAGGATCAGTGTTTTGTTCAGCAAAAAGGGTTTTGTCAGAACTTTGGTTCCTAGGAGGATGGTAAGGAGTAGTTTTGAGGACAAAATCTAATGTAAGTGGGGCAGAGTTCTAACACCCTGTTCCGAATTGTTTCCTAATTCGGGGTTGTGGCATGAAGATCGATTATCATCAAGCTTAGGGCCTTATGGAAAGAGAGATTTAGAACCATTTGGGTGTGGGTAATGTAATTTAGATGATCCAGGAGTTCGGTTTGTGTTTTGGAGCCAAGGGGTATACCGGTAAAGTGTCAGTTCGGGCTTTTATGGAAATTGGATTTTAGTTTGGGAAGTTTTAAGGTAAGTATGGGTTGATAGGAGCGTAGAGCTTCTCATTACCTTTCCGTCGATATAAGGATCGCCAGAAACGAACTTATAACCCTAAAGTTATGGCCTTCAAAAGTTGGTAGGGTTTAAGGTTAACCCTAGTATGCAGGGTGTACATAGGGAGTACGCAGGGCGTACTAAGATCTACTTTATGGTGTTTCTTTGGCATTTTTGAGTCCCTTGAAATAAAGTTGAGCTTTTGACCTACTCCAGAAGTAGTGGATGTTAGATCTAAGCTCCAATAAGCTCCATTAAGACTCTTATTAAATTCCTTATAAGTGTTGAGTCCCATTAAGGCAAGTATGTGAGTAAATTCGGCAACTTTATTGGTTGAGACCTTGTCTAGGGATCAAATCTATGTTTTGGACATCTTGGCTTAACCCATTAAGGACTTAAAAGTTGGTTTTGGGCTTCTAACGAGTACGTTGGGCATACACGGAGGTATGCTCAGCGTAATGCAGGATCATTCATCATCCGTTTGTACATCGTGCTTCAAGGCCAAGTATGTCGGGCGTATGTCGTGAGTACGCAAGGCGTACTCTCCAGTTCAGCGATTTTGGGCCTTTTTTAGTTTGGGCCTTGTTAGGCAATCGAGCTTCTGATTTTAGGCCATGGTTAGGCCGTGCGCTTTCTTGGTTTTGGTCCCATTAGAGTTTTAGGCCCAGTTGGGAATTTTGGGCCATAATGGGCTTTGGGATGCAATTTTAGGCTTTTTGTGCAATTGGGTTGGGGATTGGTTTTGGGCCAAGTAAGAAAAGGGTAAAATTATCTTTTACCCTTTAGGAAGTTGGCTTATGGAGTGGGCCCCAGATTTTAGGTTTCAGGATAGTTATTGATTAAGTTTTGTATTTATTGTTAGTTGGCGCGAGGTTATCCGGTTCAGCGAGCTGAGCAGACGTTTGATTATCAGCGGATTGAGGTGAGTCATCTCACTATACTCATGGGTCACAGGCACCAATGTCGGCCCACTAGGTTTTGTTATGTTAGATGTCTTTGTGACTCTTGCATGGCATGTTGGGTTGGGCCCATTGTGTGACGGGCTAGGCCCATTTGTATGTTGGGTTAGGCCCATGGAACAGGAAGGGCTAGGCCGATTGTACGTTATGTAGGTGCTAACTGTCTCTGTGACTTTTGCATTTGTATGATCGGACTGGGCCCAATGGTTTGGCAAGGCTAGGCCCATTATGGTGGGTTTGGCCCAATATGCGGGTTGGGCCTAATGTGAGGGCTAGGCCCAATGGTATGTGTCACACCCCAAAACCAAGAACGGCGGAAACGCTCTGGGGCGGAGGACGTCATGTAATGTATCCCAACAATGCAAGGTAGTAAACAAGCAACAACATCATCCATTGCATTAATAGTATAATTTTAATTACATGTGAGTTCTTTAATAGTATAAATCAACATAATGAATATTCAAAATAAAAAGACGAGTCTTGACGGCTCCGTCTCCACAAAACCTGGTCGTCGTACCTGTCTATTTGTGACCTGAGAATACAAGTTATTTTGAAAGCGAGTATCAGCAATAAAGCTGGTGAATTCATAAGTATTTATGTGACTTTGATTTGTAAAACTGTAAAGAAAGACCTGTAAATGTTTGGAGAAAAATTTGTATCAATGAACATGTTTGTAAGTAATTGTAAACGTTTGAAAACCCTAGAAAATCCCATATTTCCTACTAGTATAAAAGTAGCCTTCTACCAAGACCCGACTGTTTTGAAAGTATGCATTACTGTAAATATGACGGTTTTTCCCTTGTATAACTAATATTATTATAAAACTATCGTCTACCTCATCGTTTATGTGTATGTATCACAAAGTAAAGGTAAGAAGGAAAAATAATATAATAACTAAAATTGTATCCTTTTGCACTAGGATATTCACGGCGTGGTAACTCGCCGAACAGTACAACCGTAGACATCAGTCGATGTGCATTTTCCCTACTGTAGCTAACAGCCTTGGGTGTGGAATGGTCAGTCCCGAAATGCATGTAATAGAATCTATGTAATAGTATCTATGTAAACGTATCTATGTAATCGTATTTATGTAAACGTATCTATGTAATCGTATCTCTTGTAATTGTATGTCTTGTAATTGTATGTCCTATAATTGTATGTCTAGTAATTGTATGTAATCGTATCTCTTCATATAGTATGTAATGTGTTCGTATTTCATATAGTATGTAATGTATTAGTATAGACTCATGAATGAATGGACACTTGTGTGATTCCTTGTACTTGGAATAGTAAGTAGTATCTCCTAACTATACCTATTATAGTTACTAGTAATGTACGTGTATAACCGAAGTATGTCTTTGCTACCCAAAGATACTGAACCAACTGATGGAACTTTTATGTCTATATAAATATACATGATATTTAACTAATATTTAGACGACATTCGGACGAATAACCGATGCCCTAAGGCCACATCCCAACGAGGAAAAGGAAATAAAGCGAGCTAGCCGTCCTAAGTCCTTTAAACATTACTTATATAACTATACATATATAGGCATGCATTTGACAATATAAAAGTATAGAAGAAGTTTTGGTAAAACCTTTGAAAAGTTTAATAACTAAGAAATTATGATTTGATGTCAGTTTGTAAAATGATTTGAAAGCAGTTTGTTTGATAAGAACAGTTTTAAGTATAAGAAAACCTTTGTTTGAAACACGATTGTAACAGCGTTTGAAAGGAAACATAAAGTATGTAAGACAGTTCGATAAAGAGTTTTAACATGTAAAAACGTTTGAGAAATTCCTTTGAAGTAATATGTTTGGTGAAACAGCTAAACGTGTAGTAAAACCATTTGTATACTAGTTATAAATCACATAAGATTGATTAAATAACAATATAGAATACATAGCAAAGGATAGATATTTTCACACGATAATAAACGGGTGTTTACTTGTACTCCCCCCCTTAAAAGTATTTAAAAAGCATTTAAAATGTATTTAAAGTGTGTTTGTAGGGGTATGAACTCACTTGATAGATTAAAGAAGGTGAGACGAAAACCGAGCAGAACTTCGACTAGAAAAGCTGATTTATTTCTCGGGAACTTCGGGGTGTCGGGCCTTGCGTCGTGTACTAGGGGTGTACCGGGACTTTCGGGTCGTTTAGAGGGGCTTTAGAGGGGTTCCAAGGTGAAAGAAATGAGTATGAAAGCAAATAAACTCGGGCAGCCACGCATGTTATTTATAGGGTGCTGAAAGAGGGATTACGCTGGGCGTAATTTCGGAGTACGCTGCGCGTACTCGTTACGTTGGGCGTTCGCATGCGTCATGGCTTACCGCATCCTCGTACGGAGCATTGGAGCGACGTGGACGAACCGAGGCCTAGCACCCGAGTACGTTGGGCGTACGAGGGTACGCTGGGCGTAAATCGTCTTGGTGTGTGTGCCTCGAACTTGTAAAATCCGTAACTTTCGCATACGAGCTCCGTTTTTGACGTTCTTTATATGCACGCGTAGGTGAGAATGTACTCCACGACTCTCGTTTAGACTTCATTGGCAAATTTTGAATTTATTTTTAATTATATATTTTTAATAGGCCGGGACACGAAAAGTCTGTTTAAAATCCAAAACTTCTTCATCCGATGTCCGTTTTTGTCAGACTTTTTACCGTTGTGCTACCATTGACAAGATCTTCGATTCTCGTTTAGGTTGTGTCGGCCACAAATCACTCGATCACTGTTTCTAGTTTTTAGCTGTCTACTGCCACTTCGGAACTTAGAAAAATCATAACTTCCTCATACGAAGTCAGATTTGGGCGTTCTTTTTATGCATGCTCACGGTTTAACGTAATCTATGACTTTTGTTTAGACACCTAAGGCTAATAATTATTGTATTGAAACTTCGCGTTTTACTTTTACCAGCATTGCCGGTTTTTGCCGCGAATCTTAGATTGGTCATAACTTCTTCGTTATAACTCGGTTTTTAGTGTTCTTTATATTTCTGAAACCCTTGAAGCGATATCTATCATTTAGACAACCCAATTGAAACTTTTTGAACATTTTATTTTCGAAGATATTTTATTAACTTAAAACGGGTTACAAGGTTCGACTGGAATTCGTTACATTGGCTTGAAATTTCAGGTTGTCACATCATCCCCCCGTTAGAGGGAATTTCGTCCCGAAATTTAAATGTAAGGTACATATTTGTGGATTAGGGAAAGAGATGTGGGTACTTTTGTTTCATCTGATCTCCGTGCTCCCAAGTGTATTCAGGTCTTCGCTTGGCACTCCAGCGAACCTTTCACTATCGGGGTACGTCTTTGTTTCTTTTGGCTGCCTTCACTGGGGTGATAATTCTTCCTAGTAACTCGTTAAGCTGACTGGAAAGTTTATGCATCTCAGCTGGAGCTAGACGATAAGGCGATTTGGCTACTGGGGTAGTTCCTGGAACTAAGTCGATTCTGAAACTTGACTTGGCGCTGTGTTGAAAAGTTGCGTTCTTCTGGAATGTTCTGAATGTCTTTTACTTCTTGGCTCGTATCGACGATGTGTGCAAGGAATGTATGCCATTCCTTTCGTAAGCACTTTTGGGCTTGCATACATGAAATGATGAGAAGGTTCGTACTTGATTCGTCGCTGTAAATAACTAGAGTTTCGTTGTTTAGGGAGGTTAGGACGAATTGCTTTATCAAAGTACATGATGTCGGCTCGATGTAGACTTAACCAACTCATACTGTTTATGACGTCAAAACCTTAGGGTGGGTTAGATGTCACGAAGATCTAAAAGAAAGTATGATTACTCATGAATTAAGAAAAAAGATGGGTACTTCTAAGTTTATTCTCACGGAAGCACAATCACTCGCAGTCTTGGGCAGTCTCCGTCCTGAAGTTCATAGTAGAACTCATACCTGGTTCATCAATCACAGTCTTGGGTATACGAGTCGTATATAATTAAGATTGAAAAGGTGGTCGAATAAATGATTCTTCTCTAAGCTCACATCCAAACAAGGAAAAGAAGTTAAAGCAGAATCATCAATTCTAAACCTGTAAAACCGTAATTATGTACCACCCTTGCGTATACATTCCTCAGTGATAGATTAACCGTATGGGCCTTCAGATTGAACTTGACGTACTATACGAGTGGTATTTCGGGGAGGTTTGCTGAGGTTACTTCGGGAAAGCTACGAAACATAAGGCAATCTATGCATGAGTGCCTCGGAGTTCTGGAATGACGGCTTCGCTAGAAAGACGTTTACGGAGAAAGAGATGTACGCACGAACTGGTATTGTGTGGGTCGAATTGACTCAAGTTATCTGATAGTATCATACTCACTTGGAAAATAAGGGCATTAGATTAGATCATAAAGGTGTTACAGACAAAAGACAACAGTGCAACTTTTAACAGCGTTACAGTACTTTGGATTAACTACAAGACTACTGCTGCGAACAAGGTATACTACAAAAGACAAGTATACGCAGCACGCAGGTCCCTTTGACTGACGGGATCTCGCAAAAGATAAGACTCGAGTTGCACTAGTTTTAAACAGTTTAGGAGTCTGTTACAACGAAACGCGTTAACTACTTTAACGTGGGTCCGGAGTAGCCTCTCCTGCGGCGGTGATCCTTAGTATCTTCCCGTCTGCGCCGGAGTTCTTTGTTATTGGACAATCCTTCTTGAGGTGCCCTCTCTCACCGTATTGGTGCCATATCTGGCTAATACTAGCATCGGTGGTGGAAGTGATGTGTCGAGTCAGAGTTATGTGGACACGGGTGTGTTCTTTGTTCATCCACTTTGGACATTTCCTTTTATAGCGTCCGGTTTCACCACCACTATAGTAAGCCTGGTTGACTCCGATGTCAGGGGCTTGAGTGATGGGTCGTGCCGGTGCTCCACAACTACGAGCATGGTGCCCTATTTTGTGGCAATTGCAGCATTGCATTTCATGGAAAGCCCCATTATGACGAAAGCTACACTTGTCACACTTCGGGAGTTTTCCTTCGTATGGTCTGATCGGTGCTGGAATGGCAGGGGTTGCCACTTGTTGCTGTTGCATGGCAAGTCCTTGGGATCGCTTGCGCTCCTTTTGCGCTTGGCGCTTTCGTTTCTTCTTCTTGGTTTTATGACTTTGCAAGTCCGTAACCGTTGTCATTTGTTGGCTTCTCAGATCGATACAACAATCGGAATTGTCAACTCCTTTGCCAGTCGTGTTTGCGTTGCCAGAGTTGAGGTTTGCAAGGACAGTTGTCACGGCAGCTGTTACCGCGGCTTGGAATGTAGCGGCGTCGATATGAAGGACAGGGGTTTTGTTGTTCGGCTGGTTATTTCTGGGTGACGACATGATTCTGTTATACAAAAGAAAACGCGTTCGTGAGTGATTATGGTTGAACCTAGATGTATTCCGATCATTCATGTAAAGAGTAAAAATGTGTTCTCGAGGGTTTGACCTACATCCCTATGATGCAGTCCTAGTAACGAATAGAGGTAAGTTCATACAATGGTTACAAGACGTTTTTCGTCCAAGCCGGGGTGCCATTGGTTGGTGGATAACATGATCCAACCTTTGAAAGAGAATTGGGAATGATCCCTGAGCTAAATTACCATAGCTCAATAACCTGACTAGAGTGTGTTTCAGATAGAGTTCTAACGATAGTGGATGGAAGTTTTTTTTTTTGAATAAAGGACGACACAGAAATTAGCTGACTGTCCATATCGTTGGTATTTATGATGCAATAAGTTTGGGAAAGATGACCTTGTAGTAGGTCTTACATCATATTTAGAGAAGGGAAGTTTTGACAGCATAACGGCCTAACTAAAAGTACTCACGGTATTGTGGTAGTCACATAGAAAAGTGCTACATAGGGCATAGACAGGAAAATGATTCCTTATAACAAGGAAGGAAAGATAAAGCATCTTTTACTGGTTACGGTCATCCCTCTGGTGAACCCTTAGTTCAGCCAGTTGACGTTCCATATCTAGCAGGTCTCTTTCGTACACCCTCTGGCGTACTCGGAGCTCTATGACTTCGGCTCGAGTTTCAGCTAGTGTTTGCAGTAGGGCCTCATGGTCTCCCCTAGGTCTCTCGCGAGCATCTTCCAGACGAATGGTACGGAGGGTATGCATTCTCGCATTGGTGACAACTTCCGTGATTTGGTGGAGTGCTGTCCTGCCCTGAATGTTGTTTCGGGCAACTCTGCGGACCATGATTGGCAGAACCCTGTCTGCTGAGCTTCCCTCGCTCAAGTTATAGAAACTTCTGTCTCCGTTAAACGGCATAGGTTGGTCTTGCTCTACGCTCCACGTCTCCAAACACTCAACCCAAGGAGGTTTCGGGCCTTGGAAAGTCGGACGAGGGTTAGGACTTGGATTGGGAGCCACCGGGGGTAAGTTCTCAACCTCGGGCTCGGAATTAGCACCGTCCGAAAAGCCTTCAGCATGGTGATCATCCAAAGGGATTGGATGATCATTTTTTGGCTCTTCTCCAAACCATCCAGCATTGCCTTCGTTCGGGAAGTACGGGTCGCCGTGGGGTCCAGCCATGTTATCTATGCGATGATTGGGGTATAAGAATCTAACACATAAGTAGTTTATAGTAACACACAAAATACTCCTATAGTATTTTAGGTTTATGTTCTATTGTTCTCATTGTGGTATTGTGGGTAAGTTTTTAGACTTGTTGCAACCTCACAACCACACTTAGGCACATGCTAGTCAACCCTCGGATAATATAGTTGATCAGGCTATATCTTTCCAGTTTTGACTATATGTCTCTAAGTCTACTTGTGCTGCCCAACAATCGTAATACTTTTGTTCTGTCCTAGTGACACTGATTTTAGTATGAATGTAGGCATGTATACTTAATTAAATTTTTTATTATTTAAAAGTATAGACTCTTTATCAGAGTATTTTAATCCCTATTGTATTTATAGTCTGTATATCTTTTATGGGTTGATATACTCAATTCACTATAAACAATGCTCTGATACCAATCTGTCACACCCCAAAACCGAGAACGGCGGAAACACTCTGGGGCGGAGGACGTCATGTAATGTATCCCAACAATGCAAGGTAGTAAACAAGCAACAACATCATCCATTGCATTAATAGTATAATTTTAATTACATGTGAGTTCTTTAATAGTATAAATCAACATAATGAATATTCAAAATAAAAAGACGAGTCTTGACGGCTCCGTCTCCACAAAACCTGGTCGTCGTACCTGTCTATTTGTGACCTGAGAATACAAGTTATTTTGAAAGCGAGTATCAGCAATAAAGCTGGTAAATTCATAAGTATTTATGTGACTTTGATTTGTAAAACTGTAAAGAAAGACCTGTAAATGTTTGGAGAAAAATTTATATCAATGAACATGTTTGTAAGTAATTGTAAACGTTTGAAAACCCTAGAAAATCCCATATTTCCTACTAGTATAAAAGTAGCCTTCTACCAAGACCCGACTGTTTTGAAAGTATGCATTAATGTAAATGTGACGGTTTTTCCCTTGTATAACTAATATTATTATAAAACTATCGTCTACCTCATCGTTTATGTGTATGTATCACAAAGTAAAGGTAAGAAGGAAAAATAATATAATAACTAAAATTGTATCCTTTTGCACTAGGATATTCACGGCGTGGTAACTCGCCGAACAGTACAACTGTAGACATATGTGCATTTTCCCTACTGTAGCTAACAGCCTTGGGTGTGGAATGGTCAGTCCCGAAATGCATGTAATAGAATCTATGTAATAGTATCTATGTAAACGTATCTATGTAATCGTATTTATGTAAACATATCTATGTAATCGTATCTCTTGTAATTGTATGTCTTGTAATTATATGTCCTATAATTGTATGTCTTGTAATTGTATGTAATCGTATCTCTTCATATAGTATGTAATGTGTTCGTATTTCATATAGTATGTAATGTATTAGTATAGACTCATGAATGAATGGACACTTGTGTGATTCCTTGTACTTGGAATAGTAAGTAGTATCTCCTAACTATACCTATTATAGTTACTAGTAATGTACGTGTATAACCGAAGTATGTCTTTGCTACCCAAAGATACTGAACCAACTGATGGAACTTTTATGTCTATATAAATATACATGATATTTAACTAATATGTAGACGACATTCGGACGAATAACCGATGCCCTAAGGCCACATCCCAACGAGGAAAAGGAAATAAAGCGAGCTAGCCGTCCTAAGTCCTTTAAACATTACTTATATAACTATACATATATAGGCATGCATTTGACAATATAAAAGTATAGAAGAAGTTTTGGTAAAACCTTTGAAAAGTTTAATAACTAAGAAATTATGATTTGATGTCAGTTTGTAAAATGATTTGAAAGCAGTTTGTTTGATAAGAACAGTTTTAAGTATAAGAAAACCTTTGTTTGAAACACGATTGTAACAGCGTTTGAAAGGAAACATAAAGTATGTAAGACAGTTCGATACAGAGTTTTAACATGTAAAAACGTTTGAGAAAGTCCTTTGAAGTAATATGTTTGGTGAAACAGCTAAACGTGTAGTAAAACCATTTGTATACTAGTTATAAATCACATAAGATTGATTAAATAACAATATAGAATACATAGCAAAGGATAGATATTTTCACACGATAATAACCGGGTGTTTACTTGTATTCCCCCCTTAAAAGTATTTAAAAAGCATTTAAAATGTATTTAAAGTGTGTTTGTAGGGGTATGAACTCACTTGATAGATTGAAGAAGGTGAGACGAAAACCGAGCAGAACTTCAACTAGAAAAGCTGATTTATTTCTCGGGAACTTCGGGGTGTCGGGCCTTGAGTCATGTACTAGGGGTGTACCGGGACTTTCAGGTCGTTTAGAGGGGCTTTAGAGGGGTTCCAAGGTGAAAGAAATGAGTAAGGAAGCAAATAAACTCGGGCAGCCACGCATGTTATTTATAGGGTGCTGAAAGAGGGATTACGCTGGGCGTAATTTCGGAGTACGCTGGGCGTTCGCATGCGTCATGGCTTACCGCATCCTCGGACGGAGCATTGGAGCGACGTGGACGAACCGAGGCCTAGCACCCGAGTACGCTGGGCGTAAATCGTCTTGGTGTGTGTGCCTCGAACTTGTAAAATCCGTAACTTTCGCATACGAGCTCCGTTTTTGACGTTCTTTATATGCACGCGTAGGTGAGAATGTACTCTACGACTCTCGTTTAGACTTCGTTGGCAAATTTTGACTTTATTTTTAATTATATATTTTTAATAGGCCGGGACACGAAAAGTCTATTTAAAATCCAAAACTTCTTCATCCGATGTCCGTTTCTGTCAGACTTTTTACCGTTGTGCTACCATTGACAAGATCTTTGATTCTCATTTAGGTTGTGTCGGCCACAAATCACTCGATCACTGTTTCGAGTTTTTAGCTGTCTACTGCCACTTCGGAACTTAGAAAAATCATAACTTCCTCATACGAAGTCAGATTTGGGCGTTCTTTTTATGCATGCTCACAGTTTAACGTAATCTACGACTTTTGTTTAGACACCTAAGGCTAATAATTATTGTATTGAAACTTCGCGTTTTACTTTTACCAGCATTGCCGGTTTTTGCCGCGAATCTTAGATTGGTCATAACTTCTTCGTTATAACTCGGTTTGTAGTGTTCTTTATATTTCTGAAACCCTTGAAGCGATATCTATCATTTAGACAACCCAATTGAAACTTTTTGAACATTTTATTTTCGAAGATATTTTATTAACTTAAAACGGGTTACAAGGTTCGACTGGAATTCGTTACATTGGCTTGAAATTTCAGGTTGTCATAGTATGTATGGCATGTCGTATTTTGGGGAACTCACTAAGCTTTGTGCTTACGATTTTTATGGTTATGGTTTCAGGTACTTCCGGTTTGAAAGGGAAGGGCACGACTTGATCGCAGCGCATCCACCCATGTTTCTGCATTATGATGATTTTGGGATTGTACTCTAATAACTGCTTTTTGATAAAGTACTTTTGAATATTTGGAAAAAGGATATTGAACGTTAACTTAAAGATAACTAATGTTTTGGTTGAATTAAAAATGAAATTTTTACCTCATAAGTTTCGGGTCGTTACATCCTAATTACAATGTTAGCCTATATGTATTTAGTAGATTAATCTTTTCAGCTACGTGTATAAGACTATCTTTGAGTAAGCAACAAATCAACATTAGAAACCAATTCACGTAACTCAGAATAATTACAAGAAAAAGACTTATTTTCCCCTTGTAGAGTTGTCAATAGTCTTGCTTATTCAAATGGCTCAATGTTTCCAGCATACATGGCAAGGTGATAAACAAGGGCTAAAGCATTATATTGTGTCTTCTCTGTAATACCCCATTCCTGGTACGAATGTAATTCTTCAAATGTTCATCTTATAAGAGCTACTCGACGAGTTGATAGCCCTAACTCGTAGAGTAGATGCGAGCTGGACAGCGGGGTTTAAGAGGTCTACTCGACGAGTCAATGTAGGGACTCGGCGAGCAGGTCCATCAGGTGGAAACCCTAATCCTTAGGGTTTGCACCCTATTTAAGCAACATTATAGACCTCCACCCCAGCCTCCATCACCTCCACAGTCCATTCTCGAAACCCTAGCAACCATTGAGTGTTCTAAGGCTTTTCTTGCCATTTGTATGAGATTTGAAGCTAGGAGAAGGAAGAGAACCATTGGTGATTCAAGAAGAGGCAGGAGATCCAGAGTTTTTGTTGCATTTTAGAGCCTTTGAAGGTATAAACCTTGTACCTTGGTTTATTTTCACTTAGATCTTCTTGAAAGCTTGTTGTTGTCACTTTTGGGTCATTTCAAAGCCCATTTTCGAGTAATGAGCATTTAGGATTGTGAGGACTTCAGATCTAGGCACTCTTGAGCTCCAGAAGCTTTATTCGGCCATGATCCTATTCTATGCCCTAGACTCTCATTTTTAGCTTGTTTTGGGTGATTTAGCTTCATAGCATCATGCATACACGTAAAGTTAGCAACTTTACGTGTTATGCTAGCCTAAGGAGTCCAGATCTATGAATTAGAGGCAGTAGAATCATCTAGAATTGACTGCATGTTTTGAGAATGCAATGGACTCGCCGAGTTGTTCTTGGGACTCGACGAGTCGGGTCGAGTTAAGGAGATGACTCAGTTTGTTAGACGTGAGTGAGACTCGGAAGCAAAAGAACTCGACGAGTCCAAGGAGGGACTCGATGAATAGAATCGAGATGTCCCGATGTTATGACAGATTGAACTCGACGAGTCCGTAGAGGGACTCGGCGAGTTGGGTTGACTGAGAGATGACTTTGACTTTGACTTGGACCAGGGGTAAAGTGGTCATTTTACCCATAGAGGAATCCTCAGTTTTTGACTTAGTGTTATTTGGTCATAATAGCCGGAGAGTAGTTGGAGCAGCAGACAGAGTTACGGTGCAGGAGTTTTTCAGCAGCCAGACCGAGAGGTGAGTCTCCCTCCAGTAGGAACGGGTCTACGGCCACAATGTCGTCTCGTTTAGATAGTAGTAGTTTCGGATTTAGATCCGATGTCGGGGATTAGCCTGATGCAGTTTGTATGTTTCCGGACTTCGGTCCGATGTCGGGGCGGTCCCGAGAAGTAGTTATGTATGCTTGATGTCTTTGTGATTCATGCATGTTATGTGTTATGTGTTATATCTACCGGGGGTAAGCCCGATGCCGGGTCAATCCCGATGTATGCTAGTTTATATGTTATGATTATATGTTCCGGACTTCGGTCCGATGTCGGGGCGGTCCCGATGCATATTATGTGATTATGCTATGTGTTATGATATATGTTATGTTGTGTATGTGCCGGGGTAAGCCCGATGCCCGATGCGGTCGGATGCCAGGGTGAGCCCGATGTCGGGCAGGAGTCCGATGTCGGGTAAGTCGATGTTGGGATTTGTCCCGATACAGTTGGGAGTAGTCCCAGAGTTATGTGATTATGTGATAGGTGATGAGTATGGTATGTGGTAGTTTGGGGGGAGCTCACTAAGCTTCGTGCTTACAGTTTCAGTTTTGGTTTCAGGTACTTCAACTAGCACAGGGAAGGGCTCGGGATGATGGCATGGCACACACCACAGTCTTTTGGCCTGGGAGTTCACTCTGATATTTTTATCATTTATTCTGTCGCAGTATTTGATATGATGTTTTGAGATACATGACATATGATTTTCTTATGATTTTAGATGACTTATGGTTTTATATTAAATATCAAAACGAAATTTTTGGACCATGTTTTTGGGATGTTTCAAGTTGGTATCAGAGCCTTGGTTTGATGGATTCGAGCACACTTTCGGGTATGTCTGAACTCAAACTAAGGAATTGGTATAGAAATTTTCAAAAAGGAAAATCAGTTTTTGTAAAAAGGATTTTGAGGAAAGAAAAGAGTTTTAGAAAAAGCTAAAAGGAATTTTAGAAAGAAAAGTACTTTGAAAAGAGAAAAGGGTGTGGTGCATGCAATCAACCGAGCTCAAGTAAGTACTCCCAAATTACCCATACACGCTTATGTTATGTTTATCAGTTTTATGAGAACAGCATGCTAGATTAGGACTAAGGATCTAGGAAGGATGCCTTATGCGCCTGTTATATGTGTACCAACTTATTGAGAATTTCATGCTAGAACAGATTAGTCAGTATGATAGTTAGAGTAGTATATGCTTGATTATGTGTACTCAATGCCCGAATGTTGCTTGCTTTGTGCTTTTAGGAGTTCTAGTTGTCTTTCACTAACTAGTAAACGAATATGTTAAGTTACATATTACAAGGACTAAATAATTTCAGAAGGTTAGGTCTAGCTCTATTTCGCAGCTCTTGTTTGAGTCCAACTGTTGTAGGGTAGGATCTCTCATTCGAAGAATTATCTAGACTGAGTAATATGTAATAGTATTCGCAAGCTAGTGAGGGGAAGAAAGCAGGGACTTCTTATGCAGTTGATGGCGGAGAGTGGGTTGGTGATTACCCTAGGGCAAGCCTAGAACGAGTTTAGCATGAGATCAGTAGTAGTAGTAGAAGGGACTTGGTGGAGTCAAGGCAGTACTTGAGGAAAGTACGGATAGATATGGAAGGTAGTATGGGCCCGTACTACTGAAAGCAGAGGATCCGTACTCGAATCAAGGAAGGCTGAGATAAGACCAGGGAACTTGTAGTATATGTGATCCCTCTAGCTATGAGTAGTATTCTGACATTGTTATGATGTGCTTTTCAGAATGGTGGTTTTGCGCCCTAGACCAGCAGTTGGCAGTTCAAGTGCCGGAGAGGGATCGGGCTCAGGATCTGGAGCCGAGCAGTTAGATCAGCAGACTAGGGAGTTCCTCTCCTCAGAGGTTACTCGCGTTATACTCGAGCAGACTCCTGTGATCTTTGGTTCGGTCAAGGAGGGTATCCTAGAGCTTCTGGATGAGAAGATGAGTGTTTTCCGCGCTGAGACGGCGGCCATGATGGGGTCGCGCATACTCACCTTCAGGGAGTTCAGGGCATGTGGAGCTCCTGATTACCATGGGGCTCGGGACCCCATTTCCAGTACTAGATGGTTGGCGGATGTCGCCAACGCATTCCGCACCAGCAGATGTCCCGAGGAGGACAAGGTTAGGCTTGCTTCCTGTCTTCTGAAGGATAGGGCACGCGACTGGTGGGAGGAGGTTGGGAGAGCCATAGCAGATGAGGCGGTTTTGGATGTGATGACCTGGAGTGAGTTCACGACCAGATTCAGAGTTGAGTTCGCACCAGTTATTGAGGTGCAGCAGCTTGCTAGAGAGTTCCAGGATCTTCAGTAGACGACGGAGACAGTGGCGGAGATCACCGCCAAGTTTAGGGAGAGAGCCCTCCTTGTTCCGCGGTATGTGGCGGACGAGGAGATGAAGAAGGCTCGGTACCATGTGATGCTGAGGAGTGATATTAGACAGTTTGTGAGCCGCTTCAGCTGCAAGACGCTGGAGCACATGATTGACAGGGCTCGAGAGAGGGAGTTGTATTTAGAGATGGAGAGGAAGAGGAAACCAGAGGGAGTTCAGTCAGGGGGTTCGGGAAAAAAGCCCAAGGTATCAGATCACAGGTCTCGGAGCCAGCAGAGCCACAGTCGTTGTGGCAAATGCGGCAAGATGCACGAGGGAACGTGCAAGGCGGGGAGTTCGGGCTGCTACAAGTGCAGCCGAACGGGTCATATGAGGCGAGACTGCACAGCCACTACCACCACCTCGACAGCATCAGATTTGATTTGCTTCCAGTGCAATCTGAGGGGACACAAGCGGTCCCATTGCCCGAGTTTAGCAATAGCAGGGAAGGTGGCGGCACTTTCTCCTGCCACATTGAGGATTACTGATGGCCTTCAGGGCCGGGCAGAGGCGCCGTCGGCGCGGAGTAGGGCTTTTCATCTTACTGCAGAGGAGGCACGAGCAGCTTCTGACCTGGTGACGGGTATGTATCTTTCTCTTATCTCTTTATTGTTATTGTCTATTACTCATGATTGCTTGTTTTGTTATAGGATCATTCTTAGTGAACGGTATATCAGCTTTAATATTGTTCGATTTGGGTGCCACCCGATCGTTTGTGTCGCTCACGCTCAGCAAGCGGTTTGTAGGAGCTCCAGGGGAGCTGAGTTGTCCACTGGATGTAGATATAGCCGATGATAGGACTGTCAGGGTCACAAAGGGTTCACAGCAGATGTACCCTTCAGTTGTTTGATCAGCAGTTTTCAGTGGATTTGGTTCCTATTCCCCTGCGAGGGAATAAGGTTATAGTGGGTATGAATTGGTTGAGCCCCAATGGGGCAGTGATAGATTGTGAGCAGCAGTTGGTTAGAGTTCGCGCTCCTAGCGGGGGAGAGTTAGTGATTCAGGGCGAGAGACTGCAGCGTGGACCGATCTTATGTTCAGCAGCGAGAGCGAGGCGCTACTTTCTGCAGCGTTGCGCAGGATACGTCGCCTATGTCATGGATACCCGGGATAAGGTTAAGGCGGTAGCGGATGATGTACCGGTAGTACGAGAGTACCTGGACGTATTCCCAGAGGATTTACCTGGGATACCCCCGGAGAGACAGGTTGAGTTTAGGATTGACCTGGTTCCTGGTGCGGCTTTGATAGCCAAGGCACCGTATCGGTTGGCTCCTCCCGAGATGCAGGAGTTGTCTATGCGGCTACAGGAGCTGCTAGACAAGGGTTTTATCAGACTGAGCAGTTCACCATGGGGAGCCCCGATCCTGTTTGTGAAGAAGAAGGACGGGTCGCACCGTATGTGCATAGATTACCGGGAGCTGAACAAGGTAACGGTAAAGAACCGTTACCCACTCCTGAGGATAGATGATTTGTTTGACCAGCTGCAGGGAGCATCTTGGTTCTCCAAGATTGATCTACGGTCCGAATATCACCAGATGCGGGTCAGAGATGATGATGTGCAGAAGACCGCTTTTAGGACCCGCTATGGTCATTATGAGTTCGTGGTGGTGCCGTTTGGGCTCACCAATGCACCAGCCGTGTTCATGGACCTCATGAACCGCGTGTGCAGACCGATGCTGGATCGGTCTGTAATAGTGTTCATTGATGACATCTTGGTTTACTCCAAGCCTCAGGAGCAGCATGAGGAGCACTTGAGAGAGGTACTAGAGACACTGAGGAGGGAGAGACTTTATGCAAAGTTCTCCAAGTGTGAGTTCTGGTTGCGCAAGGTGCAGTTCCTTGGGCACCTTGTCAATCAGAAGGGTATTTTGGTAGATCCGGCCAAGATAGAGGCCGTGATGCAGTGGTAGACTCCGAGGTCTCCAACTGAGATTCGGAGCTTCCTGGGTCTGGCAGGGTATTACAGGAGATTTATCCACGACTTCTCCAACATAGCAGTTCCGTTGACCCCACTGACCAAGAGGTCGGTGGTGTTTCGATGGGGTCCTGAGCAGCAGACAACCTTTTAAACGCTCAAACAGCGATTGTGCGAGGCGCCGATTCTCACTCTGCCAGAGGGAGTAGATGACTTTGTAGTTTACTGTGACGCTTCGATCACAGGTATGGGAGTAGTGTTGATGCAGCGGGGGCATGTGATAGCTTATGCCTCAAGACAGTTGAATCCTCATGAGGCTAACTAGCCGACGCACGATCTAGAGTTGGGGGTTGTGGTGTTTTCCCTCAAGATTTGGCGGCATTACCTCTACGGGGTTCGGTGTACCTTTTACGGACCACAAGAGTCTGAGGTACCTCATGGATCAGCCAAATCTGAACATGAGGCAGCGTCGGTGGTTAGACGTGGTTAAGGATTACGACTGTGAGATCCTTTACCACCCGGGCAAGGCCAATGTAGTGGCCGACGCCCTGAGCCGCAAGGCGGCAGCAGCCCCGATCCGAGATATCTGTTTGCGAATGACAGTGATTACTCCACTGCTGGAGCAGATTAGGGAGGCGCAGGTTGAGGGCCTGAAGGAGGAGCGCCAGAAGTGCGAGAGGATAGTGGGCCGAGTAGCTTCGTTTGATTACGATAGCCGAGGATTATTGAACCTGCATGGGAGGGTCTGGGTACCGTACTGGGGCGGAGTACGACAGGTGTTGATGGATGACGCCCACAAGTCTCGGTTCTCCATCCATCCAGGGGCGACGAAGATGTACAGAGATCTTCGAATCGATTACTGGTGGCTCTGCATGAAGCGGGACGTAGCTTGGTATGTGGAGAGATGCCTGACCTGCAGGAAGGTCAAGGCAGAGCACCAGAGGCCCCACGGCAAGATGCATCTGTTAGATATTCCCATGTGGAAATGGGAGGATATCACTATGGATTTTATTACTAAACTTCCCAGGACCGCACGTGGGGTTGATTCGATATGGTTCATCGTGGATCGGTTGACCAAGAGCGCTCATTTTATACCGATCCAGGAGAGCATCTCGGCCGAGAAGTTAGCCAAGATTTATGTGCGAGAAGTAGTGGCACGTCATGGAGTGCCTGTCTCGGTGGTGTCAGACCGAGACGTCCGGTTTACTTCCAGATTTTGGAAGCGGTTTCACGACGAGATGGGTACTCGTCTCCATTTCAGCACCGCTTTCCACCCTCAGACGGACGGGTCAGAGCGAGAGGATGATTCAGACTCTCGAGGACATGCTTCGGGCATGTGTGCTAGATTTCGGTGGCAGTTGGGATACGTATCTTCCATTAGCGGAATTTTCGTATAACAACAGTTACCACTCCAGTATAGACCGGCCTCCCTTCGAGATGCTATACGGGAAGAAGTGTAGGACCCCAATATGTTGGGGTGAGGTCGGTCAGCGACTCATGGGGAGTACAGAGGTGGTACTCAAGACCACGGAGCGGATACAGCATGTCCGGAACAGGCTACAGACTGCTTAGAGTCGGCAGAAGAGTTATGCCGACAAGCAATGTTCAGACTTGGAGTTTCAGGTGGGCGATATGGTCCTCCTGAAGGTGTCACCCTGGAAGGGTGTTATCAGGTTTCGGGAGCGGGGAAAGCTGGGCCCCATATTCATTGGTCCATTTAGGGTTTTAGCCCGGGTGGGCCGTGTTGCTTATCAGTTAGACCTTCCAGCGGAGCTCATCCAGATCTACAACACGTTTCACGTTTCCCAGTTACGAAAGTGTTTGGTGGATGATTCAGCGGTGATACCCATGGAGGATATTCAGGTTGATGACAGCCTGAATTACATCAAGAGACCTGTGGCGATTTTAGATATCAAGGCGAAGGAGCTGAGGAACAAGAGAGTAGAGTTAGTGAAGGTGCAGTGGCAGCACCGGAAGGGTTCAGAGTGGACTTGGGAGCCCGAGGAGGAGATGAGGGAGCGCTACCCGGAGTTGTTCCCAGATTCAGCAGACTTCGAGGACAATGTCTAAGACAAGTGGGGGAGAATTGTAACGCCCCATTCCTGGTACGAATGTAATTCTTTAAATGTTTATTTTATAAGAGCTACTCGACGAGTTGGTAGCCCTAACTCGTAGAGTAGATGCGAGCTGGACCGCAGGGTTTAAGAGGTCTACTCGACGAGTCAATGTATGGACTCGGCGAGTAGGTCCATCAGGTGGAAACCCTAATCCTTAGGGTTTGCACCCTATTTAAGCAACATTATAGACCTCCACCCCAGCCTCCATCACCTCCACAGTCCATTCTCGAAACCCTAGCAACCATTGAGTGTTCTAAAGCTTTTCTTGCCATTTGTATGTGATTTGAAGCTAGGAGAAGGAAGAGAACCATTGGTGATTCAAGAAGAGGCAGGAGATCCAGAGTTTTTGTTGCATTTCAGAGCCTTTGAAGGTATTAAGCTTGTACATTGGTTTATTTTCACTTAGATCTTCTTGAAAGCTTGTTGTTGTCACTTTTGGGTCATTTCAAAGCCCATTTTCGAGTAATGAGCATTTGGGATTGTGAGGACTTCAGATCTAGGCACTCTTGAGCTCCAGAAGCTCAAAGTTGCCACCTTTATTCGGCCATGATCCTATTCTATGCCCTAGACTCTCATTTTTAGCTTGTTTTGGGTGATTTAGCTTCATAGCATCATGCATACATGTAAAGTTAACAACTTTACGTGTTATGCTAGCCTAAGGAGTCCAGATCTATGAATTAGAGGCAGTAGAATCATCTAGAATCGACTGCATGTTTTGAGAATGCAATGGACTCGCCGAGTTGTTCTTGGGACTTGACGAGTCGGGTCGATGTCCCCAAACCCTTCTCTGGTTATGAGTGAAACTACTGAGTTAAGGAGATGACTCAGTTTGTTGGACGTGAGTGAGACTCGGAAGCAAAAGAACTCGACGAGTCCAAGGAGGGACTCGACGAGTAGAATCGAGATGTCCCGACGAGTAGAATCGAGATGTCCACAATGCCGGCCCGTTTAGATAGTAGTAGTTCCGGATTTAGATCCGATGCCGGGGATTAGCCCGATGCAGTTTGTATGTTTCTGGACTTCGGTCCGATGTCGGGGCAGTCCCGAGAAGTAGTTATGTATGCTTGATGTCTTTGTGATTCATGCATGATATGTGTTATGTGTTATATGTACCGGGGTAAGCCCGATGTATGCTAGTTTATATGTTATGATTATATGTTCCGAACTTCGGTCCGATGCCGGGGCGGTCCCGATACAGATTATGTGATTATGCTATGTGTCATGATATATGTTATGTTTTGTATGTGTCGGGGTAAGCCCGATGTCGGGGCAAGCCCGATGCCCGATGCGGTCAGATGTCGGGGTGAGCCCGATGTCGGGCAGGAGTCCGATGCCGGGTAAGCCGATGTCGAGATTCGTCCCGATGCAGTTGGGAGTAGTCCCAGAGTTATGTGATTATGTGATAGGTGATGAGTATGGTATGTGGTAGTTTGGGGGGAGCTCACTAAGCTTCGTGCTTACAGTTAATTTTTGGTTTCGGGTACTTCAGCTAGCACAGGGAAGGGCTCGGGATGATGGCAAGGCACACACCACAGTCTTTTGGCCTGGGAGTTCACTCTGATATTTTTATCATTTGTTATGTCGCAGTATTTGATATGATGTTTTGAGATACATGACATATGATTTTCTTATGATTTTGGATGACTTATGGTTTTATATTAAATATCAAAACGAAATTTTTGGACCATGTTTTTGGGATGTTTCATTCTCACTCTCACTTCCCTTAACAATCTCATAAGTGGTTGGACTCTATCAAACTCAAAAATAGTCTTCAAGTGTTCTACATGTAGAAAGTTATTTGGGCATGAAAATTTCCCAAGCGCAATCATTGATTCCATTCCCACATTCGGATTCCTATTATTGAGTTGTTTGACCAAAGCACCAATCACTTGAGTTTGTCTAGCAGGGAAAGTCCTAGCCAAATGACTGATTGTCCTGGTGGTTGGAATCTTGATTATAGAGTTATCCGATTGATTAATCAGTTTAAGAAGTTGATCCTAATGGTTGGAATCTTGATTACAGGGTTATCCGATTGATTATATGTTCTATCCAATGTGTATAATTTGATGTATCTATATATGTTTACTAAGAAAATAAGTGTAATGATACATATTAGTCTCATCTCTTGTGCTCTAAAATAATGATTTTCTTTTTCATTTGTTTTATGCGACCCAAAATATTGATGTATCATGATTCAAACCAACAAAAACCAATGGATTTTTTAACAAATCTTTATATTTCTTAGAAAATACAGGAAGCAACTCTCCAACCCTCTCTTGCATTGATTTAGGAACATAAACAGTTAAACATGCGCACACAGGAACCTAAACAGTTAAACACGCACACACACACATACATACTAAAACGCATAAACTAATGTGAAAAACACAACACACACAAAAAAAATAACAACACAAGAAGAAACAAAACATAAACAAATAATTTAAATGTAGTTTTTTATAAACTTACCAGAAGGATTGAACTATGTGAATGAATAGAAGATTTTCCACTGTGATGATGCAGGGCTTTGGAACGCGATGTTGTAAACTCAATATTTCAAGAAATAGTGATAACAGATGAATAGGAATGTAGTTATACATAATTTACAAAAATTATTTTGGAAAAGATATTAAAGTTTGATTTGAAATTATACAGTATTCCAAAATATTAGCTGTGAATGAACCGAACTTTGAAAAGTTTCTCCAAATTAGGGTGATTTTGAAAGGGATTGACTGAATTTTTTGTTTGACAATTAGGAATGTTGATTTTAATTTAATACGTTCATTCCCAAATTACGTGAGAATTTAAGGATGTATTTGAGATGTCAATGGGGGCAAAGGGGACGAGGACTACATCCCCCGCCCCACCTCCAGAATTTCCCCATTCCCCCACCCCCGGAATTTCCAGCCTCCCTACCCCTTCCCCCGCTCCCCGTTTCTCCGCCCCCGATTAATTTTGGGATATTTTTTGATTGGGCTAAAACAAGTTTTTTAGGCTTAAAAATATTATTTATACCATAATTTTACATGTTAAAAACAAAAATGTTATCACACCTCAAAAACGTTAGACTAACAACTTAAAAATATTATTTTTTATTGAATTTTGGAAACTCAAAATCATTGCTATTATTTCTTATATTTATATAATTAATATATATAATATATTAACGGGGACCCCATGAAGGATTCGGAACGGGATTGCCCACCCTTGTCCCTAATTTTTGTAACAAATATCATCCATATGAAACTGGGCCCCATAGGTTCAGGGTCCCACAAGAGGTATTCAACTTTCTTTAAGTTGACTCAAAATCAATAAACTTATATTTTTTTCATTTCATATTTAGTAAAAAATCCAAATAATCTCAATTTACCAAGTGGAATTTATGGAAATTGGAATAATAATAAAATGTCATATGGCATATTGAATAAGATGATGACAAGTGCCAAAGTTATTTTCTTTTATTAGGGTGGATTACAAAGTGTTCAATTTAGTGTTTGGTCAAACCACTAAAGTAACTTCAACTTCATAAAATCTAGTTTGTAAGTTATTTTGATGGTCTCACTAAACAATACAAATAAACTTAAAAATAAGATACCATTTTTTAGTTCGTCGCAATGTAGTGTTTGGTCAAACCAATAAAATAACTAATAAAACCGCTTACAATTTAGCTAATAAATTGTTTTAGTGGTATCGTCAAACACTAAATTTCAATAAGCTTAAAAGATAATCCAACTTTTGTACACCAAACATATCCTTAAAAAAACTATTTAAGATAATTTATTGATAAACTCGTATGCTTTTTCCATATATATATATATATATATATATATATATATATATATATATATATATATATATATATATATATATATATATATATATATATATATATAGGTTCAGGTTCATTTGAGATCATGCTAATTTTGTGAGACCGTGAGACCAAATCTAAAAATAATTTTAAAATGCAAAATAAAAGGATAAATCCAAAAATTCTTTTTTTAATTATTATTTTCGGAACTTTATTTAACTAAAAAAATAAAAAATAAATAAAAAAAATAAAAAAAATTACCGTTTTTTTTTTTTGAAAAATACCTGAAATATTCTAATAGAATATTACACTGTACATTTCTAATATGATTTTTAGAATGTTTAGAATATTCTATTAGATTTGCCAGATATGTAGAATATTCTAAATATTCTACTAAAATATGTAAAAAATGTATTTTTTTGTATTTATTTTTATTTTTTTTGGTATTTTTTTTATTTTTTTTTTTGGAAAATATATATTCCGAAAATAATATTGGAAAAAAAAATTTCGAAAATTTTCAATTATTTTGCATTTTAAAAATGTTTTTGTTTTATCTACTAAATGAGTGATTATGATTACGTCTCACGGTCTCACAAAATTAAGCCGTCTCACATGAACCTAATATATATATATATATATATATATATATATATATATATATATATATATATATATATATATATATATATATATATATATATGACTTTTACTTATATAAGGAGATATTCGTTAAAGTTGGAAACTTAATATCTTCCCTATCGATACTCGAAAGTCGGTAGGAATGAATGGGAAAATATAATATAAATGGTGCTAGTTTGAGCTCGATTGAGAAATAAAAACAAGTATTTTTTAAAATCCATAAAATATATATGTAATAAACATAAAATCATGCAAAAAGAAGCAAGTTGTGAGTCAAAAAAAAATAGAAGTAAAGTTACTATCACATAATAGTTGTTGATTGAGTCAATGTTTGATTGAGTCAACTCAATTTCTTACCATACCCACTTACCCCCGTAACAGGCATATCAGATGATAGATGACTGAATCATAGGCTTCTAATTAAGGTATTGGTCTAAATCTGACCAAATGAGACCTAGATTTTTACATGGCCTACTAAGAAGCATATCAAACAACCCCAAACAACCCTTGAGTATAAGAAAATGAATAAACTTTACATATGAGTAGATTAACAAAATCTACCAATTTAGTTCTAATTTTTGCATATAAGTTAGAAAGTATGCATGAATACATAAACAATTTATAAGAGAACAATTAGCAACAAAACAATACTATAATAAACGTTAGTTATCAGTTGACTCATCTAATTTATGAATTGGTAGCTACTTGATACAAATACACAAAAGAGGAGAGATCCTTGAGGGTTAATATCTTTGTTCTAATTTATCAGAGTCGATAGAGGGATACAAACGAGTATCTAATGCGAATGTGATAATGAATCAAGAAAGACTTAAGAAATCAAGGAGTGAAATGCATGTTACATGCTAAGATCATCACCACCTCTCAAGGCGTGCGTTACTATCGACTAACACCCTGCTCCCGAGTTCAACTTAAGGAGAGAAAAGAAAGGAAATGGGCGGAAATGAGAGGAAAGTAAGAGAGATTAGTGCTCCCGAGTTTCATTAAAGGAAAGAAGTGGAAGGAAATGGAAGGAAAACTTTCTCTCTTAACTTTCCTTCCGATTTGGGAGGATTTGAAAAGAAAGAACAAAATGTCTAACTTTCCTTCCATTTCTCTCCAACTCGGGAGCACAAATGAAAATTTTGTTTTCCTTTCTTTTCTCTCCTTACTTTCTTTTCTTTTCTCTTCTTTTCTTTGCTACAACTCGGGAGCGGGGTGTAAGGGGCCGTTTGTTTGCCTCTTAATTAGAAAATTAAGAGTCACCCTTTTAAATTTTCAGATATAGACTGTTTGTTAGGCTCTTAAAAAAAACCTCTTAATTTTTTAAAATCCTCTTAAAAATTCAGAGACGGAGGTACATCTGAAAGAAAAAAAATGAACGTGTTTCCTCTCTTGCCCCTTTGCCAAAGCCCGTTTACACGTCTCCTTCGCTCAAAGCTTCAACCGACTCCATCCTCATGTCGTCACCGTCGCCGTCCACGATTATCGTCGCCGCCTCTGTCCGCCAATTCCATCTTCGCCTCCGTTTGCCAGTTCTGTCGCTGCTTTCTTCCGTTAGTATCGTTGCCGCCTCCCTCCTTCAATTCCGTTCCATCTGTTGTTCGATCTTCAAACTTCGATTTCTCTTCCTGTCGTTCGATTCAACAAGTTTTTAAGGTTCAAACACAACAGATGTCCATATCTTATCTGGTTTTCAAGCCAACGTTCAGCAGTGTGTGGTTAGTCCATTGCCCATTCTAGGTAAGGTTTTTTCTTTCTTGCCCTAAAAATCGATTATCAATTCATATAGATGTTGTTTACTTTTTGTATTCCTAAAATCAGATGCCCTAAAACTTGATTATCAGAGTTGTAGATGTATTTTTCTAGAGCTGTAGCCTTCTTTTGGATTTGTCTGGGGGTTTGGTTAATTAATCGAGGGAAGTGTAAGAAGACACTTTCAAGATTATATTACAGTTATAGTCTTTGTTTCTCAATCAAATTCAGGAGATTTTTTTTAATTCTAAAAAAGCTTTTTCCTCTTTAGATTGTAGTGATAAAACATAGTTGATGATTATGCCAAGAAGACGAAGCTCTTATGATTGGAATGTGGATCTGTACTGAACCAAATTGTTTAGTTGTCTCTTTTATTGTTTATTAGGATCATTGTTTAGATTTGGATATCAATATTCTTGTTTGAGCCATGTATTTCCTTGTACCTTACATGCTTGCACTTTATTTTGCATTCATATCTAGATAATCTATTGTTAAACTATGATACTAATGTTGTGCAACATGGTCAGAATGCTGTAACAAGAAGTAACATTATACTTCCAAAGTATGTTGTCTTAATAAAGAAAAGGTTAAAAATATAATGTTGTAATTGAAAGAAATGATACATAAGGGTATAATGGTCATTTTTATCATTCAGCACAATAATTCAGAGGTTCCAACCAAACAACATATTAAAAATTCAGATCTTAAAATTTCAGACCCTCTTAGAAATTCAGATCTCTTAAAATTTCAGACCTTAAAAATTCAGATTCTACAAACTAAATATATGTGTGCATATTAATTCAATCAAGTCTTAATTAACATGATATTTATAAATACACATACCTCTCACTTATCACCTTATCAAACCTTTTTATAAACAATGTAACACAAAAAAAATCCACATTAATGTTAGTAACCCTTAAAATGAAATTTTTCTTTCACACTCAATATGTATTCCTCTTTTTCTTCATCCCGGTCAAAAATTGCCCTCAAATTTAACTGCCCTTTAACCCCTGGAGATAAATCTATAGTTTGGATGATGTTTGATCCAATAAATGAGATTATACTATCTAAATAATTAGATGCAACAAGCTCTTCAAGTATGTTGGTAAAACTTAAGGACATGATAAGGAATAAAATTACAAACATTAAAGAGAAAAAAAAAAAAAGATAAGAAATGCAAGAAACGAATAAAAGACACCAAAATGTGGATATGAAAGGTCTAAGATGACTTTGATGACAAGCATCCATTTTTCATGACTATTGTAAATAATATGAATGAGAAGCAAACATGAGTTAATAGTGCAAAAGCAAAAGTCACATACAATCTTTCAGGATGACAATTTAAAGAAAAAAAGAAAGAGTAATGTTGTGTTTTTTTATATACGAATCATAAAGGTTATTTCTGTTAACGGAGTATATGAATGATTTGTGTTTTACAAAACCAAAAGATGATTATGTGCATGTATTTAATTACTACAAACCAAATATATATATATATATATATATATATATATATATATATATATATATTTATAAAAGAAAACTCACTATTTCTATAAATAGATTCAATATAATAATAATATTTTTTTAAGACGTTCAAATCATTAAGCTAATGGTACAAGTAGCTATCAATAAAATAATAATATTTTTTAAGTCGTACAAAACATGAAGAATAAAGTACAATTAACCAATACATATGAACTTCTTATAGCATGTTTGACCAAGTTCTTTAGTCATGATGTGAAAAAGTCAAGATAATAATTATAAGAATTAGCTGATGGTTTATTAGCGGACCTTTGAAATTTGAATTAGTATTCTTCATTTTCAGCCACTTGAATAGGTCAAACCTCACTTTCAACCACTTGAATCGATCAAACACAGCTATATTAACACATCTTTGAAGATTGATCTCTAACTCTCTCTTCGTCTCATTCTAGATCTACAAGAAACTCAGTCGCTACCCTCACCAGAAACCAATCACCACCATCATCAGATCATTTACCACCCTTCGCCATCTCCACCTTCAGTCCCTGTCGGAAAATATGTAGCAGTCCCTCGATTAAATGTTCTTCTGGATTTCCGTTTTCGAAGCTCTAATCTCAGGTACCATTTCCAACCATCGATCACCACCCCCCCTTGATTTGTTCCATCTCTTTATTTTTTTAGGTTTTAAGTTGACTTGCAGGTACGATTTGGAGAACATAGGAATGGTCATGGTATTCCAGTGACGATACTGCAATATAAGTGAAAACACGGAGCTTTTTATTGATGCTTAATGACCATACTAGCAACGAAACATCTCCAACGATCTCCTTACTCCCGGTGAAGAACACGACTAGAGAAAGCTAGATTTGTATTTTTTTCATAACTTTCGTTGTATGGTTTCGGGTGTCGTTGTCACGCCCGCCCATTGATTTCAATATCTTCTTTCTCTCACTCTCCTCTCTTGAAATTTAGATATGATGAATGATCATGTGAAATTATAAAGTCAAAGTCAGTAGAGGGATACTTTTGTAAATATGTATAGTTAGAGGTAGCTATATGTAAATAGTTAGAGTTAGTTATTTCCGTTATATTCTTCTTTGTATAAACTCAGCTCATGTAGTTCAATATGAATATGACGAACAGTTTATCATCTTACACTACTTTCTCTCTCTAAATTCTTGTTACAATGTTGAAATGGTATCAGAGCTATTCCGCATTTCATTCTTCCGTTGATTGATCTCGTTCATCAATCTATTTCGTTATTCAACTGTTATCGATTGATATTGTTTCATCAATCGATTCGATCTTATATTTTCCATATTCATTTCAAATTCATATCAATTGATCTTGTTCGTCAATTGATTTTTCGTTTTTTCATTGATTTGTTGATTGTGTGATTGTTCATCAATCAATCTCTGTTATTCGGAAAATATGAGTTCAGATCATGTAATTGATTCAAATACTTCTTCGTTTTTGAACAACAATTCTGTCAATAATGTCAAAAATAACGATCCGAGTATGTTTCTTGTTTCAACTCATCTTACTGGAAATGAGAATTTCATGCAGTGGAAATTCTCAATTCGAATTGCTTTAGGAGACAAAAAAGAAGATCGGTTTCATTGATGGAACCATAAAGAAACCTGAAATCGCAGGAAATGAACTTGATGATTGGATTAGTAATGATTGCATGGTTCGTTCTTGGATACTTAATGCAATCTCTAAGGAGATTGTAAGTGCATTCGTTTTCTCTGTTACTGCTAGAGAATTGTGGCTTGATCTTGAAGAACACTTTGGCGAAAGTAATGGACCTTTGATCTATCAATTGCAAAGACAAATTGCATCAATCAATCAAGGTGACTATTCTTTGTCCAAATATTACACAAAATTAAAACAGCTATGGGATCAGTTGAACTGTTTAGTGGTTATACCTCAATGCACCTGTGAATCTGCAAAAGCTATTGCAGATAATACTTCATCAACTCGTTTAATGCAATTTCTGATGGGACTTAATGATACATATGAGAATTTAAGAAATCAAATTCTTGTATTAGATCCTTTGCCTTCTGTTCATAAAGCATACTCAATGGCATTAAGTGTTGAAAAGCAAAAAGAAGTCCAAATTAATTTCTCAATTCCCACAGAAGTTTCTGCTATGCTTGCAAAATCATCCAATGACAAGAAGAAATTTTCACAAAAATCAAAGTCTGATTACAAAGGAAAAATTGGTGATAGATATTGTAATCATTGTAAAGTGAATGGGGACACTAGAGAATCTTGTTTCAAACTGAATGGCTATCCAGATTGGTACAAGGAATTTAAAGAGAAGAAGAAATGAAACTTTAATACTGCAAATATGGTTCATACTATTCAAGTTGACAACAATCCTTTGTATAATGATCAAGAATCTGCTTCTTCTGGTGATTCTATGAATATTCTTTTCCAACAATTCAGTCAATTCTTGAAGGCTAATGATCCACAATCTGTTAACTTCTCACATTTTGGAGACTTTGCAGGTATTGAATTATCAATGTTAAATTCTATAAATAGTGGTAAATTTGATGATTCCATTTGGATTTTAGACACTGGAGCAACTGCTCACATGTGTTCTAACATATCTACCATGAAGAAGCTCACAAAAATCCAAAAATACACACCTATATTTTTACCAGATGGTTCTTTAAAATATGTTAGTCATACATGTTTAATAGATTTAACTCCTAAAATGGTGCTTCAGAATGTTCTACATGTACCAGATTTTAAATGCAATTTGTTATCAGTTAAGAGTTTGGCAAAAACAGCACAAATTGCCTTCCAATTTTATCCCACACATTGCCTTTTGTAGGACCTGACAACTAAAAAGATAGTGGCTCAGGGGAAGATCTTAAGAAATCTATATGTTCTTGATAATGACAGCTTGATTCTTCAGTCGTCATTTGTTGATATTCAGTCTTGTAATTCTGTAAGACATATGAATAAGATTTCTTTTTCAATTTGGCATCAAAGGTTGGGACATTCCTCTTTATCTGTAATGGAACATTTGAATTTTATCCCATCAAAATTAGAAAATGAGTTGAATCCATGTATTCCATGTCATGAAGCTAAACAACAAAGATTTCCATTTCCAAATAGTGATTCTTGTGTTGATGAAATATTTGAATTGATTCATGTGGATTTGTGGGGTCCATATAAATCAAAAACAATCACAGGGGCATCATTCTTCTAAACAATTGTTGATGATAATTCAAGGGCAATATGGATATTTCTTCTAAATGACAAGACTCAAGTATTCAAAACCTTGTCAAATTTCTTTGCATATGTTTCTAATCAGTTCAAAACTACTTAAGAACTATAAGGACAGACAATGGAATGGAATTCATCAATTCCAATTGTCAAAATCTTTTTTCATCTATGGGAATTATTCATCAAAGAACTGTCCCATACTCACCACAACAAAATGGTAGAGTAGAGAGAAAGCATCAACAGTTGCTACAAATTGCAAGGGCATTTATGTCTCATTCTGGATTGCCAATTATGTTTTGGGGACATGCTATATTAATGGCAACTTATGTCATTAATATTTTACCCATGAAACTTTTAAAATGGGATACTCCTTACAAGAAGCTTTATGGAAAAGATCCTTCTTATTCAAATTTAAAGATTTTTGGATGCTTATGCTTTGCAACAAACACAGTTCCTTATAAAACAAAATTTGATTCAAGAGCCATTAAATGTTGTTTTCTTGGTTTTAATCAAGGACAAAAAGCATACAAGTTGTATGACTTAAAGGAGAAGAAAATCATAATGTCAAGGGATGTGTTATTCTATGAAGAAATATTCCCTTACAAAAATAAGAACTTTCAAGCAACAGATGAACCTATGATGATGACTACTTGTAGTTCAAATTATGATATTCCAGAAATACCCTTTGAGGTAAATCGTCAGGATTTTATTCCTAATGATGATTATGATCTAGACATTTTTGATGTTACCAATGAAGTTGAAATACCAGATAATCATTAATCAGACAATTTCCAGGAACATTCTTCTTTCAACAATGAAAATACTCCAGAAGAAGAAGATGATCAACATATTGTCCCTTTACGAACATCTACAAGAATTTCAAAAAGATCATCATGGTATGATGATTATATCATGAATTGTAGTAGTTCTTCAATTCATCTACAAAAATCCTCATACACCACCTATTTACCCATATGTTGAGTCACCAATTTTAACCACAACTCACAAAAGTTTTTTATGTTCAGTCTCACAAATTACTGGACCTAAAAGTTATCAAGAAGCATCAACAGAACATGAATGGGTAGAGGCAATGAATAAAGAACTTGATGCTTTGGAAGAAAACAATACATGGACGATTATGCCTTTACCACCTGGTAAAAAATCCATTGGTTCAAAGTGGGTATATAAAGTAAAATTTAAACCTGATGGAACTGTGGAAAGGTTTAAGGCTAGATTGGTTGCAAAGGGATACACTCAAACTTATGGAATTGACTATTTGGATAGTTTTTCTCCTGTGGCAAAGGTAGTAACAGTAAGGGTATTGCTGTCATTATCTACATCCAATGGTTGGTTTTTACACCAACTTGATATAAAAAATGCATTTTTGCATGGATTTCTGGATGAAGAAGTTTATCTAACTCCTCCACGGGGTTATTCAAAGGCTAAGAAAGGAGAAGTATGCAAGCTGAACAAATCTCTATATGGACCGAAGCAAGCAAGTAGACAATGGCATATAGAGTTCTGTAATAAACTGATCAGTTTTGGGTTTAAACAATCATCTCATGATCATTGTTTATTCACAAAAGGAGAAGGAATTGATTTTCTTACACTAGTTGTATATGTGGATGATGTTTTAATAACTGGACCAAATGCAAGTAAAATACAAGAAGTTAAAGATCAATTGCATGCAGCCTTTACAATAAAGGATTTGGGAGAAACAAGCTATTTCCTTGGAGTAGAATTGTTAAGAACAGAAGAAGGACTTTATGTCAACCAGAGAAAATATATAATGGATATATTGAATGATACTGGTATGACTGGAGTCAAACCCACAAAAACACTTGTTATGAAAAATTTGCAGTTGTGTTCAGATAAAGGAAAAATATTACAAGAACCAGAGAAATACAGAAGATTAATTGGAAGATTGTTATATCTAAACTTCACAAGACAAGATATCAGTTATGTTGTACAACAATTGAGTCAATTTCTTCATTCACCAACTGATATTCATTGGAAAGCTGCTTTATATGTGTTAAAATACCTTAAAGGGTGTCCTTCTAAAGGTTTATTTTTTCCAAAGGATTCATCACCTTTAACCATTACTGCCTATAGTGATTCAGATTGGGCATCTTGCACTGATACTAGAAGATCACTATCAGGATATTGCATATTTCTTGGTTCTTCGCTTGTATCTTGGAAGACAAAGAAACAGAAGATAGTTTCAAGATCATCTTGTGAAGCAGAGTATAGAAGTTTAGCTGCAACTGTTTGTGAACTTTTATGGATAAGCTACATCTTAAGAGATTTGAAGGTAACACTGAAGATTCCTGTATCTCTATGGTGTGACAACAAATCAGCTATACATATCACTGAAAATCCAATCTTTCATGAAAGAACCAAGCATCTCGATATTGATTGGCATTTAGTTCGAGATCAATTCAAACTTGGTTTTGTAATGCCTCGATACATCCCAACTAATCAACAACTCGCAGATATCTTCACAAAAGGACTTTGTAGTCAGCAATTTCAATATCTTCTTTCCAAGATGAACCTTAATGATATTCATCAATGTCCATCTTGAGGGGAGGATGTGAAATTATAAAGTCAAAGTCAGTAGAGGGATACTTTTGTAAATATGTATAGTTAGAGGTAGTTATATGTAAATAGTTAGAGTTAGTTATTTCCGTTATATTCTTCTTTGTATAAACTCAGCTCATGTAGTTCAATATGAATATGACGAACAGTTTATCATCTTATACTACTTTCTCTCTCTAAATTCTTGTTACAATGTTGAAAGATCATTATAAAGGATTGATGTATCCCCATATCTCGACCCCTCTGTTGCTTAAGGCTCTACCAATCATCTTGAAAACCTACCTACTAAAAGCTCTATACGCGTGTGATCTTAAAAATCCACAAAATCATTTGTAAAAAGCATGAAATCCCAGTAGTGGCTACTTTACTATACACCTTTATCCACCACTCCACTCCCTGCCCTAATCCATTTTTCCCTCTCAGACAAAGACGATGAGTTTTTTCTTTAAATAGTTTCGATTTTATTTTTTTCCAATGATTTTGATTTTCTGTTTCGATTGGTTGGAGGTTGGATCTATGGTGGGTTGAAGACGAAAAGTTTCTTCTAATTTGGTTTGGATTTATGATGTTATCTAAGGTAAATTTCATTTGTTCTTCTTTTTAATTTTCTATTTCCTTTAATTTATCTGTGATGGAAGATGGAGAGGATGATTGCTATTGCATTGCTACTCTGATACTCACCCTCTCGCTCTCTTTATGCATACACGCACCACCACAACTCGCCCCTGAAGATAGGCCTTTGAAGAAACCTACCATCTTGGCTGCATGTATCTTCACTTAATTTATTTTGTACCATCTAGCATTATCTGTTCAAGTTTTTTGTAGGTGTTGATGGAGGATTTGATAACCAAGAACCCCGAATATGGTGAAACTTGCGACATAGTAATTCTTCCAGATTATGCGGCTTTCTCATTTCCGTTAGTGTTATTACCTGAAAAGGTACTGAAAGGACCCATTTCTATACTTTCATATTTCTGAAATACCCAAACTTTCATACTTGACAATATAGTTACTCCAAAACATGCTACATGCATATTTATAAAATAATATTTTACATTGATAAAGTCATTACAAAAGATTGGATACAAACCGACTATGTTTTAATATTTTACATAACTACCCAGGATATTGTAAATTTATACAAACATAAACCGAAATACAAAGGTAATATTACAACTATTCTAAACCTTCCAACAGTATAAGACTATATTGGTTACTTATTCCCTGCAAATTTGTTAAACATTGAGAGGGTAAGCGGTGACGCTTAGTGAGTTCAATAATAGATACAATATAACGTTATGCCATATATATACTTTAATATGGCAGAAGCAAAGAGGAACAGGGAACAACAAAGGCATAATGCGAAAAGCTTTCAATATCAATCAATGAGACATAACAATTTCCATACTTGATATACAATCAATAAAGTTTCAGCACAAATGGCACAGAAAATACTCAGGAATATCGTTTTGCTAGAATATTTAGGCTTTCAGCCTTATCTTAGCATACTGCCGAAGCCAAAGTGATGCCTATGTCATACACTTCATGGTCAACGGTTCATACCAATACCCAAGTGATGCTTATGTCATACACTTCAAGTCAAAGGTAAAGCCTTGCTATAAAAATAGCGGAAATAATAACTCGAGATGATAACACGGAAAAGCACATAGCACATATAACACATAACATACAATTGTTCCTATATATTAAACTCACCTTGAATTAACCTGGGGTCAAAATAATGATTTGTGCAACATTCGGCTCTAAATATGACTTTCGTCGTTGAAAACCGGGAATTTTCTTGAAAACCGGGCCCTGCGAGGGTTGGGCTTCGAAACCGAAAAGATAAATTTTTCGGGCTTCTCGGGAATCTCGGGGAGTGTTTCGGGCATTGGAATTAATCCCGGGGCTTCGGGGGATGTCGAGATAGTAAAAATATGGAAAAAGGGGTCAAAAATGGCAAAATCCCATTTTTACCCGGGAGGGTTCGCAAGTCTCCTATTTATAGGAGAGGAGATCCGAAGGTCGGCCGAGAAGGGACACGCGGCAGCGAGGGGTTCAGACACGTGGCAGAAGCAGCGAAGGCCAGCGAGGCTCGGATGCAGCAGCTGGCGCGCTACGGATGCGAGGAGTCATCGGCTTCGGATGAGTCATCGGCTGGGTCTTCGGCTCGGACAGATGCAAGCTTCGGATTGGTCAGCAGCCTCGCTCGAATCAGGAGGCTACACGCGGGTCGGGCACGAGGAAAGCATGCGTGATCACGTGACGACTTCGGACACCTGTGCGACACGCGTCGCTTCTCAGACGCGCCACGCAGCAGCTTCGGACACGTGGCCAGCTCCGAGCGAGGGTGACGTGGCAGCACTATTCATGCGAAATTTCTCGAAAAATGTGCCCAATCTTGTAAAATCCATAACTTTCCCATACGGGCTCCGTTTTTGACGTTCTTTATATGCACGCGTAGAGAAAATTATGCTCTACAACTTTTGTTTAGACTTCGTTGGAAAATTTTGACTTTATTTTTATATTATTATTTTTAACAAACCGGGATTGGTAAATCCGTTAAAAATTCATAACTTCTTCATCCGACGTCCGTTTTCGTTAGACTTTTTACCGTTGTACTGCTAATGACGAGACCTTCGATTCTCGTTTAGGTTGTGTCGGCTAAAATCACTCGATCTAAAATTCGAGTTTTTAGCTGTCTGCTGCTAAGCTGAAACTTGTAAAAATCATAACTTCCTCATACGAAGTCAGATTTTGGCGTTCTTTTTATCAAAATTCTCGGTTTAACGAATACTGCGACTTTCATTTAGATCACTAAGGCTAAAAAGTAGTTTATCAAAAACTCACTTTTTACGTCATTCGGCATCGTGTTGGTTTTGTCGCGGATCTTCGATTGGTCATAACTTCTTCGTTATAACTCGGATTTCGACGAGGTTTTCGGCTACATGTTTCTAACGAGATTATCTACAACTTTCAATAATAAAATTTCACTTATTTTAAATTTTATATTTTCGCTAAATTTCACTATTTGGCTTTTAATTGGAATCTCATAAGACTTCCAATATTTTATGAGTGATTCTAAACATAGTTTTACTTTATTTCTAGTAAAAACTATCTGTTAGAACTCAACACTCAATTTTACATAATATTTCATAATATTATTAACTTTTTAAATTACATAACACGATTTCAAAACGTGTATGTTACAGGTACGATTGGTGATTGATGGAATTTTAATTGATGAAGGTGTTAGAAGGAAAGAATAACTTGCATCATGGACAATTGATAAAAAAAATGCAAGTTAGTGACTATGAATGTATGTATACAATTTTCTACTATTTTTGTTGTATTATTCTTCCTGTTCATATGATTTTGGAATTGATGATTCCATTGTTGTTTGATTAATTTGCTATCATTTTTGATTTATTCAGATTCGTTGATGTTGTTCCAAGGTTGATGACATTCTTAGGCCTGCAGGCTTTTGAACCTTGAGCATTTGATCCATCTTGGTTAGATATTCTAGCTTAACTCTTTGTGTATCTACTCCTTTCTGATATCTTTTAAAGTGACATTGCTGTCAAGACTAGATGTTTTCATTATTTACTTGGTAGAAAGCATGGAGCCTTCATTTCAGAGGGTAAATCCAACCAACATATTATTTTTTCTCAATCTCAAAAATTTGGTGTTTTTTTTTTTTTGTTGTACTCTGGAAAGTTCATGGCTAATACTGGGTTGCCCATGGAAAGTTCAGTGTTATTACTGGTTTACTGATTTGTTGCTTCACTCTTTTCTTGAAAGTTGGATACTTTTGATGGATTGTCCTTGGAAATATATTGCCTTTGTCGGTAGCACCCTTGGAAATATATTGCCTTTGTCGGAAATATATTGCCTTTGTCGGTAGCACCCTTAAACCCAAGGGCTCACCCATCCCTGGATTGCTCTCACCCGAGCACGCTTAACTGCAGAGTTCTTATGGGATCTGCTGCCCTCATGGCTTTAAAACGCGTTGTGTCAAGGAAGGTATCCACATCCATTTTAAGGAAATGCTTCATTCTCCTTCCAAGTTGATGTGGGATCAGGTCATACCAGCACTAATGCACCGGATCCCATCAGAACTCCACAGTTAAGCGTGCTTGGGTGAGAGTAGTACTAGGATGGGTGAACCCCCTGGGAAGTTTTCGCGCAGGGAGCCCAAAGTGGACAATATTATGATATGTGCCAGAGGGGGATGTTACAAATGGTATTAGAGCTAAGGGATGGGTCGATGTGTTCGACGGGGACGTTGAAACCTATAATAGGGGGTGAAGGCGGGCATGTTAGCTGCACCTGATCCCACATCGGCTGAGAAGGAGAACTAAGCATTCCTTAAAATGGGTGTGGATACCTTCTCTGTCACAACGCATTTTAAATCCATGAGGGCAGCAGATCCCATAAGAACTCTGCAGTTAAGCGTGCTCCGACGAGAGCAATCCAGGGATGGGTGCCCCCTGGGAAGTTTCGTGCCTGGAGCCCAAAGCGGACAATATTATGATACGTTCCAGAGGGGGATGTTACATCACCCGCCATACAGTACGTGTTGCATACACCTGTTGGATAAGGTGTCTAAGTCCATAACTTTATTTGGTATATACTTGACCCGACCCCACATGGTCCATTTGGGTTGCATTTCACCCGGACTATTTGTAATGATAATCCTTTGAGAATTGTATGGTTATGATTTATTAATATATTATAAGTTATAATATATTAATATGAAATAATATTATTATTTAATTAGTATTGATCTTAAATTAATTTAGAATTAATTTGGTGATCAAAAGGTGACTAATTAAATATGGGCTCTTGTATTTATATAGTATGGGCAAATACTCATTTTGAATGGGCTAGGCTTGCATGGGAGTCCATGGAGCTTTTAACCCATGGATCCTTGGAAAAGAAGAGTCATGGGTATTAGGGTTTACATGGAATGTAACCCTAATCCTCCACACTATATAAAATAGTCTTTGGCACTTGATTTGGCACTAGTTGTGTGTAAGAAAGGTGGTGGGCGATTTCTAAAGAGTGCACATACATTCTCATAGTTTTCCAAGTTTGTGGTGTTTTGTGACTTCCATTTGAGGCATCCACATTATTGGTGCTAGGCTCTCAAACTCCAAGGAACCAACCACTACTAAAAGGTATGTAATTCTTCTAGCATTTTATGATTCAAGTTCCCCATGCCATGCTAGTTAGGATGTAAACCTTGGAAATTTAATATTTGCATGTATCTTAGAGAAAACATAGATCCAAGGTTTCTAGGGTTGCATGTACACCTTAGGAGTGTTAGAATGCTTAAAACCCATCAGTGGTATCAAAGCTTAGGCTTATTTTCTTGATACTTGATGCAAATTGTTGAAAAAAACTCAAGATTTCTGCACTCTGATCAGTGAACTCGCCGAGTCCATGGGGTGACTCGACGAGTCCATGTGTTATTTCATCCTACTCGTCGAGTATGTTCTTGCACTCGACGAGTAGGAGGCCCTGGATGCAGATTTTCGAGTTTTGCTGCTGGAAATGGACTAGAAACATTACCCTAAACTGTTTTGGTCTTATAAAACTTGTTTTAGATGGTGTAATGGTTGTGCTAATCCATTTACAATGGCTATTATCAAAGTTTCAAGTTTTGTATGTGTTGTTTATGATTCTTGAAATTGTTGATATGAATGTTCATACTCTTGTGAGTTTAGAAGATCATAGGAATTATTTGCAAATAGTTTGTTAGTTTATTTCTTAATCATTATGTGTTTTAATGGAATCCATAATTTGTCCTCAAGTTAAGGATTACCAAAAGTCACTTCTTTTAAAGTCCATTTAAGAACACATAGGTTACATAAAATGAGGAGTCTTCCTTTTATGAACCATTAACTCATAAGTTATGGAATGAAAAGTTTTGAATAGTTTCAAAACTTGCCCTCAAAATTTTGAATTAGTAAAGTCTCACACACTTATTAAATACTTTAATTCCAACCCTTAGAGTTTTAAAAGTTAAAATTCAACCCTTATACATTATAGTAATATAAGTTAATAATATATATGTATAAGATCAAGTCGTTTTACCGTTAGTAGGCCTCATTCACGAAGCCGGTCTATAAGGGGGGTATAAGGTTGTTGCCTATAAAATGGCAGCTTAATGGGTGTCCACTCTCACCCACCGCTTCCTTGACCGGTGGAGGGTCGTTAGCCGAACGGGTAGGACAATGACTTTAAATTCTCATTAAAAGTATAATGATTATTATAAAGTAACTAAATGTTTTCATAAATTCCCAATCTTAGTTACTTTAGGAAAATGTGATTTTGGTGCTAACCCATGAAATTTACACTTTGTACCTTACCAAGTCGTTGGTGGAGCGTGTGTGGTTAACCGACACACTAACTTGGACTAGTAAGGATGGCAAAGGGTGACTTAATAGATCGGTGGAGCGCGTGTGGTTAACCAGCACATTGATTAGGTGATAATATTATGGGTACCAAGTGAATTTGCATGGTTATTCACACCTTGTTTTGTGATCCTCGGCATCCCAGTCACAAAACCTGAAGGGCACAATCGATATTGAAACATGCCAATGAAAAGTTCAATGAATCTCAAAAGATCTAGGAGTTTCAAAACCAATTAAAACCTAATTTATTTCGTTTTTCATGGTGGAAATTGGTGAATCGTCATTCACCTACCTTCAAATATTTTATAGCTTGGATTACAGCATCCCTCTTCTAGGTTATAAAATATTGTGTTGGGTCCTAGCCTTAATATTACATTTGGGTGTCTTATTAAGGACTCTATATCTGATCTAAACTTGTCTTTCTTCTTTTTCAGATGTCTTCCAACAATGCTGCTTCTGGCTCAAACCCTACCGGCTCCTTCTCTCTCATGAACCTTTGTGGGAGAGTCATCTTCGATGGTTCCAACTTTATGGATTGGACCCGGAACATCAGGATGGTCACTCGTTACGAGGACAAGGAATATGTCCTCGACAAGGAGCTCAAGGAACTTTATGAGTCGTCTGCTACTCCCGAGGAGATCGCTGAATTCAGGACTCGTGAGAGAGATGCCACGAAAGTGGCATGTATCATGTTGGCCACAATGTCAGCCGAGCTCCAAAAGTCCTATGAGGACTTTTATCCTTTTGAGATGCACCAGGATCTGATGGAAAGATACCATCAGAGTTGTTAGAACAAAGTTCTATTAGGATCGTTAGATTCTATGCAAGCAAACAATTATGAAAGTAATTAAGAACACGAGTATGGCTTTGAATATGTCGTATGATTAATGCTTCAACACCTCAGAACAGCTCGATAAAGAACTTCAACTGTAGAGGTGTTTTAGGGTTACAAATAATCAACGTGATAATCTACTCTGTATAATGCATACATGCATGCATATATATATATATATATATATATATATATATATATATAGTATAACCCTACCAGCTAATCTAGATAATCACGGATGGACAGGCCCAATCCGGATACAAAACGTAAGGCCCAAGACGAAACACAAATGGACTCAACAATCTCCCCCTTTGCGTCTTTGGAGCCGAAACCTCAATTCTGTTGAACAACAGAAGTCTTCTTCACAGTTTTAAACACCTTCGGTATAATGGCTAAAAGATGGTAGCGAAATGTGATGTACCACCGAAGCATGTCTGTAAAATTCTTCTTGTCAACCTCTGAATTCTGCTTGCACCGATGTATTATGTTGATGATGTGCTCCAAGCAGTCTGTGGAAAATAAGTGCTTATCAACCAGAGCAAACAAAAATTTGTGAGCTTCGCCTTTGGTAAACATCACAGTGAGATGTGTTGAATCTATTTGACCCATCTTCATCTTGTTCACATCTCCTGGCTTTGGTGTAGGCTTGACTGTTGGCTTCTTGTTCATGACCTTTGCTATCTCCTGATCCATAGCAGCAACTTCATGGATGTAGGAGGCTAACATTCTCTTCAAATGTTCTAGAATGGGCTCATATTCCTTAGGATTAGTGAGCAGAATGTTATATAGCAGAATCCAATCATGAGGATTGAGATTAGGAAGGTCTGCTAGAGAGATAGTCGACACCGTGTTTGCAGTACCACAAGTGATCTTGAAATGGACATTGATAAATCTCCCAGCAGGTGAAGGTTTCAGTACCTTGACTGTAATGATCTTCTGGGCACTCCAAGTCAAGTATTGCGGTTGCCCATACTTCAAATAGAAGTCAATCAGCTCACGGTCAACCTTCGGATGAGGAAAAGGAACCTCAGCAGTCGAATCAAAGCAATGGAACGTGAATGCTTTTCTTGTAATTGGCATGTCGAACTGCGAGTCCTTAGAGTTATCACAGTCAAATGAAGCAACAGGTTCCAACCAATAAATACTTGGAAATTCTATCGCCTGATTGACAAGTGTCTCTTTCGTCCACAAGGGAAACAAGGCCTTTTTACAATTCAAGGCTTCTTCTACTTCCTTGTTTCTCCTTTCCCTCTCCTCTGCTTCCTTAGCAACTTTCAAATTTTCATCCAGCTCTCGGTCTCTCTTCTTTCTCTGGAGAGCTTCAGCAATTGTTTCTTCCACATCACTTTCACTATCATCATTGATCTCCTTTCGCTTCATTTGTGAACCAGAACCTGAAGCTACATTATCGTTCAGTTCGGTTGAGACTTTCAGTTGAGCACCTTCTGTCTTTACAATTACTCTCGGTTGAACAACACGAGCACCTTCTCCCCTTGTTTCGGAGGTACGAACCTCTCAGAAACACCCTTCATTTCATGGAGCATTGCAAGGGCAGGAAGCAATTTGGTTGTTAGATGATTTCTGATGGTGAGAGTTAGAATGGGATCATGAGCACCAAGGAGATTGGTCAACATGTCCTTTACATCTCCTGCACAACTTCGAAATACAGCCCGTTCTGTCTTTAATAAAGAAATCATTTTTCAGCTTGGGCTAGCTGCACCTTCTGGACTTCAATAGTAGACGCTTGTTTGGCCAAATCTGCCTTCAGAGCACTTTCGGTTGCCAGGTCAGCGTGAAGAGAGGCAAAACGAGAATTCACTGAACTAAAAAAGGAAGTGTTCTCGGTTTGGATAGATGAACGCACAGCTTCAAACTTAGTGCTCTCTTCCTGAAGGGACTTAGAAAAGGAATCCACAGAGGCTTGTACTTTTGCTGCACTTGTATCAGCATGACCTTTCAATGATTCAATAAAAATCTGAGTTGTGTGAACAATCTCAGTAATATCATCTGTTGCCTTTTTGCAGGAAGAAGTAGACGCATCAATGGCTTTAGTTGATTTTTCTATTGACGATGTGTATTGTTCTATGGCAGTTTCCAGGAAAGCTTTGAGAACCACACCACTATAAGCCTTGCTGTCTTCAAGCAAACGATCCAGCTTTTAATGAATACCCTACAAGTGTTGGCTGTTGATAGGAGCACCATGATCTTCATCAGTTGGAAGCCGGTATGGACTGAAGTATGTAGAGTCATACTCATCATTCTCTCCACCGAGAGTAGCACCAGAATCGGTTGAGTTGGTAGGTGAAAGAGGTTTAGTGATGACTGGAGTTTCTGTTACAATAGTTGCCCCCGCATCAGATACGTTGACTTCTACTGTTGGGTCAGGAATAGTAGTAGTGGTCGATTGGGAAATTATGGGAGGTGGTAATGGAGTTGTGGAAATAGGAATTGAAGTGACTGGTGGTGGTGGTGGTAAAGAAGTGGTTTCTTGAGAAGTGATAAGTGGAGGAACAATAGGAACAGAGACTGGAACAGTCTGTTTCGATGATTGAGGTGGGGTAGGAGTTTTGTCATGAATGGGTTCAGTTGGGGTAGGAGAACGGGGAGGATTATTACCTCTCGGTGTTGCATGATCAACTTCCTCTTCTTCGTCATCCTCTTCATCGTGTTGAGAACTAGGAGGAGTAGGACTTTTTGACCTTCTTGCCATCCTTTTGATCTTCTTGGGCTTGGAAGACTCTTCCTTATCAGACTTACGCTTCTTCGACATAGAAGACTTAGACTTTCCCTCCTCAGTTGACTCTTTCTTGGAAATTCTTTTCCCTCGATTGTTAGGCTTATCCACAGCATCCAGGGCAGCCTGCTGTTCTGGAGATAGAACTCTCGGTCCAGTAGGAGTAAGTTTTCGATAGTCAGTCATGACGTGACTCTCGGCTGTGACACACCGATACATCGACTCAGGAATTGAGCCATTGTGAGGGAACTTGTGTGGATCCGAAATAATGATCTTCTTCGTGTGAAAGGTAGCAATAGACGCAAGCAGAACATCTTTCATAACCGGAATATCCAATGAATTGATCGCCCTTCTCGTAATAAGAGTCCAAAATCTTCCACATGATACTTCAGAATGCCTCGTAGAAGTATTGAGGCTCTGCTCCACCTGAGACCAGATAATCGTCCCATAATCAAGATTAATTTCGTTGTAAAGACCATAAAGAAGAGTCAGGAAACCCTTGCTAGTGCCATCTGATCCACCACTTCTTTCTGCCAAACCCTTAATGAGTAGAGTAAGCAAACCATTCCACTGAGATGGCAAACAGGACTTCTTTACTTTGGTAATGGTGGTGAGCACATCCGTATACCCCATCTCGTAGAGCATCGAGAATAATTGAGTCGTCGTGATAAAATCTGGCGAGATGACAGAGGAATCTACGGCAAGATGCACTAATGTTGGAAATAGAAGTCTTTTTATCATGGATTTGAAAGTAGATGCGCTCTTTGTTCTTTTCATATTGCGCAGTAGAATAAACTTGGGATAAAAACGACATTGGGACAACTTCAACTTGAGTTAGGGCTAAAACCAGCGGTGAGTATTTCAAACATTCAACGACGTGCAGCATATATGAATCATATAGAAACGGGTTAAGTTCGATGATCATATTTTGATTTGGCCTGATTGAAAGCAATGTAGACGACGCAGTCTGATCATGAATTGAGGAAGAAGTCGCCATTGTTGATCGAATAAGGAAGATGAACAGTTGATACTTGCCTTGTAAGTTTGAGAGAATTTGTTGCTGGTAAAAGACAAATAAAACGAGAAACCCTTTATATACCATCGCCAGGAGAGAGAAAAATCATGATGATAATGACGCGATCACTGAAACGTCGCCTGAAAAAGCGCGATGTGACAGTGTGGTTACTCCTAGGTATACGTCAGCACGCATGGGTATAGAAACCGTTCAAATTCACGCGCCCAAATCTTATCGTTAATAGTCGTTTGAAATTCTGGGTAACCCCTCTTTTGACTTCAATAGAGAAACAAAGATCGAACCAAATAATGACCAGAATGTGGGAAAATAGAATTTTCATGCATTAGAGTGTCAAAAGATAAAGAAATAAAGCAAATGTGTATGGGATGTGAGTGATGTCTCATTATAAGACAGAAAGCAGAAGATTTCGGGCAAGAATCGCTTCCTTCATAGTCAAGAGATACTTAAAGTGCTTGTGTGGTTTCCCGAAAAATACGATCAAGTGTTTGTTAATAAACATTGAAAGGCTTCTTTTAATTATCAGGTTTAGGGTAGCTTATCTTCAACCGAATATCGAGTCTTAACATAAGACAAAATATTGGAAGAAGTACTTGTGAGACCGATGTGGTCTGTTGAACAAGTAGGTGGGATATAAGTTAGAGTGACAAATGAAGTATTAGAAATCTCAAAAACAAAATTAAACTGGATCTTTTTGGGAAGAAAAACCTTGGTTTTAGACAATTTCATAAAATACCACGCAAAAATAAAAAGAGATTTCATTGGGTAACCAGTAAGTTCTTGAATAAAATAATTCACCGTCAATTCATTATAGGTGTTGGATTTTGGGTTTCACTTAGCACGTGGTATACGTATCTAAGATCACTAACACAGATTTTGTGCAACCATAAACCTCAGTGGTAAGGACCGAGAGTCTCAAGGGTTACAATAGTGAACTGAAAGTAGATGGAGAATATAAGAAAGATGGCTAGAGAACTGAAAGTACCTTCTGCTATAAAGACGTGACAGGCAGAAAAACTCTTAACTCATATGAGAAGAGTAAGGTAGCTCTCGACTGAGTTGATTTTAACAGCCTGATTGGGAAGATACGATAGGTATAGATCGAATCATTAAGGCCTACTTAAAGTCGTAGAGGCTTTGGTCAACATGCAGCAGCATGCTTCTAGGGACACGTAACTAGTTCTCTTATGGAAATAATTGTACCTGCCTTAGCTCCAAATTCAGTTGTACTGGTACTCTTGTGACCTAATGAAAGTAAGAAGAAACAAACATACCACACAAACAAAACAAACAAACAAAACGAAAAATAATAATAAAAACAGAAATAGAAAATATTTTTGGATTTTTGAAATTTTCTGAAAAAGAATAAAAACAGAAAGAGAAAATATTTTTGGATTTTTGAAATTTTTTGAAAAATAATAAAAACAGAAAGAGAAAATATATTTGGGTAAACCATATTAAAGACAAGAGAAAAGAGTGTACATATTTTACAACCGAAACCTTATCTTAAATAAGTGAAGCGAAATAGACCGAGCGATCGGTTCATTTCGGTTCTTAAAATTTCAGAGCCGAAATAGACCGAGCGATCGGTTCATTTCGGTTCCTTAAATTTCAGAGCCGAAATAGACCGAGCGGTCGGTTCATTTCGGTTCCTTAAATTTCCAGAGCCGAAATAGACCGAGCGGTCGGTTCATTTCGGTTCCCGAAAATTATGGAGCCGAAATAGACCGAGCGTTCGCTCCATTTCGCTTGTCTAATTTTTAGTGAGAAATTTGAGGATTCGGTACCGACTCTGCTTCCATCATACCCAAGCCTTGTAAGATTTTGTTAAAGAGTGCTTCAAGTAATGCTTTAGTGAATATGTTGGCCAGTTGATCAGTAGATCGAACGAAATGCACTACCACGTTCCCATCTTCTACATGATCCTTGATGAAGTGATATCTAAGTGCAATGTGCTTAGTTTTCGAGTGTTGTACCGGATTGTGACAAATCCTTATTGCACTTTCTGAGTCACAGTAGAGATGAATCTTCTTCATACTCAGCCCATAGTCTCTCAGTTGGCTTTGAATCCAAATTACTTGAGAAATGCAAGATGCTGCACCTATATACTCAGCTTCGGCTGTGGATAGTGACACACAGGTTTGCTTCTTGGACTGCCAGCTTACAAGTTTCCCGTCAAGAAATTGGCATCCACCGGTAGTGCTCTTTCTGTCCAGACCACATCCTCCTAGATCAGCATCAGAAAAGGCTTGAATGAAGAATCCAGATCTTGCAGGATACCAGAGACCGAGAGATGAGGTTCGCTTCAGATAACGAAAAATGTTCTTCACAGCTACCATGTGAGGTTCTCTTGGATTAGCTTGAAATCTAGCACAATAACAAACAGAAAACATAATGTCCGGTCTACTAGCTGTTAGATACATAAGGGACCCTATCATTTGACGATAAAGAGTTATGTCAACAGCAGGTTTTTCCAGAGATGGTGTTAACTTAGTGCCAAAAGCCATAGGAACTTTCACTTTTGAGTCTCCTGCCATGCCAAATTTTGTTAGTAGGGTCTTTGTATACGCCTCCTGGTTGATAAAAATACCTTCTGGTCCCTGTCTAATATTCAAACCAAGGAAAAAATTAATTGGACCCATTGCGCTCATTTCAAATTTAGTCTCCATCAACTTCCTGAATTCAGCTGTTAAGCTAGGATTCGTGGAGCCGAAGATGATGCCATCGACATAAATCTGAACTATCATAAGATGTTCGCCTTCCTTCTTTCGAAAGAAGGTTGGGTCAACCGAACCTTGCTTAAATTTCGACATTTTCAGAAAGCGAGTTAATGTTTCATACCAGGCCCTCGGTGCTTGCTTTAATCCATAGACAGCTTTATCCAGCACATAGCAGTAATCAGGGAATTTCTCGTTTATGAATCCGGGCGGTTGCTCAACATACACTGTTTCTTCTAATTCTCCATTCAAGAAAGCGCATTTGACATCCATCTGGAAAACTTCAAAGTTTTTATGAGCAGCATATGCCAAGAAGATTCTTACTGATTCCAACCTAGCTACTGGAGTGAAGGTTTCTTCATAATCTATCCCTTCCTCTTGACAATATCCTTTCACTACCAACCGAGCCTTGTTGCGAATGACATTCCCTTCTTTGTCCAATTTATTTCTAAATACCCATTTCAAGCCGACCACAGAAGCATCTTTTAGTGTAGGAATCAACCTTCAAACTCGGTTTCGTTCAAACTCGTGGAGCTCATCCTGCATTGCTTGAACCTAATCAGAATGATCAAGAGCAGCATCAACTGTTTTCGGTTCTATCTTGGATATAAACGAGTTAAACATACAAAATTCCACTTTAGAGAATAATGCTGTTTGTTTTGCTTTCAGTTGAGAACGAGTAAGAACTTTCTCAGAAGATTCACCAATTATCTGTGCTTTGGGATGGTCTTTGGTCCATTTTGCTAACGGAGGATAGTTTGGATCATATGCTGGATCCAGTTCAGCATCCACTCCTACTTCAAATTCTGATTGATCGTCATCACCTTCGTCAGTTGTATCTTCTTTCTCCCCCTCGACTGGCGAAGTGTAACCAGTGGCAGCATCAGAGTTTGCATTCTCTATGGGAGTTGTATTCTCCCCCTCAACTGGACTACTACTGGGTGGTTTTGGAGCTGAATTATCCCCTTCGGCTGGATCTTTATGAGTTGGGGAAGGATTTGAATTCTCCCCCTCGAAAGATACTCCAGTTGTTTTTGGTGCTGTTGAACTCTCCCCCTGGAACTTTGAGTCATTGCTTGGAGAGGCATTAGAGGATTGACCACCTTTAGCTTCAGGAGGTTCACTTTCCATTTCTTTGGCAGCTTCAACGATGATCTTTTTGAGATTATCAATTTGGTTGTCTGCTGCTCTCGCCTCTGAGTGTGTCGCTTTCTCTGGTTCATCAAACAGCCGAATGTACTCTTCAAACAAGTTGGATATGGAAACCGAGACTTGTCCAGATTCTGGAAATATTTCACCTAAGTCACATTCACTTCTTTGAGCTTTCTTCATATAATTATCGTCAAAGGTGACATAATAGGTTTCTTCAATTCGTTTAGAGCGTTTATTCAACACTCTGTATGCTTTTGATGATAGCGAATAACCCAGAAAGATGCCCTCATCGGCTTTGACGTCAAACTTATTTCGGTTCTCCTTTGAATTGAATATGAAGCACCTTGAACCGAACACATGGAAAAATTTGACGTTGGGCTTTCGGTTGTTTATGATCTCATATGGAGTTATTGAAAATCTCTTGTTAAGCAATGATCGGTTCTGAGTGTAGCACGCGGCTGCAACTGCATCAGCCCAGAAGTATAGAGGAAGAGAGGCGAAACTAAGCATGGTTCTGGCAGCCTCACACAAAGAACGGTTTCGTCTTTCAACAATCCCATTCCGTTGAGGTGTATAAGGGGCCGAAAAATTGTGAGTTATCCCCTTGTCAGCCAGAAAGTTCTCAAACTCGTTATTCTTGAATTCCAGACCGTTGTCACTTCTGATATTCCTCACCGTCTTTCTCAGCTGCACCTCCACTTGCTTGACGAATGTCTTCAACTTGGGAGTTGCATCTGACTTTACCACCAATGCTCTCAATAGCAGAAGGTCCACATAAGTCAATATGTAGAAGTTCAAGAGCCTCAACAATCTTCGTATTGATTCGTGTAGGGTGGCTCTTTCTGCTTTGTTTGCCCATTTCACATGATGCACACATATACTCCTTGTCGAACTTGAGAAGAGGGAGTCCTCTAACGTGATCACCAAGCACCAACTTATTAATGTCTTTGAAGTTCAGGTGCGATAATCGTCGATGCCATAACCAGCTGTCATCTGTGTTCACCTTTGACAGCAAACATACTGTTGGTTTCCCTCGTATTGGGTTGAGATTCAAAGGATACATCTCTCCCTTACGTTCAGACTTTAGCAGAACCTTTTTCGATTGCTTTTCAATTATTTCAGAACCCTCATCATCAAAGGAAACTTTCAAACCTGTGCCCACAACTAGTTGCGACACACTAATGAGGTTATGTTGTAATCCTTCCACATAAGCCACTTTGCGAATTGAGAAATCTCCATTGGTTATCATTCCATATCCCTTAATTGTTCCATAAGAATTATTACCATACTTTACACACCCACCATCTTTTAGGGACCGAAACTCCCTCAGCTCTTCCTTCCTTCCTGTCATGTGACGCGAGCAGCCACTGTCTATATACCATTCATCATCGAACTGCTCGTCACTGATTACCTGCAAATTCAAGCAGATTTAAGAACCCAAAGTTTCTTGGGTCCTGGTGAGTCTTTCACAGAAAAAGGAATTACAACAGAAATATCAACCAAATATGTTCTTTTTACTAAAGTGGTTTGATCTTTTCTTTTAATGGTATACACCTTGATTTTAGTTTTATCTTCTTTAATTTTTGGTGCATTAGATGGTGTATTGTTTGATGGTTTAGAATTTTTCTTATGAATCCTAGGGTTAGCTGACTTTTTCCTATTATAATGCTCAGAATCTGATGTTAGCTTTTCCTTTCCTTTGATGTCCTTCATAGAATTTGTTTTGCATCTGAGTTTGGGACCAAAACTGGGTTTAGGACCGAAACTGGGTTTAGGACCGAAACTGGGTTTAGGACCAAAACTGGACTTTCGGTTCTGAGTGACGGTGTTGGAACCGAAACTAGACTTTCGGTTCTGGGACTTGGAATAGTAGGAATTTGGACTGAAATTTTCCTTTAGTTTTTCCTTTCCTTTGTCCGTTGGTTCTTTCTTAGGAGGCTCACAGTTGGAATTTTGAGAATTCCAGTGCCTTTTTTGCTCATTCAGATTCTTGGCATATCTCTGATTTCTTAAACGTTTCTGTTCAGCTAACTCCTTCTGAGATTTGTGGATGTTGAAGCTAGACTTTGGCTTTTCCTTTTGACTTTCGGGTGTCTTTGTTGGAACATGTGGTTCTGTTATAATCTTGGTTGGAACTTTCGGTTCTTCCTTTGGCTCTTCAGGGATTTCTTTGGTTCCACTTGTGTTTGGTTTGTCAAAGCTCGAGGGTTTGTTGATGGGTTCAGCAACATATCTTCCTTTAACCCTCCAAGAGGTCTGCTCAGACAAGCCTACGGTTTCGTCTGCGTTGTCATTAGGGGCTGACCAGAAGTAGTCGTCGCACCCTTCAGCATTATCTTTGTCGACCAAGATCCTTAACTCTGCCGTTTGCTTTGGAGTGACTCCTGTAACTGCATAAACCTGATTTGGCACAGTTTGAACCTTTTGATAAACCAAAGCTTTTTCTTTGAGTTTATGTTTCTTGTCTTTGGACAGACGAGCGAATTCAACTGAGTTTTCAGAAATAAGGGGTTTCTCATGCTCGGTTTCGCTCTTCATAAACTCAGAGCAATCAACAACGTCTTCTACTGAGATTTCACTCATCTCACTTTCCTCATCAAATTCAGACGTGTTTTCCAAGTTTATTTTATGTTCAGAAAGCAATTTTGCATTAGACGAGTCAAATGATTCAATGGTTTCGGACTTTAATTTTAACCTATCATTTTCATCTAAAAGATCTTTGAGCATACATTTATGTTCCTTAGAGTCAATGAAGGATTCTATTTTGTCCAATCCAATTTTGTAAGACATGGATGTCTCTTCTGATGACACTACTGATTCACATTCTGCTATGACCTCATCTTCCTTAAATTCAAGAAAGGGCAGAATCATCTTGTGAATTTTCTTTCCTATCTCACAACTTAAATGCAATTGAGCAATATTAGTATATAAACGCTTAGCAATTAAACAAAATACATTCCTTTGTTTTAAAAACTTTAAGTTGTCTCTTTGCAAATAAATACTTTCATCCCTAGCCCTAACTAACTCCGCCTCCTTCAGCTCAATCCACATCCTTCTCTCCTCACTTTTCGAAGATACCCTGCTGAGTTGGTGAGTTAGGTTAGAATTCGCTAAGCGAGTTTGCATGAGACTACCACTTAAGTTATTAAATTTAAATTTTAATTCATTTAATTCTTCTTCATAATCTGTTATTGGAAGTTTAAGTGATTCAAGGATTGATTGTACCTTTTTGATCAATCGATCGCAGTCGTTCATCTTTTCACTAACAGGCTTTGCTGCAAAACATTTGTTCTCGGTCAGGTTCGGTTCTTCATTTGCGCTTTCGGTTGATGAACCAGCAGTGACAATTAAACACTTTCCAGCCGAACCCACTTCCTTTGCCACATAAGCCTTTCCATGAGTGGGCTTTCTCACTTCTTCATCTTCAGAATCGGTTGACCAAACTTCAACGCCACCGAACTCATCTTCATCAGCATTCTCCTGTACAATCAAGGCATTCATAGAATTGTTAGTCGCCTTCTTTTTCTTGATCTCTTCCAGCTTTCGCATATAATACGCCTCATCGTCTTCACCATCTCTTTTCTCAGCCATTTTTCTTAACATGCAATCTTTGGCAAAATGGTTCTTGCCATGACAATAATTGCAGTCATATCCAGAGTCTCCTGCAAGCTTGCTCTCCTTCTTCTCTTCATCCTTTTGAGAGGAGATTTTCGCTTCATCCTTCACTTTCTCAGAGCTGTAACTTCCCTGCCAGTTTCGGTTCTTGTTGACAGGAAATTTTCTCCGTGCAAACTTCTTCGGATTGGATACCATCATAGCATACTCCTCGTTTGTTAGATCACACTCAGACATATCTGACCCTTCTTCTTCTTCTGCAACACTTTTTCCTTTTGAGACAAGTGCCAGCGATCCCACACCAGAAACTACTTTCGCTTCTTTGGTTACAACACTTTCATGGGACTTAAGTATTCCCACCAGTTTCGCTAGAGAATAAGACTTAAACTGTTCATGTGCTTTTACAGTTGAAACCACATCCATCCATTCCGGTCTTAGCCCGTTCATGAAAGTTACTTTCTGCTCGATCAGCTTCCTCTCTATTCCATGCTTGATCATCTTACTTAGGAGATGATTGAACCGATCGAAAGTCTGTATGAGCTTCTCCTCAGGTTTCTGTTTGAAAACGCCAAATTCTGACAATAGCAAGGTTTGAATGGAGTGTTCTAGATCTTTATCGGTCGAATAGAGTTCTTTCAACCTATCCCGGATTTCTTTGGCCGTCGAGCATGAACCAACTAACCGAAAGGTGTCAGATTGTAAGGCGAATCTGATCATCCTCATGGCCTTCACATTACATAGCAATTTGTCTTTCTCGTCCTGTGGCATCTTGTCTACATCCGCCACCAGCTTGTTGTATTCCTTTTGGGACTTGACAGTTGTGTTCGTTGCTGAGTGAACAAATGGCCCAAGTGTGATAGCTTCCCAGATGAGATAGCCATTATCTTCATATCCAACCACGTAGTCTTCAAAGTGATGAGCCCATACTTCGTAGTCTTGAGTGTAGAGAATGGGTATTCTGGTTGTAGATCCAATGCTGTTTGAGATATTGATGGGATTTGTTTGCGAATCTTCGTGAGACATGGTGGGCTGCTAGAATCAAACTTGTAAACTTGAGATTAGGGTTTTATCAGAAACAGAGTTACCGTCGATATGAAGAAGACGGCCTCTGTTTATACGATAAAAGCGGAAACCCTAAAGAATTCTGAATACAGAGGAATGTGTATTGATCACACAGTTTCCTGCTCTGATACCAATTGTTAGAACAAAGTTCTATTAGGATCGTTAGATTCTATGCAAGCAAACAATTATGAAAGTAATTAAGAACACGAGTATGGCTTTGAATATGTCGTATGATTAATGCTTCAACACCTCAGAAGAGCTCGATAAAGAACTTCAACTATAGAGGTGTTTTAGGGTTACAAATAATCAACGTGATAGTCTACTCTGTATAATGCATACATGCATGCATATATATAGTATAACCCTACCAGCTAATCTAGATAATCACGGATGGACAGGCCCAATCCGGATACAAAACGTAAGGCCCAAGACGCAACACAAATGGACTCAACAAGAGTGCTTGTCAAGAGCGATATGAAATAATCTCCTCCATGATAACAACCCGAATGAAAGATGGTGAACCCATCACGGGCCACATGCAGAAAAGGCAAAGGTTCGTGGACCGTTTGATGAAGTTGCATGTGAACTTCCCCGAGGAGTTGGCGATTGACATCATATTGCACTCCTTACCTTCTTGTTATGATCAATTTCGAATGACCTACCACATGAACAAGGAGGAAGTTACACTCAGCAAGCTTTAAGGACTTTTGAAGACCGCGGAAAGTGGTCTTAAAGGTAAGTCGGTTGTTACTACTCCTACTCCTACCACCGCCCCTGTCTTGGCAATTGGGCAAGGTAAAGGGAAGAAGAGGAAGATCCCCTCGACGGATACCAAGGGAAAGTCTCTTGATGGCTCCTCTTCAAGTGATTCCTGTTGAGTCTAAGAGGTTGCGTCATTGGGCTTGTCCTTAGGTCCATCTTGTATACCCGGTTTGGGCCTGTCCAGCCGTGTTTATGTCATTAGGGTTAGTATAAATGGTGCATGCATGCATTGTTTTCTGTACGCTTCTGAATTATTATTTTGCGGTGATTGCATTGTAACCCTAGCACACCTCTACAGCTGTTAGTTCTTTATCGAGCTCTTCTGAGGTGGAGCATATTAATCATTCGACATCAGTTTGATTCATTCTTGTGTTCATTATTTCTTCCATGATTGTTTATCTGTTATTGAACCTATCAATCTAAGAAAACTATATTCTCATCAATTGGTATCAGAGAAGGAGACTGTGTAATTCATATGCATCTCTTCTGTTGGAAGAATCTTTTTAGGGTTTCCACTTTTATCGAATCTGTAAGAAGCCGTCATCTCTTCATTGACGTTGTTTCTTGTTTTTGATAAAACCCTAATTCAAACTTTACAAGTCTGGTTCTTAGCAGATATTTGAAAAAGATCATCATGTCTCACGAAGATTCACAAACCAATCCAATCAATATCTCCAACAGCATTGGATCTACAGCCAGAATTCTGATTCTATACACTCAAGATTATGAAGTTTGGACGCATCACTTTGAGGACTACGTCGTTGGTTCTGAAGACAATGGTTATCTAATCTGGGAAGCGATAACTCTGGGTCCTTTTGTTCACTCTGGAACAAATAGAACCGTCAAGACTCAAAAGGAGTATAACAAGCTCATGGCTGATGTGGATAAGATTCCTCAAGACGAGAAAGAAAAATTGTTGTGTAACGTCAAAGCTATGAGAATGATCAGATTCGCTTTACAATCTGATACATTTCGGTTGGTAAGTTCTTATACCACGGAAAAAGAAATCTGGGATAGGCTTAAAGAGTTGTATTCCACTGATGAGGACCTAGAACATTATATTCAAACTCTATTGCTTTATGAGTTTGGTGCTTTCGAACAAAAGCCAGAAGAAAAACTTATTCAGGCATTCGATCGTTTCAACCATCTACTAAGCAAGATGATCAAGCATGGTATTGGAAGAGAAGTGATCGAGCAGAAGGTCACATTTATGAACGGTTTAAGACCCGAATGGATGGTTGTGGTTTCGACTGTGAAAGCACATGAGCAGTTTAAAACCTATTCATTGGTGAAGATGGTGGGTATTCTCAAGTCACATGAAAGTGTAGTGACAAAGGAAGCGAAAGTGGTGTCTATTATGGGATCCTTGGCCCTTCTCTCTAAGGCTAAGAATGTGGCAGAAGATGAAGAAGAGTCAGAAATGTTGGAATGCGATCTGACAAGTGAAGAGTATGCTATGATGGTTTCCAACCCGAAGCGGTTTGCTCGTAAAAAGTTCCCTGTCGCCAAGAACCGAAACTGGCAGGAAGCTACAGCTCAGAGAAGGCGAAAGAGGAGATCAAAAATAATCCTCAGAAAGAAGAAGAGAAGAAGGAGAGCAAGCTGGTAGGAGACTCCGGATATGATTGCAACTTCTGCCATGGCAAAAACCACTTTGCCAAAGATTGTATGTTGAGAAAGCTATCGGAGAAGAAGGACGGTGAAGATGATGAAGCTTACCATATGCGTAAGTTGGAGGAGATAAAGAAGAAGAAAGCCACTAACAGTTATATGAATGCTTTGATTGTGCAGGAGAACATTGTCGATGATGAGTTCGGTGGTGTGGAGGTCTGGTCTACCGACTCAGAATATGAAGAAGTTCGCAAACCCACGCATGGCAGGGCTTTCGTGGCGAAGGAAGATTGTAAAGACTTTGCTGGGAGATGCTTAATGGTGACTACTGGAGTGTCACAGATGAGAGGCTACACAACGGATGGCGGGTGTGATGAGGCGAATCAGAAGGAAGACAAATGTTTCGCTGCCAAACCAGTGAGCGAACAGATCAACGACTGCGATCGGTTGATCAAGAAGGTACATTCCATCCTTGGTTCACTTAAAATACCTGTAACAGACTATGAAAAGGAATTAAACGAATTAAAATTCAAATTTTCTAGTTTAAGTGGAAGTCTAATACAAACACGCCTCACAAATGCTAACATAACCGATCAAATTAGCAGGGTGACTTCCAAGAGTCAGGAGCGAAGGATATGGATAGAGAAGACGGAGTTAGAGTTAGTTAGAGCGAGAGATGAGTTGATATATTTGCAACGTGACAATTTGAAGTTTTTAAAACAAAGGAATATTTTTTGTTTTATTGCTAAACGTCTTTATACAAATATTACTCAGTTACATCTAAATTGTGATATTGGCAAAAAGATTCATAAAATGATTTTGCCATTTCTTGAACTAAAGGAAGACGAAATAGATGTTGATTGTTATAAATGTGAATCTATTGTGTCTTCAGATGAGATTCTGGATGCTTACCGAATTGGACTAGACAAAATCGAGTCCTTCATTAAGTCCAAAGACCATAAAGACATGCTTAAAAATCTATTGGATGAAAATGACAAATTGAAAATCAAGACCGAAACCATGCAGAAATTTGACTCATTGAGTACCAAGTTAAGTTCAGAAAATAAAATGAATGTGGAAAACATTTCTGAATTTGATAAGGACAGTGATATGAGTGAAATCTCTGTAGAGGACGAGGTTGACTGTTCAGAGTTTCTTAAAAGCGAATCCAAAACTGTAAAAGATCTCATATCGGAAAACTCAGTTGAGTTCGCTCGTATGTCCAAGGACAAGTCCAAAGTCCTTAAAGAAAAGGCGGTTGTATATCAAAAGGTGCAAACAGTACCGAACCAGGTGTATGCCACCACTGGAGTTACCAAGAAGCACACAGTTGAGCTATCTTCTTTGGTAGATCAAGATAATGCTGATGGATGTGAAAATTATTTCTGGTCAACTCCCATCGGCAATGCAGACGAAACAGTTGGTCTGTCGGAACGAACCTCATGGAGAGCTAAGGGCAGATATGTGGCTGAACCCATTAACAATCCATCAAGCTTTGATAAACCAAGTTCAAGTGGTACTAAAGAAATACAAAGGGAACCTACAAAGGCATCAACTGAACCGTCTTCTATAAAAAGCGAAGATCGTGTAGAAAGACCGAACCCAAAAGCAAATATTCACAAGTCTTAAAAACAGCTTGCTGAACAGAAATATCAAAGGAACAAGAGATATCAAAAGAATCTCAATGAGAGAAAACAGTTTTGGCAGTCCAAAACACCAATTATGTTCAAAAGGAAAAGGTCTCCAATCACAAGGCGAAAGAAAGCTCAAAGGCTAACTCTGGCCCATGCACTCACTGCCAATCTTGTAGTCAGAAAAACCGAAGGAGCAGTTTCAGTTCCAAAACTGGTAGTGACAAGAACCGAAAAGACAGTTTCGGCCCCAAGTTTGGTAGCGACAAGAACCGAAATAGCTGTTTCGGACCACAATCCCATCCTCGTCATAACCAGCCAAGGCCAAATCCCATCAAGGATGTGAAAGAGAAGGGAAAGCTGGTCTCGGACTCTGAAGTACATGAGAAGAAGACTTTAGCTAACCCTAGGAATCAAAAGACTAATTTCAATAAGAATCAAAATAAAAACAAACTGTCTGATTCAAACAAAACAAAACAGGTAGATAATAAAATCAAAGTTTTTACCATCAAAAGAAAAGATGAGACCACGCTAATAAAAAGAACATATATGGTTAATATTTCTGTTGCAATTCCCTATTTTCTGAAAGGCTCACGTGGACCCAATAAACTTTGGGTTCCTAAATTTGCTTAATTTTTGCAGGTTATAAGTGACGAGCAGTTCGACGACGAATGGTACATTGATAGTGGCTGCTCGCATCACATGACAGGAAGGAGGGAAGAGCTGAGAGAATTTTGGACTCTCAAAGATGGTGGACATGTCAAGTACGGAAACAACTCATATGGCACGATCAAAGGCTATGGCATGATCACAAACGGAGACTTCTCGATCCAAAAAGTTGCCTATGTAAAGGGATTGCAGCATAATCTCATAAGTGTCTCGCAACTGGTTGTGGGGACTGGTCTGAAGATCTCATTTGATGATGAGGGATCTGAGATCGTAGAAAAGAAGACCAAAACTGTACTATTGAATTCCAAACGCAAAGGCAAAATGTATCCTCTAAATCTCAATCCGATACGAGGGAAGCCTGCAATATGCCTTCTAACGAAAGCTAACTCAGATGAAAGTTGGTTATGGCACCGAAGACTCTCGTATCTTAACTTCAAAGATATCAACAAGCTAGTTCTTGGTGATCATGTGCGAGGACTTCCGCTTCTCAAGTTTGATAAGGAACATTTGTGTGCTGCATGCGAGATGGGAAAGCAAAGCCGAAAGAGTCATCCCACACGTGTTAATACAAAGATCATCGAACCACTTGAACTTCTACACATCGACCTATGTGGTCCCTCAGCAATCGAGAGCGCCGGGTGGTAGTAAGTACATTTTAGTAATTGTTGATGACTTTTCACGTTTCACCTGGGTTTTCTTTATTAAACAGAAATCAGAGGTGACTCCAAAGCTCAAAGCATTTATAAAGCAAGTGGAGCTTCAGCTGCGAAAGGTAGTTAGAAATGTCCGCAGTGACATCGGATTGGAATTCAAAAACCAAGAGTTTGAAGGATTTCTTACTGATAAGGGGGTGTCTCACAACTTCTCTGCTCCATACACTCCACAACAGAACGGCATAGTTGAAAGGCGAAACCGCTCTTTGTGTGAAGCCGCCCGAACCATGCTTAGCTTCGCTTCTCTACCTTTGTACTTCTGGGCGGATGCGATTGCTGCTGCCTGCTATACCCAAAACCGATCATTCCTCAATAAGCGATTTAATATCACTCCATATGATATTTTGAATAATCGCAAACCAAATGTCAAGTTTTTCCATGTTTTCGGTTCCAGGTGCTTCATTGTCAATTCTAAAGAAAACCGAAACAAGTTCGATGTAAAGGCAGATGAAGGGATTTTTCTTCGATACTCTCTCACTTCAAAGGCATATAGGGTTCTGAATAATCGTTAAAAAAAAATTAAGGAAACCTATTATGTCACCTTTGATGATAGTTATATAAAGAAACTTCAATCTAATGAAGGTCCAATGGAGGACATCTTTCCAAAATCAGGTCAAGTCTCGGTTCCAATATCCAATCTGTTTGAAGAATACATGTTGCTTTTTGATGAACCGGAAAAGGCAATTCTCTCTGAAGCAAAGGCAGCTGGCAATAAGATTGATAACTTGAAGAAGATCATCGACGAAGCTGCAAAAGCAATGGAAAGCGAACTTCAAGATCCAAGCGAACCTACACAATCATGTTCCACATTCCAGGGGGAGAGTTCGTCTACTCCTAAGAATACTGATTTGCCTTTCCAGGGGGAGAACCCATCTCCAACAATGAACCTTGACAGTCCACTCGAGGGGAGAATTCTGATCCTGATGTCGAAATTGTTTCATCATTTGAGGGGGAGAATAATAATACAAATGACGAAGATGATCGATCAGAATTTGAAGTAGAAGTCGATGCCGAATTGGATCCTGCTTATGATCCAAACTTCCCTCCACTCACAAAATGGACCCGAGATCATCCGAAAACTCAAGTGATTGGTGAATCATCCGAGAGAGTTCTTACACGCTCACAACTGAAAGCGAAGCAAACAGCTCTATTCACTCAAGTGGAATTCTGCATGTTCAATTCGTTTGTCTCCAAGATTGAGCCGAAAATTGTTAACACTGCACTTGATCACTCTGATTGGGTCCAGGCAATGCAAGACGAACTCAATGGGTTTGAACGAAACCGGGTTTGGAGACTGATTCACACACCAAAGGATGCATCTATAGTTGGGGTTAAATGGGTTTTCGGGAACAAGATGGATAAAGAAGGGAACGTAATACGCAACAAAGCTAGGTTGGTGGTGAAGGGATATTGTCAGGAAGAAGGGATAGATTATGAAGAAACCTTCGCTCCAGTGGAAAGGTTGGAATCGGTGCGAATCTTTCTGGCATATGTTGCCCACAAAAACTTCAAAGTTTTTCAAATGGACGTAAGGTGTGCTTTCTTGAATGGAGAACTAGAAGAAACCGTGTACGTTGAGCAACCACCTGGATTTGTGAACGAGAAGTATCCTGATCATTGCTACATTCTGGACAAGGCGGTTTACGGTCTGAAGCAAGCCCCGAGAGCCTGGTATGAGACATTAACTCGCTTTCTTAAATTGTCAAAATTCAAACAAGGTTCGGTTGCTCCAACCTTCTTTCTCAAGAAAGAGGGTGGCCATTTAATGATTGTCCAACTTTATGTCGATGACATCATCTTCAGTTCTACGAATCCGAGCTTAACGGCTGAATTCAGGAAGTTGATGGAGACTAAGTTTAAGATGAGCTCAATGGGTCCAATTAACTTTTTCCTTGGACTGAACATAAGACAGGGACCAGAAGGCATTTTCATTAATCCGGAGGCTTACACTAAGACTCTACTGGCGAAGTTCAGTATGATGGGGGATTCTAAAGTAAAGGTTCCAATGGCATTCGGAACGAAGTTAACACCATCTCTGGAGAAACCGGCTGTTGATATGACCCTCTATCGACAAATGATAGGGTCTCTAATGTATCTAACAGCTAGTAGACCGGATATTATGTTTTCCGTTTGTTATTGTGTCAGGTTTCAGGTTAATCCACACGAACCCCATACGGTGGCTGTTAAAAATATTTTTAGATATTTGAAGCGAACCTCTTCTCTCGGTCTTTGGAACCCTATGAAATCAGGCTTCTTTGTTCAAGCCTTCTCCGAGACTGATCTTGGAGGTTGTGGTCTGGACCGAAAGAGCACAACTGGAGGGTGTCAATTCCTTGATGGAAAACTCGTTAGCTGGCAATCCAAGAAACAAACGTGCATCTCTCTCTCAACAGTCGAAGCTGAATATATTGCTGCAACATCTTGCACATCACAGGTCATTTGGATCCAAAGTCAACTTAGAGATTATGGCCTGAACATGAAGAAGATTTCTCTATATTGTGACTCAGAAAGTGACATAAGAATTTGTCACAATCCAATGCAGCATTCCAAGACGAAACACATAGCATTGCGATATCATTTCATCAAGGATCACGTAGAAGATGGAAATGTAGAGATTCACTTCGTTCGATCCGCTGATCAACTCGCTGACATCTTCACAAAAACCTTACCTGAAGCAAGTTTTAATAAAATTCTCCAAGGCTTGGGAATGATGGAAGTTGAATCCGTACCAAAACCATTTTCTCCTAAATAAATTGGACAAGCGAAATAGAGCGAACGCTCGGTCTATTTCGGTTCCGGATTTTTCGGGAACCGAAATGAACCGAACGCTCGGTCCATTTCGCCTCATAACTTCTAAGGTGAAATTTTGGGTGTATATTTTGTACCTTGTGTACATATTTTCTCAATTCATTTTATGTTTTCTTTTCATAAAATCCAAAAATATTTTCTTTTCTGTTTTTATTTATTTTCAGAAAATTTTCATAAAATCCAAAAATATTTTATTTTTCTGTTTTTATTTCTTTTCAGAAACTTTTCATAAAATCCAAAAATATTTTCATTTTTGTTTTTATTAGTATTTTTCAGAAAACTCAAAATGATCAAAAATATTTTATTTTGTGTTTAGTTTTATTTCTTTTCTTTTTCAAATATAATTCAAAAATTACCAAAAACATTGTACTTCAAGATTGCAGATGCATTCATGTGATGGAGCTGGGGCAAGTATAATACTCTCTATCTTTGTAATAGTTAAGTGTCCCTAGAAGCATGATATTGTATGTCGACCAAAGCCTCCAAGACTCTGAGTGAAGCCTTACTGATTCGATAAATACAAATTGTTTCTTCCCAATTACGCTATCAAAATCACTCTAGTCATGAGCTACCTTACTCTTCTCACACTGAGTTAAGAGTTTTCTGCTCGGTCCTTACTATATAGCAGAGGTACTTTCGGTTCTTTAACCACCTTCACAATTTTCTCCATCTTATTTCGGTTCATAAACGTAACCCTTGAGACTCTCAGATATTACCACTGAGGTTTACGATTACACAACATTTGTGTTCATGATCATAGTTTCGTTTCACCATGTACTGTATGAAACCCAATATCCAACACCTACAATGAATTGACGGTGAACAATCGAACGTTCTAGCTTTCACCCCATAATTAACGAAAACACTTTAGTGGGAGGTACCAAGAAATCTCTTTTTTATTTTTGTGCGATCTTTATGAAATTGTCTCACACCAAGACGTTTCTACCCAAAAAGATCCAGTTTATTTTTGTTTTTGAGATTTCTAAAATATATCATCAAGTCACTTAATACTTTATCAAACTTACTTGTTTAATAGGCTACACTGGTCACACAAGTACTTCATCCAACTTTCGATCTTATGTCAAGTACTGAAGTTCGGTTGAAGTGAAGCTACCCTTTAAAGCCTAAATTTGAAAAGATGCCTTTCAATATTTCTTAATAAACATTTGATCGTATTTCCATGGGAAACCACACAGACACTTCTAAGTCTCTCTTGACTTTGAAGGAAGAGATTCGTGCCCGGGATCCACAGTTTCATGTCATAATCGACATCACTTATATCCCACAAATAACTTGCTTTATTTCTGTTCTATTGGCACACTATTGCACGAAGATCATCATGATTTTCCATAAGTCTTGTTCGTGGTACTAATGACATTTTTCAGATTGGTGATACACTAAGTTAAGGAGCGAACGTTGCCAGCCTTATATGAAGCGAAAGGGTTGGTTACAGCTTGCAAGGTAATTTGAACAGTTTTAGAAGTTGGAGAGGCGGTCACAAGATAAAATTTGAATCCGAGTCATTGGATAAGATTTGAAACGGGCGCGTGAATTTGAAACGGTTCCTAACGTCACGCCGAGTGACATCTTTTTGGGGAAACACAGCTGTCAAATCGCGCTTTTTCAGACGTCATTTCCGAAGATCATGGAATCATTGTTATGGATCCTTTCTCTCTCATGGTAATCGTATAAATGGTTCTCACAAACCACTTTTCCTCTTTACCACTTCCAAAATCTTCTCAAGAATACACCGGCGATTTCTACTGTTCATCTTCTTCTCCAATCTTCTCAAATGGCTGACTCCTCCTCTGTTCAAGATCAAACTGCTTCATCTTCTCTGCTGATTATCAAGCCCAACCAAAACCTGCTCATCGATCTGAATCCTTTCCTTTATGATCCTTACATGCTTCAAGTGGTTGAATGCCTCAAATATTCGCCACTTGTGACTTCCCTAACCAAGGTGGAATCTGTACCAATGTCTCTGCTTTCTTAAGTGTATTCGACTGCTTCTTATGATAAACGCAAGGAAAGGATCTTCTTCGAGATTTTCAATCACAAGATTTCTGTCTCCAAAACCAGATTTTGCTCATTATTAGGGCTACCCTCTGATGATTCTGTGGTGAATCCTGATTCCATCACTACAACTCAGTTGTTCACCATGTTTTATGATATGGGGTACACTGACGTTCTTACCACGGTGACCAAGTTCAAGAAATCTTGCCTTCCTCCTCAGTGGAATGACTTATTTACTCTTCTTTTCAAGGGTTTATCCGAGAGGGTTGCTGGTTCATATGGGGCTAGTAAGGCGTTTATGACCATTCTCTATGGTCTTTACCACGGCATTAACTTGGACTATGGGTCCATTCTATGGTCTCAACTGGTACAAAGCCTCAATTCCTCTACAAGCGATTCTGAAATATCTTGTGGCAGGTTTTGGACCATAATCACTCACATGGCAATGGAGCATTTTCACGTTCAAGTCATGGCGGATGCATTAAAATCGTCGATTGCTACCTTTCACACCACCAAGATCATAGTCACCGATCCAACCAAGTACTCGTTCGTCGGTTCCGTTCCTGAATCGATGTATCGATGTGTCTCTGCCGAAAGCAATGTCATCACTGAATACAGGAAGCTATCTTCAATGGGCCTGAGGCAGCTGACTCCTGAAATGCAAAATGCATTGGATGCAGCTGATAAACCGTCGAAAAGAGGAAGAGGGCAAATCAAGGCAAAAAGAACACCGAAGGACAATCATCCCAAGCTGCTACGCCTAAAAAGCGTAAGACCGATCAAGCAGCTCCTTCCTCTCCCAAGAGGCGAAAGGTGAAGAAAATGGCAAAGAGACCGAAGGATCCTTCGCCTAGTGACTCTGATTATGTTCCTTCTGATCACGTTCAGAAGGAATCAAGCGAAAGTGAAGGTGCTCATTCTGAAGGCACGCCTAGAGGAAATTCGCCTCCGCGTACTCCATCTCATGAGGTACCTGTTCATGACTCAGTTCCATCTCCTCCTCCTTCTCCATCTCGTACTTCAGTGCCAGTTACAATTGTATCTTGTCCACCACCTGTTTATTCTCTACCTACTTCAAATGCACCTCTTCCACCACCCATCTTCTCTCAAGTTACTTCCATCACAACCAACACAACCGAACCTACGGTTCGTGTCAACATATCTGATACGGGGGCACCTACCTCAGGAACCGAAACCCCAGTAACAACCAAACCTCTCTCACCATCTCTCTCTACCGAATCTAACCCTGTTCTTGGAGAGGATGATGTCGAATTTGAATCATACTACTACAGCCCCTACCGTGTATAGAGCGAGGATGATGATGAGGATACTCCTGTTACCAAGCGACACTTAAAGGATCTCCATGAAAAACTCGACAAGTTGCTAGCTTCATCTTCCTCTTCCTCAACTTCATCTTATTCTGATGCTGCAGTTAAGGCCTTTATTGAGACTTCGCTTAAACAGCATGATGAGTCAATTGAAAAAGCAACCAAAGCTGTGGATACCTCGAAGCTTTTCCTGGAATCTTTTCAAGCCGTTGCAGAGTCTAATACCAGCAAAGCTACCGAAGCTATTGCGTCTCTCTCCAAGTCTCTTCAGGATGAGAGAATAAAATTTGAATTGGTTCACAACAATCTTCAAGCCGATCACACCACCCTTTTGTCATCAGTCAATGATCGTCTCGATAAAATCCAAGTTGATCTTGCCTTGGATAATAAAGTCAAGGAAGATCTTTTACTCTCAACCACTCAGATCAACACTCTAACCGTAGAGCTTAATCATGCAAACAAAGAAATTGAAGCCCTCAAGACTCAGCGAGCGGTGATCAAAAGTTGTGTTAGTGATGTGCACTCTCTTATCTCCAATCTCTTAGATGCACATGATTCAGTCCTTACTCTCATAGTTCGACGCCACTTAACTTAAAAGCTGATTCCAGCTCTTCAAATATTGAGTCAGATAGAGGGTGTTTCGGAGCCGGTGGTTCCTCGGCAACAAGGGGGAGATGTGTCTCAAAAACCTCCCAAACAAAATCCTGCAAAAGAAACTGATAACATAACAACAAGACCGATTGTCACCACTAAACCGAAGGGTAATGAAGCTTCAGGTTCTAGTGTGAAGGACAAAGCAAAGGGCATTATGGGTCAAAGCAATGATGAAGAAGAAACTGAAGAAGTTGCTTTGAAACAAAAGAAACGAGATAGAGAGATTGATGAAAATCTCAAAATAGCAAGAGAAGAAGAAGAGAAGGAGAAAAGACTGAAAGAAGCTAATGACACTTTGGAATGCAGAAAAGCTCTCTTTCCTTTGTGGACATTGGAGAGGTTAACAAAAGAAGCAATCGAGTCTCCCAGTACTCACTGGCTTGACCCGATCATCTCGTTTGATCGTGAAAATACCAAAGACTCACAGTTCGACATGACAATCACCCGAAAGGCGTTTGTCTTTCATTGCTTTGAACCAATCGTTGTTGTCCCCTCTCCTGACCCGAAGATTGATCGAGACCTAATTAACTTCTATCTTGAATTCTCTCAACCACAATACTTGACCTGGAGCGCACAAAAGATTAAATATATCAAGGTATTGAAACCAATTGTTGCGGGGTCTTTTATTAATGTGAAGTTCAGGGTGACCCGAGGCTCTGAAAATTCGGTTCATATGATCTCTTTGGCCGATCTACCGAATTTAAATCCACACGATTGGATCTTTCTGAACAACATTGTGCTAACAAATCAACAGGAGTATGAGCCAATTATCGATCACCTCAAGCGAATGTTAGCTTCTTACATTTATGAGGTTGCCAAGATGGATCAAGAGATCGCCAATGTCTTAGGGAAGAAACCAACAATCAAACCCATTAGGAAGGCATGCGATGTTAATAAGATTCAGATGGGACAGATTGATCCGAAGTATTGCACTGTTATGTTCACTCGAGGCGAAGGTGAAAAGTTTGTGTTCGTTATCGATGACAAACACATGTTCTCCACTACCTGTTTGGAGCACATTCTTGAGATCATTCACAGGTGCAAACAAAACAATGAAGCTGACAAGAAGAACTTTACGGATATGCTTCGGTGGTATATTGATTTTCACCAAACTCTTCTCGCCATTATACCGAAGATATTCAAGACTGTGAAGAAATCCACTCTTGCTCAACCGATATGATCTCTCGCCTCAATCGACGCAAAGGGGGAGATTGTTGAGTCTAAGAGGTTGCGTTATTGGGCTTTTCCTTCGGTCCATCTTGTATACTCGGTTTGGGCCTGTCCAGCCGTGTTGATGTCATTAGGGTTAGTATAAATGGTGCATGCATGCATTGTTTTCTGTACGCTTCTGAATTATTATTTTGTGGTGATTACATTGTAACCCTAGCACACCTCTACAGTTGTTAGTTCTTTATCGAGCTCTTCTGAGGTGGAGCATAGTAATCATTCGACATCAGTTTGATTCATTCTTGTGTTCATTATTTCTTCCATGATTGTTTATCTGTTATTGAACCTATCGATCTAAGAAAACTATATTCTCATCAGAACCAAAAGTGGTTCTGTCACTCCTTCTGCCAACCCTAAAGAGGCTGAATGCTTCTATTGCCATGAAAAGGCGCACTGGAAGCAAAATTGCCCAAAGTACTTGCAACATGTTAAGGATGGGAAAGTAAAACCCAACCATGCAGATATTTACACTATATTGTCTGATAACTCATCATATTCTAATTCTTGGGTCCTTGATACAGGTTGTGGTATTCACATATGTTCTGATTTGCAGGGACTAAGAAGAAGTGAGAATGTGGAGCATGGGAAGATAAACTTAATCATGGGGAATAGGAAAGTTTCACCTGTCATCAAGATTGGAGTTTATGCTTTGTTGCTAAGTAGTGGGTTAACTTTAGATTTGAATAAATGTTGTTACTCGTCTGAAATGGTGAGAAATATTATTTCCTTTCATGGTTTGTACAAACAAGGGTTTACCTTTTCGTTTGATAATGAATGTGGTGGTATTAATGCTTTTTATAATAATGTTCTCTATTTTAAAGCATTACCTTGTGATGGTGTTTATGAAACTGTGTCGGTTGTAGATAACCTAGGACATAATGTGTTGTGTATTGATTTTTCTACTAGCTTGGATAAAGCATCATTATGACATTGTCATCTTGTACATGTAAGCAAGAAACGCATAGGCCAACTCCAAAAGGATGGAGTCTTGGAGTCATTTGACCTAAAGTCATATGATAGTTGTGAATCTTGTTTACTTGGGAAAATGACAAAGTCACCCTTCACTGGTACTTGTGAGAGGGGTGAGGGTTTGTTGGACCTCATACATACTGATGTGTGTGGGCCCTTCAGAACCGCCACAAGGGATGCTAACTGCTTCTATGTGACTTTTACTAATGATTACAGTAAATATGGTTATGTCTACTTAATCAAGCATAAGTCAGAAACCTTTAAAAAGTTCAAAGAGTTTAAACAGGAAGTGGAGAATCAGTCGGGCAGGAACATTAAGATGCTTCGATCCGATCGAGGTGGTGAGTATCTTAGTACACAGTTCCTTGACTATCTTAAGGAATATGGGATTGTCTCACAATTAACACCTCCCAGGACACCTCAGTTAAATGGTGTGGCTGAGAGGCGTAATCGGACCTTGTTGGACATGGTTCGATCCATGATGAGTCGAGCTTCGCTACCAATCTCATTTTGGGGGTATGCCTTAGAGACTGTCGCCCATGTTCTTAATCTAGTCCCTACAAAGAAGGTTGCCAAAACACCTCACGAGATGTGGACTGGGAAAGTTCCCAATTTAGACCACATCAAGATTTGGGGTTGCGAGGCTTTCGTGAGGCGTGAGACTCACGACAAGCTCGAACCTCGAAGTGAGAGGTGTATTTTCATCGGCTACCCACATAAATCCTTTGGTTACCTCTTCTATAGACTCAGTGAGAATGTGGTCTTTGTGGCAAGGAGAGGGGTCTTTCGCGAGAGAGAGTTTATAAGCCAAGGAAACAGTGGGAGGCAAATTGACCTTGAAGAAATTCAAGAGTCAAATGGTGAAGGAACCTCAAACCCTAGCAATCAACCTGAGGAGGAAACTCATGTTGATCCAACTGACGAGTCTGTACCTTTGAGGCGTTCCACTAGAGTTAGGAATGCATCTGAGCATTACTATGGTTTTCATATTACCGTAGAAGGTGATACATTTATCAGTGATAGTACACTGGTAAATTTGGATGAACCTAACAGCTATAAGGAAGCCATGGCAGGCCCCGAGTCTGCTAAATGGAAAGAGGCTATGGACAGCAAGATTCAGTCCATGTATGACAATCAAGTTTGGAACTTGGTTGACAATGTACCGGGTCGTAAGACAGTCGGGTGCAAGTGGATCTTCAAAAATAAGACCGATATGGATGGAAAGGTGCACACTTATAAGGCGCAACTGGTAGCGAAGGGTTTCACTCAAACTCAGGGTATTGATTATGAGGAAATCTTCTCACCAGTAGCGAAGATTAAGTCTATCAGGGTTATGCTAGCCATTGCTGCATTTCATGACTATGAAATATGGCAGATGGATGTCAAAACAGCTTTCCTTAATGGAAAGTTGGTTGAGGATGTTTACATGAGTCAGCCAGAGGGTTTTGTCAATGTAGAGTACCCTAATAGAGTGTGCAAGCTTAAGAAATCCATTTATGGGTTGAAACAAGTATCTCGCAGCTGGAATCTTTGTTTCGATGAGAAAGTCAAAGAGTTTGGTTTTTCGAGAAGTGAAGATGAATCATGTGTATATGTCAGAGCTAGTGGGAGTATAGTTAGCTTCTTGGTGCTGTATGTGGATGACATACTACTCATAGGAAATGACATCCCAACCTTGCAGGAGGTTAAGTCCTTGCTTGGGAAGTGTTTTGCTATGAAGGACCTTGGGGAAGCTGCCTATATCCTAGGGATAAGGATATTGAGAGAAAGGGGTAAAAGACTAATTGGACTTAGTCAAAGCACATATGTGGATAAAGTGTTGAAAAGGTTCAACATGCAGAATTCCAAGAAAGGTGACTTACCGATCCAGCATAATTCCAAACTGAGCAAGGCTCAGAGCCCGAGTACAGAGGCTGAGATGGATGAGATGAGTCGATTACCATATGCTTCCGCTGTTGGCTCGATCATGTATGTTATGACTTGTACTCGACCTGATGTGGCATTTGCTTTGAGCATGATCAGCAGATATCAGGGGAATCCTGGCAAGGCTCACTAGACTGCGGTAAAGAACATTCTCAAGTACCTGCGGAGGACTAAAGACTGGGTCCTTACCCTTGGTGGGAGTGATGACTTGAGAGTAGTGGGGTATAGTGATGCTAGATTTCAGACTGATAGGGATAATTTCCGCTCTCGGTCGGGCTGGGTCTTTACCATGAATGGAAGGGCAATTACTTGGAAGAGTTCCAAACAGGAAACGGTGGCTGATTCGACGTGTGAATCAGAGTACATAGCAGCAAGTGAAGCGGCGAAGGAGGCGATATGGCTGAAGAACTTCATCGGAGACCTTGGAGTTGTACTAGCTATTAAGGAGCCTATTGAGATTTTCTGTGACAGCAATAGTGCGGTTGCCTTAACCAAGGAACCTAGAGATCATGGCAGATCCAGACACATTGACAGAAAATACCACTTCATAAGACACAAGATAGAAGAAGGACTCCTCGTGGGAAAGAGGGTATCATCAGAAGAGAATCCTGCAGATCCCTTCACGAAGGGACTGACGAGGGTTAGGCATTTTCAGCATGCGAGGCGCATCGGGCTGAGGGATGACATTAGTTTTACAGATTAGATAGCTATTTCTGAAACTTGTAAAATTTAATCGACATTTGATGATGAATAAAAATTGTTGTTTATTTATGAGTAAAGTGTTACTATCTTTGTCAATTATTTACTATTATTTCAGCTTTGCATGTTTTGACTTCCAGAATAATTATTTAATTCAAACTCTCCACAGTCGGTCATAAGTTCTGAGTATTGGATTAAACCCACGCTCGCTTGTATCACTTCATGGAATTTATCTCGAGTGATCGCGAGATGGTAATATCATATAAGTCTTCAAACCTAGAGATATGAGTTGTTGCCTATGAGTTGGTTGTGCATTGATTGCACGAAAACGCATCAATAACTTGATGTTATAAAACGTGCCTTTGTGTATAATTCAACAAGTAGTAGAACAAGCATATGAGTCGAAGTTTATCTGTTCCTTCTAGTCTTTGGAGGATTAGAAGCGATATATGGGCCCCTCGATGATTTTGTTTTGACCTATGTACCGGGCCCGGTCAGAACATAATTGATGTGTTCAATTTAGTTCTATGTCAAACAAATCAGAAATCGGGAAACAAACTACTGGACAATAAGTACGACATTGTTCCATGTATTTGTCCGGCTGATATCTTGAGAACAGAGGATTATATGATCACTTATCTAAAATAGCGCTTCATAGTTCAACAGAGTTTTAAGCGATTGTCGGTTGGTTCCTGAAGTCATATAGGCAAATATAGTTATTAGACTTATCCAAGTGGGAGACTGTTGGATAAGGTGTCTAAGTCCATAACTTTATTTGGTATATACTTGACCCGACCCGGCATGGTCCATTTGGGTTGCATTTCACCCGAACTATTTGTATGGATAATCCTTTGAGAATTGTATGGTTATGATTTATTAATATATTATAAGTTATAATATATTAATATGAAATCATATTATTATTTAATGAGTATTGATCTTAAATTAATTTAGAATTAATTTGGTGATTAAAAGGTGACTAATTAAATATGGGCTCTTGTATTTATATAGTGTGGCCAAATACTCATTTGGAAAGGGCTAGGCTTGCATGGGAGTCCATGGATAGTCCATGGAGCTTTTAACCCATGGATCATTGGAAAGGAAGAGTCATGGGTATTAGGGTTTACATGGAATGTAACCCTAATCCTCCACACTATATAAAGGAGTTGTTGGCACTTGATTTGGCACTAGTTGTGTGTGAGAAAGGTGGTGGCCGATTTCTAAAGAGTGCACATACATTCTCATAGTTTTCCAAGTTTGTGGTGTTTTGTGACTTCCATTTGAGGCATCCACATTATTGGTGCTAGGCTCTCAAACTCCAAGGAATCAACCACTACTAAAAGGTATGTAATTCTTCTAGCATTTTATGATTCAAATTCCCCATGCCATGCTAGTTAGGATGTAAACCTTGGAAATTTATTATTTGCATGTATCTTATAGAAAACATAGATCCAAGGTTTCTAGGGTTGCATGTACACCTTAGGAGTGTTAGAATGCTCAAAACCCATCAACATCGTGGTACATCCAGCGTACTGCGTTACTCAACCCCTTCAGCCATTTTGGTGCTTAATCCATGCAGTCACTGGATCCCACTACCAGATTTCGGTCATTAAGAGGGTCCTAGGGCATAAAGTTGGCAACTTTATGCCTTAGCGTGTCTTATGGGAGTCCAACATCCATTTTTGTTCATCAAAGCTCACTTAAAGGACCTAGATTCATGCATGGCTTCATCTGCATCACCAAGATAATATTTTTATGCTTCTAACACGCCAAAGGGAGTAAGATCTAGCATTTCTGGATTCTGGAGTTGCCTAAACTCACAAAAGAGAATCCATGGACTAAAAATGAGCTTATAATCAAACCCTAACTCTAACTATCAAAAGGACCAACAAGGTATGATCATTTTAGCTTCAAAAGCTTCCTAAGAGGATGTAGATTCAGGATCTTGAAGCTTAACCACATCCAAGGCTTGCTCACCAACTTCTTCTTCTTGCAATCACACCAAAAATGCCACTAAAGTTAGTTTCAAGCTCAAAGATCACTCTTAATTGCAACTAGGGTTTTTAGGGTCGTTCAAAGGTAGTGGAGGTTGATAAGGATGAGGGTCCAAGAATTATAAACGTGTTTAAATAAGGCTCATGCCCTAAGATTAGGGTTTTAGATTTGGCCACGTATGCCACACGTACTCCTTGTACCCCCCCCCCCCCCGGTACGTGGCTTAAACTCCTGCTATGCCAAGCCCATGCACGCTAAGCGTATATAGGCGTATGCCCAGTGTATGAAGTGACCTCTTTTGTGATAAAATTATCATCCCAAAGACTAAAAGGCAACATACTTGAATCCGAGTGTTATAGAAAGTGATGGGTTTTATGCAAAACAAACAAACTTAAACTCTTAAGTGTGCATGCAACCCTAATAAAGATCTATGTTTTCACTATTGAATCTATAATTATGAACATCAAAAGGAAACCCTAAGAAACCTAGGCTATTTTCAAAAAATACCAAATTAGGGTTAAGGATTACATATCTTGATTGTTATTGTAGCTAATAACAATGAACACCTTCTTGTTGATCTCTTGGAAGCAAGCACCACAATTGTCGTGCCTCTAATGGGATCACACCAAAGCTAGCAAGAGGATGAATATATAAAGAGGAAAACGGATAGCCAAGTTTTCGTCCAAGGCTTCTTGAAGGAAGGAGTGCACGGAAATGTGAAGGGCTATGGCCTTTATATAGTCGATGTAGCTTGGTGCCAAATCTAGGTTTTAAGTAGGAAACCCTAAGTTCCCTTGCTTGGTAACCAAACAGCCCATTCCCCTCATTCAAGGGGCTTGGACGAAATCTCTTGGGCTTGCCCAAGTGATTTTCGTCCACCTCATCCAATAAGGTGCTTGGGCCTTCTTCCTTCAACTTACAATAAATAACCAAACAATATATGCACTTTTAATCATTCCAATTAATCCCAAAATTAATTCCAATTAATTTATGATTACTTATTAATTAAACAATATTATTTATAATTAATCTATTACTTTCATAATATATTAATCAATCAATTATTTCAATTTATTATTCAAATAATAAATCAACCTCTCTTTCTCCAAAATCATCATGTCAAGTTGATAGGTTTGAGGGCAACCCAAAAGGACTATGGTACTATCAATTCAAATATATACCAATTATAGTTATGGTCTTAGACATCTAATCCAATAGTCTCTCACTTGGTTAAGTATAATAACTATAATTGCCAGTATAACTTCTAAACCGATCAACAAATTGTAGCTTCCAAAAGCCGTTGTCGAACTCTGACCTAGTCATTTTTGTGTCCTAAGATAAGTGATCATATAATCCTCTATTCTGTCAGATATCGTTCAGATATGAGATATGGAAAAAAATCAATCTCATTGTCTAAGACTTTGTTTCCCGATTTCTGATTTGTAATAACATAGAACTTCTAATCGAGCACATCAATTTAGTCATGGTCAGGCCCGACACTATAAGTCAACACCAAATCACCGAGGGGCCCAAAGATATCGTTTTTCCAGTTAAGGCAAAAGGAACGAATAAACTTTGACTTATATGCTTGCACCCTTTACTCATCAGATCATGCACAACAATACGCTTTATAACATCAAGTTACCGATGCGTTTACATATCATCAATGCACAACTGACTTGTAAACTACAACTCATATATATCCGTTTTAAGATTATAAGATATTATCGTCTCAGAATTACTCGTGATAAATTCCATAAAGTAATTCTCTAAGCGTAGGTTAATCCAATGATTAAATATCCATTTCAAATTACTCACGAGCATTATAGCAATACCATTGCTATGTCTAAAACTCTTTAGACAATCTACAATCTAATTCATGACCGTCTTAATTCACTGCTTACTTCCAAAAGTATGTTCGACTGTGGAATTTGAATAATCGAATTATTCGAGAAGTAAAACATGCAAAATGAAACACAATAATAAACAATTGACAAGAGGTAGTAAACAAACTCATAAATAATTCTCTATTATTTAATCACCAAAAGTCAATTACATTTACTTTGTTACAAGTTTCAAACTAACTATCTAACTACTAAAACTAATATCATCTTTCAGACCAATGCCCCTAGCATGATGAACATGTTTGACCCTACTCAGACCCTTTGTGAGGGGTTATGTAGGATTCTCCTCTGATGATACCCTTTTCACTACGAGGTAACATTCTTCTACTCTATGTATGATGAAATGGTATATTCTATCGATATGTCTTGATCTCCCATGATCTTTTGTTTCCTTTGTCAAGGAAAACTCTCCTTCGCTATCACAAAAAAATTCCATTAGATCATTAATGGCTGAAACAACTCCAAGGTCTTTGATGAAATTCTTTAACCAAATTGCCCCCTTTGATGCTTCGCTCGCTACTATGTACTCTAATTCGCAGGTAGAATCAGCCACTACTTCTTGTTTGGAACTTTTCCAGGTTTTCACTCCTCCATTTAACGTAAACACCTAGCCAGATTGAGAACGAAAGTTGTCTCTGTCTGTTTGAAAGTTGGCGTCACTATACCCAGTTACTCTTAATGTATAACTGCCACCAGGTACTAGGACCCAATCCTTAGTCATTCGCAAATACTTGAGAATATTCTTATTGCTATCCAATGAGCTCTACCTGGATTTCCCTGATAAAGACTGACCATACTCAAATCAAAGGCCACAACAGGGCGAGTACATGTCATAACTGATGGGTTTTGAGCACTTTAACATCCCTATGGTGCAAATACAACCCTAATGCTTTGGATCTAAGTTTTCTCTAGTTATACATGCAATATTATTTTTCCAAAGCATGAAGCCTAACTAGCATACAAATTTGATATTTGAATCATAAAAACTAGTTAGATGATTACCTCTTGTTGTAGCTTGTAGGAGTTGGCCTTTCAAGAGCTTAGCACCTCAAGTGTGATGCCTCAAATGTTTCACAAAACACCACCAACAATTGGATGACAATCAGAGAGAGCTTGGAGCACCAAAAATCAGCTATATCCTCTTAGAATACTCTTGGTCCCGATTTTAGGGGCTTAGATGTTACATATATAGTGTAGAATTCCAAGAGTCACTTGTAAACCCTAATTCTTACACTTAGGCTTACGATCCAACAATTGATTTGGACTAACACTTCATGGACTATCTCATAAGCTTAGTCCGTCACAAATCAATCATGGATTACTAGCCCAAACCATATGTATCACTGATTTACATAATCAGTCCCCGTTAATTTAATTAGTATCTTTTGATCACTAAATTAATTCTTGATCAATACTAATTAAACACTATGATTTCTCAATTAATATATTATACTTATAATATATTAATAAATCACAAATAACCTATTTCTCAAATATCCATCCTATCAAATTGTTCTGGTGAATGCAACCCAAAATGGATCATGCTACTATCGGGTCAAGTACATACCAATTATAGTTATGGGCTTAGACACCTAATCCAACAACAACATACACGATAGATCCAACGACGGAAGCATATGGAACTCTACTCATTTCTGCTATCTCTACATCGGTACTCGGGCTCTGAGTCTTACTCAGATTGGTATTACTCTGTATAGGCAGTTCTCCTTTCTTGGGATTTTCCATACTAAAATGTTTTAGTGCCTTTTCCAAGTATGTACTTTAACTAAGCCCAATTATTCTTTTACTCCTGTCTCTCAAAATTCTTATACATAGAATATAAGCAGCCACTCCCAGATCCTTCATAGCGGAACACTTTCCAAGCCAAGACTTAACCTCTTGCAAAGTTTGAATGTCGTTTCCTATAAGAAGTATATCATCAACATACAATACCAGGAAGGTTACTATACTCCCAGTAGTTTTGACATATACACAAGATTCATCTTCACTTCTAGATAAGCCAAATTCTTTGACCTTCTCGTCAAAGCGAAGATTCCATCTGCGAGAAGCTTGTTTCAATCCATAGATTGATTTCTCAAGCTTACACACTATATTAGGAAACTTTGCATCAACAAAACCCTTTGGATGACTCATGTAACATCCTCAACCAACTTCCCATTAAGCGGTTTTAACATCCATCTGCCAAAATTTATAGTCATTAAACGCAGCTATGGCGAGCATTATCCTAATAGATTTTATCTTAGCTACTAGTGAGAATGTCTCATCATAGTCAACTCCTGGGGTTTAAGTAAAGCCATTTACGACCAGTCGAGCCTAGAAAGTGTGTACCTTTGCATCCATGTCGTTCTTCTTCTTGAAGATCCAGTTTCACCCAACTACCTTACGACCTAGTACATTATCCACCAAATTCCAAACTTGGTTGTCATACATGGACTTGATCTCGCTGTCCATTGCCTCTTGCCATTTTGCGGCCTCAGGGCCTACAATTGCTTCCTTGTAGTTAGTTGGTTCATCTAAATTTACCAGTGTATTGTCGTTGATAAACGTGTCACCGTCTGTAGTAATATGGAGACCATATAAGTCAGGTTGCATTCTAACTCTAGTAGAATGCCTAATAGGTAATGACTCGTTAACCTGTTCAACTGGAATCTCTTCCTCAGATTTATCCCTAGCATCTTCAGAGGTTCCTTCATCATTTTGATTCATGAATCTCTTCAAGGTCAATGGTACTCCCATTGTCCTCTTTGCATATGAGTTATCTCTCTCTCTCTCTCGAAAGACTCCCCTTCATGCTACAAAGACCACGTTCTCACTAGGTCTATAGAACAAATATCCAAAGGACTTTTGTGGATAGCCGATGAAAATACATCTCTCACTTCGAGGTTCAAGTTTGTCGTGAGTCTCTCGTCTAATGAAAACTTCACAACCCCAAACCTTTATATACATCAAATAGGGAACCTTCCTTCTCCATATCTCGTGCGGTGTTTTGGTAACCTTCTTAGTTGGGATGAGATTAATAATATGGGTTACGGTCTCTAAGGCATACCCCCATAATGAAATTGGAAGATAAGCTCAACTCATCATGAAACAAACCATATCCAACAAGGTTCGATTGTATCTCTCAGCCACACCATTAAGTTGTGGTGTCCTATGAGGTGTCAATTGTGAAACTATTCCACATTCCTTGAGATAGTCATGGAACTTGATAATAAGATACTCACCACCTCTACCGGATATAAACATATTTATCTTCATGTCCAATTGATTCTCGACTTCATGTTTAAACTCCTTGAACTTTTCAAAGGTTTATGACTTATGCTTGATTAAGTAGATATAGCCATATCTACTATAATCATCAGTAAAAGTCACATATAATCGATTAGCATCCCTTGTGGTAGATCTGAAGGGACTACACACATATGTATGTATGAGGTCCAACAAACCTTCACCTCCTTCACAAGACCCAGTGAAATGTGATTTTGTCATCTTGCCCAAAAGCTAAAATTTGCATTCATCATCTGACCTTAGGTCAAATGATTCAAACATTCCATCCTTTTGGAGTTTGGCGATGCATTTCTTGTTAATGTGTCCAAGACGACAATGCCACAAAGCATGTTTTGTCTATACCATTAGACGAATCAATATGAAATACACTATTGCCTAAATTTTCTACACACATTACAGTTTCATACACATCATCACAAGGTAGAGCTTCAAAATGAAAAAAATACCATTTTTATAAGTAGAAATAGAACTATTCTCATCATTAAAAGAATATCTAAAACATGGTTTAAACAATGCATGAAAGGAAATAATGTTTCGTGTCATTTCTGACAAGTAGCAACAATTCAATAAATCTAAACTAACTCCATCATTAAGCATTAGACTATAAACTCCAATCTTGGTGATAGGTGAAGATCGCCTATTCCCCATGATCAATTTTATTCTACCATGCTCCATGTCCTCACTTATTCTTAGCCCCTACAAATCACAACAAATGTGAATACCACATCCTGTATCAAGGACCCAAGAACGAGAACATGATGAGCTTCTAGATAAGATAATGTATATACCTACAGAAGTCGGCTTCACCTTGCCGTCTTTGATGTCTTGTAGATACTTTGGCAACTTCGTTTCCAATGCCCTTTGTCATTGCAATACAAGCAAGTGGCCTCTTTGGGATCAGAGGTAAGAGGAGCATCAGAATTGGATTTTACTTTGGGTCCATTGCTTGATGAACCATCTTGAGACTTTCCCTTCCAGTTTTGCTTAGGAGCACCTTTCCTCTTTTTCCCTTTCCCTTGACCAATGGCCAGAATAGGAGCACTAGCAGGAGGCAACACTTTTTCACTTCATCTATGCTTCATATGTTCGCAGGAGGTTGTGAAGTTGAGACAAAGTGGTCTCATTGTTGTTCAAATGATAGGTCAAGATGAACTTATCATAACAACTTGGCAAGGAGTTCAAGAGTATGTCGACAACCAACTCCTCATCAAAATTCACATTTAGCTTGACAAGATGGTCTACGTAGCGTTCCATTCTTTGCATGCGGCTGCTAACAAATTCTCCCTCTTTCATCTTGCTTGCTATGAGGAACTTTACCACTTCGTACTTTTCCTGACGATCTCGCTTATGGTACTTCTCCATAAGGTCCTTGTGATGGGCTTTGAGTATAACTACAACCTATGTGTTCATGCAACCCTAATTGCTTTGGATATAAGTTTTTCACTAGTTGAACATGCAAATTTAATACCAAAGCAAAACCCTAGATCTAGCATCTATAAATCGAAATCTACATATAATTAGGGTTTAGAAGTTTACCTCACTTGTTATGTAGCAATAACAAGAAACCATGTAGATCCTTGACTCTTGAAAGCTTAGTGCCTCAAATGTGACACCTCTAATGACTTACAAACACCACTAATAAGAGGATGAGAGGAGAGATGAGGGAATACTTTAGAATTTCGGCTAGGGTTTACAAAAGCAAGCATTGGCCGAAAATCATAGGTGGTGGGGTTCTTTATATAGTTGTGGGTTGCTAGGGTTTTCTAGAGGAAACCCTAATTCCTACTTAAGGCTTAAGCAGCCCATGGACTCCTCATCTAAAGGCCTTGGACAAAACCTATAGGGCCTCCCTATAGTTTTCATCCACTCTCATCTAAGGAGTCTAATAGCCCAGTTTCACAACTATCAATGATTTGCAAAACAACCTTGTTCCTTTAATCAGTTCCTTTAATCCCAAAATTGATTCCAAATTAATTTATGATTAAATACTAATTAAATAACATGATTTCTAATTAATATACTATTTTCATAATATATTAATAAATCAATTTATTATTCCAAATAATAAATTCAACCTCCCTCTCCAAAAGTCATCCTGTCAAGTTGCTAAAGTGAAGGCAACCCAAAAGGACCATGCTACTATCGAATCAAGTATATAACAATTATAGTTATGGGCTTAGACACCTAATCCAACACATTGTTCATCTCGTACGGCTAGTAATCCTTATAGTATCTCTGCAATTCAGGAGTTATCGGGGCCACCATGATGCAAGCAATTTTTGCTGCATCATTGTAGTGTTTCTTGTAGGCAACAATTTCTTTAGGGGTGGCCCTCTTTTCGTTAATCTCGTTTAATGGTTTCTCAAGGATATACTCCCTGTCCTCAAAACGAAGGACCATTTTTATGTTGCGCATCCGTCATTGTAGTTGGTGCCATCCAATGTCACCTTGGAGTAGATGTTCAACAAGGAAAAGTTATGGTTGGAGGAGGAGGAGGAACCATAAGCATCAGTTGGAGTAGACATTGTAAAAGAAATGTAGTTGTAGTTAGATAAGAACAATCCTTAATATAACAACCCAACCAATGAAATATTAAGGCTGAGATCCAACTAAAAAATTCACAACTTATAAAATGGATGTCGTAATCTAATTGTAAATTTTATAAAGGTAGGTAAATGACGATTTACCAATTTCACCATCGAAAAACGAAATTTCTAGATGTTTTGAGACTCATTGAAACTATTCAATGGCATGTTTAATCTCATATTATGCTCTTCCATTTGTGAGTGGGATACCAAGGATCACAAACAAGATGTGAATAACCATGCAAATTAGTTTGACACTCTCGATGTCATTTATCATCTCATTTTAATGTGTCGGTTAACCACACACGCTCCAATAATCAACGATAATTTTCAAGATGCCCATTATTACTCTTTATAGTCACTAATAGTGTGCCGGTTAATCACACGCGCTCCAGTAACTACTATAAAGTATGATGTGCAATTTCATGGGTTAGCATACAAATTCACATTTTTCCTAAAGTAAATAAGATTGGGATTTGTATAAAATAGTTTAGTTCTTTTTAAATGCATTATACTTATTAATGAGAATTAATTGTCTTATCAAACCCGTTCAACTAACGACCCTCCAGTAATCAAGAAAGCGGTGGGTGAGAGTAGACACCCATTCAACAACCACTTTATAGATAGTTTCCTTATACCACCTTATAGACTAGCTTCGTGAATGAGGCGTACTAGCGGTTCGACTGACTTATTCTTATACATATAGTAATAATTAAACTTTTAATTTTTCATATAGTATAAGGTGTATTTTAAAACCTTTTTCAAAATACTAGGTTTATATTTAAATTTCTAAAATTAAATAATTAATTTAAATTTAAAAATAAACCAAATAATTATCTATTAATTAAACATTTAATTAAACATGTAAGTATTATAAATTAAAATAATAAAATAATTTAATTTAATCCTCACCCCTAATTTTCGAAAAAATGGGTGTAGGGTTTATCTAATTCTAATTAAGATAATTACCAAAATTAGGGAACCCTAACTATATCTACCATTTTAGAAAATGGCTTGCTTGGGGAGGAAGGTAAGGGTTTCAATCCTCACCTTAAAATCGAAAACTTAGGGATCAAGAAACCTTGCCCTAAAACCGATTACTTGGGAGGCAAGGTAAGGGTTACAACCCTTACCCAGTTTTCGAAACTTAGGGTCCAATAAATCCTAATTTCAAAATTCTTGGCCTAGAGGGTTTAATTGCCATAAACCCTAATTCGATCAATTCAACCATTATAGCAAATTCAATAGAAAAAAAAGCCAAGATCTGATACCACTGATGAGTTTTATGCAAAACAAACAAACTTAAAATCTTAAGTGTGCATGCAACCCTAATAAAGATATATGTTTTCACTATTGAATTTATAACTATGAACATCAAAAGGAAACCCTAAGAAACCTAGGCTATTTTTGAAAAATATCAAATTAGGGTTAAGGATTACATACCTTGATTGTTAATGTAGCAAATAACAATGAACACCTTCTTGTTGATCTCTTAGAAGCAAGCACCCCAATTGTCGTGCCCATAATGGGATCACACCCAAGCTAGCAAGATGGTGAATATAGCGATAGGAGAAGGGATAGACAAGTTTTCGTCCAATGATTATTAAGGGAAGGAGTGCATGAAAATGTGAAGGGCTATGACCTTTATATAGCTGAGGTAGTTTGGTGCCAAAGCTAGGGTTTAAGGAGGAAACCCTACATTCCCTTGTTTGGTAACCAAGCGGCCAATTCCCCTCATTTAAAGGGGTTTGGACGAAATCTCTTGGGCTTGCCCAAGTGATTTTCGTCCACCTCATCCAATGAGGTGCTTGGGCCTTCTTCCTTCAACTTTCAATAAATAACCAAACAGTCCATGCACTTTTAATTAATCCAATTAATTCCATTTAATTTTTGATTAATTATTAATCAAACAATATAATTTCTAATTAATATATTATTTTCATAATATATTAATAAATAAATTATTTTAATTTATTATTCAAATAATAAATCAACCTCTCTTTCTCCAAAATCATCCTATCCAGTTGCTAGGTTTGAAGGCAACCCAAAAGGACTCTGCTACTATCAGTTCAAGTATATACCAATTATAGTGATGGTCTTAGAAACCTAATCCAATAGAAAGTACATGTTGATGATTTGTATCCTTACATGTACCAACGTCATTATCACCAGCATACTTATATGTTTATAGAGAAACAAAACTCTAGAACCAAAAATACGAAAGAATTTTACGTTATGCTTTCTATTTTCAAAATTTCATAAGGAGTAATCAAAAAACGTTTATTGATATATGAATGATTTTGAGTAAAGAAAGCAGTTGTGATGGCATCAACCCAAAAATATAACGACAATTTTGTGAAAGATAACATGGTTCTCGCAGCTTCATACAAAAACAATTTCATCTTTCAGCTACACCATTCTGCTGTGGAGTGTGCGAAGAAGAAAAGTTGTGAGTGATTCATTTGTTAGTTAAGAATTCATCAAAGACATAATTCTTTAACTATGTTCCATTGCCACTTCGTATCTTTCGAATAGGCTTTCACAATTGAAGTTCAATTTACTTGATAAAATCAATCATCTTCTTCGTGGTTTCTGATTTCTAGTTAGGAAAGAATACCCAATTGAAACGAGAAAATCATCAAAAATAACTAAAATGTATTTGTTACCGCCAATGCTTTCAATCGAGGATGTACCACAAAGATCTATATGTATTAATTCCAGTGGTTCGATTATCTTGGTATTCATGATCGAATAATGACTTTTTCTGCTTTGCTTTCCTAGTTCGCAATCAACACACAAATGTTCTTTGTCTTATCTTAGAAGAGGTAGACCTCTAACCAAATCTCCAAGAACGAGTTTATTAATATCTTTGAAGTTGAGATGTGAAAGTCTCCTTTGCCACAACCAACTATCATTTGATGATGCTTTCGCAAGCAGACACAAAATGTTTTCCTTGATTAGGATTCAATTTGAGTGGATACATTTCACCTTTTCTTTTTTACTTTAAAATTGTTTTCTTTGATTCTTTATCTATTATTTATGAACCTTCTTCATCAAAAGAAACTATAAGACATGTACCTACAAGAAACTGTGAAACATTAATTAGATTATTCTATAAACCTTCTACATAAGCTACCCTACGAATTGTGAATTCACCATTTGTTATCATTATGTATCCTTTGATTTCTCTAGTTGCATTATTCTCATATTTCACTCTTCCACCGTCTTTCAAAGAACGATACTCTCTCATTTGTGATTTCCTTCCATTTATATGACGAGAACAACCATTATCAATGTACCATTCGGAATCGAATTGCTCGTCACGAATCACCTACAAAATTAAACAGATTTAGGAACCCAAGCCATCTTGGGCCCTGATGAGAACTTTGATTTAGAAGAAAAAGTAGGAAAAATCTTTATTATCAATCCAAAATGATTTTCGGATCAAAGTATTATTCACCCCTTTTTCAATTTGAAAAACATGAGTCTTTGTATCACAAAGATTTATTTCAACAAAAGAAGTTTTTCGATTATAATTTGCTTTTTTTTTTACTATATTTTCCAAAAAAATTCATCGTCTTCTTTTAATTTTGCTTGTATGCTTTAACATTAGCATCATGTTTGTTCAAATCTTTCATTTGAATGTTCTTTGTTTTTATTAATGACTTGGTTTTACCTTTTGAAAAATTAGATGAATTGACATTTTGATTAGAAGATCTTTTCGTACCAACAAACTTTTGATTTTTGATTTTAGAATGAGAATCATTATTATCAATTTCCATTTTCTTCCACAATTGTTTTCTTTTAATCAAATTCTTTTTATATCTTGCATTCATTACTCATCTTTTTTGCTTTTAGCTCCTCAACAAATTTTTGAGATTTCACATTTTTGCAATTGCTTTTCATTACATTCTCCTTTTGAGTATCAGTTGGAACATCTTTTGTTCCACTTGGTCCAACTTCATTTTGTGAAGATTTCACGTTATTCACTTGTTCTGAAACATATTTCCCTTTGACTTTCCACAAAGTCAATTTAGAGAAGCCTTTTGTTTCAGCATCGTTGTTGATTAGTTTGGACCAAAATAATTCTTCACAACCTTTTGCATTGTCAATGTTAACCATTGATGTTAATTATGATGTTTGGTTTTTGTCTAAACCCTCTTTCACAAAAACTTGATTTGGAGTTTTCTGAATTTTTGGAAAAACAGTTGCTTGGACTTTTAAAATTTTCATTCTATCATTTTGAACAAATTGTTCGAACTCAATTGAATCTTCAAAAATCAAATTTTAGTTTAATTACTCATTATTATTTTCAAAATATGAGCAATCAACTTCATTTTCAACTGATATTTCACTCATATCGCGTTCCTCAAATTCAGACATATTCTCAAATTTGAGATTTTCTTCTTCAATTTCTTGCACAATAAGTAACATTTCTCAATTGAATTGATTTTGATTTGTTTCTTGTCCTTTTCACTTAAAATATCATTTAACATCTTTTTATTTTCTTTGGACTTAATGTATTCTTCAATTTTCTCAAGTCCAACCTTGTAAGAATCACTAACAAATTCATTTGATGATACCATCGATTCACACCTATAACATTCAACATCAATTTCATCTTTATTTAATTATAATAAATGTAGAATCATTTTATGCAAACTTTTTCCTATTTCACAATCAAGATGTAACTGTGTGATGTTAGTGTAAAGATGTTTCGCAATAAGATAAAAAATATTTCTCTGTTTTAGTACAATTCTATTGTCATTCTTAAGATTTATTACATCATCTTTAGACCTAACAAGATCTAATTCCAAGGCTTTTATTCACATACGTCTTTCTTCATTCTTATATGAAATACTGCTAAGAGTGTCATCAAGATTAGAATTTCTTATTCGATTTCTCTTTAAACTATCACTACGATCAGAAACAATATCACTTAAATCAGTTAATTCATAGTCAAAACTATAAACAAGAATATCAAGATTTTTAAGAATCAGGTGTACCTTATCAATTACCTTTTCGCACTCAGTGACATGCTCCTTCACCGTCTTCGCAGAAAAACATGCATCTGAAACAGCTCATTCGTATGTGAAGTAGCCTTGATTTTTTGAACTAACGCTTTTGACCATGAAACATCTGTCTCCTTTCTTATTCTCATCCTCCACCATCAACCAATCTCAATGAGTTGGTTTACAAACTTCTTTGTCCTCTGAATCAGTTGACCAAACTTCCACGTTACCATCATCATTGTTGTCTTCAATCACCACCAGAGTGGGTTTGCTAGAATTCTTGCGAAGTTCTTCGATTTTCTTCCTGTAATAGGCTTCATCCTTATCTTTCTCTTTCTTCTTGTTCTGCTTTCGCAGCATGCATTCCTTTGAGAAATGATTCTTTCCATGACAAGTGTTGCGATCAAATCCTGAGTCACCAAGAAGCTTCTTCTCCTTCTTTTTCACTATCTCTTTGAAAGTTTTTGAAACTTTCATTTCTGGATTTTTCCGAATTTGAACTTTATTGCTTGTGATTGTTTCCAACATATTCGTTTTTGTTGTTTCTGAAAAGAGAAAATTTATTTTTGAAAAATTTCTTTGGATTTGTCACCATCATAACCTTGTCTTTTTTTGTAAGTTCCTCATATGAGATATTAGATTCAAAATCTTCCACGACAATCTTTGTCTTCTTTTGCTTTGAACTTTCTCTTTTTGTCACTAATACCAATGAACCAACACTTGTAACCATATTTGTGTCCTTCATTACTTCATCTTAATGAGACTTCAATATACCAACGGTTTGTGCAAGAGAATAATTCTTGAATTGTTCGTGTGCTTTGACAATAGAAACAACTGATTTCCATTCCGACCTCAAACTATTCATGAATATGACCTTTTGTTTAATGACTTCTCTCTTCAAATTATATTTTAGCATACGACTTAAAGAGATGATTAAATCGATTGACAGATTATTCGATAGTTTCATCAGACTTTTGCTTAAAAGATATGGATTTAGACAGAAGTGACATTTGCAAAGAATGAGTGAGATCAACATCTCCATAATATAATTCTTTCAATCTATCCCATATTTCTTTTGAGTTTGATAAGAACTAAGGGCATCCACAATCCATTGAACTTTATGGAGTTCAATAGATTGTCACATCATCCATCAGACATCTATACAACACCACCCACAACCCATTAAACACATATTCAATCCTAATCACTATTTTATTCCTTCTATTGAACCACTCAATGATTATTCAACTCATTCATTCAACTATACTCCATGTCATCACCCACATTCCATTCAACTCTTATTCAATCACAGTCATCACACTATTCAACTCTTATACTTCTTGTATTGTGGATGCTCTAACCAAATGAAAAGTGTTAGGAGGAAGAGCAAACTTTATGATTTTGAAAGCTTTCAGGTTGCTCATCAATTTGTCTCTCTCCACAAAATCAGTTTGAGTATCATCAACAATGATAAATTCAAAATATTCCTGAGTTTTGACTTCCTTCTTCGTATTGGAATACTTGTGCGTTCCTTTTTGTGATTGTTTGCCAGATGCTATATCCATAAGTTTCAATCCCTATAACATAATCTTCAAAGTGAAGAACTCAAACTTCACAGTCTTCAGGAAACAAAATAGGAATTCTCGATGTAGAACCGATACTGCTTGGAAGGTTGAATGTGATTGAGTGTGAATCCTCTTTTGACATTTTGAATGAAATAAAATGTGAATCAGATCAATGAACTTGAAAAATAGTAAATCAAACGATTCAAACAAGGAATTAAAGATCAATTTGCAAAGCGATTTGCAAAATGCGGAATAGATTTAGAATTCAATGAACAAATCTGGAAAAACACGATGAACACGACAGAATCGAGATATGAAAAGGCTCAAATGATCACCCGCTCTGATACCAATTGAAGGAATATTTAGATTCACAATGAATCGAGATAAGAACAC